>NW_027328740.1:70619330-71219330 GCF_048564905.1 Vicugna pacos | reverse complement strand
GGGAAAACTGATGAGTTCAGCTGTGGGTAAAGTGAAAGGCTGTTAGATGTGTGGTCTGGGAGCTCTGGTGAGAGCCAGTAGTGAGTAGGGGGCGGGGAGAGAGACTTTCAAATCATTTTGTCTTGTGAAAATACATACAAGAATGAGTAATGACACAACCCCTGTATATTCTGGATTTAAAACCCAGTAACATTTTGCTATATTGACTGCAGGGGTTCTTAATTTTTTAATAGAAATAAAATAAATAGAAACAAAATAGTGGAGTTAATGAATATCTTAGAGTTGATGTGTGTCCTTGTATGTATTTTCATACCTCATCTGTTTATAAACATAATCTACAAAAAGTTAACTTGCTTAGCATTAGAGTTAAACAGAGGGACGTGACACACTCTGTTGGTGGTTCAAGGTGATTTCTTGGGCAAATTATGTAGCCTCTCTGT
The DNA here is from genome assembly GCF_048564905.1 of Vicugna pacos. Classification (NCBI taxonomy): domain Eukaryota; kingdom Metazoa; phylum Chordata; class Mammalia; order Artiodactyla; family Camelidae; genus Vicugna; species Vicugna pacos. Next base: position 71,218,890 of record NW_027328740.1, on the reverse strand, counting down.
GCCTTAGTTGCATCTTCTGTGACTGCCCCCATGCCCCTCATCACAGCTGATTTCCTAGACTTGAAGTTGGGAGGGAGGCTGCTGAAGGGAGTAAGAGGTGGCAACTGCTAGGGTCACTGAAGAGAGAGACAAAAACAGATTAAAGCCGAGAAACTGAGTGCTAATACCCTCAAAGGAGAAAGAATCCCTTAGTTTTTTGAGCCACTTAGCCTAAGAGAACGAAAATCATGTGGATCCAAAGCTCTTGAGCATATGAGTATTGTGGGTGGGAGGGTTTCATCAGAAAAGGGTTGAGAAAAGGCCTTTTGGTTTCCTTTTACGTTTCCAGTAAGGATGAGGCGCAGAAGAAAAACCACCCGTTTCACAGTAGAAGGTGCTGTTTTGTGCGAAACTGTCCGAAGGTTGGAAACCATTCATCAGTGGTGCTGGCAAAAGAAGAGACTTCTGGATTGGGTGGGGCACTTGCTGTGACTTCCAGGTGACCTGCTGGCTGGGGGCTGTGAGGCGGGCAGTAGGTTTGCAGTGTGACCTGGGTATAATCCCTGGCATTGAGGCTGCTGATCTGACTAGCAGAGCTGGGCAGACACCGTCCTAACGGGGCTGCTCGGGATGAGGCCTGGGACACCTGCCATGCTGAGGGCGAGAGGAGAGCTCCCCTGAGGTTGTGTCCCTGTGAAGATTAGAAACGTCCTCCTGCAGGGGAGGAAGAGCCTCTGAGCAGCGGGCCGGATGCACAGGCAAGACCAGCCTGAGCACGGAGATTTCAGGAAGCCGGAATTCATACAGGCCCGAACAGCCTTGTTCCTGAGAAACTGGAGGGAAAAGATGCTGCAAATGCAGGCTAAGTTCAGACACTATTGTGTGTCATGAGTGATAGGAAAAGATTGTTCAGGCAGCCACGAGAGAACCCTGTGGTTGTCCCAGTTGGGCGTCACACAGGAGGGAGGAGCAGAGTTATATACTTTGCCACTTATTAGCTGTGTGACTTTGAGCAATATCACCCCACTTCTCTCTATATATATCTACATCTGTAAAGAGACACAGTGACAAGCTCGTGTCATCAGAATGCTTTGTTTAGCTCTGATCCTCTTTGTCCAGTCCTGTCAGTGCTGCCCTGCAAGGTTCTGCAGCGGCTGCTCTTGCCCTGTGATGGGAGGGCATAAAAGGGCATTGTAGCACCCGAGGGCAGAAAGGGGTTGCTTTAAAAGCAGACATGTAGCGTCCTGCAGCTGCAGACCTGCAGGCAGTTTGGTTCATGGTCGTGGAGAGGACTTTGGAGGCCTTAGCGTCGTCTTAAGACTTGTTTTCCCTTGGGGACCTGATTTGCCTTTGCAGATTAATGTTGAAGATTTGGGCTTCTGGCAAAGCTGTTTTCAGAGATGGGTATATACGTAAAATATCATATAAAATAAAATGATTTATTTAACGTGAGCGACTTTGCAGCTGTTGGGAAGAGCTGTGTTGGCCTGGTCTCCACGGAGGACACCAAGGGTCAGCAGAGCGTGCGGGAGGGAAGGCAGCCTGCAGTGCTTCTGCGGGGGGTTCTCCCCAGCATGGTGCTCTGCTGAGTTGACTCTTCTCTGAGTTTGGTTGCCAGAGGAGCAGACAGCAAAGTAATGAGTTCTGGAGGGATTGTATAATGACAGGAAGAAATAGGAACCTGGAGATTTTCTGGACTAAAACACGCTTTTGGTTCCTGATTCAGTGTGTTCCATTACAGAATTGATGAGTTGTGTCTATTCTGGGACTTCATTGAAATAAACGTTCAGCCTAAATGTTAAGGGCTTTGGTTTATTTGGCTGGAGGACTCGAGCCGGGATGACAGCCTCTCAGATCACTCTGAGGGACTGCTCCCAAGAGGTAGTGGAGGAGCTAGGATAAATAGAATCTTTACAACAAAGATCAGGTAATTGGAACAATAAAATATTGCTTGTTATCTAAAGAAAACCAGATATCTCAAATTCAAGTATTTAGTGGTTTTCTATGTATGGTGGGAAGCAAACATTTGGGTCATTGAATTCATTCCTTTGGCAAGCACCTGGCTATCTAGGGCCAGTATCCTGTCCTTTCTTGCACTGAGTCTGCTCAGAGGGCACCACTGTGAGTGGCCGAGAGGCCGGGCTGTAGGCATGAACTCGCTGGGGGTTGGCAGCAGCCGCTGATGATTTGGATTCAGCATTCTTTGTTTACTGACATGGTTGCAGTATTTTCATGCACATTGTAGTATTTTCATTCACAGTGTTCCCCCTTGGTCCTAAATTCGACCAATATTTTGAGAGACATTTCATGACCAATTTTGTCCCACGGTGCTAGGATGGCTCATTCCTAGTTCAGGTGAAGAATCTTCTGAGTTGCCATTCAAGGTGTTAGTTTTTTTTAATCAGGCCCTGTTGATACTAAAAGTTCTCTGGATCACCTGTCTTACTACTCTATTATGATCCAGGAAGTGTTTACCCATCTTTGCTCATTCCCATACCTAGAATCACACTATTATATTTATTTTATTCAGGGTTATAAATTTTATCTGTTTCTTCAAGATGTTTAGCCATCATCCATCTTGTGGGCCTAGTTACACATTGGGAAATGTAACAGACAACAATTTTATAAAATAGACAGGATATAAGTAATACAGCTAGTAACGTTAATAAAGTCACGAGTAAGAATTTAATAGTCGAGAAGTTGTATTTTTGGGTTAAAATTTTGCTTGTGTTTCTGAGTTTGATCCTATGAGAAAGTTCATATTTATGGTCAGGGTCAGAGCAGGTATTAATTGGCCAGTTGAAATCTCCCACCTTGTAAGATCAACAGTGGCCTAAACAGAACTATAAATTCTTTTTAGAATAACGTTTCTGAGGGCTATCTAGTTAGAGCCTTGTATTAGGGAAACCCACCAAGGTAACACAGAAGTACTAGACATAGGTAATTTATCATAAACTTAACAATTGGAGTAGTTCACAATCAAAGGTTGGAGAAATTATCAAAGTAATTGGTATACAGTCCTGGTCCGGTGTCTTGGGTCAGCAGTCTAGCTCAGATGTCGTCTTCTTCTCATCCTGGTCTGGTAGCTTTTTCTCCATTTGGGCATTGTTTTAAGGTGAGCAGCGCTCTATAGGCCAGTGCACTGCAGGGGCTGTTTCAGATAGGAAATGAATCCGAGACTCCGTTTCCTTCAGCTTTGGTGTGTATGGTCTAGTTAAGAGTATCTGAAAAAGGGTCTTTCCATTCAGGTTGGAGACAGTTCTTTAAGTCATGCCTGTTGCAGTATGTATAATCCCCTGGCTGCAGGTCATGGGGCATTGGAATTTTACCCAAGGATAGATTACTGAGCTTCAGAATCAAACCTAGAGTATTCTTTTCATAATTCAATTAAACTGTACAGCAGTGTGACATAACAGCAAGGAATGATCTGGGAAGTGTCTTAGTAAATATGGACCTCAATTAACAAAACTAGAATTTAATATCGACTAAAATATAATTTTTTTCTCTCTAAAGTTACCCTCAGTTTTCTCAAATATAGCCAAATCAAGATTAATTTCTTTACAAATTAAATCTGATTATTTGATCATATAGGCTTTTTAAATTGACTGTGTTGGAAGTTTTAATACGGAGTCTCAGGGTAGAATGTTAATAAGGTTTTCTAAGGCCAAGAAAGCCACGTCAAGGCTTTTCATGGATTTTTGCCTTACAGATTTAGGTAAATTCTTTTCTCTTTAAAATCCTTAAAATACCTTTATACTCCTATATCTCTTAGGAGATGATCTCCCTAATTTGTCTGATAGAGCCACTGGGGACCTAAGTATTTTTAGTCTTTTGAGGGATCAGATAGAGAGAAAAGATAACTGTTCCAAGTCTGTATACATAGTTATAATTTATCAAATTGCTGTGAACCATAACTAGCTTAAGGAGAAGAGATTCTTTATGTCTGGGAAACAGGTTAAAAGGCAGTAGTATTTCAAACAATATCAAAAATTATAACCATATTCAGCTGGTTAATCAGTCCCATGTAACTAATTCTTTTAATGAGAGTTTTCATTAGAACTTTAAAATGTCTTACCCAGTTTAGTTCAGTGCTGTAGTTTGAAATTTATTAGAAATCAGTAAATCTCCTTGAAGAGAAAGCATTTTGCAAAACCATCAGAAGAAAACAATTAACTGTCTATAAATGACAAAAGATTTAAAAGCATGGTTAAACACCGTTACACTATAATCAATAAAGAAACCTGTTCACTATACCCATAATTATCACTGGTAACATTTCAGATAAACCAGAATTTTAGGGAGTCCATATAATTTCTACAATACCTATATTAATAATATTTCTCATTCAATATAACCTTAGAAGTTTTATGATTCATTTGACAATTCCATGTTATTTAAAATGCCAAATGAAACTTTATAGTTAAAAATCTCTCTTTGGGATGTTTCAGGGGCCTTCTGTAGCATCCCAAACTTAACTGGAGATTAAAAGAATTTTAATTAATTAAATTAATTTTTATTTAATTAATTAGAATTTTATATTTGGGGAGCTTTTTGAAAGATTTCAGAACACTTGATCAGATAAACATATAGATCACTGTAATGTAGTACTAATTCATTAACAAGAAAATATGTCAAATGTAAAGGCAGAACAGATCAGCTAAGTGGTATAAGAAGTTTCACAATCTGTTACTGAAGGTGGATTAATATTTTAAGAAAATTTTTTCCTCTTAACAGAGAGAAAACCAAATCTAATCTTGTTCCAGCTAACTTCTAAGATTCATTTACGTTGCCCAATTTGATTCTAAACTTAGCCAATTCTGACCACGTACAAAACTTTCCTCAGGGTTCCTTTTCCACAAGCCTTCCACAGCTTTCTATACTTATATTAGTGTGTCCCTTATTTTGTCTTCCATTCAGAGGTAACCAGCTTCAGGAGAAAGTCACTATTTTTCATTAACAAAGTATTATTCCATTCTTACATCTTCCTTTACGCATTTATATTACTTTCCTAGGATACTGAGATCATTCCCTTACTAATAGAGACTATTTCTGTGTGACACCAACCATTTATTAATATTTCTAAACACCTTTAGTTTCACTGTAAGAGGAAGTTAAATGTTAAGTAATTCATATTTCAATCTTATTTTATCTGAAAATGGCATAGATATTTAATAAAATCTTGTCATTTAACTTAATTTAGCACAACTCTAGAATTTAAAGATATCAAACATTTAGAGATTATTTTAAGCATACATTTTAAAAATATATTTTAAATATTTACCCAAAGCTCTCATCTCATTTGCATTTAATTTACTTAAAATTTTACCACAGCACATTACTGTTATTTTTTTTTTTGACAAATCTGCAACAGATATAACAGGATCTTATTTGACTTTCATTAAACCTAGGTACAGTAAAGGTATTATAGTTAAGATGGATGATTTTAAAGATGTCTACATTTATTAGAACATACTTAAACTAAACAATATCAAATATTACCTTAATATTGAATATTTTCCAATTCACATGACACTGAAAGTCAATTTGTTAAGTTTTTATTTTAAAAATACTTAATTTTTAAGCTCTTATATTTTTACATCAATTAAGCAGAGCTCTTTGACTTCGAAATTTTTTTTTTTTAGCAGTAGAAATATCTCACTTCTATAATCTGTATGCAGGCTTATAAACAGACAAAAGCTAGAGATCTCATAGCTTCACTTTAAAACTTACTTATATTTATAATAATAGTTGGAGTAAGCTGAATTTGCTTGCTCAAATCACTAAGGCTTACTATTTATGAAACAGATAAATAAGATTTCCTCACAAAGTCTGAAGGACCCGTCAGAGTTCTGAGTTCTAAAATGCCAAAAATTTCATGGCCTCAAGTTTTATTTCGTTGAGCTAATTAGGCTCAGTCCTAGGTCACTGTTTGTTGTATTTATATTTCTGATCTGCAAGACAAAGACACTCTCTTCCAGGTCCCCAGATAAATGCTCTGTCACCCAGACCCAATTTTATCTCCTTAATTGGCATTTTTGTATCAGTGAGAAGAGCTGTAAACAAAGAATTCCATGTTTTAAAACTAAGGTTTTCTTTATTTTGTCTTCCAAAGCTTGCATAAGACATTTATTAAGGTCTCTTTTCCTTGAGTTATAAGTTAAACCCAGGGTAAACCTATTTTTTTTTTTTAGCTACTCAAATTACTTTTTAGATTTACGTTATATTGGACGTCTCAAGTAACTATATTGGTTTCCTTTAATTTGTTCAATTAATATTTTCAGAGGGATAGACATGTGCCCAGCCTTATAATACCAAGAAGGGGAAGCGTTTTTCCACTGAAACATATCTATCCCACAACATAAGCAAAAGGTTTATATAAAGACCATCTAAATATACCAATTTCACAAACTTTTATCTCAATTTTATTAAATCTTATACCTTTAATTTTTATATTTATTAAGTTTAATCAATAATTCTTATTTCTAGAAGGAGTGACAGAAACCTTTTTTTTGTGGGTGTACATTGTATATAATTTTATAGAAGTCTCTAGGATGCCCAAGTTTCAGCCAAAGAGCTTAGGCCCTTCTCGATTTTTAATTTCATTAATTGGTCTGTTGTCCCAATCCTTGATCAAGTATTTCAGTCTACATATAAATATATGTTAAACTGTGGTAAATAAAACGGACTTGTTTGAACTTTAATGTTGGGGGGGAGTAGGTGAACTCTTTGGCCCTTTTTTTTTAACTTTACGTAGTGTAGTATCAAAACCCTGTATGTAAATCCAAAAATGTCCATTTTATTTATCTCATTCAAAATAACCATATAAAAATATTTATCCTTTTGGGATAAGCCACTTATCTGTTTTTTTGACATTTTTACAATCCTTTTTCCAGTTATTCAACCTAATTAACATTAATTATACTAAGTTTTTATTAGCATCTCTAGAAACATTTATCAGAAAGGAAAAACAAAAATGTAGCTTTTCAAACCAGTTATATTTTTATATCTGAGTTCTTAGGTTAACCATTAGATATATTTTTCTGCATTTAAACTTTATTTTAATAGGTACCAATAAAACAGCCGTTTATAATGAGATCTCTTTAAACTTTCACCAATTAAAAAGTTTTTCCAAATTAAAAAATCCATCATATGGCCATCAATTTATATATATATAAATAAATATATATATATATATATATATATATATATATATATATAGTGATTTTAAACCAATAAGATGAAGAGGCCCTTCCACATGTGAGTCGGGGTGTTGCCTAAATAAAATTCAAAGGTTTACTCTCCAAAAGCTTAAAGCCTTCGTGGTCCAGGCTGATGCAACAAAGTTTAAGATGGCAAAATATCTGAAAATTGGTACAATCAAAGAATTGCTTAGAATCCCAATTTATTTGCGTGGCCACCGTATGTACACAATACTTGAACTTTTGTATGGCAGAGTCCAAGGTTTCCTTTAAAAACTAAACTAAACATATATATACTTACATGCACACACTTAAAACATCCAGAGAAAGATAAAACGTTTACATTTCAAGGACACAGGAAGAGAAATCCAAGTTCCCACTAAAGGGGATTTTGTTTTTACAAGTTCAGAATGCCAAAAAATGTTTTTATCAGGCCTGGTTATTTCCAGAGTGAGTTTTTTTTTTTTTATTCCCGATTAATGTTGTAAGTTTTGTATGTACATAAATCTGGCTGGGGTTTTACTTGGAGACTGGCAATCTGTCATTTCTTTTTCTTTTCTTTTCTGTTCTTTATTTTTTTTTGAAAGTTCTATTCCCCATTGTAAGGTCGGGTTCTCAGAATAAATTTGCTAGTAAGATTTCCCACAGGGACAACTCTGTGGCATGAAGTCTTTGTGTCTACCACTCCTGGAAGATTCCCTGTCACCCGAGAATGCTGTTACCAGCCAGGAGGATGGTCCAAAATTTGGAGTTGAAAGTTTCCTCATAAGAGTTTTACTTTTATCCTGAAAAATTCAATGGAGGTAACCAAATTGAGGAAAACATTAGACCAGCCTCTTACCTAACCACTCAGTCCTGAACCCAGTGTCTTTCAACTTGGACCCACTCGGGATGTCTCCACTGGGTGGGTAATTCACCTCAGTTTCTTTCAACTGGAGGGCCACGTACCTGGATACACCGCCAGATAAAACTTAGGATCATCAACCAATATGTGAGATCTGAGAACCAGGAGAGACTCAGCCAAATTCATCTGGACCCCCCGAGGAGGCGGATGAGCACAAAGGGCCACTGCTGGTACCAAGGCTCTGGTTACTTGGAGAGTTCAGGTGGAGAGAAATCTGCTGTGGTGCTTCATGGTGTCCAAAACTGTTGACTGAAATAAACGTGCAGCCTAAAAGTTAAGAGTTATGTTTCATTTGGCGGGAGGACTCGAGCCAGGATGACCGTCTCTCAGAACTCTCTGAGGGACTGCTCCCAAGAGGTTGAGGCAGAGCTAGGATATATAGGAGCTTTACAACAAAGACCAGGTTGTTGGAACAATAAAAGATTACTTGTTATCTAAAGAAAGCCAGGTATCTCAAGTTCAAGAATTTAGTGATTTTGTATGAATGGGAGGAAGCAAATATTAGGACTCACTGAATTCATTTTTTAGACAAGCACCTAGCTATCTCGGGCCAGTAGCCCGTCCTTTCTTATTCTGAGTCTGCTCAGAGGGCACCATTGTGAGTTGCTGCAGTGGCTGGGCTGCAGGCCTGTCCTCGCCGGGGAGTGGCGGAAGCCTTTAATGACTTGGTATCAGTATTCTTTGTTTACTGACATGGTTGCAGTATTCTCATTCACATTGTAGTATTTTCGTTCACAGACCGAATATGGATCATCTGCAAACTTGGAAAGCAACCGAGATGGAATTACTGCAGATACCTTCTGCTTTAATAAGCCGTGTGCAAACATAAACACGGAGGAAGCATACACTTGGATTTGGAGGTGTAGGAAAGGGATCCTGCACATTGCAGGAGAACGCAATGCAGAATTCCTTAAGTCCAACTTTCTTTACTGTAGTGGTTTCTGAGAACAGTTTATGGTAATTAAACAACATTGACAAACGGTGGCACACATTGCTTTTAAGGGATGGCCGGCTGCAAACTTTTATATTGGACAGGTGGAATTCATAGGCAAGTGGTCAGGTGGATGGGAGAGAGATGGAGCCAAGGCCTGGGCCCAGATTCCGGTTTAAATTGCCATTTCTTCACCATAGGGCCTTGGAATAGAATGCATACTCTCAACCTGTTGGTGAATCTGTGAAATGGGCATGATAATATTCATTTCTTCCTGGGATTGTTGTAAGATCTAAAGAGTATTATAGCACACATGAAGCATTTAACACCCTGGCACTTAGCAGTGTTCACTGTGTGGGGCCGCCCCGCTTAGCGTGCGTCAGAGCCGTAAAGGCAGCATTTGTCTGTTGAGGATGCACTTGTAGCCCCTTGGCTAGGTTGTGAATTTGTTGATTTCCTTTAATACTTGTAACTCTGTGTGACATGGGCAGTTATTTTCATGGACAGATGAGGAATCTCAGGGTAAAGAAGACTGTGTAATTTGCCCAAGGTCAGACCATAATTTTGGGTGCAGGGGCCTCAGTTCAGCATGGGCCCCTGGGCCTTCTGCTCTCTCCGTTCAGCACCAGAGCCAGATATGGAGTTGGCTGTTTCCCTGCCCAGAATATCCGGCAGGACCCAAGACACACCTGGCCCTGTGCTGCTTGAGCAAAAACTCCGGAGGAGAGGGAGTTACAAAAGGGATAAACATAAAAACAGACGACAGCAAACTGTGATCAGCTCTGAGAAGGAAAGGAACACGTCTCGCCGTGCAGAGCTGGGAGCTTTCCCGTCTGGGCTGCTCTGGGGGTGTTCATCTCAGCTAAACAAGTTCTGCTGTTGCAGCAAGGCAGGAAGGCAGGGCGCATGTGGGCAGGTAGACAGGGCCTCATTGATCGTACTCATTCCCCATTAAGCGGCAGCTTTCACGGGCACTTACCTAGTAAACATTGGCCATAATCTTCACGCAATTTGCTTGGTAATTTTATTGACCCCAGCTTTGAGATGAGGTCATTGAAGCTGGGGAGTTTGTTGCATGCCCGTGATTACCTTGCAAATACCCCCACTGGTCTTTCAACCTAGACTGGTGTGGCTGTCATGCCCCATCCCTGTGAATGGCATCGTGTAGCTTCTCCCAAGTGGCCCAAGTGACTGACATTGATATGCTTAATTCGTAGGAAATGGTATGTGGCAATAAGAGAAAAAGATAGTAAGAAATTGTTTGGAAAACAAGAAAAAAACCTATTCTTCCCCAGCTGGGGGAGCGTAACCTGTATCACCCACCCTAATCACTGCCTGTCACCTCCTCCCTGAGGATTCTGTGTTCAGAAGCCACTCTGAGCCTTGGGAGAACATTTTTCCTCATGACACTTTTGACTAGGACCCGCGACATCTCTGTCCCTGGTTAACACTCTCTTCAAAGCCGTTTAAATTTTTTGCAGGTTCCTCCACTCTGATGTAAGAATACCCTGTATAACTTCTTGATGCAGCTCCTTAATGAAGATCTTGTGATGGATACCTAGCCAAAACTGGGATGTATGCACATAGTGACTGCAACTTCAGCACATTGTGAGTTCATAATCAGAGTGGTGGGTGACTCAGGAAAGGCTTTTTTAAGGTAACAAGGGGAAAGTGAAAGGACGCTTGCTGTGTGAGAAAGAAACATCTCGGTCACAGCCAGCAAGACACCTGTGTTCATGATGGGGTGTGGCGAGTGCAGAGTTCTCACAAAGAAAGAAGTGATGTGATGGGAGGGAGGACAGTTGGGTAATTTATTGGGGAGGAAAAAAGTGGGCTGAACATTTCCTGGTTGAACAAGAGGATTGTGACATGACGTGCTTGTATTTTGGAGAGAAGGGTTTTGTGGGGACAGGCCTAGGAGTACGCTGTATGGCTGGGGAGTCAGCACAACAGAGAAACACAGAGAACCGGGCAGACCCCAAGGCCCAAGCTGGGGGAGAGGCTGCCCGCAAATTGGAACCCTGGAAGCTGGTTCTGTCCCTTAGCTGGGGCCTCAGACGTCACTTCACAGCCCAGTCCTGTTGATACAAGAATAAAAAACGTTGGGCATGAGAAGGGCTGTGTCCCAGGCTTTCGTTGAGCCCCTGGGATGTGCCCCACCAGATTTTGTTCTTTGACTTCATGCAGTAAAGAATTCAAGAGCAAGCCAGTGTTGAGTAAAGGTATATATATTCAGACAGATACATTGAAATGCAAGAGAAACGTCACGAGGTGTGGGGGTTTCATGCACAGATTAGAAGTAGGTACACACCCCACAGACAGAAGGTCTGTCTTCTCCAAAGAGGGACAGAGAGTGGTGACCGCGAGGTGGCGCTGTGTTGCTTGTTTTCTTGGGCTTGGTGGTTTCATATGCTAATAAGTAGAAGGACCAGCCTTAGGGCAAGGGGCTAGGATTCCCAGGGAGTTGGCCATTTCCCACCCTTTGACCTTTTGTGGCTATCATTGGGACTGCCATGGTGCCTGGGGCATGTTATTCACCAGGTTACTATTACAATGGATGTTTACTGAATCTCAAGATCTGCTAGAAGTTAAATCTCTTCATCCTGAGCCTCAAGGCCTATTGGGGGTTGAATCCTTCACCATTTTGATGTCAATTGCTGCGGCCTTCCTTGAATGGCTGTGCTCTTCCCCCTTCCATCCTGTATCACTGTGATGACACAAAGACAGCAAAGGCCGGGCCCTAACCGTGCTCCTGCATTTAACGGCAGGAGGTGTGGTGTGGGCTTATGATGACTCTGAGTGGTGAGAAGGATGTTTCAGATTTTCCCACGTGAGACATGGCGACTTACCAGCAGCCTCCCCAGATTTATCTCACGGGCATTATCGCTTGTGTTGTTATGGAAACAAAAGGCCAGCCAAGAAATAAGAATCACACAGAGGGTTGGAGTACTGAGATTTATTACGCTGGCGGGCTCAGAGGGGTTTCTTTTCCAAAGCTCTGAGCACCTCCAAGACGTGCACATGAGGTTTTATAGGGTTAATTACAAGTATGGGGCTAATACCCAATAAGGCTCAAACAACAAAAAGCAAGGAATCAGTACACTGAAGCTTATCAATTTGGAACAGATCACGTTACTGACAACTGTTGACCTTGGATTTTCGGGTTAGCTTATTAGCCCAGTAAACTGACACTAAACTTCAGATTTACCAGGTAGCCCAGCAAAACTTAGATCAGGAAACCGACACTTATCACACTTTGATTTGTGACTTAGCTTGTTAGGCCAGCTGTGGTTTTCCTTCAGTGTCACTTATCTTTTGAATTTTTCTTTTTTTCTTTTTTTTAATATTTAATCCAAATTTAATATCAGGGTTCTTTGGGAAAGAAATTTCTCTTTTTCTTTTCTTTGGTGATCTTTTAGGGGGGCAGTTAATTAGATGTATTTACCTGTTAGTGGAAGCCCTGGGGCTTCAACCCAGGACCCCGTGCACGCTAAGCACACGCTCTACCACCCGCCCCATCATCTTTTCTTTTTGGTTTCGCTGCCAAGAATCCTACAGCTGAATTTCTAGTCAGCCTTAACACTTGCCCTGACTTCATGGAATCCATTTTTATGAGTTTACTTCCCCCTGGTTTCATTTAAGTATTGAATCTCCATTTTCTCTTCACTCTCCGTTTTGCCTTTTGTTGTTATGGTTGTTAAGCTGTGTTTAACAGAATTGTTTAAATTCTCTTTTAGCAAGAGGCTGAATGTAAATAAATATGTAAGCAAACAGCACAATTAAATGCTTTTATACATTCTGAGCTGTTTAGTAGTAACTTAAAAACCGAATTGAATATTAAAGTGATAGCATTTTAAAAATATTTTTTAATTTTTCATAAAAATATAGCTGATTTAAAATATGATATTAGTTTCAGGTGTACAATAGATGCTCCATTTATAGTTACTGTAAAACATTGTCTGTATTCCCTGTGTTGTAAGATACATCCCTCTAGCGTGTTTACATTACATGTTGCAGTTTGTATAAGAAAGTTGGGTAACGCAGAGTCTGGAACGTGGCTGTGTATGACTCAGGTTCACGCTCACCCTGCCTGTCAGAGCTCAGGCCTTCACTCCTTTCTGCAGGGGAGCGAGTGGAGGCAGCTCTCATCAGCGCTGTCACCACCCTCTGAGTGGCAGTGACAGCAGTGACTGTGTGTGGACGTGCAAATTGTTTTTCCAAGAGCTTTATATGCGTTTCTGCATTTAATAATTAAAGCCCTCCTGTGAGGAAGGGTTTTAAGTTTTTAATGCATAATACATTTTATTTTGATATTGATAGATTTCAAACCTCTGGAAAATTTACAGGAGTAGTACAATAAACGCTTAGATACAGTTCACTTTAAAGGGCACTATTTGGCTTTCTGTGTCTGGCTTATTTTAGCATAAAGTTTCAAGGTTCATCCATGATTGTAGCCTGAATCAGTACTTTATTCTTTTTGCTTGATAATACCCTTTTCCTTTGTTTTCGTTTTTGGTCTATTTAAAAATATTTTCATTGAAGTCTTGTTAGTTTATAATTTTGTGTTAGTTTCTTGTGTACAGCACAACACTTCAGCTAAATAGGAACCTACCTGTATTCATTTTCATCCTCTTTTTAAACATAAGTTACTATAAGATATTAAATATATTCTCCTGTGCTATACAGTATAAACTTGCTGTTTATTCTTTACATACTCAGTATCTGCAAATCTTGAACTCCCAGTTTATTCCTTCCCACACCCTCTCCCCACTGGTAACCATAGTTTGGTTTCTATGTCTCTGTGTCTGTTTCTGTTCTGTAGATAAGTTTATTTTTTTGTTTCTTTCTATTTTTTTTTTTTTAGAGTCCACATGTGAGCAATCTCATATGGTATTTTCCTTTCTCTTTCTGGCTTACTTCACTTAGAATGACATTCTCCAGGTCCATTGATGTTGCTGCCAATGTCATTATTTTATTATTATTTTATGGCTGAATAGTAGTCTATTGGACAAATATGCTACAACCTCTTTATCCAGTCATCTCTCAGTGGACATTTCGGTTGCTTCCATGTCTTGATATTGTAAATAGTGCTGCTGTGTACATTGGGGTGTAGGTGTCTTTTTCAATTAGGGTTCCTTCTGGATATATGCCCAGGAGTGGGATTGCTGGGTCATCTGGGAGGTCAATTTTATGTCTTTAGAGGAACATCTATACACTTTTCCACAATGGCTCCACCAAACTGTATCCCCACCACAGTGCAGGTGTGTTCCCAATTCTCCGCAGACTTTCCAGTATTTATTGTCAGTGAACTTCTGAATGATGGCTATTCTGACTGGTGAGAGGTGATACTTGATTGCAGTTTTGATTTGCATTTCTCTGATAATGATAATGAATATTTTTTTATGTGGCTACTGGCCATTTGTACGTCTTCATTGGAGAAATGTTTCTTTAGGACTTCTGCCAATTTTTGAATTGAATTGTTTGTTTTTCTTTCTTATTAAGTGTAAAAGCTGTTTACATATTCTGGGAATTAAGCCCCTAGCAGTTTCATTTATTGTAAATATTTTCTCCCATTCCATAGGTTGGTTGTCTTTTTGTTTTGCTTACTGTTTCCATAGCTGTGCAAAAGCTTGTAAGTTTAATTAGATCCCTCTTGTATATTTTTGGTTGTTTTTCTATTGCTTGAGTAGACTGCTCTAGGAAAACATTGCTGAGATGTATGTCAGATGTTTTGCCTATGGTTGCTTCTAAGAGGTTTATAGTGTCTTGTCTACATGTTTAATTCTTTAACACATTTTGTATTCATTTTTGTATATTCTGTGAGGGAGTAGTCTAACTTCAATGATTTACATGCAGCTGTTAAGTTTTCCCTACACCATTTGCTGAAGAGGCTGTCTTTACTCCATTGTATGTTCTCACCTCCTTTGTCAAAGTTTCAATGACCAAAAGTTTGTGGGCCTATTCTTGGTAAATGTGTTTATCCGTTCATTGATGGATGGATATTGTTAGTAACTTTTGGCTACTCTGAATGATACTGCTATGAATATTGATGTGAAATTTTTTATGAGAATATGTTTTCATTCTGTTGGCTGTACATTTGCCCCGCCATATCTGTAGTTTCCACTACATGAATCCAGATGGTTGATTGTAAAGGGACTCGAACATCCTTGGATTATGGTATCCAGGGTGTGGGGTTCCTGAAACCAACCCCCCAAGGATATTGAGAGATGACTCTATATGTAGGAGTGGAATTGCTGAGACATATAACTCTAAGCTTTTGAGGAAATACCAGACTTCTCCAAAGAAGCTGCAACATTGTTCCTTTCCCCTGGCCGCATATGAGGTTTCTCTGCCTCCTGAACGACATTTGTTATTGTCCATGTTTTGGTTATAACCATCCTAGTGGGTGTAAAATGAGATCTCATTTTGTTTTTGACTTCCCTAGTGATGCTGAGCATCTTTTCATATGATTATTGGCCATTTGTATATCTATTTAAATTCGTGGTAAATTTAAAAATTGGGTGTATTTTTTTGTATTGTTCAGTTGTAAGCATTCGTTATATATCCTGGATACTACTCTCTTATTAGATACATGCTTTGCAAAATTTTTCTTCTATTCTGCACATTGTCCTTTAACTATATTTTTTTAAACATTAAAACAATTTCTTTACAAGGGAGGTAGTTTGATGTAAAGATTTATTTTATTTTTTTGCAAAGCACGCACTCTCTGACTTGAGATACCCTTTTCCCCTGTCATTTCACTTTCTTGATGATGTCCTTTGTAAGAAAAAGGTTTTAGTTTTGATGAAGTCCAGTTTATCTGCTTTTTCCTTCTATCACTTGTGCTCTTGGTTTTGTATCTAGGAAACCAAAGCCTATCCTAGGCCCACAAAGATTTATACTGTGTCTTCTTTTAGAAAGTTTATAGGTTTAATTTTTACATTTCTGTCTGTGATCTATTTTCAATTAATTTTATTTGTTATATAAAATATGGGTGTTCAGATTCCAGATTGATTCTTTTGCCTGCAGATACCCAGCTGTCCCTGAACCATTAGTTGAATAGACTATTCTTTCAATGGAGTGTTTTTGGCCCCCTAGTGGAAAAGTGTCTGTAAATGTAAGTTTTTCCCCGTGGGTTTTTATTGTGTCTCTTAGACTTATTTATCCAAACTTATGCCAGTATCATACTGACTTAGTACTATAGCATTTTAGTACACTTTAAAGTGAGTCCTCCAACTTTACTCTTCTTTTTCAAGGTTGTTTTTGCTGTCCTGGGCCCCTTGCACGTCCATGTGAATTTTGGGATCAGTTTTTCAATTTTGCATAGAAGTCAGCTGGAATTTTGATAGGGATTCCACTGAATATATAGTTCACTTTGAGGATTCTTAACATTTTTAATAATATTGTCAATCATTCCATGAAAATGGGATGTCTTCCATATATGTAGATCTTTTAAAATTTATTCTGGTGATACTTCAAAAAGTTCAATGTACAAATCTTGTAAATTTTTGTTAAATGTATCTCTCACTTTATTTTTAATGCTGTTGTAAATGGAAAGGCTGAATTTCTTATGGGTGGGACTATGTATCAATCTTCTTATTTGTAGAATTCCTTCACAACAAATACCCTTGGTATATATTTGCTACATAAATCTATCCACAACTATTCCCCGCCCCGTGTTATAAGAAACCAAGACCCAAGGTAAGCTACTTGAAAACACCTATGTGGAAGTGAGAAATGAGACCCTTGGGTGGGTCTTTGTGCAGATGATACTGAGAGCTTATTCTGAATGGCTTCTTCTTAATTACTTTTAAACAACCCTTTCAGTGTATTTAGTCAGATACATTAAGATTATGCCCTTTTGATGTGCGGAGTAGCTAAGACTATAATTTTCAAATAAATTCTAGTGAGAGTGTTGTACTTGAAACCTAATTTGCATCAATCTTTGAAGATTTATGTTTCAGGAGCTTTGACTAAAGAACAACTGTCTTTATTCTATAATGAGAACTAAATGCTCAAGCAACATGTAAGAGTTTGAGCAAACTGCCCCCGCCCCGTAGTGCTGGGTGGCTGCAGCTGTAACTGGAGTCAGCACTTACCTCTCCCAGTATGCTTGTGCTGATCTGCTCAAAGTGGTTCGTCCAACAGTTTGTCAGTAGTCTGTTGGACAAAGTCATAAAACATTGATTGAAGGTTGCTAGAATGCAATATATTCTTATTAATATTAAGTAAGCACATATTGAATGCTTACTGTATGATGGAATTGTCCCTCAGCCTCACATGAATATTATTTCTCTTGAAACCTCACATATTTCCTTGTTATTCTCACTTTACAGATAAGGAGACTGAGAATTAGGTCTTCTCTCTTTGGGGGGAGCTCATTATTAATGATGGGCAGTTGTAAGGAAAAAGATATTGATTCATCATGAGAAAACATTTTTGTGAGAGTCAGCAATGAAGAAGATGAACACTGAAGAAGGTGATCATTGTTCGAGTGAGACAAGCCCTGGGTTGTGCGGAGTCAGCATCCCTGTCCTAGACACGGCACGTGTAGAGCTGCGTGGTGGGTGAGGCGGCGCGGCCGTGCAGGGAAAGCGGATGCTGGGGCCTTAGGCTGTGCTCAGGCCTGGTTGGGCTTTCTCCTAAGGGGAGTGAACCATCATTGACAGATTTTAAGTAGGAGAGTGGGGTGCTCTCATAGTTCATATTTGTCTTCTAGAATGTTTGGAAACATTTAGAAGGCTTGGCAGGAGATGATGTGATGAGTCAGAGTAGGGTGGCTGCGAGGTGTAGCAGTGTCCAATTTTCAAGTGGTTTTCAGGCCCAGGCTTGTGGCTTAGTAGCCGTGTCAGTTTGAATGACGCACGCAAGGAAGTGAAACAATTTATCTAATCAATTGAAGCAGTGATGTACCCAATTCCCAGGACTATTGTGGAGATCCAGTGAGATACACTGTGCAGTGTGCAGCGTGGTCTCCAGCAGAGGGTCAGTGCTGAGTGAGTGCCAGTGAGTATCTGGTAGGTCAGTTGAGGGTAGTGGGACTCGGTGTCTGAGGATATCTGGTCCCTGAAGGAGGGGTCCATTCACATCTGTGAGTGATGGGCCTGAGTTGGGAGACGCAGGGAGACCTTACCCTCCGACCAGGGGCCCTGGTAAGGACCGCTATGGGAGGAACACCGTGAAGTCAGCTCTTTGCATGTGGAGTTGGAGCTGCCTTTGAGACAACTAACTGCAGTGTCACGAGCTTAAAGAGGAGATCTGGGCCCAGGTTGTGCATTTTCCTAAAATCTCAACTCCTAAGGACGCCGAAGTATTGATCACTGAACGTGAAGTCATACTTTAAAGGACAAACGAATAGTAGTATTATCTCTGTCATCAAAGCTCACGTCTATTTATTCATCACTCACTTTGCTAATTGGGTACTTACAGAGCTCACTTCACCGTCCTCCCGTGGGCTCAGGCTCCACAGAAAAGAGCTGGTGAGACTCCCTCTTTTCTAGAATAAGACACATTTAGCTTGTAGACTTCTGTACCTCGCCAGACTTAGGAAATTAGTTTGTTGGTTTAATTGTATTTTCTGTTGGCCATGTCCTGACAGGAGAGAAATTTTACCTCATGGTCATGTTTCAATTAGCTGTTACTGAGAATTGCTGATCTGATACATAGTGTATGTATTACATTAACTTTGTAGAGTAGTTATCATTTTTCTGTCTTTGCCCTTTAATTTTGTTTGCCCCTTCAGTGTTCTATTCTTTTTGGGGCCTTATTTTTTTTTAATTAAAAAATGTCTGTTAGCAGTTAAGAAAAAAAAAGCACAGAAAAAAATGCACATGAGAACTAAATTTAGAAAATGTCTAGTGTGTTTTCTGTCTCGGCAATGGAGGGTACTAGAAACTCCTGAAAACCTTCATTACACAAGTTCCTTAAAATGCTGATTGAGAAATAAAACCTTCCTTCCTCATCTTTCAAGCTGCACAACTCATTGTCAAGAAAGTGAGGGAAAATTCTCAGAAGCCAAGACAAACGAGAAAGCAGGGTTTCTGAGAGATACGTGAGCGTTAGAAGCCGTGGTGTGCTGGTTGGCTCCTGAACTGATTTTCAGTTGCCTTGACAGGAGGGAGGGATGTGAGCCCCAGACCTCTCACACTAGGAGTTGGATGGGTGATCATATAATGGGCCAAGCCCATCCTGAGAATCTTGCTTTACTAAAGGGTGAAATAGGAAAAAAAAATTCCTCAAAACAAGAAAGTAAGAAAAGTCAATTTTGTTGGAAGAGGGGAAAAATAACAAATCCAAAGTAAGGATATAGTTTAAAGCTGTTCTGGCATGAGAGTGACCACAAACTCCTGGCAGAAAAGCACAGCTACTCCTTGATTGATAAGTTGTATTTTGAATGAATCAGTGAACAGCTATTCCGAAAAAGGCCTCCAGAGTCTTGTGGATCAAGATACTGGACAGCAAACACCTCTCTTCCAAGGTCTCATTCAAATAACCAGAAAGGTTTTAAAGGAAACTAACAATAATCTGAGTTGTATTTATTGACATTACTATATGCTAAGAATTCAGAGGTGACTATGGAGTTGTCTCCTATTTTATGGACCTTATTTTCTCTTTGGGGAGAAAAATGACATAGTTGGGTATCTTGGTGGAGGGAGGTGTTAGTCTGTTGCAATTAGCCAGGAGAGGAGATTAAGAAAACAGTGAAAGATCGGTGAACTTTTTAGCTGAGGACAGTCTTGTTCACTTGGCTTTTAATTGCAGGCTCAATGAGCTGTCACTGGAGGGAATAGATCTTACGGAGGATGGACTTAGCTCAGGCCTCTTTTGAATGGACAAGTGAACCTGGAAAAAGACAGTCAAATCTGTGCAGACATTAAAGTTCACTTGAACGTGCTGCATCCCTGAGCCAAAGATAGGACAAATATGCAGCAATTCTTGAGGACAGAAGAGTGGTTTTTAAGGTTCTCCAAGAATGAATCCCATGGAACCGAGATGGCCAGTTGTCAAACTGAGACTTTGTTCTTTGGACGGTGTACCCAGCAAGGGTATTGGCCTTTTATATGTTTCCATTTGTCTTTAATACATGTCTGTTGATGAGGACATGGGCACAAATGTTTGACACCTTGTCGAGGCGATTTTGGATACCTGCCTAGAAGCACGGGCACAGTTGTGGCTGCTTCATACATCTTGCAGCCCATCCCTTTCCCCGGCTCCGTGATCACGGCAGAGTGGTTCCTTGTTGACCTGTCCGTTTCCTCTGTGACATCATAACCCATGAAAAGACCGGAGCATATTAACTTGGCTTTGTTAAAGTCAAAGAAACAGATCAAATATGGAGTCAGATTTGTTCTTTCCTATTTCAGTAGTACCATGGAGATGGCAGTTTGGGCAGCTTTTTGTAGTGTCCTGGAGGCTTTCTCTCTCAGCTTCTGGGTGCCTCTATTGAAAACCCTTCATTGCTGTCTGGCCTGCTGGTAATGCACACTGCCTGTTTTGCCCTGAAGATGTGTTCTGTTTATAAACTCATCTCTACTCCTTGGAAAACAACTCAAGAAAAACTCAGTTGGTTTTCCACCAGCCATGGGCAGGGGTGAGGTAAACCGTGTTATTATTTCATAAAATAATAGTAATAATAGTAATAGTCATAGTAGTAGTACTTGTAGTAATAGTAATAATAATAATAATAATAATAATAATAATAATAATAATAATAATATTAATAGAAGTCTTAAAACAGGACAGAGCACATTGGAGAGAGTCAAAAAATGCTTTCTGGCTTAAATCAAAAGTGATGACTAATGATTCCATGGCTGCTGTATTTGCTAAGCTAATTACTCCTTTGCTCCATTACACATTTCTTTTATCTGAAAAAGAAATACAAGGAAATGGTTTAAAAAAAACTCAGAGAACAAAAATACACAAGTGAAAGAAGTTTTCCCTCATCCTCTGTTCTTTCAGCCCTCTCTGGAGATGCCTCTGTTTACTATCCTTTGGGTGCTTTTCCAGATATGCTTTGCACATTCCCACCTATGTATGTAAATTCCTTTAAAATTTTAGTTATTTTTAACTTAAAGGGGTTTAAATCCTCAAGTGGCATCTGGCCGGGTAATATAACAGAACAAATCTGACTCCATATTAGATTTGTTCCTTTGAATTTAACCCTATGCTCTGTCACCTAGGCTTCATCTTGCTTGTAAAACAATGTTGCCTAGAGCCTGAAATAAACAGGAGACCCTATTCTGAAGGCTCTGACCTTTAAGGATATTTAACACTTTTTCATTCATTAAAAGATAGCAAATTGCAGAATAGAAAATAACGTTTGTTTTGTTGGAGGTTTACAGGGATCTGACCCACGCAGATAGCTGCAAGAAGAAAGGATTCTAACAAGAAGGAATTCCTACACTAAGAAGTTTGCACTAACCAAGCACATAGGAAAGGAGCCTGAATTGTGACTTGGGGAGATGGTTTTCCAGGACATTAGTTTGCCATCTAGGTCTACAGAAACTTGCTATTCCATGCCCCAACATCTGGTCTCCCAACTTATTGGCCTGTCCTGCACTGAGGAGAATTAATTTCGACTTGGTAACACTCCTATCTACCTAGAAAGCTGGGCACTGGAGCTGAGTGTTATGGAAACAGGCCAGCCAAGACAAAAGCACCAATCGGAGTGTTGGAGTACTCAGAATTATTATGCCGGTGGGCTCAGAGGGGCTTCGGCTCCGAAGTTTTGAGTACCTCCAAGACGTGCACATGAGGTTTTAAAGGCTTAGTTACAAGTAAGGGGGCATTAGCCAATAAGGCTCAAAGAACAAAAAGCAAGGAATAAGTACACTGGAGCTTATCAATTTGTAACAGATCACATTACTGACACTTGTTGAGCTTGGAATTACGAGTTAGGTTGTTAGGCCAATAAACTGACACTAAACTTCAGATTTACGAGATAGCCCAGCATAATTTAGATCAGTAAACTGACACTTATCACACTTAGATTTGTGACTTAGCTTGTTAGCCCAGCTGGACTTTTCCTTCACATGAGGACAGCTCTCCCACACCCAGGGAACTACTGTGAGCCCTTGATGTTTCCACTAGGGTGGGGTATGGTTTACCCAGGAGGGATGGGGACTATGCACCAACACTCAGGCAGTCTGCTCTGTCTGGGGCTCTGATCTTGTACCATCCCGCTCCCCGCCAGCCCAACACCTGGGACAGTGGAGCTAAGGCAGAGATCCTGCCTGCCTGTTTCCCAGCGTGTAAAAGGGGAATATGTGCTCTTCCCAAGGTAGTTCTGAGCGACAACACCTGCGGGTGCTTGGTTCTCAGAGCAACAGAAAACCCAGCTCCGCGTGGGGGCAACGGGTGTGATCTCCCTAGGGTTTCTGCAGAAGCATCGGACGGAGGGTTGGATCACGGTGGTAAAATTGAGCTGCGGGGCTTGAAGGGTAACAGAAGGGTACAGAGGCAGGTCTGCCGCCTAGGGGTGCCCCAGAGGTAAAGCTTTTTTCTCCAACTCCTCTAAGACCCTCCCTTCTCCAGATCCCTTCCTTCTCTCTGCTCATCCTGTCCATCTGTATCCCTCCAATTTTCCCGTCCTCTCCACCCGCTCCCATCTTCTCCCTCCCTCGCTGTCCCACCTTCTCTCACAGAACCCAGAGAGGATCGCTGGCCCTCCTGCGCATGCGCAGTCAGTGCCAAGTGGTCCGCTGGTTGGGAGCTCCATATCCGAGCCGGGGATCGGGCCCAAAGGCTTCACAACTACGTCGCCCGGTAGGCCTTTGGTTCCTGCCTGGGGTCGGGGCCTCTGACTGTGGAAGTGCAAGGTGGGGGGCTCCTGGGAAAGGGGTCAGGCGGCTGCGGGAGGGCGGTCCGCCTGTCACAGACCCCAAGGGCGCTAGTCAGCCCGTGTTCAGATGAATTGCTCAGGCCAGACCCCTCTGCCAGCGCCACCTGCCCCGGCGTCCCGGCCACAGTGTCCAGGGCCTGGTGTGCACCTGCCATCTCTCACCCAGCCGGGATCCCCTCAGTCCGCGGCTGGCGTCCCCTTCCCCTCTCCCTCCCGCTAGTCCTCTCCTCCCGGGCTTCCTCTTCTCGTCCGGCGGCCCGTCCCCGCCCCTGGGCGGGCTGTGTCCCGGGCGGGCGGGGTCTGCGGACCCGGACGGGGGCGGGCGCCTGGGACTGTGGCTGGGGCTGTCCTCCGAGCGAGGCTGCAGCCCGCGTCCCCCTCCCCGCTTTCCCTGCCCCGCGACCCCGGGGCTGCCCTGCTCTCCCTTTCCCGCTCCCTGAGGACCAGCTCTGTGGCGTGGGCGCTGCTACCTGGGCTGAAAGCCTCCGGCTCTAACGCCCAGCTTCTCCTGGTGGAGTCGGGAAAAGGGAGCGTCACTGCTAAGCGAGGTTCTGTCTCCCCCCTCCATGTTTCTGCCTCAGGTAAGTACCTTGAACACTTTCAGGTGTTATGATGGCGGTGCTTGTTGATGTCACGTGTTTTTATAGTGAGAGGGATTGCAGTGGTGAAGGCAGGGCTTGGTTCTGTTAAAAATGTGCTGAAGGCATGAGGCTGTGACATCCTCCTTCCTTCCCTCTCCCAGGGTGAAAGGAGTGATCCTCGATTTTCAAAAGATAGTTACAGTCCCTAACTAGCCCAGCCCAGCTATTGTGCGTTAACAGGAACAGCACCACCAGAGGCCTTGGAGACCCAGGCATATTGCAGTCCTAAAGTGCTCCTGGCATAGTTTGGCTTGTTTAGGTTTTTTGTTTTTCTTAAATTGTGAGACAGACTAGTGTATAAACTGAAAAATAATTGTCAAGAAATAATTTTCATAGGACAGTTTTATTGTGATATAGTTCACAAACCATGAATTCCATCCATTTAAATGGTACAATTCAGCAGCTTTTTGCATATTCACAGTGGTGCATCCATTATTATTCCAGAACGTTTTCATCACTTCAGAAAGAGCAGTGGAAATGAATGACCTATCCACCCCTCCCAAGTGGTGGTTCTAAAGAAATTTCTTGGCTATTCCTGACCATAAATTAACTTGTTATATTCCAAGAAAAATCTGGTAGGAATTCTAATCAGAATTGAAATGAATCTGTCTATCAAAACAGGAAGAATTTATAACTTTATGGCATAAACTTCTTCTACCCATGAATATATCTGGGACCCTATCTTTTCATCTGACCAGAGCCTGGCCCATGTGAAGTTCTCACTACTTTTTGGGCTTGTGAATGATGAGATTCTATACATCGTTAGTTGCAACTGTAGCCTTTCACAGAAGAGAAAAGTAACCTCAGTGAAGCAAGTGACTCTCTGATGGTCAGAAAGAGTGACAGCCAGTGCTGGAGTGATCCAGTGGACTTGGTGTTTGCAGCTAGATTTCTCGACCACCTACAGTTAAGGGGATTAGAGAGTTCTTTTATTTTTTCTTAATGGCGTTGCATTTATTTTTACTTATTTTTTAAAATTATTATTTTATAAGTGTAGTCAATTTACAATGTTATTTTCAAGTGTGCAGCAGAGATTCAGTTATAAACATATGCATATGTATATATATATGTTTTAGATTGTTTTTAGTATAAATCACTACAAGAAATTGAATATAGTTCCCTGTGTTATATAGCAGGTCCTTGTCATTTATTTTATATTTACTACTTTGTATCTGTTAATCCCCCCTTTCCTGCCTGCTAAACACAGTTTGCATTCTATGTCCATGTGTCCATTACTAGGAGCACCGTTTTTCCTAGTAATATATGCTCTTTTGCTGCTTTCAGTTTCAGTAATTCCATCTTATCTGTGGGCGCTTTTCTTCTGGTGGCCTTAATGTGGTTTGCACACGTGGTAATAGAGATCTGTATTTGGGAGAACCCCAGGCCTCGTGTAGTCCCTGGTACAGAGTGCCCACTGAATTGATGCTTGAACTGGGAAAAAAGCACAGTAAATGTTGGAATTTCCACTATGGTTGAGAATTCTATAACCTCTTTTGACAAACTTAATATTGGCTGCACCCATTCTGGGTAATTTGGTGGAAATTCATGTTATGGTGGTGAAGAGACGGGGCCTTGTATGCTTCTTCTCTTTCTGTTTTCTAACACTCATTCTCCTGGGCCTTCCAGATCCTCCCCTAGAAGTGCCAGGTCTGGCTTGGTGCTGTACTGAGGCAATATTTGTTAATAAGGCCCTTTCCTCATCTCTTCTGAGCCTCCGGTTTTTTCTCTGCACAATGAGGGCTTAGACTAGATAACTACTTTTCAGTTTCTTTTAAAGCCATGTTTCCTTTGAGAAACAGAAAATGCAAATCTCTCCTCTCAAACCAACCCTTTAGATTTTGAAAAGTCCTCCAAGGAGTGACATAGCTCTTTGTGGAAAATGAATGTGATTGTGATTCCAGGTGACACAGAAAAGACTCTTCAGAGATTGATTGCAGGGAGAGGGCAGGAAAGGGGCAGTATGTCACACTTTCTAGTGTGAGCACTGGAGCAGGGGCTTGGATTTAAATACGGTGTCTGACGTGGCCTCTCTCTAATCTTGTAGAATGTGATAAACTTCTCTACCTCAGTTTCTTGATGTGTCAAGTTGGGGTGATAATATTTTAAGGCTTTTGTGAAACATTATGCACATAAGCCATTTGTGTATGGGTAGAAACAAGACCTGCTAGGGATTCAGGGATTTGTTTAAAAAAAAAAATCTTGTCCATAGCACTCTGTCTGTGTGTATTTAGTAGTTCCTGAAGGGTGAGGGTGAGTCTAAAGTCCATCGTGGGACAGGTGGCCCATGGTTCTCTGTGCCCCTGAATGCCCCCTCCTCCCCAGTCCTCTTCCTCAGTCCAGGATGAAGTTCCCTAGTAGATTTACTCAGAGGTCTTGTGAAAATGGCTATTCATTTTATTGTTTCACCAAGAAGGGCTGCCATCATGACCTCAGCCCTCCCCGGCCGCCACACCAACCCGGATCCCACCCCGGTCCATGTCCACTGGCCCCGCCAACGGCGCTGCCGTACGTTTACCGTCTGTGAGACGCCGCCCCAGAAAGGATGTCGGCCGCCGACTGACGCGGCCAGAACTAGTGGCCCGGCCAAGCAAGCCGCCATCCCCAGCAGCAAACACCGCCATGGCCCCGGGCAGCTGCACACTTCCGGAGCCCGCTGCCTGCCCCAGAAGCGCACGCCAGCCCGCGAGGAGCGCGGCGTCTTTATCCATGGCAACGCCGCGGGGCCCTCCCCTAGCGCTTGCGTCTGCGTCCTCCCGAGGCTAGACGTGCAAGGGCAGAACTTTCGGAGCCAATGGGAGCAAGGGCGCGGCCAGGACGGGGGTGGGGGGAGGCTTATGGGGCAGCT
Organism: Vicugna pacos; assembly: GCF_048564905.1. NCBI lineage: Eukaryota > Metazoa > Chordata > Mammalia > Artiodactyla > Camelidae > Vicugna > Vicugna pacos. The sequence goes on along the minus strand of NW_027328740.1, from coordinate 71,192,551 downwards.
GGGCGGGGCCGGGGCGGGCGGGGCTGCGCGGAGGTCCTCAGCTGCAGGTGGCACCGGCCGGAGGCTGGGGCAATGCTGCCAACAGTGGGCGCGGCGGCGGGGCAGCGGGGCGGGGGCACCCTCACCTGTCTGTGTGCGGGGCTCAGCCTGGGCTCCGCGGCCTCCGCTTGCACCGGAAGTGGACCCAGGCTACCTGTGGGCAAGATAGAGGACTGAGCCCAGGCAGGCACGGCTGGCCAGGTAGGGCACCTGAAGTGCAGATCCGCCAGGCCGGCTGCCGGCCTTGAATACGCGCTGCTAGGCAGTTTCCAAGAAGACGGGATCTGTCCCAAGAGGGGAGGTAGGGCAGGGTGCCAGATGCCTGGTTGGGTGCGGTCTTACAGGAGAGCCACGTTGAGAGGGTGCAGAGCAGCCCCTGTGTTGGCGGGGCTAGGAATTTGGGGTATAGGGTGGGGATGATGTGTGCCATTCCCTGTGGTCTCCCAAAGAACTCGCACCCCCAAGCAAAGGACCCTGCTCCCTCCACCCTTCACTGCATCCCCTGCCTTCCCCATCACCACCGCCCCTGCCCCCGGAGTGTCCCATGACCTCTCCCCACACCAGGCACCGTCCCTGTTACAGGTACTTATCTCCTGGTGGTTCCAGCCCAAGGGTGGGGGCTGTATCTGACCAGTTAGGATGCCTGGAGCCTTTGTATGAAGCCTCAGACTATAATGCAGGCGTGCACAGAGGCCCCTCAAACAGGATTCCCTGCATTCCCTCCCCACCACGCACCCACAGCGCAGCTGCCACACCAGGCCAAGCCTGCAGGAGGACCGCTGTTCCCTCTCCTCCTGTCCCTGATCAAGAGTGCACCGCCCACACTGCTGGGTATTTAGTGGGCCTTAGAAGAGCAGCTGGTATTTTCATGGACAAATATTTGCTCTTTTGGGAAGAGTTGAGTGCAAAGGGATGTAGGGTATGCCTTTTCTGTTGTCCTGGAACTGGTGACTAGGATGCAAACTTAAGTCAAAGCAGTTTTTAGAGAGAGCCGCAATATATCTTACCCAAAGATCACTGTTCCCCTACAAAGGCAACACCACCTGGCGGGTGGGGTCCTGGTCCCTCTTTCTGGAGGTTGGGCTTTGCACCCTCCAGCTGGGACAGAGCCCGAAACAGCTCTGAACACGCTCCAACAGGCTTTCCCAGCACAAACTGCCTTTATTTTGAATCTGGCTGAAGGAAGCAGCTGAGAAATCTGGGTAAATCTTCCTGGGTGTAACCATGCCTTTTGTGCTGAATGAAAGAGCGGCTCTCCACATGCTAACAGCTTAGAACTGAATGTGTGTCGAAGCCTTCATGCATGTAGCATGTTGGGAACAGCGTTTCATGGTGAGGGGAACTCTATAACTTACATGTGTATGGGGAAGCCCTCACTCCAACAGGGTTTTCCTGCACAAACTGCCTTTATTTCGAAATTGGCTCTTGCTGAGAAATCTTGGTAAGTGTTCTTAAGTGTAGCCATGCCCATTATGCAGGATGAAAGAGCGGCTCTACACTTTTTCACATCTCAGAAATGAATGTGTGTTGAAGCCGTCATTCATGTAGCGTGTTGGGAACACAGAATTTAGTGGTGAGAACTATGTAAATTACATGTCTATGATGAAGCACTCTCTCGAGCCGGGTATTCCAGTGCATACTGCCTTTATTTCGAAACTGGCTTCTCAGAAGCCTGTGGTCTCCACTGCAGGTCTGTCTCCAAACCCAGGGCCAGCATGGTAACTCTGCTCCCCCTGTCTATTCTGGAAGTTCTAGGTGTCCTCCATGGCCCTTCCACCATTATGTTTTTGGAAAACCCCGCAGATGGAATGGGCCTGAGAACAGGAGAGCTGGATGCCAGAAGCCACTGCCCAGTGTGAGGCTCCTGGGAGGGGCATCTCCTCTCCGTGGGCTCTGATCTAACCTCCCCTCTCCCCCACCCCCACCCCTCTCCTCCTGCATTTCCTGATTGATCCCTGGATAATGGTCCATACCAGGAATGACCTGGGAGAGGTTTTATGAGTCTTTAAGTGGAAAAAAAAAAGAAATCTTTAGACAAGTTACTGAAAGTAACTTCCAGCTTTACCGGGAAAGACCTCATTCCAATGTTTAAGGCTAGTTGACAGGGTGTCAAATTGCTTAACCACTCACATCTGAGCAAGTGCTACCTCTCTCTCCAGCTCCCCGCAGCATCCACCTGTGGCAACTTGGCCAAAAGAAGGCAAGAAAGCTCTTTCCCCTCGCCAGCACCAGCGTGGCTTTGGAGTCAGTGGAGGCTGAGAGAAAGAGCCCCGCCCTGAGGTTTGAGGGGCCTCCAGCCACAGCCAGAGGAGCGGGGGTTTTCAGAGTGGCCCAGCAGGGAAACCAGGCAAGGCCACCTGGCCCAAGTCTTCCCTGCCCAGAGAGCCCCATGAACTGCTTTGGGCCACACTCCCCGTTTGGGCCCCCTGCAAAAAGATACCACGGGAGCCACACCTGAGAAGGCAGAAGGACAGCCCTTTAGCCTGGGGTCCCAGCAGGTGTGTCCTGTGAGACCTGTGGCCACATAAGTTCCTTGTCTCTCCAGGTCACTGAAGGGACTGTGCTGGGCATCTTGGTGGTCAGGGACATGGGAACACCTCTAAACTCTGAAGAAGGACAGAGAGACTCTTCCTGGAAGCAAGGATTCCAGGGAGACACCTTGCCCAGAACTGGGGGACTGTGTCCTGAGCAGACCCCTGGGAGGCAATGTGGGGCTGTGGGGTCCTCTTCTGAGAAGGGAGCAGGTGAGTTTTCCGGGGGTGGGGTCCTGCTTTGTCCAGATATGTCCTTGTGTAAGACTCATTTACAAACACCTCCAAGTCCACCTAGGGGTGGCCCCAGAGGTGGGGGTAGAGGAGGAGAGTGAAGGGTGCAGACTTAGGGCCCCCTGAGCCACCCAGGGAGCCAAGGGTCAGTGGGAACATCTTGGGAGTCTAGTGCAGGGGTGGAGGACGAGCACTAAGAACATGCCAAGTCATGCAATAAAGTGACCCGTGACCACGAGACACAGGTGGCCGTACACCAAAAGAGGCAGATAGAAATTTAGACCCAGGATCTGAGAACCTTGAGAGGGGCTGGAGGGTCCCAGGAACCCTCAGGAACAGCTCTTCTAGGGGCACAGACATCCCAATACACACATTTCTCATGGAAGCTTTTTGGGGTGCAGAGTGAGTTACCAGGATCCTGAACTTAGTATGGAATCACGGTTCCTGGCAATAAATTGCTGTCATTTGTCCCTGGACATGCACAGGGGAGCTGACTGCTGTGGGGGTCACTGCAGGACTAGAATCTTCTGGTGTCTGCTCTGTGACCACAGAAACCCAGGGGGATTTCTCAACGGGAGAACCTGGAGACCATGCCTGCAAGGACCACCCTCATGGGATGGCCAAGGAGCTCGTGGTACCCAGGTCACCAAGTGACGAAGTTGTGAGGTTGCCTGGGGAATCGTGGGGGCATGTAGATTTCTGAGGTCAGCACGTGGGCCCAGCACTGCTGGATGGTCTGCACAAAGAGGGGCCTGCCCTCCTGATGATGGCTCTTAACACCTGCAGGGAAACTGCTCCCAGGGCTCCTGGAGGTCCATATTGAGAGTGTCCTGCCAGCCTTGTGGGGTCACCTTCCCCTGATGCAGAAGCAGACCTCTCTCCCTTGAGGCCCAGGGGACACCTGGCTCAGGTGCCACCTGTGTGCCCTGGACACGCAGAGCCCCAGAGCTCTGGCACAGCCTGGGGTGTGGTGGTGTCCGGGCAAGAAAGGCCCTGGGAAGGGGGTCATTCAAGGGCAGAGGCCACTCTGCAGGGATGCTGGACCTGGCAGCAATGCACTGCTTCAGTACTCCCTTGGGTTGGGTCTCCAACCTGTGGGATGGAAGGGCCACTCCTTCCTGTGTTGCAGTCGGGGGAACTAGATCCATCGTCAAGGTCAGCCCTGAAAATGGAGGCTGCGCTACCTCCATTCCTGGAAAGAAAATCAGTCCCCTCCAGTCCAGGTGATTCAGAAAGTCATTCAGCAATGTTCGGGGCCCCCACTTTAGGCTTTGAATTAGAGCTGAGCGGCTTAGGAGGCCAGATCCCTGACCGTGGCTCCAGGAGCAGGTTTTCTGCTGGGGGACAGGATCCTCACAAACACCTGTGTCTTTGTGGGACACTCCCCTCTGACAAGCTGGGAGGCAGGGTGCAGTTGTGGGAAATCGTGTTTACATGAGCAGAGGGCCACCATGTGGTGGGGGCACAGGAGACTGTGAGAATGAGTCCCACAGCCTTTCTGGAATCAAAAAACTGGCAAATGTGAAAAAGTGCATAATTTGTTTTATTGAACAGGCTGCTTATGTACGTTTGGAGGACCAGGTTCAATGACTCAGCATCCCTCCAGGACAATAGCCTCAAGAGAAGAACAGACAGAGCAGGAGGAGATCTGGGGTTTCTCCCAGGAATGAGGTGGAACAGGGATTTCTGCAGATTTGCAAGGAGTCCCCGACCACTGAGCATGGGGTTACAGCCCCACGAGACCCCTGTCATGTTTGGCTTGGGCTCTGGTTCTGGCCTGCTCATGTATTCTTCCAGCAGAGTTCCAGAAACTCAGAGGGTGGACTTAGAGGGGCTGCGTTTGGAACCTAGTGAGGAGTTGGAGGGTCCTTTATATTGAGTCCCTTCATCCTAATCACCGTAGCTGAAGCCCAACACCCCCCAGGCCCCCATGGTTGCCGTGGAGGGAGAACAAGCCTGGCAGGCGACCTAGGGGTCCCACTACTGTGTCCTTCCCTTGTCTTCGTTCCCTTTCACCCCGGAAGGTGTGATTGTCTCGTGTCATGGTGGCCTCCACAATGTCCCTCCCAGTAATCTCTCTTCTCCATCAGGTGGGGTTCCCAACCCCGCTCAGCCTTCTCTGCATGGATGCTGAAGGACCAGGCCCACCTGAGGTTCTGAGCTCGAGCAGTAAGGTGGAAACAAAGAAACCAATGGAAAAAAGAAGCAAGTGATTGTGGCAAAGCTCCCCACCACAGAGCAGCTGCCCTGAGTGGAAGGGAGAGTGTGGGCATGCCCGTTTGTTTCCTATCTCCCAGTGCTCTTAGCTTTCTTATTGCCTACCTGCATGGTTACAACAAAATGATCTGCAAAACTGAAAATATTTACTCTCTTGCTTTTACAGAAAAGGCTGGCCAGCCTCTGGTCCGGTACCAGGCAAGAGATTGGAGTTCCTTTCCAGTTTGGAAACATCTTGGCAGGCCCAGGTTTGCAAAGGTCTTTAAGAGTAGTTACGGAGTTTTGCTTTTAAACTTTTTTACGGCTGTATATACTTGTGAGATGTGGTTGTGATGTATAATTCTGAGCCGGGATTTTCTCAAACTGTTTCTCACTTCTTATACCAGACATTCCTAAATTCCAAGTGGAACTGCATATTAAGGAAGCCATGGAATTTAGCAAAAGGATACAGATCTCATTTCCTTTTAAGCATCGGTGTACCTCCATCATGGCAGTATTTGTTATGTGTTATTGATAGGGGAACTAAGTAGTAAACAGATTAATAGAAAATAGGGGATTTTAGGTACACAGGTTCATCTTTTCAACATTGTTTGTAATATTTGCAGTTTAAGATGACCATTCCTGAGAAACAGGCAGCCTCTTAGAATGAAATAGCATTTCCTCTGAACCATAATTAATTTTTATTTTGTAGACAGCAGGAAGGGTAATAACACGTCACACATTTGGGGACGTCAAAGAGAAAATGTAACTTTCTGGGAGCGCACTCCCCCGCCTCCCCCTGCCCTTTTTACTGTCCCATTCTCCCTGGAAGGCTCTTTCTTATCTTCTGCTCATGGCTCCAGTAACTCTTTCTTCCTCCTTGTTCCTCAGCTGGTAAGGTTAGTTTTCTACTTTGAACAAGCAAACAAGCCAACAGAAGAGAAATTTCACAAGCAACTCCCAGCACATCCGCTCGCCTTCTGATGTCTGTGACCTCACTCTCGGTGCCCCACCGCTTATTAAAAGTGGCATCGAAAGCCAGTTCCTCCAAAAGTCCCCGAGGCCCCATCCCTCCCATCTTCTCTGGGTTGTCACTCCCAAAACCATCCTCTCTTTCACTGCCTCATCTATTTTGTTCTCCTGCTAGTTGGCACCATCAGTATATAAACGTCCATCCTCTTAAACCAACAGCACTCCTTGACCCTAATTCACCCCCACCAATTGCCACCCTGTGTCTTTGCAGCAAATCTTTAAGGAGTTGTTTAAACTCACTGTCTGCATCTTCTCTTGAGCCATCCCCTTTTACACCCATTCTGGCTTTTCGCCTGATCCCTCGCTCTATGGAAACTGCCCTGTCAAGGCCATCAGTGACCCCATGTTGCTAAATATAGTGGTCAATTTTGACTCCTCATCATGCTTGGCCCCTCGGCAGCATTTGACCCAGCTCTTCCATCCCTCCTACCCCGTGTTCCTGCTTCACTCAACCCCCAGCCCATCTCTCTGTCTGTTTCTGCTTTTGGCCTGCTGGCTGGTCCTTTGCCAATGTCTCCTGTTTTTTCCAAACATATACTGTGGGTGTTCCCCAGGGTGGGTTCCTGGGCCTCTCCTCTCTCTCTCTGCTATTCCTTTGGTGGAAGCAACCCAGCCTTGGAAATTGGCATGCCATCAATTTCTCGATTTCTCCAAAATTCCCTGATTTCCCCTTTCCATCTGAGCCTTTATCCCTGAGACTCACATCACATTCTTTTCCTTTCATTCATCTTGCTTTCACATTCATACATATGTTCTACTATGAAATTACTTTTCCAAATTTTGAATCAGTACATATATATCATGTAAAATGCTCAAATATGTATTATTTCCACTAAGATGCTAATTCTACCTTAGAACATTTCTGCACTTCTGTATTTATGTGAATAAAGCGAATAGTATTTCTACAAGCCTCATAGTTAAACACTGTTAGTTTGGGGCTATTATGTAACATGAAATAATGGTACATCAACATAGTCGTTTTTCATTTATTTTTATGTAACACCGAGATGAGGTTTTTGCCCTGAAGACTGGTTTTATTGAAATTTTACCTACGTTACGGACAGTCAGTTTATGTGAAAGCCCTCATTTCTCCCCTTTTTGATATATGCTCCATTTGGCTATATATAACATATAACTTGGCATGAAACAAAATTCCCAAATCATTCACATAATACAATTAATATGTTTAATTATATTTTTTAAATGTTAAAAAGAAAAAGAAAACAGATTCCTCTACCTATTAGGCACTTCTGTGGCAATATGTAACACACCCCTTAACCATGACATTGAAGAACTGAGCTGATACCAGCCCCTTTCCACCTGCTCAGCCCCACCTTTTCCCATCCCCTTTCCCATCCGGAGAGGACATCCCTCCCATTGTCCAGGCCCAGATGTTGGAACCATGTCCTTTCTCTCTCTTTCTTTTACACTCACAGACAGCAAATCCAGCTTGTTAGAAAATTCTGGATATTCTGTCTTAATTAAATACCTGCTCTCTGCTCCCCGCCCTCCTAAGAGCCACCTTCAGCCTTTCCTGGATACCAATAGCCTTCTGTTTCCATCTTTGCTTTCCTACAATCTCTCATCCACACAGAGTCAGAGGGAGCCTGTAAAAACATACATTGGGGGTGGTGGGTGTTGCTCAGTGGTAGGGCGCATGCTTAGCATGCTTGAGATCCTGGGTTCAATCACCAGCACATTTCATTAAAATAAATAAATTACTTCCCCCCAAAAAACACAAACACAAAATCATAAGTTGGACTACATCACCCCTCCCCTCAAAACTCACTAAACGGGTCACCATGTCATTAGGAGCCAAAGTTGTCACAAAGGCCTCAGGACCCGGCGTGCTCTGCCTCTCTGCCCACACTCTCCCCCTCACTCTGGGGGCCTCTGGCTCCGGCTCTTCCTTCTTCCTCCGGATCTATTCTGCTTCAAGTTCATTACTCCGTGAGATCTGCCAGGATTGCCTTATTCTCTCCTGCCTGCCTCCCACCCCACCGCCATCACCCGAGTTTGCTCATATCACACTTTTTTAAAAATTTTTCCAAACTCTTGCTACCCCAACATGCTGCCTGTTTCCTCTGCTAAAATTCTGAGCCCCCAGTGATGGGGAGTCATGTCTATTTTGTTGACTGATAAAGCCCGAGAGCCTTGGGAACGGTCTAGTTAGGAGATTCCCGTATGTAGTAGGAGCTTATAAACATTTGCTGAATGAATGTAGATGCCCTGGTCCAATCCGATGGAGCACTTCTGTGACGTGCTCAAAGAATAACTCTCCTTTCCACCTGAGAGGGGGTGACAACTTCCCTGGTGATTAAAGGCAAGAATTTTTTGCTTTATGCTGTTAACCTTAGGCGGGGAGACTGGGGGATCTTCATATATATTTTTAAATTTGGTTCACTCTGCAGTTGGTCTTTGGTCTCTGTATAATTTTGAGAAACTCTTTATGAGTGATCATTCTTTGATCAGATTGAACAGGTTCCAGGGGGAAGGACCAAGCCTGTCCCATCAGCCATTCTATGTGTCTTGTCCTGGGACCCAGTGGATGCTCAGCATGTAAGTGAACCGACAGGAGTGAGTGAAGAGATGGGAGCATCTCATTATTGTGGCGGATCTCTGTCCAATGCCTTGAGATTTGGGGAAGGGTTTACGAGTGCAGAAGGGAGAGGTCAGGTCCTCTGTGCTTTTCCTGAGTGCCCTGGCCTTACCCATTCCCCCAGCCCCCTCTGGGCAGCCAAGCCAAGGAGCTGGGCCACCAGGGGTTGTGCTGATCAATAATCCACCTTCACCCCAATTCCGGGGGTAGGTACACATGGTTGTAGACACTGGAGTCAGGTCCTTGGAGGAATTCCTCACCGAACTATGTTTTGGACCTTTTATTTTTCTCTAGAACCTCCAGCTGAAGAAGATTGTTTTAGACACATGAAAGTTGAGGACACCTTCTGTCCCCTCACAACCCAGGTGGGGCTGGGAGTCTGCTGTTTCTATAGCCGGTGGGCTCGTGTTGATTTGGACATCCCTGTGCCTGAATTCCTGCAGTACACTCGGTGGTAAGGTTGGGGGTGCCTGGCAGGGAGGGAAGCGGGTTGGGAGACTGTACAGCTGGGCTGATGTTAACCTGGGGTGAGCGGGAGCTTGCTGATGCATGGCATCTCGGGGCAGGGAACTCTCCACACTCAAGAGGGGTTCCCACTCCCGCAGGGTCCCTTTGATCAGGGTGCTGGGCTGTCAGGGGACCACAGGGGTCCCAGTGAGGATTAGGGTGCCTTCAGGCAATGGGAAGTGTGGGGTCCAGTGGCAATTGAATTAACTGTGCACCCAAACCCAGCCCCCACCTCTTTCAGCCTGTTTCCTAATCTGCAAAACTGGAATGTTATTAAACATCTCACGGGGTCATTGATGGGCTGGGACAGACTAGACAGTCAGGAGCTGGAATTCCTCTGTCCCCTGATTGTTTGCCTTCTTTCTGACTATTTGCTCTCACAAGCTCAGTCTCTCTGTCTCTCGCTCTTTCACTTCTAAGTGTCTCTCATGCTCTGGTTTCATTTGATTTCCAACCACCGCCCCTCCCCTCCGCCAAACTCCAGATGAGTGAACTTGATTTCTATGTGTCAGTTCCAAATTCCCAGGAAAGATGCTCTGTCACCTCTGGATCTGCTGTCCAACCCATGAGTTGTGGCCAGAGGAGCGAGTCCTTCTGGGACCAGCAGAGGGTCTCTGCCGAGCCCCCAGCCACCACTGTGGGAGCACATAGCTCTCCGTGGAGGAAGTACTGGCTGTGACCTTGTGTCACTAAGTGTGAATTTATGTCTTCTCTTGAACCACCTTCATCCTCCTAAACAAAGATGAAAATTAAACACTCCCGGGATTTCTGTCATGGAACACTCAGGTTGGGGGCTAATGGGGCTGGAATTTCTGCTGTATTTAAGGGGCTACACTGAATCCCCAACGAGAGCCTACAAAGGGAACAGCACCGGCCCCACCCGGCACTTAGGGCGCTGAGTCTGCGTGACGGTGAGCCAGGCTTCTGACCACAGCTCAGGGGTCTGTTCTGACCAATTAGCCTTTGAAACCAACCAGCTTTGGATTCCTCAATCCCACCCTGAGGTTTTACCTGAACCATCAGCTTCTGTATCTCTGAAGACAGATGCTGAGGACCCTTCACGTAAGCCGTTCGCACAGCCCTGTTCAGGCCTTTGTGCTGCACGGTCTGCCCGGCGAGCTGACCGAGGTTGGTATTTTACTGATGTTAGAAGTAGTCTGGTTTCCCGATGTACTGTTTCACTGAACAAGCAACAGAAGCCACTTCTCGCTGATAAAAGCAGAAAAGGGACATAATGAAAAGATACTGGGAGGGTGTGTGGAGTGGCCAGGACCGGAGCCAACCCAGGAGCTGTAGGAGGTGTTAGGGAGCCCCAGGCACCAGGCTGGGAGGGGTGCTACCGGGCCCCCTGCCACCCCAGAAGGGACCCCCCTCCACCCGACCCTCCACCTCACTCACTGCAGGTTCATGTCCCGGCAGGGCCAGGTCACACTGAAGCCACCAGCACACACCTCAGTTGGGGAGCTGGCCCCGTCTGAGCTGCGGGCGTGCCTGGTGTGGGGAGAGGCCCAGTTAGAGGAAGGCAGTTCCCCTACTGTTCCGAGTTAAGGTGCAAGTCAGTGCCCATCACTCAGGAGAGCCAGGCTGGACGGACCTCATTGTGGTGACTAGGCTGTCTGAGTTCACTTATTACTTTCTACGTTTGAAGGCCCTGGAGGGAGAAAAAGTGAAGGTTCTAGTACTTATTTTGTGTTTCCCACGTACCAGGTGTGGTAAACAAGCCACTTCAGACAAGGCCCGGAGCAACCACGTAAATAGGCCACGGAGCAAGTCGTGCAGTCAGGCCTCTGTGGTCCCGAAACCCGTGTCCCCATCGGCTCCATAGTTACCAGTGGAAACTAGGGGGATTTATGGGACTGTGTGCTCCTGTGAGGGCTGGGATATGTGTGTTTAAGTCCACATCTTCAGAAACTCGGCTAGAACCACAGCCACTGATTGCACGGTGGCAGAGGAAGGGAGGATTCCAGCCTCTGGTCCAGCTCGTGTGGAGCTCAGAAGTTCTTCCTCCTGTCCTGAAAATAACACCAAATCTGAGGGAGCTGCAAACCCACTGCTCTTCTTAGATCCCAGAAGACTGAGGGGGAAAGCTGCTTCCAACCCAGAGAGGTTGCAAAGGGAACAGCGGGCAGGCTTGGAGAGTCACAGCTCCCAAGGCAGAACCTGCTTTTGTAAGAACCCCGGGGGCAGGCAGATTTAACAGGTCCCTGAGACCAGCAGGAGGCTCAGTGTGGGGAAATCAGAGTGTGACAACTCCAGGGGGCCAGTCAGAGGGGCCCCATGCTCTTTTTCATGTATTTTACATCCAGGACCGTGTCCTGTTCTCAGAATGAAGGTCAGAGGATAACTCCTCATGCTTCCTGCCTGGAGAGGAGAAAATAACTGTATTGAAATACACCCAGAACATTCTGTTTCATTGGGGGAAGTTGTTTTTTGTTTGTTTTTTTAATGAGAAATTATTTTACCAGAGCCTAACCAACCTGGGAGAAGGGAAATCCCTTCTGTGTCACCCAAATTGGGGTGGGGGGAAAGAGACACACTTGTGGAGGTCACAGCTCAGGGCACAGGCTCAATGAGAACTAATCACAGGACTGCAGATGCCCTGCTCTGTCCCGCTCCCCCAACACCTTACCTCCATGTCAGTAGGGCCCGTGTGTAATAACAGGAATAATACTAACAGAAGTAAATGTCTCAGGAGTGTCTAGGGAAAACCCAAAGACAGCGGGGAGATGAAAACAAGGACACACAGGCTGTTTTAGCCTCTCACACCAATAGCTGTAGCAAACTACACACAGCCCAGCCCCAGTAGATAAACAGACAACCTCACAGAAGAAATTATTTATTTTGGTTCTCTTACCCAGTGCATTCCATGGTGCATCCTCGCCTAGAATTGAGTGGAAGCAAGTCCATCTCAGAAGGGACATAACTGAAGAGGGATGGCTTCCCAGACTCTGAGGGGCAGAGAGAGCACCAGCCTGGGTTAGAGAAAGGTGAGGGGTGGGGTAGGGTGTGGGCTGCCTTCTTCCCCATATAAGGAACCTTCCTGAGGCCAGCACAGTAGGAGGGAGGGCCATGGGGTGGAAGCAGCCAGACTTCATCCTGAGAACTGTTGGGATGCCTCAAAGGGACCATTCAGGTGCCCAAACTGGGCCCTGATTGAGGGAGCCAGTCGGTCTGACTCAGAGCCCAGGACTGAGGTGGGCTCACAGCAGGCCGGTATTACTTGGCCGGATCCATTTCACTTCTCCGAAGCCCTGTGTAAAACATGAAGCGTGGACGGCCTGGTGAGCACAGCTCTGCCCTCAAGACCGGTTTCAACTCCTCTCTTCCCAGAGAACAGCATCTCTGAACCCGTCCTGGGTGACCTCACAGAGATCACCCTAGTGGCCCAGGCTAGTGACCGGGAACATGTACCTTCCTGCAGGCAACCCCTGACGTCCACTGATGCATCATATACTGGCAAAGAGTGAGTCACTGTGCATTGGTCTAACAGCAGAGACTCTGCCAAAGGCCCAAGAGGTGGTGTGTGGGACATGCAGGGGTGCAGGAGTGTAAGCAGTGCAAAAGTGTAACTGGTGACAGGGGTGCAGGGGCTGTGGAGGGCGCAGGCATTTCAGGGGATGTGGGGGTGGAGGGATGCAGAATTGCAGAGAGTAGCAGGGGTGCAGAGGTGCAGGGAGTGTAGGGATGCAGGGAGGTGCTCAGGGACCTGGCCAGGATAAGAAGGCAAGTGCACATCCTTGCAGTCAGCCTGACCCCGGTAGGCTATTGCAATGCTTTTGGGCTGCGGCGGCGGCGGTGGCGGTTGGGAGGCTGCCCGGGCAAGCCGATCGATTTCTTCTCTTCCCTGCAGCCTGGCCTGGGGTGGGGCTTGGCCGCCGGAGATTCGCCAGATGTTGCACTCCAGGTAAGCTTGCTCCTGGTAGGTGGGGCGGTTAGGTCAGAAGGCAGTGGCAGCGGCAGAGGGGCGGAGCGGGTCTACCCCTGGTGAACGGGTGGAATAGCTGCCTTGTCCCGGCTGCTGGGCCTGGGAGCGGCCTCTTCTTCCCCAGGTCGCCGGACACTCCTGTCCCACTCAGCTTGCTGAGTGCGGAGTGGGGGCGGGGCCGTTAAGGTGCGGGACCCACGGGGGGAGGGAGGCTGCCGCGGGGGAGCCGATCAATTCGCTCCGCTCTCCCCAGAGGCGGAGCCAGGGGCGGCTTCTGCTGCCCTAGAGGCGGGACGCGGGTCTCCAGATGAACTTGCTCCTGGGAGGCGGCGGCGGAGGCGGCAGGGGCAGGGGATGTGTTCCAGGGAGTTGCTCCATTTCTTCTCTCCCCCACGGCCTGGCTTGGGGGCGACGTCTGCCGCCGGAGATTTGCCTCAGGTCCGACTCCAGGTGAGCTTGCTCCTGGGAGATGGGTGCGGTGCGGTCAGGGGGCTGGTAAGGTGGTGGCTGCAGGCATAGGGAGGCTGCCCCGGAGGAGACTGTGGATTAGCTCCATGTCTGCACCGCGTGGCCTGAAGGCGGCCTCTGCTGCTCCAGGTCCCGGGACACCCCTGTCCCACTTTGCCTGCTGGGGGCGGGAGGCAGGGTAGTCAGGGTGCAGGGGTGGCGGTGGTCGGGGGCCTGCAGCGGGGGAGCGGACCATTTGCTCCCATCTTCCCCGCGTCTTGTCCTGGGGGCGGTCGCTGTTGCCCTGTGTTATGAGACGCGTGTATCCTAGTCGGCCTGACCCCGGGAGTTGGACTTGGTACTTTGGGGGTGGTGGCAGCAGCGGCAGGTTTTCCCATGGAACTTGTCCATTTGCTCCCACTTCCCCCCATGGTTTGCCCTGGGGGCGGTCCCTGTTGTCCCAAGTTCGTCGGACGTCCATCTCCAGGTCAGCCTGCTCCCTAGAGGAGGCCACTGTGAGGTCATGGGCAAGAGTGGTGGCTGCTGCGGGGGTAGGGGCTGCCTTGGGGAGCTGGTGGATTGGCTCCCGTCTCCCCGATGGCCTGGTGTGGGAGTGGCCTCTCCTGCCCCAGGTCACCAGACGCACCTGTCCCACTCAGCCTGCTGGGGGAGGGGCGCCCTGGGCGGTGCCTTTAAGGTGCGGGGGTGGCGATGGCGGGGGTAGAAGACCTGCAGCGCGGAGCCTGTCAATTTGCTCTCCTCTTCCCCGTGACCAATCCTGGGGGCGTCCTCTGCTGCCCAAGAAGCCGGATGCCCGTCTCCAGGTCAGCTTGCTCCTGGGAGACGGGCCCGATGCGGTCAAGGGGCAGAGGCAGTTGCGACGGCCGGCTGCCCCGCCTAATGGGGCCACTTCTTCTCCTCTCCCCTGACCTGGCCTGGGGACGTCCTCTCTGGCGCAAGATTCGCCTGACACCCCACACCTGGTCTGATTGCTCCTGGAAGGTGGGCGCGGTGAGATCAGGAGGTGGAGAGGACAGTGGCTGCCCCTGGAGAGCTGGAGGATAAGCTCCAATCTCTCTGCAGGCCTGACGTGGGGGCGGCCTCTGCTGCCCCTCGTTCCCAGGTCACACTTCTTCGGGTCATATTTCCCCGGGGTTGCGGTAGGGTGCGGGGGCGTCGGGGTGTTGGCGGGGGTATGGAGCCTGTCACTCGGGAGCTGGGGGTTTAGCGCCCATCTTTTCCGCAGATTGGCCTGTGGGCAGCCTCTGTTGCTCCAGATCGCAAAGCAATTTCCCTGACAGCTTAGCCACCAGAGGTGGGCAGGATGGGCTGAGAGGGCTGAGGCAGCCGCCAAGGCAGCGACGGAGGGGGCTGTCCCTGGCCAGCTGGTCAATTTGTTCCCATCTCAACCTTTGCTGCCCCAGTTTCGCAGAACGCCCTTCTCCAGTTTATTCTTCTCCAGGGAGGTGGGCGCAGTGCATGCAGCCCGAGGTCTGGGCTCTCCCTTGGGAGGGGCAGAACTCTCTTGTTCTCCTTTGTCTTTATTCTTCAGCGAAGTGGTTACTGGACGCAATTCTTAATTCTGAGAAAGTGTAGCCTGTGTTATGGAAGAGCTGCTGGACAGTGAGGTTTCTGGGTGGATTTTCACATCAGCTGATGCCCCAGGCAGGCAGGAAAGCTATTACTCAGAGCTTCTTAGTCTGGGGTTGGGGATGGCCCCGCCATCCTTGCCATGCTTTTTAAAAATGTGTTACTCCCCTCTTTTTCCTAGGTGACATTTTAGGTTATTGGGTCTCAGATTGCTGGCACACTCATCCCTGTTCTCAGACATCTTTTAAACTTGGGTGAAGTGATAAGTAGGGGAAGATGATTTACTGAAAGCTAAGAATACTTAAATTCGCATTAAAGCTACATTCTGTCAATCTTTCTAAAATGATTTTCCTCTGATTCTAAATCCACGACCTAGTGAATGTTGTACTCCTGTGTAAAATCATTGATCTTCACATCACATTTGTTGAGTGGTCAACGAGATTTGTTAATTAGATTATTCCTGAAAGGAAAAGTTCAGGCTTTTCAGAATTCCTTGTCTGATGTCACCCAGGCAGTCACAGTAGAAGACAGAGCTGATATAAAAATCCCTCAGCTGCCTGAACTGCAAAGCTTCTGGGATTACTGATCCCTGAAATGCAGGTGACTCTTGATGATAATCTGGGGGATGGTTTAAATGATCAGATTCTTCCAGTCCTATAAATGGGTTCCGTGGCCCCAGCCCCGGGAGAACTGGACATAAGGGCCATATCGTGTGTGGTGGGATGGGAAGGCAAGGTGTAAGAGCTGGAATCACTGAGATTCCACACTCGCTAAACACAGACTCCAGAGCCTAATTGTTGTCAGGTTCTGTTCTGGATTTGAGAGTGTGTTCATACATGATTCTTGCCCTTCTGGAGTCACTGCCTGGGTGGAAGTAACCTTTACATAGATCTGTGGAGGATGACATTTAAGTAGATGGGCTGTTATGGTTCTCAATGTGCCCAGGCTTGCTCTTCCAGGCACTCGTGGGACTAACGCGAGTCATGTTATTCACTCATTCACTGATTTATTACCCTTGAATTGATCACTCGTCCCACAGTAAGTGAAACAAGGTAACAGGAAGCTGAGTTTTGTCCCCTCTCCTATCACTGATTGTTTTTCAGTCGGGCGCCCTGCGTATGCATTGTGAAACGGTGGTATTTCGTGCCCAATGGGGCAGCACTGTCAGTTCTGAGAATCAGGGGAGACACATGGGTAGGACAGCACCCTGACACACATGGCACCCCCCATCCCGTGAGACAGAATTGTCGATGCTCAGGTGACCCGATGTAGACTGCGGTGCTAAACCTGAGCATGTTTAGTTATCCTGGTGGCTATGAAAATACAGACTACCAGTCGCTACCTCTGGAGACTCTGAGGGTGTGCACCCCAGGATTCTGCATTTTAAGAAGCACTTTAACGAATCCTGATGAAGAGATCTGAGTGTCCCACGGAGAAACACTGGTGTGCGAGGCACCAATATTGAGGATTCTCAGGGAACGATGTCTTTTTAGGATGGTCCATGGGCCCTCACTTTAGACTTTTGCCTTGAGTTTAATTTTATGTGTTCAGAAGTGATGTCTTTCAATTCCAGTGCATGTCAGCATGCTCTGTGCAGGGATTTACTCTCAGTAGATGGCAAAAACTATGATTCTTCAGGTCACCGAGCTACACTGTGAACGATATTTTATTTTGGTTTTCTTTGTAGCAATGCAGAGTCTCCCGAGAAGAGATTTAGACTCAACAGCTTTGTGTCAGACTTTGGAAGACCGCTGCTGCCCAAGGTGTTCTCTGGCAGTGCAATGACGAATCTAGGTCCCTCTTTCACTGCTACATCAATGAAGTGGACCACTTGGACAAGGCCAAAGCTGGTATCCCTACCATAGCCCTTTACAGTGTTATTCGGCTCCAGGAAGCCATCAGATGCAGCAGGTGGCCAGAGGAGGAGCCGAACAGACTCATGAAATGTGACATCCCCAACTTTATCAACACGGACCAGAACTCTGCCTTTGTGGAAGATGATTTCCTGATTTTGTAACTACCGATTGTTCTAGAAAATAAGCCAGTTGCCCAGAACTCACACAAAGACTTGAATTGAGAAACGTGCTTTCTCAGGTATCTTTCTGAAGATGTGAAGTCTGTCTTTGTATGGAAGGAAGTCCCCTTTCACAAAACTGAATGTGTTTGTGTCTGAGAGAGGGAAATGGAGACAGAAAGACGAAGAAGCAGAAGAGAGCCCCCTCAGAAGAGATCTAGTTAAGGTGAGTTTTTGTGCCTTTAAAAAACATTTGGGGTTTTAGGGGGAACAAAGTATTTACACTGTCTTATTCTCCTCATTGGAAACCTTGGCCCCGTCGTCAGAGTCAGCGGCCTTGAACGGGGGTTGCACGCTGCGTTTCATCTGGCACTGCCACTTCCACGCTCTGCCTTTAGCACGTTGCTTTGCCTGTCAGGGTTGCCACCCTTTTAACTGTAAGGTGAGGAGTCTGGAGTAGATGATCCACCCCAGCTCTGCTGTTTTGCAAATTTCTGATTTCGTATTCGGATGAGTCTGGGATACACCCAGAGCAGTATAAACCAGGCCCTACCTCCTGCCTATTGCTGGGGCATCCCTCAGGTCTGTGCCTTCTACTCAACCCTTTACTGAGCCCAGCTTTTGTCAGGAGCCCAAGTGCCTACCGGGATGGCAGGGGACTTGTCTTTCGTGGTCACGGTGGCCAAGAATTCTATTGGTGTGCTGAAACAACTCTTCTGAGATCCTCCACCCACCCCTGCTCAAACCTAATGACAGCACTACGGTTCCTTTCCTAGGAGGAGGATCAATCCATGGTGCATTTTATGACAATCCTGTCCCCAGGGATGCACGGAAGTTTATCAGCTGAGTGAGGGGAGGTGCCTCTGTGTCCCTGTATCTCTGTCTGCTGACAGTTCGCTGCCACCGGCTACTGAACAAGAAAAGTGCTATTCACCATGTTGTGTGTTTTCCAAATGTGTAGGTGATGGTCTTGTGGCTCGTGCGTGGGCTTTGATTTGGGATGGTGAAGGGCTTATAAATACCTCATCAACATGTATTCGAGGTGGCCTGGTGCCACACAGATTTGATTCATGAAGGCATCAAGCCTGCACACTGGTTTGGAAACAACTTGGTTTTGATCATTCACACTGCGTGCATGACTCGCTGCTAATCTCTGGGTGGTTTTTTCATTTCAGATTTATTCACCCCATGTCTTGCTTAAGCTGAAAAATACATTTATTTCACCAGAATATTCTCTGATTCTTTGTTTACACACATCCAGTTTTTTTAATTCCTTTAAAAATGATTCTGTGTTTATAATGCCTCCTAATTTCTATCATCTCTATGTTGCCAGTGGCCTGAGACATGCACCAGATTTGATGCCGGAACAGTTCCACCAAAAGAAATCCCTTTGCCGTAATATCTTTTGAGGAAAATATTATTCTTTAAGGCTCTAACAGTAAATCGTAGAAGAAAGCATGGAACATTTCTTGTAGTTAATACATGTTCATGCGAAAAGAAATGATATTTTCATTAAACAATGTTGATTTTAATAACTTTTACAAATGTGAACATTATTATTCATAATTTAAGTAACCAGATAAAACCACAGTTATTTATTATGAAGATTGAAAACTATTTACATGGTCTCTTAATTAGAAGTAGCTTTATTAGAAGACTGAAGGGTATTTAAAAGATGGAAAAATACCCATGATGACACCATCATTTTTATTAACTAAATATCAAGAACTGTGCAGGGATAAGATTTAACCCTCTGCAAACTGCCAAGTTAGCATGAGGTAGTTTGTGGATGCTGCCAGAGGACAGGACACTCCCCCAGGATCAGAGACAAAGGACTCCCTGCCAGCACAGAAGGCAGCCTGTGGTTCAAGTTCATATTGGTTCCTGAGTTCCTTTCCTATTGCTGTTGTAACAAAGGACCACAGACTCAGTGGCTTAAAGCAATACACATTCATCTTCTCACTGTTCTAGGGTGCAGTAGTGCAAAGTCAATGTCAGTGGGCTAAAACCAAGGAGTGGCCAAGGCTAAGTTCCACACCTAGGCTCTTGGGAGGGATTCATCATCCTACCTTTCCCAGCTTGCAGAGGTGCTCACACTCCTTGGCCCAGGGCCCTGTGTCACTGTGACCTCTGCTGCCACTTTACATCTCTGTCTCTGACTATATAGATATAGAGGAAGAGTCTTCTACATCTGGTATGGACCCTTTTTCCTACATGGACATTGTATCCTTATTTATGTGCAGATGAAAACCCCTTCCCTCCAGGGTGCGGTGGCATCAGCTCACAAGATGACCACTCTGGGCTTTAAGTGTCCTCTTTGTATTGTCATCAGGGAACTTCTCTTTCCATAGTTAGCTCTGTGTTACTTTGTTGTTATATTTTACCCAGAATTACTGAAAGTTTTACTTAAAAGGGATCCTAATTAGCTCTGTTTACCTGTTTCCAGAGCTGAAAGCTTCAGTTCTAGAGTATCAGTTTGATTTTTCCTAAAAATACATTCCAGTATATTTCTCTGGTGAAAGTCTCTACCCTGTTATCTATTCTCCCATCATTTCCTTATTTTCTTGAATATATTAAAAGTATTTTATAGCCTTTATTGGTAACTCTGATGCCTACATCACCTGGGGTTTGCATCCTTTGTCTAATGCTCCTTATTCTCATGTTATCTGTCATATAGTCTGGACATGTTGCATGTCTAGAAATTCTTTATTACATGGCAGACATTGCAAATGAAAAATCCATGTTATCTTCTGTGAGAGCTTTTCTACCTTCCCGTTAGGCAGACAGTGTGAGGGACTGATCATGTCACTCCAATCAGGCGCTGAGGTGGATCAGGACTAAAGTGCCTTTTTTCTTAAAACAGCTTTGAGGTATACTTGGCAAAATAATTTTCACACGTTTAAAGTGTACAGCTTAATATGTTTTGACGTAAGAATATCCCCAAGGAACCATGACCACACTCAAGACAGTGAACATACCCATCACCCACAAAGCTTCTCTCCTGACTTTTTTTGTCCCTCCCTCCCTCCCCGTCTCTTCCCCTGGGAACCATTGATCTGCTTTCTATCACAACATATTGGTTTGCATTTTCAAGATCCTTATATGAATGGATTCATGCAGTATCTACTCTATGTTGTCTGACTTCTTTCATTCAGTGTAATTATTTTGAGAATCATCTGTGTTGCTGTATTAATAGCTTATTTGTCTTATAGTAGAGTATTGTTTAGTGCTGAGTTTTTACTGAAGAGTTTATTGTGAGCAGTGTTTGTATAGACCATCATTTCTTTCTGCATTTACTTCTTGATGGATGCATGGGTTATTTACAACTTGTGCTATTATAAATAAAATAGCAGTGAATGTTTGGTTACAAGTCTTTGTATGGACATATGCTTTTCCTTTCTAAAGCACCAGATGAGGAATGTCTGGATTATATGGTACACAGGTGTTTACCTTTTTAAAAGAATCTGTTAAAGACTTTTCCAAAATGGTTGTACTATTGTAAATTCCTCGTGGTGTGTATCAGTTCTGGTTGCTCTACTTCCTTGCCAGCACCTTGTAAGGTCAGTCTTTCTAACTGTATTCATTCTAGTATGTATGTGAACTAGTATCTCACTGTGGTTTTTAAAAGCATTTCTCTAATGACTAATGACACCTTTAATCAGCATCTTTTCATATGCTTATTATCCATCTGGATATCTTTACTGAAGTGTGTTTTCTGGCCTCATTCATTCAGGTGTTTGAATTATTATTGAATTTTGAGACCTCTTTATTCTGGATCAGATACAAAGAGAGACCATTATCAGATATATGATCTGCAAATAGCTTCTGTCTATGGCTTGTCTTTTCATTTGCTTAGCAGTGTTTAGAAGAGCATTGAAGAGTCTTCATGTTCATAAAGTTCACTCTATCAGTTTCTTTTTAAAATAGATGATACTTTTGGTGTCATAGCAAAGAAAAATTTGCCAAACCCAAGGCCATAAAGCTTAAGCCTATGCTTGTTCTCCTAGCTGTTTTATAGTTTTAGATTTCCTATTAAGATCTATGATCCATTTTGAGGTAAATTTTGTATATTTTGTGAGGTGTGAATCAAAGTTCATTTTTTTTTTTTGCGTATCACTATCTAATTGTTCCAGCACTACATGCTGAAAAGATCCTTTCTCCACAGCATCCTTTTTGAGAATCAATTGTCTGTATAAGTCTTGGTTTAGTTCTGAACATTCTATTGTGTTCCATTATTCTATTTTCCTGTTTTACACCAACACCCTAATTTCTGATTACTGTAGCTTTATAAAAAAAAAGTTTGAAAATCAGATAGTGCAAGTCTTCCAACATTGTTTTTCTTGTTCAAAGTTGTTTTGGATTTTTGGGATCCTTTGAATTTTTATATGAATTATAGAATAAGTTTTTAAATTCCTTACATCCTGTTCTGCCAAAATTCCACCCATGTCTTTGGCCGTCTCCAGAGCCACATTTTCTGAAGAAGTCTCTCTAGATCCCAGGTGAAAGGAATTTCTCTTTCGTCTGTGCTCAAATCACATTTGATATTATTTGATTCCATTTAATCATATTTGCCTGTATGTACTTGTCTGATCTTTCCAGCCATTTAGTAAATCTCAAAAGATTAGGAATCTTGACTTGGTTCCCTCTGTGTGCTGAGAAACTAGTTCTATGCTTTGCAGGAGTGAGCCCTGCAGTAAGAGGTATCTGCAGCACACATCTAGCTCATTGCTTGAATATTGTCAAGGAATTCTGCAGATTTAGAATTGTTTATTGATTGTTGTCTCCAAGACGGCTCAGTCTTTTTTATTTCTATTGCTACTGCTGCAGTTTCAAAGAACAATGGGCTAGTTATTTTCCAAATATCAAATCATACTCTAATTGTGTTGTCACGCAAATTATGTGCTGCTGTGTCTTAACAACCTGCTTAGTGTTCACAGGCTCCTTCACTCATGGAAAATTTGGGAGAATGTCATATCCTTAGAGATAGCAATGCTGTCTTTGGCGACCTGAGCAGCAGTATCTGAATTCACTCCTGCTATTTTTCCAGTGTCCCCTCTAGACCTCCTCCAGCCCTCCATGGGGGGCCCTGCAGTTCTGCCCTAGAAAAGCCTGTTGCTTCTCAGGAAGACTTCCCTATGAAACATAATCATGTCCTTCTTGTGGGGACATTCAGTCCAGAGACCTGAAAGCAGGGGAAAATGTTCAGCCTGCTTTTGGTAGAACCTAAATTCTTCCATACTTGTTAGAAGCAATTTCAATGAGGAAACTGTTTTGGCATCTAACAAATCAGCATAAATGACTGATGAGGAAGATCAGCTTCCCCATCCCACTCAGTCGTCATGTTGATGTGACACACACATTGGCAAACATTTTCCCCTGTGAGCAACGTAAAGTTCAAGACGTTATGAATGGCTTTTTATTTTTATTTCTTAGTCTTTCCACATTCACTGTGTCTCGTGAGATTATATGAATCCTGCTTATTTTCAGCCCAGCACTAAACTTTTTAAAAGGATCACGTGTTTAAAAGGCTAGTGGACAATTTTTTAGAAGACAGAAATCCTTAGATTTTGGTCCCAGAGTTGAATCTTGGTTAGTGGTGAATGAAAATTCCCGTTAAAATTTTAAATTCAGTGATATAAAGTCTTAAAAATAGTTAAATATTAGTCAATTTCATTAAACACTATAAGAGTTATTTACCTTTAAGCCTGTTTCTGGGGCAATTTTGCAATGATTCCCTCCCTTTATCGATTCCCTCTTTATCAGAATCCTTGAGAGGCCCCTGTCATCATTGTCAGTATCATCATTATCATCATGGAACTGATTCTTCTGGAAGATTCTAGGAAAATAAAGAGATGGACGGGATTATGTGTAGGTCAGTGTGTGCATGTACAATAAGAACAGCTGTCAGGCATTAGATGCAAGATACCCATTTCATTTAGGGGAGAATGTGGTCATGAAATCCTGATGTGGTGAATGAAGGAAGCGGTGGGAACAGGATAGTCAATGCAAAGGAGGAGGAAGTGAGTGAGTTGGAGAGCATAGATCCTTGGTTAGTTGATCAGCACATTGGTAAGAATGAGGGGAGTGTGATGGCAGAATCATGTCCCTCCCCGGCCACAGGGTAGCCACCTGTGACATGTTACTGTACATGGCAAAAGGGATGACAGATATTTTAGGATTAAAAATCTTAGAGGATTTCTGTCTCCTAAATTGTCTATTAGTTAGCCTTTAAACCCATGATACATTATTATAGATTAGTGCAGGGGCACAAATAAAAAGGATTCATATAATCTCACCAGACAAACTGAATGTAGAAAGGATAAGGAAGAAAAACAAAAAGTCACTTATAAGTGCCTTGAACCATAAATTGCTCATGAGGAAATGTTACACAAGGTGAATGTCACAGCCACATACATACTGCCTGAGTGGGATGGGACAAGGGGATCCTGAGATGAGACAATAGGGTGAGTAGTCTGGATTGTCCAGGTGGGCTGAATGTAATCACAGGGGTCCTTAAAATGGAGGATATTTCCCAGCTGAGTTTAAAATCAGAGGGAGGTGTAGCGATGGAGCAATGTTCAGAAAGGCTGCTGACCATGAAAATGGAGGAAGTTGAGGGGCACAAGCTAAGGAAGGTGGGTGACCTCTGTAAACTGGAAAAAAAAAAAGGAAACATTCTCTTCTAGACCCTCTAGAAGGAAGGAACCCTGCTGGTATCTTGAATTTATCCCAATGAGAACTGTGTTGGATCTCTGACATCCACAGCCATAAGCTGATAAGTCTGTGCTGGTTTAAGCTATTAAGCTTAATGGAATTTGTTACAGTGGTAATAGGAAAATAACATAGTGAGCGGTAGTGTAAGGGATTAAAGGTCTAGGATGGGGTGTGGAGAGAATTCTGACATTTACACCTAAAAAACAACCAGGTGAAGTGGGAAGGTGTTTTAAGGAAGTCCTACCTGGCAGGGCTGTCAAGCAGACTGGAGTGAGCGAATCCTTGGAGTTAGAGGAATCAATTAAACCTCTACAAGGAAAATAAGAAATAAAATGTAGCAGGGCTTCAGTGTTAGTAGATGTAGGAATGGAAATGGGCAGAGAGATATAAACATTATTTTGAAATTAGCTACAGGTTTGATGACTGCATGTTTGGGAGAGTTAGCCGATGTGTGGACTGAATGCATCCCCTCAAAATCCATATGTCGAAACCTCATCTCCCAGGTTGATGATATAAGGATGCGGGGCCTTTGGGAGGTGATTAGTAGGATAAAATGAGGTCATGAGAGTATTGCCCTCATGAATGGTATTAGTGTTCTTATACAGGGCCCCAAAGTGCTTGCTTCTCTCTCCTCTCTGGGCCATGAAGATAGTGGGAAGACAGCCATCTTCGAGCTGGCAATCCTCTCCCAGATACATTGACCTTGAAAGCCTCAGCCTCCAAACCATAAGGAATATGCTGGTTGTTTAAGCCACCCGACACACGGTAATTTGTTACAGAATCCCAGACTGACGAAGACAGTGGAGAATGCCACTGCGTTTGGCACTGATTGCCTGGAGAATGCTGAAACCCAGGGAAGTGGGCAGCACAGACGTTTACTCATTTAATCCTGCCAACACTGTAGGGGATAGAGTCTACATTTTCCTCGCTATTTAAAAGGTAAGGAAAAAGAGGCACAAATAAAAACAATGACAATGACAACAACAACAACAACAGCAACAATAATTTGTCCAAGATTCACACAGAACTCCCTGGAGGGAGAGTGAGAATTAATACTTATGCAGGCTGGCCCCAGAGCCCCTGCTCATAACTACTAAGTCAGATCACCTTGCTTATTTAGATCAGTTTTTTTTCAATTGTGATATGAGTGTACAGTGTCCAGTAACTTATAATTTCAAAATACCTCACTGTAAGGGAAACATTAGTTGCAGGCATTACAACCCACAGAAAGCTAGACATACAAAAATAACTTGTTAGGGCAAGATAACCAATAATGTTTTTAAATATTATACCTGCTGACCCTTTGCAATAAAGTGTTTATTTATAATTCTGTCTGGCTACAGAATAACATCATAATCCTGCATGTGGCTGGTGGCTCCCGTGTTGGACAGCAAGGGTCTAGAGAATTTAAATGACTTGCCCAGCCTTGCCCAGGAAGCTCGTGGTGGGATCAGAGCTATAGTCTGGGACTGTTCCTTCCTATCCAACAATTCCCTCATGGAAGTTTAGAAGCTTCTCCTTTGGTGCCCAGCTGTCTATCCGTACTTATGACATCTTGTCAGGTGCCACGGCCTGCTCCTGAACATCAGCCAGAACCCACTTCTGCTCTTTTTTGGCCAGGTAATACCTTCTAGCAACTTCCATTGCCTTCTTGGCATCAGTTTTTACATGGAAGGGTAGTGGCTAGAGAAGGAAATGTGTCCACATGACAGGTTTTTCATAAATATAGTAGGAGTGGTCAAGAGAAGAAAACCTCAGGAATACGAGTGGAAGCAGGTCATTTAATATACCAAATGCGTACTTTCAATGTATGTTTGTGTTTCCGAGTCCACGCTTGTTCTACTCGTGCATTATAGGCCAACACATCAGGAGACAAGGATTTGGGGCAAGAAATAGCGGCTTTAATTTGTAAAGCCAGCGGAGAAGATGGTAGACCAATGTCCTGGAGAACCATCATCCCAAGTCAGAATTCAGGCTCTTCTTATATTAAAAAGGGGAAGCGGGAATGCTTGGTTGTTGCAAACTTGGTGTATGAATTCTTTGTTGTTAGAATCCTTTGTTCTTGCAGCTCTTCACCTGGGTCAGATCCGTGTAAACCTCCAACAAGCAAATGTTATTTTCTATTCTGTATCTTGTTATCTTTATACGAATGGAAAAGTGATAATATCCTTCAAAGTCAGAGCCTTGAGAATAGGGTCTCCTGTATATTTCAGGATCTAGGCAACATTGTTTCACAAAAGGTGCAGAAACAGCAAGA
This sequence comes from Vicugna pacos, assembly GCF_048564905.1. NCBI lineage: Eukaryota > Metazoa > Chordata > Mammalia > Artiodactyla > Camelidae > Vicugna > Vicugna pacos. The sequence continues at coordinate 71,166,466 of NW_027328740.1, read as the reverse complement.
CTAAGCCTAGGAAACAGGGCACAGGTTTAAAGTCAAAGGAACAGATCTAATATGGAGTCAGATTTGTTCTTTCCTATTTCAGTAGTGCCATGGAGAAGGCACTGTGGGCAGCTTTCTGTAGGGTCCTGGAGGCTTTCTCTCTCAGCCTCTGTGCGCCTCTATTGAAAACCCGTCATCGCTATCTGGCCTGCTGGAAAACCAGTCCGCCTGTTTTGCCCTGAAGTTGTGTTCTGTTTATAACTCATCTCTACTCCTTGGAAAACAACTCAATAAAAACTCAGTTGGTTTCCCACCAGCCCTGAGCAGGGGTGAGGGATAGCATGTTATTATTTTATTAAAAAAATATATAAAAGAGTTTTAAAACAGCACTGGGCACATAGGAGAGAGACAATCAATGCTTCCTGGCTTAAATCGAAAATGATGACTCAGTGAGTCTATGGCTGCTGTATTTGCTGAGCTAGTTACTCCTTTGCTCCATTACACATTTATTTTAACTGAAAAAGAAATATATGCATATGGTTAAAAAAATTCAAACAGAGCAAAAAATACTCAAGTGAAAGAAGTTTTCCCTCATCCTCTGTTCTTACATGCCTCCCTGGAGATGCCAATGTTTACAATCCTTTGTGTGCTTTTCCAGATATGCTATGCAAGTTCCCACCAATGTATGTAAATTCCTTTAAAGTTTTACTTATTTTTAACTTTAAGGGATTTAAATCCTCAAGTGGCTTCTGCCACAGTAATAGAAAAGAAGAAATCTGACTCCATATTAGATCTGTTCCTTTGACTTTAACCCTGTGCTCTGTCTCCTAGGCTTCTTCTTGCTTGTAAAACAATGTTGCCTAGAGCCTAAAATATACAGGAGAGCCTATTCTGAAGGCTCTGACCTTTAAGGGTATTTAACACTTTTCCAATCATATAAAGATAACACGTTGCAGAATAGAAAATAACGTTTGTTTTGTTGGAGGTTTACAGGGATCTGACCCAGGGAGATAGCTGCAAGAACAAAGGATTCTAACAAGAAGGAATTCCTACACCAAGAAGTTTGCAAAAACCAAGCACATAGGAAAGCAGCCTGAATTCTGACTTGGGGAGATGGTTTTCCAGGACATTAGTTTGCCATCTAGGTCTACAGAAACTTGCTATTCCATGCCCCAACACTTGGTCTCCCAACTTACTGGCCTGTCCTGCACTGAGGAGAATGAATTTGGACTCAATAACACTTCTACCTACCTAGCAAGTTGGACACTGGGACTGAGGGCAGCTCTCCCACACACAGGGGCCTACGGTGAGCCCTTGATTATTCCCCGAGGTTGGGGTGTGGTTTACCCAGGAGGGATGGGGACTCTACACCAACACTCAGGCAGTCTGCTCCTTCTGGGGCTCTGACATTTTACCTCCCGCTCCCTGCCAGCCCAACATTTGGGACAGTGGAGCTAAGGCAGAGATCGTGCCTGCCTGTTTCCCAGCGTGTAAAAGGGGAATATGTACTCTTCCCAAGGTAGTTCTGAGAAACAACACCTGCGGGTGCTTGGTTCCCTGAGCAACAGTAAACCTAGCTCCTTGTGGGGGCAACGGGTATGATACCCGTAGGGTTTCTGCAGAGACCTTAGCTGGAGGGCTGGGCCAGGGACGTAAAATATGAGCTGTGGGCAATGACGGGTAAGAGAAGGGTGTATAGGCAGGACTGCTGCCTCCTTCGGGGTGCCACAAGAGGTAAAACGCTTTCTCCCCATCTCTGTTACTCCCCTCCCAATTCCAGATAACTGCCTTCCCTCTGCTCCTCCTGTCCATGTGTCTCCCTCCACTTTTCCCCGCCTCCCCTCCTCCTCCCCTATTCTCCCTCCCTCGGTTCCCCTTCTCTCTCAGGACCCAGAGCGGATCGCTGGCCCTCCTGCGCATGCGCAGTTGCTGCCAGCTGGACCGCGGGTTGGAAGCTCCAGCTCCGAGCCGGGGATCGGCCCCAATGGCTTCTCAGCTCTGTCGCCCTGTAGGCCTTTGGCTACTGCCTGGGGCCGGGGCCTCTGGCTGTGGAAGTGCAAGGTGAGGGGATATCGGGAAAGGGGTGAGGCGGCTGCGGGAGGGCGGTCGGCGTGTCACAGCCCCCCAGGGCGCCAGTCAGCGTGTGTTCAGCTGGATTGCTCGGGCCAGACCCCTCTGCCCGCGCCACCTGCCCCGGCGCCCCGGCCACAGCTGTCCAGGGCCAGGTGTGCCCCTGCGCCTCTTGGCCCAGCCGGGCTCCCCTCAGTCCGCGGCTGGCGTCCGCTTCCCCTCTTCCGCCCGCGAGTCCTCCCCTCCCGGGCTTCCTCTCCTAGGCCGCCGACCCGTCCCCACCACTGGGCGGGCTGTGTCCCGGGCGGGCGGGGTCTGCACACCCGGACGGGGCGGGCGGCTTGGGCTGGGGCTGGGGCTGGCCTCCGAGCGGGGCTGCAGCCCGCACCCCCCCTTTCCCTCCCCCCTAGGGCTGCCCTCCTTTCCCTTTCACCCTCCCTCAGGACCAGCTCAGTGGCGTGTGTGCTGCTCCCCGGACTGAGAGCCTCTGGCTGTAGCGCCCAGCTTCACCTGGTGGAGTCGGGAAAAGGGAGCATCAGTGCTGAGCAAGCTTCTGTCTCCTCCCTCAGTGTTTCTGCCGCAGGTAAGTATCTTGAACACTTTCAGGTGTTATGATGGCGGTGCTTGTTGATGTCACGTGTTTTTATAGTGAGAGGGATTAACAGTGGTGAAAGCAGGGCTTGGTTCTGTTAAAAATGAGCTGAAGGCATGAAGCTGTGATATCCTCCTTCCTTCCCTCTCCAAGGGTGAAACGTGTGACAGTCAATTTTAAAAAGATAGTTACAGTCCCTAGCTAGCCCAGCCCAGCTAGTGTGTGTTAACAGGAACAGCATCACCAGAGGCCTTGGAGACCCAGGGATATTGCAGTCCTAAAGAACTCCTGGCACAGTTTGGTTTGTATTGGTTTTTTGTTTTTCTTAAATTGTGGGACAGACTAGTGGTATAAAAAGAAAAATATTTGTCAAGAAATATTTTTTCATATAACAGCGTTATTGTGATATAGTTCACACACCATGAAGTACATCCATTTAAATGGTAAAATTCAGCAGCTTTTAGCATATTCACAGTTGTGCAACCATTATTATTCCAGAACGTTTTTATCACTTCAGAAAGAGCAGTGGAAATTAATGACCTATCCACCCCTCCCCAGTGGTGGTTCTAAAGAAATTTCTTGGCTAATCTTGACCATAAATTCACTTGTTACATTCCAAGAAAAATCTGGTAGGAATTCTAATCAGAATTGCAATGAATCTGTCTATCAAAACAGGAAGAATTAACGTCTTTATGGCACAAACTTCTTCTACCCATGAATATATTTCGGACCCTATATTTTCCTCTGTCCAGAGCCTGGCCCATGGGAAGTCCTCACTACTTGTTGGGCTTGTGAATGATGAGATTCTATACATCGTTAGTTGCAGCTGTAGCCTTTCACAGAAGAGAAAAGAAACCTCAGTGAAGCAAGTGACTCTCTGATGGTCAGAAAGAGTGACAGCCATTGCTGGAGTGATCCAGTGGACTTGGTGTTTACAACCAGAATTCTCCACCACCTACAGCTAAGGGGATTAGAGTGTTCTTCTATTTTTTCTTAATGGCGTTGCTTTTATTTTTACTTATTTTTTAAATTATTTTTTATTTAAGTGTATTCAATTTACAATGTTAGTTTCAGGTGTACAGCAGAGATTCAGTTATAAACATATGCATATGTATATACATATGTTTTAGATTGTTTTTAGTATAACTCATTACAAGAAATTGAATATAGTTCCCTGTGTTATATAGCAGGTCCTTGTCATTTATTTTATATTTACTAATTTGTATCTGTTAATCCCTCCTTTCCTGCCTGCTAAATACAGTTTGCTTTCTATGTCCATGAGTCCATTTATAGGAGCACCATTTTTCCTAGTAATATATGCTCTTTGGCTGCTTTCAGTTTCAGTAATTCCATCTTATCTGTGGGCGCTTTTCTTCTGGTTGCCTTTATGTGGTTTGCACACGTGGTAATAGAGATCTTTATTTGGGAGAACTCCAGGTCTCGTGTAGTCCCTGGTACAGAATGCCCACTGAATTGATGATTGAACTGGGAAAAAAGCACAGTAAATGCTGGAATTTCCACTATGGTTGAGAATTCCAGGTTTCAATAACCTGTTTAGACAACCTTACTATTGGCTGCACCCATACTGGGTAATTTGGTGGAAATTCATGGTATGGTGGTGTAGAGACGGGACCTTATATTCTTCTTCTCTTTCTATTTTCTAACACTCATTTTCCTGGGCCTTCCAGATCCTCCCCCAGAAGTGCCCAGGGCTGGCTTAGTGCTGCACTGAGGCAATATTTGTTAATAACGCCCTTTCCTCTTCTCCTCTGAGCCTCCGTTTCTTTCTGTGCACAATGAGCGCTTAGACTAGATAAATACTTTTCAGTTTCTTTTAAAGCCATGTTTCCTTTGAGAAACAGAAAATGCAAATATCTCCTCTCAACCCAACCCTTTAGATTTTGGTATGTCCTCCAAGGAGTGACATAGCTCTTTGTGAAAAATTGATGTGATTTTGATTGCAGGTGACACAGAAAAGACTCTTCAGAGATTTATTGCAGGGAGAGGGCAGGAAAGAGGCAGTATGTGACACTTTCTAGTGTGAGCAACGGAGCAGGGACTTGGATTTAAATACGGTGTCTGACGTGGCCTCTCTCTAATCTTCTCTACCTCAGTTTCTTGATGTGTCAAGTTGGGGTGATAATATTTTAAGGCTTCTGTGAAACATTATACAAATAAGACATTTGTGTCTCGGTAGAAACAAGATCTGCTAGGGATTCAGGGATTTGTTTAAAAAAAATTCTTGTCCATAGCACTCTGTCTGTGTGTATTTAGACGTTCCGGGAGGGTGAGGGTGAGTCTAAAGTCCATTGTGGGACAGGTGGCCCATATTTCTCCGTGTCCCAGTTTACCCCCTACTCCCCAGTCCTCTTCCTCAGTCCAGGATGAAGTTCCCTAGTAGATTTACACAGAGGTCTTGTGGAAATGGCTTTTCATTTTATTGTTTCACCAAGAAGGGCTGCCATCATGATCTCTGTGGTCAGGTTTTGAAGGGCTGCCATCATGATATCTGGTAAGAATTCTATGCAATTTGGAGTTCCAATTTAATGAAAAGAAAAAAATTACAAATAGAAAATTAGAACAAGGGTGGTGACAGGGGCTCTTTTAAGTGGACACCATTAGCTTTGTTAGCTTCAGGTGCTGTGGCCTGTTGCCACGAGGACCCATCCTCTTGCTCTGAAGTTGGAGGGACTAGTGGGCTCAGTGGGAATGTTAACTGAGTGTATCTCATGGGCTGGGCATTGTCCTATTTGTACTGTGTGTTCCTTATTTGAGACAGTGAGCTCACCTAACCTCGATAACCTCTTTAAAATATTAGACTTTTAATTTTGAGATGTAATGTAGATTCCCATGTGGTAGTAAGAGATTATATGGAGAGGGCCTATGGGCCCTTTGCCCAGTTTTCTTAATGGTTCCATCTTGCAGTGTTGGGGTACAATTCATTACTGACTCACTAACAATTTGAGGTTTGTGTTATTGCCCTTATTTCTATTCACGATTAAACTGGGGCTTCGTGAAGCACGCAGGCCTGTCCAGGTCACCCACATTGTTAATGCAGAGTCGGGTGAACGTGGGCTTGGGATTTCCAGGCAGTACCATTATGATGGTTTGTGGCAGGGAGCAGCATTCACTTTGCTTGTTTATTCATTCATTCAACAAACATTTATTGAGTAAACTCTGTGGGTCAGATGCTTTCATAGAGTTATCTGATTCTTCAGCAGTACTGAGAATCAGGTAATGTTTATATTTTTTAATCTGAGAAAATTAGCTCTGAGAGGTTATAACCTCCCCAAAGGAAGTATAACTCATAAAGGAGGGATAGAACATGTGTACAGTCACCTCCTTTTATGCAGGTGGTACCCTATGCATTTTACATTTTCAAACATCCGTAATCCAGATATGTTCTTGTAAGGCAAGGCTTTTTTTTTAATTGAAGTATAGTCAAGTTTACAATGTTGTGTCAATTGCAAGGTGTTTTTTGACTTTTGAATTAAAAAATACTTTTTCAGGAGGGAAATTAGGTGTATTTATTTGTTTGATTTTTTAAAATGAGGTACTGGGGTTTGAACCCAGGACCTCGTACATGCTAAGCATGTGCTCCACCAATGAACAGTACCCTCTACCCCAAGGCAAGTTTTCTTATCCATTATTATGAAGCTTAGGAGTTCAAATAAATTGAATAGGAATCCAGATCTTTTGATCCTACTGTGGTCCTTCTCTTTATATTCTGCTGAAGGGGGTTGGGGAAGCATTTCCTTTGTTCATTTCTTTATTCAGCATTTTTGAGCAGTGACTTTGCATCAGGGCCTTGCTAGGTGCTTGGAAATAGAAAATAAGAAATGACCTTTCTCTGCAGAGGCAGGAAGCCTAGACCAAAAGCTGGGTAATGTGATCCGAGCTACAGTAGCCATATGCAGACTCTGAGGACAAACTGTACCCTTGGATTTGCTTTGGCTTCCCTTGTCTTCTGGCTGGTACACACCAGGTCACCGCAACCCAGATGGGCCCGTAGCACACAGCAGAGAATGTACCTCGATCTCCTCTCCCCTCTCGGCAGGGCCAGCAACATGAGCATCCCTGACTACGTGCAGTGTGCTGAGGACCACCAGACTCGTCCCGTTGTGGTCCAATCCATAGAGATCATCTCAGAGGAGAATTTCTTTTGCATCTATCAGCTACTCACCTCGGTTAGCCATATCAGCCCTTGTGGCTCCCAGTGGACACTCTGTATCCACTACAGGCACCGCTATGTGCCCGAGAATCGGTGGAGCGTCTTCCAGAAACACCCCAAGGTCGTGGGCCTTGTCACCATTACCGAATGTCTCTCTGCCAAGGCCTTCGAGAAGCTCCACATGCAGAGGAGCTGTATGGTGCATCGCTTAATGACTCTCAGCTTTTTGTCTTTGTGCAGCATGGGGAGGTAGCCGAGCAGACACGCACCGACGTTGCCTTCAATCTAAGAGTACTGCAGGGTGGTGGAGAAGAGGATCGAGGACTTCACTGAGTCACTCTTCATCTTGCTCAAGTCCAAGTGGCTGGATGGTGGCCCCAAGAATTCTGGGGACAAGATCCCCCTCCCCTGCATCCCGTTTGAGAAGGAGGACTTCATGGGACTGGACACAGACAGCAGGTAAGTTTACCTGGAAGCCAGTCCACCTTGGCTGTGTGCTGGATTGCTTCCCTACATCCAGAAAGGGATCAGCAAGGAAGAAGTCAATCTTGTAGCCAAGGGGGGAGGGAGGTGCAGCCCGCCGGTTTCCAGACATTTCAAAGTGAATCCGCCTTTATTTCAGAGAGATCCTTTTAGGGTTAGTGTGGACACTTACTCCCGCTTTACAGCCAGGAACATGGTGGGACCCCTGGAGTTGCTGTCCAATAAAGTAGCCAAAGCCACATGCTAGGAGCACTGGGGAGGAGGCTGGACTCAGCTGAGATGTACTGTAGGTCAAATGCACATCAGACGCTGAGGCTTGTCTAGTAAAAGTACATAAACTATCTCTCTACTTCCTATATTGATTACATGTCAAAATAATAGTATTTTACATACAGTAGATTAAGTAAGATCTGTTCTTAAAATCACATTCTAGTATTTGTTTTTTGTTTGTTGGTTTGTTTCTTTGTTTACCATTTTAAACGTGGCAACTGGGAAACTTTCTTTACATGGCTCTCATTTCATTTCTGTTGCGCAGCCTGTCCTGGTACATGCTCATCCCTTTGCTTATAGATGAGATGCTGAGCCCCGAGAGGCAGAACGAGGCGCTGGTTGAGCTGCGGCTGGAGCCGCTGTCACCTGCCTCCCAGGCCCAGCACCTTTTCAGCTCAGGCCGTCTCTTCCTGCCCGACAGCCACCATGCCAAGTTAGGACATCAGAAACACCGCCAGGGACTTCCTAATGAACTCCTTATGCAGGGAAAGGCGTATCACGGTGTATGGGACAGAGCAGGGAAATGTTCATTCCCACTTTGTCCCTGTGATTAAGTCAATGGCCCCACTTTGCCTCGGAAGTACAGATGAGCTCTTCTGGGCTGCCTACCCCCCACCTTCTGCTCTGTTTCCCCGTATATCTATCATGTTTTCCCTCGGGCTGAAGAGGGTGAGATGCCTTTGCCGAGACGTGGTTCCCCTTTGCTGGGGTGAGTGAGGGAAGCTGTGTCCCCCCGGCCTACGGCCTCGGTCCTTGAGTCTGGAGAGGGCTCATGGTGGTCCCACAGGTGGCGGTCAGAAGACCTGGCATGTGCTACCGGGCCCGCTTTGGAGGTGGTGCTCTGTGATTCTTGAACTTACCTAAGATCAGATCCTACTATCTGGTTGTTGGTAAGTTGGAGGAGAAGATGCTAGGGAATTAATAAAAAGAATGTCTAGACCAGCCCTGTGAGTGAGAAGCACAGGGGACACTAGTCCCACCTGCGAGAGCCCACCTAGCAGGCTCTGGATGAATTTTCTGTTCCTCCCCAGAAATACCTCTATGGCTTAAGGAAGAGGAGAGGCATGTCGTGGCCATGATCTGTACTTGTCCTCACAGGGCCCTGTGATCTACATGCCCGCACTCCCCATCTGCTTCTTGGAGATGAGCTGGCATGTTTAGGAGCCTGGGCACTGCTGAGGGCATAGCTCCCAGCACCGTGCTACACAGAGTCTCGCTCCGTTCACCTCATCTGTCAACTCCTGCTGAGGCCCCAGACATTAGTCAAGTAGGTGCATCAGCGAAACCTAAGCAGGGACCACCTTCTCCCCCTGGACAGACTGGTGAGTGAGCAGTGGAAGCCTGGAGCCCTGCCCCAGCCCCCACGCCAGTGCCACTTCTTTTGTCATAGGAGGCACTGGTGACATTTTTGCTCAACAAATGCTTGTCTCTGAGTCTGCAGACCCACCAGAGGATGCCAGCTTGTTTTTGCCTTTTGAAGTCTGCCCTTGGGACTTGGCGGAGTAGCCGGATGTGTACTTAGCCCACAGTGTTCAGCGCATTAAACCTGCCTCCTTGTGGGTCTGTCTATTCTGGTACCATAAGGGCTCAGCCAGCATCTGAACGTCATTGAGATAACGCGGCCAGTGAGCTCGGGTCAAGCACATTCTCCTCCAGTCACTTTTACTCCATTGTTTCTTTTACTATTCCACAGTCATTAATTTTTTAAACAATGCTTTGGTGCAGGAGCAGAGCCTCATTCTCTCCTGCTACTCTTGGTGGAAGTGAGTAAAACGGTCCAGACTGAAATGCGACAATAATTTGTAGCTCAAAAGCTGCCTAGTCGCTTGTAGGTCGAATTTTGGTTAGGGGAGCTGAACACGTTGTGGTCCCCCGGCAGCGCCGCTCCCCTCAGGCCCCTGCTTTCCCTTGAGCAGGAGGTGAGGTTGGGCCTCACCATCCCCGCGTCCCTGGCCTCACACACTCACATAAATTCTTGTACATGCAGTCAAAATTATTTTTGTTCTTGTGTGATTCTAATTTCCTCTTGTTCCTCTTTTCCTTTTTCTTTACTCCTTTTTCACTTGTACTGCCCAGTGAGCATGTTGTTGCTTCTGAAAATGTGGGCTGTGCACACCCTGCATTGGAAATAGCCAGATTGCCCTCCGTACAGTCTCCATCGCTTTAAAAAGCAACAACTTAACAGCTGTTTTGATCCATCTATTATCTTAGTCATTTTTTATTTTCTAATTATTTGGAATATTTGCTTTGTTAGCTCATCACCCACTGGTGTTTGATACCTGTTGAAATCCTTGCTTTTGAGGAACATGTTTGGTCCTCCTTTTATTTGGTGACAAATGCGCCCTTATTAAATTTGTTTCATTGTTTTGAAGAAGTAAGATGTGAATTGATTTAGTCGGCTGCTCAGGGATTCTTTTCATGGAGTATTTAAACTTGTAAGGTCAAACTCTGCAGCATTTTGCTCGATTCCTGCTTTTACACAAACGTGCTCAGCACGCGGTTACTGGCTGTCGCTGTGTGACGTGCGTGACGTCGCTTCCTGGCCGGCGGTCACTGGTGAGGATGTGGCCGCCACGGAGGTGACAGCTGCAGGGGACGCTGTTGGAGGAAGCGGTCACCGTTTGGTTCTTTAATTTTTTTTTTTTGCATTCAACTTCCCCGTGCCATTTACTTTACTTTGCCTTCATAAAGGGGCAGAATTGGGTCTAAAATCCATGGCACTATTTTTTCCCTTTACGAGGCTGGTTTTTCTGAGTATCAGGACAACATGGCCTTCTCCTAAGTAGCTGGCTTACCTGGATCTGTTGGGCAAAGGGACTGCTAAAAGGGCAGTAGCTTCCTCTCTGCTCCAGCCAGTGGGCATTCAGAGCTGGGTCTGTGGTTTGCCTCAGCAGCCGTGCAGACCTTCCTGCCTCGGCCTTTACTTTTAACCCATGTTGGCAGTAAAGAGCTGAATCCGTTTCTGTTGCAGCTGACGCCCACCACGTGGGCCCCCTAACGTGTCGTTAGTTTGTGGTAGTCAGTCCCCAACACCCCAGTCAACAATGAAGGAAGATGATTTGTCCAACCCAGGACCTTGGATTCTCAACCTTACCCTGGTTCATCTCACCTGGTGGAATTGTTTGGCCACCACCATCATGCTGACCATGAGGCCTTGTTTCTCCTTTCATGCTCTGGTCCAAATGTGGACACTTCATTTTTCACTGAATTTGTCTCGCTTGAGACAGGCCAGAATATCTGAATGAGTCCATCACATTCTGGGTGGGGAACAGAACAGAAGTAAGTGTCGCAAGTAGATGGAGTCTAGGCTGTCCGGGTTGGCAAATGCAGGCTGGGATCTGTGATGGCTGGGCTGTACACTGGACACAGGCCTTTCCCATGGCTCCTGAGAGCCCATGAGTTGAAGTGATAACAGCCTTGCGTGGGTTCCCCCATCCTCATCTGCTCATTGGCAAGTGTGTCTGCTAATTAGGAGCTCCCCCAGACCTCGGGCCCTTCAAAGCTCAGACCATGGGAGAACCTTGAGTCCCTTCTCCTGGGCCTCCTGTGTGAGAATCCACTGCCTTCTGAGGTGACCAGCGGCAGGAGATGCCTCCCCATCCAGGGAGCACCCTACGGAGGACTGTTAGTGCACCATGCTGTGAGCTTGTGTGTTTCCGGCCATGGTCCCTACAGAACTACACTTGAGATGGGCTTATTGATGGAGATAACAGGACTGATTCCAGGGCAGGGCCTTGGGGAGGGAACAGTGGAAATTGAATGTGACCTCAGACACCTCGGTGGGTGCTGGGGCTGTTACTAAAATGGGGAGTCTGGGAGATACCTGACAGGAATGGAATTCCAGAGTAAATGGTGGACATGAGGCATTTTTAAGATGCCATTTGTCATCCAAATTAGGACTTCAAAGAGGCACTCGGGTCGATGAGCCTGGGGCTCAGGTGAAGGAGCCGGACTAGAGATACACGTTGGGAGTCGTCATTCTTAGCTGGTGTTCACAGCCTTGCATGTGAATTAGATCATCTCGAGAGCTGCAGACTGAGACTGAGGGGGGCAGGGCTGTGTCTTGGTTGGAGGAAAGCCCAGACCATACAGCTCTGGTGTGTCAGTCAGTGGCGTTTGCCATTTTCAAAGCAATGCCAGTTATCCTTAAGGGGCCAGGGGCTGGGCAGGGCCAGCCAGGAAGAAATCTGAAGGGAGGGTCGTGGCCACGTGTGCGTCTTGGGAAGGTGCAGAGGCTGCAGGGTACGGGAGGGTAGACTCCTCAGAAGCTAGAGTTGCAGTGAGGAGTGGGAAGAAGTTAGTCACAATCACCTGTGAGGGAGGGAGGGAGGCCTAGGGAGCCCCACCTTACCGGACTCGCTTTCCCATGAACAGAAGGCAGTCAGACAGAGGATCTGAGGTGAGAAGGGATGGGCACTGGGAGGGGAGCCAACCTGGAGAATGGTGCTTGCAAAATTCTGGAATAGTCTCCCTGAAAAATAGAGTTAAAAATACCCAGACTCTTAAGAACATTGTTAGTGACTTGGGAGGAGGCAGTTGTTTTTCTGGCCTCCTAAGGGTAAGGCATGTATCCAGGGATACACAGAAGATACGGGCAGTCTGTTCCGGGGGCTTGATCGTTACCGGGGGAACAGTGCAAGTTTAAAGGGGGAGAAGGGCAGCGGAGGGAAACTAGCCAGGCCCCGTGTCAGGTACCAGTCGGCCGCCCTACTTGCGTGTTTCATTCACATCCATGCCCCCCAGGTGGGCGGTGGCAGCCCCCTTTTGGGGATTGGGAAGCCTTCTCAGAGGGGTTAAAGAATTGGTCCATTTAGCGACTAGTAAATGCTGTAGCAGGATTCAAGCAGGGCCTTGTCAGAATTCAAGGGCATGTTCTCTCTACTGTTTCCAGTACTTCCCTGTTATACCTGGAATGGTGAAGTGGGTCAGTTTTGGAGCCTTTCAGAAAAAGTATGATTTAAGCGCCTCTGGACTGTTTCACAAAGCTCAGCCTTCTTTGATGGTTCTGAAGCACGCAGTGATTTTCGTCCCAGAGAGGTAACGTCTAACTCCTTTGATGATGACGTGGTTGCAAATGGTGTACAGGTGCAAAACCAGACTTTGCAGCTTCTGAAGGGAAACTCTCCAGTTCTCCCTTGGTCGGCTTTCTTCCACGGGATGTAACTGTGCTGCAGCGTAGGCCTGAGCTTTCCATATGGAGTGAGAGTTTAATATCCGATGTTAGCATAAAACGGTCAGATGAAGAAAATCGAAGTTGACAATTTATTTTTGGGTTTCATTAGTCAAGATATACTATCAGTTAATGGCCCATATAGCAAATGAAATTGAGTACAGGACATTGCATTTCTTACTTTCTATTTAGAGTTCTCTTACAGAATAATGTTGCCTGCTTTGGAACATCAGCTCCACCACTCACGGCACCTATCAGTGTGTTGATGTGATTGCATTTACAGAGTGAATGTAATCTAGGCTTCCTCAGCCTCAAACACTTCAGTGCAGAATCACGGGCTGTAGCCGTCTGTTAGTCACGCAAATACTTCTAAAATTATATGATTCCAGAAAAGAAAGAAGAGAGAGAGATTGCCTTTATAAATTTCCTTTCAGTTCTAAATGAAAACTGTTGTTGAGCAGCTCTGGTTTCCTTTGGATAAGAATATATACATTTCTTTGCATGTAACCTGGGTTTTGGGCTAGAACACCAAGTTCTTGCTGTCCACAAGCCACAAAAATAGTAGCCAAATGGCACACGTGTGAAATAGTTTATACTTTTTTCTGAGAAAGTATCCTTGAATTTGGGACTTGGGCTGTGATTTCTGCTTTTTGATTCCCCCACCTGCCTTGTAATCTCTCACTCCTTCCCACGTGGTTCCCAAGTGTTCGTGGTCTCAAAGGAGCGGGCAAACACCCAGTTGGTCACCATGTACTGCTGCTATAGATAGAGCCCAGACAAGACCTAAAGGACATTATCAGAGAGGACTTCCTGGAAGAAATGGGCTGTACATTCAGTTGTGAGGACAGAGTAAGAGTCAGCCAAGAGAAGGAGTCAAGAATGTGGCTCAGGTCGCAGGTGCAGCCCGGGCAGAGGCCTGGAGGCTTTTGGCGTGGGGACCCGGGGAGAGTGCCCTGTGCGGTCCAGGGTGGAGGGAGCCCCTGCTGGGGAGGACACTGGAGAGAGTCCGGGGTGTAGGGCTTTGGAAGAAGTTGAGTTTTACTAGAACTGACACAGTAGGCAGTGAAGGGTGTCAACAGAAGTGACCCTCAGGGAAGGTACTTCTGGTTTTGCTTCTGATATACTACAGACAAAAGGGTCGGGACGGGTGAGAGCAGGTATGTCTGTCCCTTTGAGATCCAACCCGTCATTCATTTATTCATAACACGTGCACTTCAGTGAGTCTAGGGGAGAGAGAGTGTAGCCACATAAATAAGCAAAATGTATTTGCTTCTTGAGAGCTTAGCGTTGTCAGTTAGCCTAGAATGTTCTAGGAAGAGAGGAACAAATTGTGGAGGTTGGAGGGAGGGAAGGCTTCCTTGGGAAACAGTCAAAATGAACCTGGAGGCAAGTGGGAAGTAGGAGCAGGTCAGGGGGCTCCTGAGGTCACTGGGGACCTATGTACTGAGATGAGGCTGGGCGAGCAGGGTCTGGGGTGGGGCTAGAACTCTACCAGGGAGCCTCTGAACTGTTTGAAGTGTGGTTGATGTAATCAAATTTGTGCTTTGGGAAGGCTGTCGTGGCTTTGTGTGTGTGTGTAGCGGGGAAGAGGTGGAGGGTGCCACCAACTGGGGGATCATTTGAAGACCATTCACAGGCTGGGATATGGGATTCAGGGCTACTTGGGGACGGCAGGGGCAGTGTGGATGCCGGCTTTTCTTATGGGGGACTTGTTAGCGGGGCTGCCCTAGAGGCACCTTGTGGCTGGAAGAAAACTGATGGAGGCTGCCAGGTGGACATTCCTCTTCTCTCTTTCCATGCCTAGTGTGATTATCTTAGCTCAGCCAACATTTGGAACAAAAGAGCTAATCTCCAGGGTTGCCCAGGCTTTTGTAGAGCTCCTTCGAGTGAGATCTGATAGGATTTAGGTTTGTGTTCAGATCTGGATGTTCACTTAGCTAGAAACGTCCTGTCATTTCGATTTCCATAGGGGTTTTTATTCCTGATAAAGATTGCTTTCTTGGTGAGAGGAAAATTATTACAGCTGTTGTCTTTTTCAAAAAAAATCATATGTTTTAAGAGCTTTAATATTCAAAAGAATAGGAATATATAAAATATTTAAGGAAGTCTTTGGTGTGGTTTCTTTGCTTTCTGAGCTAATGTGGACTTAGAGCCTTTGTATTACTTAATAGCACATCCTTGTCAGTATTTAAAGAGCTGTTAGTGAGCACCCCAGGCCCCACCTCTCAAAGAATCGTTAAAGTTTGCTCTGAAATAGTGAGGTCATAAACGTCTTGTTTTCAGAAATCAAAAGGTTTTAAATACGCACCATAGCTCCATTTATAAAATAATAATAAGTTCAAAATTAAGAAAATGGAGGATAATTGATTTTTTTTAAAGCCTAAACATAAACTTTCTTGTGCTAATTTTGCAACTGGAAATTTTGAAAAGAAAAATCCTACTGCAATATCATCTACGTGGTATATATATATGAGTTTCACGTTTGAAATGTAACTGCGCAGTGGTTTTCAAAGTCAGGAGCATTCCAGCTCAAATACTGGCAGTGGTGGCTGCTGGTTTTCAATGGAAGAGCCTAAATTTGCCTTCTTAGCTTTTTTTTTTTTTTGTACTGAGAAGGTTGAGTAGTGCTTTGCCAGCATGATTTTCGGGCAATTTGAGGGCAGCTGTCGTGTTCCAGCAGTGAGATATTTCCATGCATTTTATTTTCTGGACATCACCAGGGCACATGTGGGGTTTGTGCCTGCAGGCTGGAATGCTGCAGGACTCCCTAATCCATCACCATTATGTCCTGGTGCTGCTCCGGTCAGTGAATGATTTTCTGTGACTTGGAGGTAATGTGGTCTGATGGTGATGATCAGACGTGCAGTTAAATGCTATTAATTGAAATAAGAGTAACCTAGAAACATTGCTCTAACAATACAGGATGAGGGAGGAGGATTGGCTGAGCTGCTTGCAGTGGGATGTCTTCTCAGGTGACTCCCTCACCGTGATTCCTGCCAATATCCGCCCCAGCCCTGCACGGTAGTCCTGCCGAAGCAAGCAAGCACTTTGCTCAGAAACGCACTGAATTTCCTTGCGCCTCTGTTTGTTGGCTTTTTTTTGAAAACACATTTTGCCCTTTGCTTAAATGCCATCCATGCTAGTCACCCCTTACACTCATTCTTCTGGACCTCGTCCATACATAGCTGCTGAATGGATGAACAGAATGTAGTATCTCCATGTAGTGGAACATTATTCACACGTAAGAGTGAATAAAAAAGAAAAAAAAAAGAGGAAAATGAAAAATGCCACCTGTTTTGGGAAGTCCACCCTGACTGTTCAACCCACACTTTTCCCTTTGAAACACAATCACTTATGCTCCACTCTACTCTTTTTGATAGTACTTACCACCTTCTAATAATCTTTAACGTTTCCAAAAAAAATAAAAAATAAAGAGATGCTGATGCCACTTCAAAATATACAAGCCTTGCTAACAGCATGTTAATTGAAAGGAAGCAGACACAAACGGCCAGATATTGTTGATTTCAGTGATCTGAAAAGCCCAGAAAAGGCACATGCAGAGGCAGAGAGCAGGTGATGGTTGGAAGGGGCTGGGTGGAGGGGGATTACGGAGTGAATGCTAGTGATAGGGGGATTCTTTTGGGCTGATGAAGTGTTCTGGAAATAGAAGGTGTTGAGGGCTGCACAACTGTGATTGTGCAGAAGACTGCTGAGCGCTGTGTCTGGGAGTGCCTGTTGTTGGGGCATCTTTATTTTGTTCACATCCTGCAATGTGAAGGGCCATCTTCTGCTGTGGTCATTCTACTCCTGTGAGTGGTGAGGGTCAGGACTTTGTAGAGTCCTGTTTCTTTTCTCCCTCTGGCTGAGTGTAGGCAAAAAAATTTAAGCCTGAGAAAGTGCTCCATCTACAGAAATGTCTTTCAGTTTTGCCTGGTGTAAAAATCTTGAGAGCTTTTAACCGTTGAGGCTAGTCTGTGGGGGTAAATAGCCTATGAAGCCTGGGTGAGCCCGGGAAGAGCCGCGCTTCCCTCCCAGACACGGGTGGGGATTTCACCCCCTTTCAGGCAGTGAAGGGCCCAGACCCGTGGGCAGACTTGACAATCGTGAATATTTACGTGTATCCGCTGCTTCATCTTGGATATTAATTTCAAGCTGAGTCAGTTTGTGACGGCAGCCTCATCCTACAGCAGGAATTTATAGTATCTGCTCTTTGAGGTGAAGACCTGACAGACTTGATTATTTAACAGTCTGCTTTGAATTGATATCTCAGATTCCTTTGTCAAAAGCAAAACAGCAGAAATACAGACGTCCTTTAATTCCAATGTGGCCTGGAACGGGTTTAGTGTCTGTGCCTCAGTGGCCTTATCTGCGGGTGGGGAAGATGATAACAGTGCTTCCCTCAGAGGAGCTGGTGAGGGGAGAGTGAGAAGCACAAATGGAGGACTTACACGAGATGCTCATAAATGACCGAATTTAGTGCTCTCCGCCTGGTGAGGCCTTAGGGGTAGAGATGTCAGAACAGAGCAGTCCTAGCCGGAGCTCGATACGTGATGGTAGCTGTTATGATCAGTATCACCACTGTGGGTTATCAGGTAGTTTTAAGACTTGGTAATATGATTTCATGAATAATGTTAAAAGACTAGACATCTCAGATCCAGTTTACATAGTCCTCAAGATTTCTTCTGAGAATTGGATGGTTTCTTCCCTATCTTAAATCTGAGATGAGTCTCTAAAAATTTCCGTATTCCTCCATCCTTTTGCTTTAATTCTCTATTTCTTAAAAAACAAAGTTTTAGATGGAGTTACTGGGGACTGAATTGAGGGCCTCATGCATGCTAAGCACATACTCTCCCAAATGAGGTATAATCTCTTCCCTGATATTTTTTTTAAATTTACATCTTAATTTTCAGAGGTTAGAGGCCTCTAATTATTTTTCTGGAAACTTGTCCATGGACCTGTCAATCTACAATTAATGGACAAAATTTGGTTTATTAAAAAAAATCTATAGAATATTCTACAGTCCACCCAAAAGGAAATACTCATGGACTTAAAATGTTTCTCCTTTAAGGTGATTTCTCCTGTTTGGTCGAGCTTAATTTGTTAACAGCCATCCTCATCATCATAATGACCAAACTCGCTGTGAGTGGACGCCTAACTGAGGCTAAAATGCTTTGCTCATATTTTACTTCATAGCAAGTGTTTGATTGTAGGTATCAGTGTCTCCTTTTTTGTAGCTGAGGGATTGAGAGATGGGTCAGCTTGCCCCAAATGACACGCAGCTGGCGGTGGCTAGCTCGATGCTGGAATCCAGGCTGCACAGGATGAATTCTCAATTGCTCCTCTAATCAGCTTCCCGTTGAGTGTTTTCCCGAACTCCTGTGAGCCCATAAATGACCGATTTTAGCTATCTCAGCCTGATGAGGTCTTCAAAGGAGAGACACCAGTGAGAATGAGAGGCAGAGTGGCATAAATTAAAATTGTACATTTTCACAAATGTTTTATTCTCAGGTAATGACTGTAAAGGAAATAGTTTTTTAATTTAGTGCTTTGTGAGAACTAAAAACAAAACATTTAAAATAACTATTGTGCAAGAGAGAAGTGGTCTTTGAAAGTCCAACTGTTGCTAATGATGTTACTTGTTTTTTCTAGTGGTGCTTATTTACTGAAAAATTTCCAAACACTGAATTTGTTTTATGTAGTCTTAGTATGAAAGAAAACTTTGTCAGTGAGTATTGTAAGTAAAATCCTTACTCTTTTCTTTCCTGATGATGAATATCTTAGTTGTTTACATGGCTTAAGTATATTTCGTCATTTGTGAAATTTGAGTAATATGGTTTACCTTGTCTGACTGTGAGAGCTGGACGCCTTGTATACAAAGCACCGTAGAGGTGCTTAATAAAAATGTGCTTTCACAGTGACTGATAGTTTAGAAGTATCAACTCTGAATACTAAAAAGGGTAGCTTATTTCTGATGCATATTCAATATGTGTATATATGATATACATTAATATGGCTTAAAGTAACTAGGATTGTTTTTTTTAAGTGCAGTATGAAGCTTTAATGAAATCTGTGTCATTCTAGTGAGACAGGGACTACTTAAATTGCCTTAAGCAGACGACCTTGAAGATTATTTACACAGAATGTAAGCTCAGAATTCATGTTGCCGTGTAACCATCCATCAGACATTTAATTTCTCGGGATCCTGACCAGAACCATTAAGTTTAGAAGAATCCACATTGATTATTATCAGGGAATAAGCTTCTCTCTTTTGTGACTAAAGAAAATTTTGATTTTTTTCTGCACTCTTTTCAGGTTTTAAAATTTCAAAATTTTGATTTGACATGTCACTTTTTTAATAGAGAGAATAAAGCTCATGCTGTTTTAATATGTAAATAAATGTTTTTGTATTTCAATACCCTTCTATGATTTCCTGGCTCTTTGAGAAGTATTTTGCAAGATACTTAGATTACCTACTGTTGGAAAAATACAGACGTGACTTTTATGAATATAGGCGTAGTACAGTTCTGTTGGTTTTTACTACAGTGCAAGACATGAGACCTAGGAGAGCTTTGCTGCTGATTGCCAGGAGGACAGATCTCAGGTCTCAGTCTCCCCTCGTGTAAAATGAAGTGGCTGGACTGGATTCTTTCCTCTTCTAAGATGAGCTTCCATGAGCCTATGTCTTTTGTTTATATTTAGGAGTATTAGCAATATCAGATTAAATACTGAATACCCCTCCATCCCCCCGAAGCAAAGTGCAGTATATGCTACATAAGCTTCTAGTTATCTGATTCTCGTTTCTCATCTTACAGTCAATTTTTGTGTTGCATGTTTCCCGGCAACCTGGAAGGTCTTTTTAGCCATAGGTGGCGCTGTTGCAACTTTTTACAGTCTTAATTTTTCTGTTTGTAAAATAAGGCTTAAACAATGTGATTTTATTTTGATTCCTTTGCTTAATGCTTCAGAATAGCACAACGTCCATTATGTCTTTCTACCTGGAAAATGTTTTCTGCTTATATCATAGTTTTATTCTTTTATCTCGCTGTGAACATTTCAGACTTGCTGTGCAAACAATGGCAAAATCGGGCTTTTCTTCTAGTGTTAGAAACCAGTGAGCCGGGATATTATAAAACAGCTAGAAGCTGCCTCTGGAGCACCATAAAGCTGAAAGGTGTGTTGAGTTCCCTGAGTATTGACCCCGCCGCTGTGTGTTAATTGGTGGGAGTTGATTTGGTACATATATGATGGGGTGTAGTTTCTTGACTTGGGTTTGCCTGCACGTGCTGACACTGAACCATGTGATCCTGAGTCAGCTCGTTCTGAGTTTTCCCCTCGTCTGTGAGAAGGGGACACTCATATCTGCTTTGTAGAATTGTGAGAATTAGTAATTATGTAACATGTTTACCACAGTGGGTATGTCAAGAGAGCTCATAAACTTTAGCTGCTGTTTTGTGTGCAGCCATCATTTTATAGTCTTTGGTAATTACAAAGAAACAAGAAAATAAGAAAAGCTGATTTTATGATGAAAGATATTTGAGGACGTTCCATAATTCCTACACCCATAATTTAGCATCAGCAGAGTCAGAACTGTTACACAGTCGCCCTGGACCAACGTTAAGCCACAGAAATTTTTGTTACTTCATATATGTTGGGGCCTAAGGGGAACCAATACTTATACACATGTTGTCTCCAGCAGCCAACTGAGAGATGACACAAAAGAGTAGGCAGGCGATAAATGTCTTCTTTGTTACTGATGAAGCCACGTTCTCCATGAACTTCAGGGCTGTGGATAAATGAGTGTCATGATACTGTGTCCCAGAAGTAGAGACTCACCCTGTCCCAGGTATCTCTGGGCCACAGCAAGCCTTCCCTTGAGAGAATGAGCCCCATCATGCACAGGGCTGTTCTGCAATGGAGCTGAGCATCCAGGGTGCTTCCCTAGGGTAGTCAACACTGGAGGGAAAGGAAGGGTTTCACATGCCCTGCTTGTCTCCCCGGAATCACAACTCAATCTGTTAATGTGAGGAGGGCTAGCTGTGGGCCAGGGGTCAGGGCTGTGAAGGGAGTAGCACTCTGCATGGCCCAGAGGAGTGGGGAGGAGGTATCCCTTCCATCAGTTTAAACAGGTGGTGGGATGGAACAGAAGGGTTCATCCCATGAGTTTATAAAAGGAGAAATAAGAATTTCCTTTGGGTATTAGTCTAGCCAGGAAACACAGAAGATGATTAGGAAGGAGACTTGTAAACCACTGTAATATTAATTTGACATTTGTTGAGCACCCAAAATGTGCTACATTCTTTTCTGAGCGTTTTACAGAAATGAATCCTTCAATCTTCTCAACAAGCGAGTAAGGAAGGTTTGATTGTTATCCCAGTTTCACAGTGTGGAAATTGAGGCACACAGAGGGTAAGTTGACCAAGGTCACAGAACTAGTAAGTGGCAGAGCAAGTATTTTAACCCTGGCTGTATGGTATTGTGGCGCCCAGAATGGGCTTTGGGTGTTTAGATGTATCTGCATCCCTCGATTTCTGTACGTCTGTGCATCAATTAGCCCAGAAAGGACAGGGAAAGGAGAGTTACACAGGTGCTCACAGTCGTGTCTCGGCAACTGTCCACGAAGAGTGCACCGTGATTAGAATTAATTGTTTTCCAGGCAGCAGATCTGTTGGTATAACAGAAATTTAGTCCATTGAATTCATCTAGAAATCCTTCCTGCTCTGCTTCTGTCCACACTTGCCATGTGACTGCCTGCCCGTGTTTGGGCCGTGGAGGAGAACATATACTCATGGTTGAACTCTGATATTGCAGTCTGGTTCATAGTTTCACATCTTCTGTTACATTAATAAGTTAAATTTCTGGTTTTCTTGCATCAGTGTCTCATGAGTTTGGTTAATGTGAAACCAGTCCATGGGAGCCCAGGGGTTATGATGGTATAAATTTTTAGCACGTTGTGGCACTTCTAGCCATGCAGACATGACTGGGGGATGTACGCCTTTCTCACTGATTTCTCCCAACAGCAGGGTCCTCTCACGGATGTGAGGCTGGGAGCTCTCTGAGTAGCTCAGTCAGAGGCCAAGTCCACCAATCCGAAAATGATGAAGTACCTGGAAGTGGGTTTAATAAAAGTAAAGGGCTTCCAGGTAGTCCGATGGGCTGTTCAAGAAATTTGGTGAAAAGCTGTCCACTGTCTGTGGTTTAGCTGCTTCTTTGCTATTGAAAAGTCTGGAGTAGATGAAGGGATTTTAAAAAGCAGAAAGGAGTGATTTCAGGTGGTACATCCACACCGGTGAGAAGTGATGGATGACCGCCTGTGTGAGGCACAGACAGAGTCTTACAAACTTCATAAAACAGCTTCAAATGCTCTGCCATCTGAGTGCGCTTCATATGGGGTCCAGTTCATCACTGGTCACGCTGTGAGGGCAAGTAACTGACGATGGCAGAAAGGACACGGAGGCATCAAAAAGGTCTCACTCATGTTCCCTGTTTAAAGAATGTGGCACAGTGTATTATATTTGAGCTGGTTTTTCACTGAACAGTTTTTAGTGTTTTCTGGGACTCCCCAGTGCCCCAAGGTTCCATGCAGCTGGGTGTCCCCTCATTGCAGCTCCGTCAGCGCTTGCCCTGGGCTGATGTGGTGTCACGGGAAGCAGGACGGTCAGCGTCCCCGGCTCCTCTGAGCTCCGTCTCCTCATCTGCAGAGCCTGGTTTCCCATCCGTGTCTACTTAGTAGGGTTGCTGAGAATCACACGTGATGGTTATCAGGTGTGATTTCTGGTTGTCTCTGCGATTGGCAAATAGCCAATAATTGATAGAAACTCTTGTTTTTTTTATTGTAATTGTGTCTCTTAGATTGCAGTGGTTTTTAGTCTGCATTTTTTTATAACTTTACTCATTTTTAAATATGCCCTTATTTTATTTATTTATTTTTTGAGGTACTGGGGACTGAAGCCAGGACATTGTGCATGCTATGCAGGTGCTCTACAACTGAGTAATACCCACCCTCCTTTTCTGCACTTAAAAATAAATATTGCAATACACAAAATAGCTCTTAAACTCCATCATGGGACCTGGTCTCTGTATAGGCAAATGAACACGTATACTATTTCAATAAGAATAAATGCTGTTGAGACATAAGTTTCTGAATCTGTTAATGTGCTTAAAAACGATCATAGCTAGTGATAAACACGAGACTTAGATCAAGGACTTTTTAGGGTATGTTTTGCCATCATGGGAAATTACATTCTACCGAGAAGGCTAATTGGGTCTCTTTGATATTTGGATGGTTTAGCAGGTGATCAAGGCTTTCCAAAGCTGACAGTTTTGTATTTTAAACTAACTACAAAGTTATCTTCTAGAAGATGGAAATCCTAAGCTTGTGAATTTCCCAGTAATCCAGGGGGTATGTGTCTGTGTCTGTGTCTGTGTGAACGTTTGTGTGTGTGATTTCAGGAATGTAGAAATAAGTTCCATATAGACTTCTGATATCTTTCTCTTCCAGTTCAAGGTTTAAGCATATACTTACACAAATAAATTGATTTTCTTTTGTCATTTGGCATATTGGCGGGAATAAGAGGTTCTCATACTTGTTTCAGAAGGGTTGGGAAGCATGAGCTTAGAAAACGGGAGGAGAAAGAGGCAGGGAGACACTTCACACTTTGTGCAGTATATGAGAAACGGTAGCTTTTCTTTTCTCTTTTCTTCTAAAGCAAACTGGCTCTGAATTGTAACACACTATTACTCAGAATTGCTTTTCTAATCAGATACAAGTGCCTCAGATTTTTCAAGGCAACATGAATGATGAAATGTGTTTTAGCATTTATCTTTAAAAGTAGTTTTATTTCTCAAGTAAAAGACTATAGCCTGTTTCTTCCAGCGTCTCAAGAAATTCTCATTGATCTATGTACATGTTCTATGTGCTTATTTTCTTTTCTTTTTTTTTAAGTGCTTGTTTCATTGTGGTGTGAATCAATGTTTAAAATTTCTGGATTTTGATCTTTAGAAAATGCTGATATATCAGAACTGTTAAAAACCTGATTGTTCTTTGGTCCTTGTTTGGTGGGGCACCCTATTGATTACTCTTGTCTGTTAAAGAGAGAAATTCTTCCTCTAGCCTGCAGATCATTAAGTGTATGGTTTGCAGTATGCCTTTAAATTTCATTGAATGCATTGAACATGATTGTCCAGTGAATTTTGAGTTGACTCATAGTAATGACTTTGCTTTGATTCTGTGGCTTTTGCTCCTCTCCACAAGAGCTTGAATTCTCTGTTGCATTTTGTATACGTGTTCTTCACAGTGGAAGAAATTTTGCATTTTTTACAGAGGTGGTTTTTCCTAACACCTCTGAATGCCTTCTGTAATTGATACAACAAAAATCTGTTATTTCAATGCTTAATTATTTCATAAACTAGTTTTTGGCTTAATCAGAAACAATGACAGAGTGATAATAAAAAATAGGAAAACTTTCCTTCCTTTGAAGAATAGAAATCAGGTGGTCAGGCTCACCCATGCTTTGGGCCTGACACACTTAATCTCATGTCATTGTGTATCATGATTCGGAGATGGAGTTGCTTCAGGTTTATTGATTTTTGTTTTAACATTTGTGTTGAATTCTTTCTCCAGGCTTATGTATCCTGTTGGGTTTGTTGAAACTGTAGAAGGGAAACAAAAGCTTTTTTTGGTTTCCGGAGGCCTGAGTTGCTGATGATAAGGGTTGAGGGTGGGCTGAGGAACAGAGTGACACTCCCTCTGCTCCCAGCTGAAATTGATGAACAATGAAATCAATTAAGTGTATCGGTATTTGACCAATAGAAGTTAGCGAGCCCAAACTGGCTAGTTATGCCCAAAGAAAGTACTGAATTCACCTGCAGAATTAGGTGCTTTACCAAGAAGAAGCAGCTTAGAGCAATCAGAAAAATCAGTCCTATGATGAGATATAAAGTAAATATAATATCTTTTATTTCTGAAACTTTTCTACGTTAAGTTGTGTAGAGCTAAAATTAAGTTTCAAGCACCAGGAGTTAACAGTGTGGGTGGTTCTGTATGATCATTATTCAGGAATGTGCCTAGACTCTGCTAGAGTGGCTGAAGCTGGCAGGAAAAGACCCAGAGCCAGGATTTGTCACCTTAGGGTGTCCTCCATAATGGTTCCATGTGGGAGCCCATGATTGGGTTAACAAATTGTAACAGACCCCAGCCGCCTGTCAAATTTAAGAAGAAAACGTATGCTTAGTAACTGCTTTGCAAGCAAGTGCCTGTGCATCCTCACTCCTGTCTCCTTGCCTTAAAAAGCAGAGATAATGCTTTGCTTGCGTAGATGATGTTTTAGATAGCACTCTGCTCATCGCAAAGCAATGACCCAGGCCCACAGCTATAAAGGCTGGGCTTGTGTGCAGTTAGATACTCTATTATCCCCCAAGCAAGGACCTAGCTGGTCTGGTGGTCTGCTTTGTAATTCACATGTCTAAAGAATGTATCTTATTCCCCTCACCCCATGACTTACCTAAAGATACACTAAGCCTTTGTACTCATGGTGGATTCTACAATCTCTGTCTCATCCTTCTTTCCCCAAGTTCCTGCTTACTATCACACAACTGTTAATGACGTTTTCCTTTGATTATACACAATAAATATGGGATCATTTGAGAGGCTCGTGGAGTTGGGTCCCTACGCCCTCTCTCTTTCGTGACTTTTTCCACAGAGTCTTGAGTATTCATTCCCTGTACGTAAGACTTCTGCCAGCCAGAACCCACAGTTCCAGGTGAGAAGGATGCAGGCTTTATCTCTCCTACCTCTAGGGAGAGAGAGTAGAAAATTGAGATCTGCTCTTCCGTGGTCCCTTCCTGCCCCAGGTCTGCTCCAGTTCACCTGCAGCCTTCTGGCCTCTGCTCACACTGCCTCTGTCCCAGGACTGACAGCAGCCTTTTCTTCCCTGGTAAACATTTCCTGTGCCTTTTAGAAGTTGGTCTCTTCTCTGCAATACAACCCTGGCAGATGTGATGGTGGTAAACGTGCTGGAGGGCAGTCACTTGGGGACTGCCAGGAGCCATGCTGATTCTCCTGAGTCTCTCATTCGGGGTTACAGAACTGTCGAGCAGCAGAGGAAGCCCTTTAACGTGAGGCCAGCTCAGCATTGCATCACTTTCATTTTATTTTTGAATTTTCAGTGGAGAAATTATTTGTAGCAAACTGTTCCAGATTTTTGGCTGCCTGCTTTCCTCACCACCATTTCCTTGTTGGCTCTGGTGCTTGTTGTCCTGCTAATAACTCTGCAGTCAGATCTTGAACCCCTGATGAAGAGGATTATTTATTTTCTTTCCTTATATGATAGTATTTTACTTTCAAAATTCTGAGTTTTCTGTTCTTGGAGGAATTTTTTTGGGGTTTGGAGAAACAACTTTGCTCTTACCATCTTTGTGACCTGTTGCTATATGCATCTCACCTGTCTTCTGTCACTTGTGAGGCGGTTCCATTTGTGACCCTGTCCGGGTTATTCATGTTATAAAACATAAAATCTGTAAAAGTACAGAACCCTTTTACTCCGAAGACATTCCACAAATACTCCTTTAATCTGGGTGTGGTTTTAACAAGACACAAACATTAGAACATATACTTGCAGGTTGCCAGTGCAAAATCCCCAAATGAATAGTCTAGCTCAACATCTAAAATCTTTCTTATCTACCTTGGATATGTATGGATAAGTGAAGCAGTTTGCTAAGAACCCAAGACCAGGTTTAGGATACAGGCTGATGTAGCTCAGCGGGTCCTCCCAAGCTGATGCTCTGCCAGAGAGTGGGGTTGAGGGGAGAGGGCATGCCCTGCCCTCCATGAGCTGACAGTTTCATGGCAAACACCTTCACAAGGTGAAGAAATTGGGGTTTCTTCTATGAACAGTGGGTCTGAAAAGAGCCCAAAAAGCATGGGAGTGACACAATCCCATTTGTCTCAAGTAGGGGAGAGTGGCTGTGGGGCCACTTGGGAGACTCGTGAGTCCAGGTGGGCAGTGTTGGTGGCTTCCACTTGAGCGGTAGGATAGTGGGTAAAAGCGAACAGATTGAAGGCATGTTTAGATGGTAAAAAGAAAGATTTAAAGCTGTCTGTGAAGGTAGGATGGAGTAAGGCCCAGGTTTCTGGGTGGATTAATGAGTTAAATGATGGTCCTGCTGTGTTCTGAGGAGGGAAAGCTGCAGAGGGATTTCTGGGGGAAAACTGATGAGTTCAGCTGTGGGTAAAGTGAAAGGTTGTTAGATGTGTGGTCTGGGATCTCAGGTGAGAGCCAGTAGTGAGTAGGGAGAGGGGAGAGAGACTTTCAAATAATTTTATCTTGTGAACATACATATAAGGATGAGTAATGACACACTTAACCCCTCTATATTCTGTATTTAAAACCCAGTAACATTTTGTTATATTGGTTGCAGGGGTTCTTAATTTTTTAATACAAATAAAATAAATAGAAACAAAATAGTGGAGTTAATGAATATCTTAGAGTTGATGTGTGTCCTTGTATGTATTTTGATTTCTCATCTTTATAAACATAATCTACAAAAAGTTAACTTGCTTAGAATAAGAGTTAAACACAGGGACATGACACACTCTGTTGGGGGTTGAAGGTGATATCTTTGGCAAATTATATAGCCTCTTTTTGCCTTTGTTGCATCTTCTGTGAATGCCCCCGTGCCCCTCATCACAGCTGATTTCCTAGACTAGAAGTTGGGAGGGAGGCTGCTGAAGGGAGTAAGAGGTGGCAACTGCTAGGAACAAAGAAGACAAAGACAAAAACAGATTAAAGCCGAGAAACTGAGTCCTAATACCCTCAAAGGAAAAATAATCCCGCAGTGTTTTGAGCCACTTATCGTAAGGGAAACAAAATCACGTGGATCCAAATCTCTTGAGCATATGTATATTGTGGGTGGGAGGGTATCATCAGAAAAGGGTTGAGAAGAGGCTTTTTGGTTTCCCTTAACGTTTTCAGTAAGAATGGGGTGCAGAAGCAAAAACCACCCGCTACACAGTAGAAGGTGTTGTTTTGTGCGAAACTGACCAAAGTTTGGAAACCAGTCATCAGTGGTGCTGGGAAATGAAGAGGCTTCTGGATTGGGTGGGGCACTTGCTGTGACTTCCAGGTGACCTGCTGGCTGGGGTCTGTGAGGCGGGCAGTAGGTTTGCAGTGTGACCTGGGCATAATCCCTGGCTCTGAGGCTGCTGGTCTGACTAGCTGACCTGGGCAGATGCAGTCCTATTGGGGCATCTCGCGATGTGGCCTGGGACACCTGCCATGCTGAGGGCGAGAGGAGGGATCCCCTAAGGGGGTGTCCCTGTGAAGAGTAGAAACGTCCTCCTGAAGGGGAGGAAGAGCCTCTGAGCAGCGGGCCGGATGCACAGGCAAGAGCAGCCTGAGCACGGAGATTTCGGGGACCTGGAAGTCATAAAGTGGCCCGAACAGCCTTGTTCCTGAGAAACTGGAGGGAAAAGATGCTGCAAATGCAGGCTAATTTCAGACCCTGTGGTGGGTCATGAGTGATAGGAAAGAACTGGTCAGGCAGGCACAAAAGAACCCTGTGGTTGTCCCAGTTGGGGCGTCACACCAGAGGGAGGAGCAGAGTTATAGACTTTGTCACTTTTTATCTGTGTGACTTTGAACAATAACACCCCACCTCTCTCTCTATATATCTTCATCTGTAAAGTGACAGAGTGACAACTCGTGTCATCAGAAGGCTTAGTTTAGCTCTGATCCTCATTGTCCAGTCCTGTCAGTGCTGCCCTGCAAGGTTCTGCAGTGGGTGCTCTTACCCTGAGATGGGAGGGCGTAGAAGGGCATTGTAGCACCCGAGGGCAGGAAGGGGTTGCTTTAAAAGCAGACATGTAGCCTCCTGCAGCTGCAGACCTACAGGCAGTTTGGTTTATGGTCGTGGAGAGGACTTTGGAGGTCTTAGCATCGTCTTAAGACTTGTTTTCCCTTGGGGACCTGATTTGCCTTTGCAGATTAATGTTGAAGATATGGGCTTCTGGCAAAGCTGTTTTCAGAGATGGGCATATATGTAACATATAGTATAAAATGAAAGGTTTTATTTAATATTTGGGACTTTGTAGCTGTAGGGAACAGCTCTGTTGGCCTGGTTTCCACGGAGGACACTAGCAGTCGTCAGAGCGTGCGGGAGGGCAGGCAGCCTGCAGTGCTGCTGCAGGGGTTCTCCCCAGCAGGACGCTCTGCTGAGTTGACTCTTCTCTGAGTTTGGTTGCCAGAGGAGCAGACAGCAAAGTAATGAGTTCTGGTGGGATTGTATAATGACAGGAAGAAAGAGGGAGCCGTAGTTCTTAGGGACTACTACACTCTTTTGGTTCCTGATCCAGTGTGTCCCATTACACAATTGATGAGTTGTGTCTATTCTGGGACTTGATTGAAATAAACGTGCAGCCTGAATATTAAGAGTTATGTTTTATTTGTCAGAAGGACTCGAGCCAGGATGACCGCCTCTCAGAACACTCTGAGGGACTTCTCGCAAGAGTAGGGGAGAAGCTAGGATTATATAGGAGCTTTACAACAAAGACCAGGTAGTCAGAACAATAAAACATTGCTTGTTATCTAAAGAAAGCCAGGTATCTCAAGTTCATGAATTTAATGCTTTTCAATATATGGGAGGAAGCCAACATTTGGGCTGACTGAATATATACTTTAGACAAGCACCTAGCTATCTAGGGCCAGTAATCTGTCCTTTCTTATTCTGAGTCTGCTCAGAGGGCACCGTTGTGAATGGCTGCAGGCCTGTCTTCACTGGGGGGTGGCGGCAGCCGCTGATGACTTGTTTTCAGCATTCTTTGTTTAGTGACATGGTTGCAATATTTTCATTCAATTTGTAGTGTTTTCATTCACAGAAAATTATGGTATTACCCTGATTATGGATAATCTGGAAGCTTGGAATGGAACCGAGATGGAATTACTGCAGGTAACTTCTACTTTAATAAGCCATGTGTAAACATGAACACGGAGGAAGCATACAAAAGGATTCGGTGGTGAATGGGAAGGGTTTCTGCACGTTACAGGAGAAGGCAAGGCAGAATTCTTCTTCTTTGTGGGCAGGTATGTGAGTCCAACTTTCCTTTCTGAAGTGCTTTCTGAGAACTGTTTATGGTAATGAACCAACATTGACAAACGGTGACACACATTGCATTTAAGAGCTGGCTGGCTTCAACTTGGGTATTGGACAGGTGGAATTCATAGGCAGTGGTCAGGTGGATGGGACAGAGATGGAGCCCAGGCCTGGGCCCATATTCAGGTTGAAATCGCCATTTACTCACCATAGCGCCTTGGACTTGAATGTAACCTCTCTTAAACTGATGGTGAGTCTGTGAAATGGGCATGATAATATTCGTTACTTCCTGGGCTTGTTGTAAGTTCTGAAGATTATTATAGCACACATGAAGCACTTAACACACTGACACTTAGCAGTGTACACTTTGTTCGACCACCACGCTTGGTGTGTGTCAGAGCCTTAAAGGCAGCATGTGTCTGTTTAGGATGCACTGGTAGCCCCTTGGCTACTTTGTGAATTTGGTGATTTCCTTTAATACTTGTAACTCTGTGTGCCATGGGCAGTTATTTTTATGGACAGATGAGGAATCTCAGGGTAAAAAAGACTGTGTAATTTGCCCAAAGTCAGACCATAATTTTGTGTGCAGGGGCCTCGGTTCAGCATGGGCTCCTGGGCCTTCTGCTCTCTCCGTTCAGCACCAGAGCCAGATGTGGGCTCGGCTGTTTCCCAGCCCAGAATATCCGGCAGGCCACAAGACACACCTGGTCCTGTGCTGCTTGAGCAAAATCTCCGGAGGAGAGGCAGTTACAAAAGGGATAAACATAAAAACAGACGACAGCAAATTGTGATCAGCTCTGAGAAGGAAAGGAACACGTCTGGCCGTGCAGAGCTGGGAGCTTTCCCATCGGGGCTGCTCTGGGGGCGCTCATCTCAGCTAAACAAGCTGTGCTGCTGCACCAAGGCAGGAAGGCAGGGCGCGTGTGGCCAGGTAGACAGGGCCTCGTTGATCGTACTCATTCCCTATTAAGTGGCAGGTGTCACAGGCACTTAACTAATAAACAGATGTTGGCCAGAATCATCACGCATTTTGCTTGGTAGTTTTATTGGCGCCAACTTTGAGAGGAGGTCATTGAAGCTGGGGAGTTTGCTGCATGCCCGTGATTACCATGGAAATACCCCCACTGGTCTTTCAACCTAGACTGGTGTGGCTGTCATGTCCCAGCCCTGTGAATGGCATCGTGCAGCTTCTCCCAAGTGGCCCAAATGACTGACATGGATATGCTTAATTCGTAGGAAATGGTATGTGGCAATAAGAGAAAAAGGTAGTAAGAAATTGGAAAACTAGAAAATAACCAATTCTTCCCCTGCTGGGGGACCGTACCCTGTGTCTCTCACCCCACTCACTGCCTGTCACCTCCTCCCTGCCGACTCCGTGTTCAGAAGCCACTCTGAGCCTTTGAAGAACATTTTGCCTCATGACACTGTTGACTAGGACCTGCGACCTCTCTGTCCCTGGTTTACTCTCTCTTCAAAGCCATTTAAATTTCTTGCAGGCTCCTCCACTCAAATGTAAGAATAGCCCCTTTAAACTTCTTGATGCAGCTCCTTAATGAAGATCTTGGGAAGGAAACCTAGCCAAAACCTGGGAGGTATTCACAGAGTGAATGTAACCTGAGCATTTTTTGACGTTCAGAATCAGAGCGGTGGGAGACACAGGAAGGCCTTTTTAAGTTAGCAAGTGGAAAGAGAAAGGACTCAGGATGTTTGAGACTGAAACATCTCGGTCCCAGCCAGCAAGGCACCTGCGTTCAGGATGGTGTGTGGGGAGTGCAGAGTTCTCAAAAAGAAAGAAGTGGTGGGATGGCAGGGAGGACATTTAGGTACTTAACTGGGGAAGGAAAAAGTTGGCTGAACAATTCATGGTTGAACAAGAGGATTGTGACATGATGTGCTTGTATTTTGGAGAGAAGGGTTTTGTGGAGCCAGGCCTAAGGAGAAATCTCTCTGACTGGGGAGTCAGCACAACAAAAAAACACACAGAACCAGGCAGACCCCATGGCCCCTGATGGGGGAGAGGCTGCCCACCAATTGGAGACCTGGAGGCTGCTTCTGTCCCTTAGCTGGGGCCTCAGACCTCACTTCACATCCCAGTCCTGTTGATACAAGAAAAAATATGTGGGGCATGAGAAGGGCTGTGTCCCAGGCTTCCGTTGAGCCCCTGGGATGTGCCCCACCAGATTTTGTTCCTTGGCTTCATGCAGTAAAGAATTCAAGAACAAGCCAGTGTTGAGTAAAGGTAGATTTATTCAGAGAGATACATTGACAGGCATGAGAAACGTCACGAAGTATGGGGGTTTGATGCTCAGATTAAAAGTAGGCACACACTCCACAGAAATAGTGTGGGCCTTCTCCGAAGAGGTAGAGAGAGGGGTTCCTGGGATGTGGCTCTGTGTTGCTCCTTTTCTTGGGCTTCGTGGTTTCATATGCTAATAAGTAGAAGGACCAGCCTTAGGGCAAGGGGCTGGGATTCCAGGGAGTTGGCCATTTTCCACCCTTTGACCTTTTGTGGCTAGCCTTGTGACGGCCATGGTGCCTGGGGCCGTGTTATTCACCATGTTACTATTACAATGGGTGTATAATGAAGCTCAGGATCTACTAGAAGTTAAATCTCTTCATCCTGAGCCTCAAGACCTATTGGGGGTTGAATTCTCCACCATTTTGATGTTAATTGCTGTGGTCTTTCTTGAATGGCTTGCTCTGCCCCCTTCCATCCTGTCTCACTGTGATGACACAGAGAGAGCAAAGGCCGGGCCCTGCGTGTGTTCCTGTATTTAACAGCGGGAGATGTGGGGTGGGCTGAGGATGACTCTGAGTGGTGAGAAATATGTTTCAGATTTTCCCACATGAGACATGGGGACCTGCCAGCAGCCATTGCAGATTTATCTCACGGGCATTATCGCTTGTGTTGTTACGGAAACAACAGGCCAGCCAAGAAATAAGCAGCACTCAGAGGGTGGGAGTACTGAGATTTATTATGCCAGCGGGCTCAGAGGGGCTTCTGTTCCCAAGCCCTGAGCACATCCAAGACGTGCACATGAGGTTTTATAGGGTTAATTACAAGTATGGGGCTTTTAGCCAATAAGGCTCGAACAACAAAAAGCAAGGAATCAGTACACTGAAGCTTATCAATTTGGAACAGATCACGTTACTGACAATTGTTGACCTTGGATTTACGAGTTAGCTTGTTAGCCCAGTAAACTGACACTGAACTTCAGATTTACGAGTTAGCCCAGCAAAACTTAGATCAGTAAACCGACACTTATCACACTTAGATTTGTGACTTAGCTTGTTAGCCCAGCTGGGGTTTTTGTTCACAGTGTCACTCATCTTTTCTATTTTCCTTTTATTTTTAAAGTATTTAATCCAAATTTAATATCAGGATTTTTTTGGAAAGAAATTTCTCTTTTTCTTTTCTTTGGGGCTCTTTTGGGGGTAGGTAATTAGGTATATTTATCTGTTAGTGGAGGCCCTGGGGCTTGAACCCAGGACCCTGTTCACACTAAGCACACGCTCTACCACCTGCCCCATCATCTTTTTCTTTTTGCTTTAGCTGCCAAGAATCTTACAGCTGAATTTCTAGTCGGCCTTTAACACTTGCCCTGACTTCATGGAATCCATTTTTATGAGTTTACCTCCCCCTGGTTTCATTTAAGTATTGAATCTCCATTTTCTCTTCACTCTCAGTTTTGCCTTTTTGTTGTTATGGTTGTTAAGCTGTGTTTAAAAAATTGTTTAATTTCTCTTTTAGCAGGAGGCTGAAGTAAATAAATATGTAAACAAACATCACACTTAAATGCTTTTATATATTCTAAGCTGTTTAGTAGTTAATTAAAAACCAAATTGAATATTAAAGGGATAACATTTTTAAATTATTTTTTAATTTTTTATAAAGACATAGCTGATTTAAAATATATGTTTCAGGTGTACAATAGATGCTCCATTTATAGTTACTGTAAAACATTGTCTGTATTCCCTGTGTTGTAAGATACATCCCTCTAGAGTGTTTACATTACATGTTGCAGTTTGTATAAGAAAGTTGGGTAACGCAGAGTCTGGAACGTGGCTGTGTATGACTCAGGTTCACGCTCACCCTGCCTGTCAGAGCTCAGGCCTTCACTCCTTTCTGCAGGGGAGCGAGTGGAGGCAGCTCTCATCAGCGCTGGCACCACACTCTGAGTGGCAGTGACAGCAGTGACTGTGTGTGGACGTGAAAATTGTTGTTCCAAGAGTTTTACATGCTTTTCTGCATTTAATAATTAAAGCCCTCCTGTGAGGAAGGGTTTTAAGTTTTTAATGAATAATACATTTTATTTTGATATTGATAGACTTCAAAACTCCGGAAAATTTACAGGAGTAGTACAATAAATGCTTAGATACAGTTCACCTTAAAGGGCACTATTTGCCCTTTTGTGACGGGCTTATTTTAGCATAAATTTTCAAAGTTCATTCATATTGTAGCCTGAATCAGTACATTATTCTTTTTGTTTGATAATATCCTTTTCCTTTTTTTTCGTTTTTGGTCTATTTAAAAATATTTTCATTGAAGTCTAGTCAGTTTATAGTGTTGCATCAGTTTCTTGTGTACAGCACAAAACTTCAGTTAAATAGGAACATACCTGCATTCATTTTCATATTCTTTTTAAACATAAGTTACTATAAGTTATTAAATATATTCTCCTGTGCTATACAGTATATACTTGCTGTTTATTGTATACATACTCAGCATCTGCAAATCTTGAACTCCCAATTTATTCATTCCACACCCTCTCCCCTCTGGTAACCATAGTTTGGTTTCTATGTCTCTGTGTCTGTTTCTGTTCTGTAGATAAGTTTATCTTTTTGTTCCTTTGTTTTTGTTTGTTTTTTTGTTTTAGATTCCACATGTGAGCGATCTCATATGGTATTTTTCTTTCTCTTTCTGGCTTATTTCACTTAGAATGTCATTCTCCTGGTCCATTCATATTGCTGCAAATGGCATTATTTTATTATTATTTTATTGCTGAATAGTAGTCTATTGGACATATATACTACAACCTCTTTATCCAGTCGTCTGTCAGTGGACATTTAGGTTGTTTCCATGTCTTGATATTGTAAATAATGCTGCTGTGAACATTGGGGTGAAAGTGTCTTTTTGAATTACGTTTCCTTTCGGATATATGCCCTGGAGTGGGATTGCTGTGTCATCTGGGCCCCCAAGGTTTTGTCTTTTGAGGAACCTCTATACAGTTTTCCACAATGGCTCCACCAAACTGCATTCCCACCACAGTGTAGGAGTGTTCCCAATTCTCCACAGCCTCTCCAGCATTTAGTGTCTATGAACTTCTGAATGATGGCTATTCTGACTGGTGAAAGGTGATACTTGTTTGCAGTTTTGATTTGCATTTCTCTGATAATGATATTGAGCATTTTTTCATGTGCCTATTGGCCATTTGTATGTCTTCATTGGAGAAATGTTTCTTTAGGTCTTCTGCCCATTTTTGGATTGAATTGTTTGTTTTTCTTTTTTATCAAGTGTAAAAGCTGTTTACATATTCTGGGAATTAAGCCCTTGTCACTTTCATTTAATGCAACTATTTTCTCCCACTCCATAGGTTGTCTTTTTGCTTTAATTTTTGTTTTCTTTTCTGTGCAAAAGCTTGTAAGTTTAATTAGAACCCACTTGTATATTTTTGCTTGTATTTCTATTGCTATAGTAGACTGCTCTTGGAAAATATTGTTGAGATATATGTCAGATGTTTTGCCTATGTCTTCTTCTAAGAGGTTTATAGTGTCTTGTCTACAATTTTTAGTCTTTAAGCCATTTTGAATTCATTTTTTTGTATGTTGTGAGGGGGTAGTCTAACTTCATTGATTTACATGCAGCTGTGCAGTTTTCCCTGCACCATTTGCTGAAGAGGCTGTCTTTGCTCAATTGTATGTTCTCACCTCCTTTGTCAAAGATTCAATTACCAAAAGTTTGTGGGACTATTCTTGGTAATTTTGTTTATCCATTCATTGATGGATGTATATTTTTAGTGACTTTTAGCTACTCTGAATGATACTGCTATGAATATTGATGTGCAAGTTTTTGTGAGAATACATTTCCATTCTGTTGGCTGTACAGTTGGCCCACCATATCTGTAGTTTCCACTTCATGGATCCAGATGGCTGATTGCAAAGGGACTTGATCATCCTTGGATTATGGTATCCAGGGTGGGGGTTCCTGAAACCAACCCCCCGAGGACACTGAAGGATGACTCTACATGTAGGAGTGGAATTGCTCAGCCACATAACTCTAACCTTTTGAGGAAACATCGGGCTCTTCCAAAGAAGCTGCACCATTGCCCCTTTCCAACGGCTGCATATTGAGGGTATCCATTTCTCTGCCTCCTGATTGACACTTGTTATTGTCCATGTTTTGATTATAACCATCCTAGTGAGTTTAAAATGAGATCTCATTTTGATTTTGATTTCGCTAGTGATGCTGACCATCTTTTCAGATGCTTATTGGCCAATTGTGTATCTATTTAAATCCTTGGCAAATTAAAAAATTGGGTCGATTTTCTTTGTATTGTTCAGTTGTAAGCATTTGTTTTATATCCTGGATACTAGTCTCTTATTAGATATATGCTTTGCAAGATTTTTCTCCTATTCTGCAGATTGTCATTTCACTTTAATTTTTTTAAACATTAAAACAATTTCTTTATAGGGGAGGTAATTAGATTTATTCATTTTGTTTTTCTTCCTTAGCACGCACTCTATCATTTGAGCTACCCCTTTCCCCTTTCATTTCACACTCTTGATGTTGTCCTTTGTAACAAATGATTTTAATTTGATGAAGTCCATTTTATCTATTTTGTTTTATCACTTGTGCTCTTGGTATTGTATCTAGGAAGCCATAGCCTATCCTATGACCACAAAGATTCATACTATGTCTTCTTTAAGAAAGTTCATATATTTAGTTTTTACGTTTCTGTCTGTGATCCATTTTGAATTAATATTTGTTATATAAAATACGGGGTCCAGATTCCAGATTCATTCTTTTGCCTTCAGATACCCAGGTGTCTCTGCTCCATTTGTTGGATAGACTATACTTTCAATGGAGTGTTGTTGGCACATTTCTGGAAAACTGACTGTAAATGTAAGTTTCCCCCCAGGATTTTTTATTGTGTCTCATAGATTTCTGCATCCAAACTTATGACAGAAGCATAATGACTTGAGTGCTATAGATTTGCTGTAACCTTTGAGTGAGTCCTCCAAATTTGCTCTTCTTTTTCAAGATTGTTTTGGCTGACCTGGGTCCCTTGCTTTCAATATGAATTTTGGGATCAGTTTTTCAATTTTTGCAAAGAAGTCAGCTGGAATTTTGATAGGGATTCCATTAAATATGTAGATTACTTTGGGAAGTCTTAACATTTTTAACAATATTTTCTACCATTGCATGATCATGGGATGCCTTCCATATATGAAGTTATTTTAAAATTTTTTTGGTGATACTTCAAAATATTCAATGTACAAATCTTGTAAACTTTTGTTAAATGTATCTCTCATTTTATTTTTTATGCAGTTGTAAATGGAACGGCTTAGCTTCATAAGGGTGGGACTATATATATCAATTTATTTATTTCTAGGATTCCTACATAGCAAATACACTAGGTTTATATTTGCTACATTGATCTATCCACAATTCTTCCCACCCCCATGTCATAAGAAACCAAGACCCAGCTTAAGCCATCTGAACACCTATGTGGAAGTGAGAAATGAGACTTTGGGTGGGGTTTGTGTAGATGATACTGAGATCTTATTCAGGATGGCTTCATCTTAATTTCTTTTAAACAATCCTTTCAGAGTACATAGTCAGATACATTAGGAAAATGCGTGTTTTGATGTGCAGGGGAGCTAAGACTATAATTTTCAAGTAATTTCTAGTGAGAGTGTTGTACTTGAAACATAATTTGCATCAATCTTTGAAGATTTATGTTTCAGGAGCTTTGAGTAAATAATACCTGTCTTTATTCAATAACTTACAACTAAATGCTCAAGCAACATGTAAGAGTTTTGAGCAAACTGCTCCCGCCCCGTAGTGCTGGTTGGTTGCAGCTGTAACTGGAGTCAGCGCTTACCTCGCCCAGTACACTTGTGCTGATCTGCTCAAAACAGTTCGTCCAACAGTTTGTCGGTAGTCTTTTAGACAAAGCCATAAGCATTGATTTAAGGTTGCTGGAATGTAATCTATTCTTATTAATATTAAGTAAGCACATATTGAGTACTTACTGTATGTTGGGAATTGTCCCCTCAGCCTCACATGAATATTACTTCTAATAAAACCTCTCATATTTCCCTGTTATTTGCACTTTACAGATAAGGAGACTGAGGGATTAGGTCTTCTCTCTTTTGGGGGGAGCTCATTATCAATGATGGGAAGTTGTAAGGAAAAAGATATTGATTCATCCAGAGAAAATATTTTTCTGAGATTCAGTATTGAAGAAGGTAACCACTGAAGAGGGTGATCATTGTTTGAGTGAGACGAGCCCCGGGTTGTACGGAGTCAGCATCCCTGTCCTGGACGCTGCACGTGTAGAGCTGCGTGGTGGGTGAGGCGGCGCGGCCGCGCAGGGAAAGCGGATGCCGGGCCGTTGGGCTGTGCTCAGGCCCGGTGGGGCTTTCTCCTAAGAGCAGTGGACCGTCATTGACAGATTTTAAGTAGGCTAGTGCGATGCTCTCGTAGATCACTTTTGTCTTGTAGAATGCTTAGAAACATTTAGAAGGCTCGGCAGGAGGTGATGTGATGAGTCAGAGTAGGGTGGCTGCGAGGTGTAGCAGTGTTCAATTTTCAAGTGATTTTCAGTCCCAGGTTTGTGGCTCAGTAGCCGTGTCACTTTGGATGACACACCCAAGGAAGTGAAACAATTTATCTAATCAATAGAAGCAGTGATGTACCGAACTCCCAGGACTGCTGTGTAGATCCAGTGAGATAACGTGTGCACAGTGTGCAGCATGGTCCCCAGCACAGAGTCAGTGCTGAGGGAGTGCCAGTGAGTACCTGGTAGGACAGGTGTGGGTGGTGGATCTCGTTGACTGAGGAAATTTGCCCCTGAAGGAGGGGTCTTGTCACATCTGTGAGTGATTGGCCTGAGCTGGGAGAGGCAGGGAGACCTTGCCCCCGACCAAGGGCCCTGGGCAGGATGGCTATGGGAGGAACACCGTGAAGTTAGCTCTTTGCAGGTGGAGTTGGAGGTGCCCTTGAGACATCTAAGTGCAGTGTCACAATCACAGAAGTGGTCTGATCCCGGGCTGTGCATTTTCCTGCTGAGATATTGATCTCTGAACACGAAGACATACTTTACAGGACAAGTGAATAGTAGTATCATCTCTCATCAAAGCTCACATCTCTTTATTCATCACTCACTTTGCTAATTGGGTACTTACAGAACACACTTCACTGTCCTCCCCTGGGCTCAGGCTCCACAGAAAAGAGCTGGTGAGTCTCCCTCTTTTCCAGAAGAAGACACACTTAGCTGGTAGACTTCTATACCTCGCCAGACTTAGAATTTTAGGTTGTTGATTTAATTCTATTTTCTGTTGGTCATCTCCTGACAGGAGAGACGTTTTACCTCATGGTCAGGTTTCAATTAGCTGTTACTGAGAATTGCTGGTCTGATCCATAGTGTATTTATTCTATTAACTTTGTAGAGTACTTATCATTTTTCTGTCTTTGCTCTTTAATTTTGTTTGCCCCTTCAATTTTCTATCTTATTTGGGACCTTATTTTATTTTTTAATTAAAAAATGTCTATTAGCAGTTAACAAAACAAAAGCAAAGAAAAAATGCACATGATAGCTAAATTTAGAAAATATCTTGTGTGTTTTCTGTCTCAGCAATGGAGGGTTCTAGAAACTCGTGAAAAGCTTCATTACATAAGTTCCTTTAAATTCTGATTAAGAAATAAAACCTTCCTTCCTCATCTTTCAAGCTGCACAGCTAATTGTCAAGAAAGTGAGGGGAAATTCTCAGAAGCCAAGACAAACCAGAAAGCAGGGATTCTGGGAGATACGTGAGCCTTAGAAGCCCTGGGGTGCCGGTTGGCTCCTGAACTGAGTTTCAGTTGCCCTGGCAGGAGGGCAGGAGGTGAGCCTGTGGCCTCTCACACTGGGAGTTGGATGGCTGTTCTTATATAAGGCCAAACACATCCTGAGAATCCTGCTTTATAAAAGGTTGAATTAGAAAGAAAAGAATAAAAGCATTCCTCAAGGCAAGGAAGTAAGGAAAGTAAAATTTTTTGGAAGCGGGAAAAATAACATATCCAAAGTAAGGATTTAGTTTAAAGCTGTTCTGGCATGAGAGTGACCACAAACCCATGGCAGAAAATCACAGCTCCTCCCGGAAAGAGAAGGTGTGTTTTGAATGAATCAGTGGACAGCCATTCTGAAAAAGGCCTCCAGAGTCTTCTGGATCAAGATACTGGACTCAAACACCTCCCTTCCATGGTCTCATTTAAATAACCAGAAAGGTTTTAAAGGAAAGAAGCCATAATCATAGTTCTATTTATTGACATTACTTTATGCTAGGAATTCAAAGGTGACTATGGAGTTGTCTCCTCTTTTATGGACCTTACTTTCTATTTGACATAGTTGGGGAACTTGGTGGAGGGTGGTGTTAGTATGTTGCAATTAACCAGGAGAGGAGTTTAAGAAAGCAGTGAAGGGTTGGTGACATTTTTCGCTGAGGACAGTCCTGTTCAGTTGGCTTGTAATTACAGGCTCGTTGAGTTGTCACTGGAGGGAATTAATCTTAAGGAATTTGGACTTAGCTCAGGCCTCTTCAGAATGGACAAGTGAACCTGGAGAAAGACAGTCAAATCTGTGCAGACATTGAAGTTCACTTCAACATGTGGTATCCATGAGCCAAAGATAGGACTAGTAGGCAGCACTTCTTGAGGACAGAGGAGTGGTTTTTAAGGTTCTTCAAGAATGAATCCCAAGGTACCGGGATGGCCAGTTGTCAAACTGTGACTTTGCTCTTTGGACGGTGTATCCACCAAGGGTATTGGCCGTTTATAAGTTTCCATTTCTCCTTAATACATGTCAGGTTATGAGGACGTGGGCATAAACGTTTCACACCTTGTCAAGGTGACTTTGGGTACCTGCCTAGAATCATGGGCACAGTTGCGGCTGCGTCATACATCTTGCCGCACATCCCGCTCCCCGGCTCCGTGAACACGGCAGAGTGGTTCCTTATTGAGCTGTCCATCTCCTCTGTGACATCGTAACCAAACAAAAGATTGGAGAGTATTAGCTTGGCTTTTTTCTTTTCTAACATTCCCTTCAAATTATGATGACTGATAGTGGACCCAGTTACGTTTGCAGATGATTTACAAGTAGGGCTGTCAGTACAAACCTTGTAATCCCCGCTGTGTGATCTAGAGAAGAAAGTTACACTCTTTCCAAATTGTTTTGATGCACTTATGTGGGAAAATGATGTATGTTTGAATATGTATTTCCTCTCTTACTCATCATGGCTAGAGATGAATATTTGTAGACATGGAATGAGTACTCTGTATTTGAACTGTATGGTCCCCTAAATTCTCCCCAGCTTTTTAAAGTCATCACTGGAGTGCTACCTCCAGAGTGCCGCAAAGCATCCAACACTGCCTGCTCTTCGGACACTGTAAGTTTCCAAGTTGGAGAAGGCTGCTGGCTGGTGAGGCAATCTCTCGCACATCTCTGGTTGGGTGATGTGAGCTGAGAACACAAGAATTGGCAGACAGTAACTAACCACGATCACGTCCATTTCTGGAACACTCATGGAGGATTTTACACCTATGCTAGTGGAATACGTTATTTCAT
This sequence comes from Vicugna pacos, assembly GCF_048564905.1. NCBI lineage: Eukaryota > Metazoa > Chordata > Mammalia > Artiodactyla > Camelidae > Vicugna > Vicugna pacos. The sequence continues at coordinate 71,124,818 of NW_027328740.1, read as the reverse complement.
TTAGTTTTCCCAAAAATCATAATTAGATTTTATCACCTGTATTAAAAAGGAAACTGTCAAAGCGAGTGACGTGCAGACTTTGGACTGGAACACGGGTCTTTCTGATCCCTGTCTCTGTTCCCTCCCCGGCCTATCCTTGCAAATGACCAGGAGACTCTTCCTCTGTCTTGAGTTTCCCTCTGATGTTACCGCTCTCTTTGTTTCTAAGAGAGGAAAACAAGTCTAAACTTACTTTCCAGTTGGAAATGGAATGGAGAGTTAACGTTGGAAGCCGGGAGAATCTGTCCTGTGATGAAGTGGTCTCCGAGCCACTTCCACTGGGATGTCACATCACTGTCTGGGCCCCTTGCTCAGCCTGTGCACAGGTGACAGCGCAGTTGTGCCGAGCAGTCCTCCCGGACAGGGCAGTGGGTTGGAAATGAGTTTGGGGATTTGGTTTCATTACACAAGTTCCTGAGGGCCTTGACCTGGCACTTCGAGTGGGAGCATTCCCTGTCCCACAGACTGTGCTCTGGGCCCGTGCAGACCTGACGTGGCCTCAGCCTGAGTCTCAGGGCCCGTGGTGATGAGGAGCATTTTAGCCCAGGGTCTGCCGGAGGCTCTGAGACTACTGGGCTGTGGGACTTTGTCCAGGATGATAATAATTCCTCCCCGAGTTTCAGATTTCCTTGCCTGTGAGCCGGGGTAGTAGTTGTTTCTGAGATGATTGTAATGATTCAGTAATGGGCGCAGCGTGTGCTGACAGGTAGCTGGGTGCTTTAGGAGCAGAAGTCGCAATCACTCTGTCAGCCTCTCCCTGTGCGCTCTGTGCTTTGAGAAGTTGTGTGTTTGGTGAAAGTCCCGCCCAGACCCTAGGGTCTAGATGAACTGTTGTTCCTTTACTTTCCCTTCCTTTTCCTGTTTCCCTTCTCTGTGTCCCATGTTTAGGTAGCAGATTCCTCTATTTCAGGGAATACGGGCTTTTCTAGTAAAGGGACAGGTGGAATGCGGAGAGGTGGGGCCCAGAGGGGGTCTGGAGTGTCTGCACAGTGCTGCTTCCCTGCGTTTCTGCATCCGGTCCCATCAGTGCACTAAGTCAGCCTTCCTCTTCCTTCCTGTGTCATCGGGTCTCTGTTTTAAGGGAAAACCATTTTTATGGGTCTTTTTTCACTTACGTGTTTCATTCAGATGCTTGTTGCTTTTCTCCCTGTGCTTCAGCGTTCCGAGGAGAAAATTCAGCCGTGCAGCATCCTCTCCGAGCTCTACGAGTTGATCGGCTTCCACTGCAAGTCCACCTTCTTCAAGCGGGTGGCCCCCGTGCGGCACGCGGCCCCCGGCATCCCGGAGCCTGGCGGGAAGGCCTGCTCCCGACTCCTCCTGCAGACGCTTCCTGGCTACAGTCTGTCACTGGACTTGCAGGACTTCAGCAAATGTGTTGGAACTAAAACATTGCTTCAGCCCCATTAACCATGCCTGGTTTGGGCCCTGCTGTCCTGCCTCATCAGGGTGAATCTTGATTCATTTAGAACAGGGCTCAGCAGACTTTTCCTTTCAAGGGCTTGGGGGTAAATATTTCAGGGTCTGAAAACCTCCTGATCTCTGGTGCAGCTGCTCAGCTCTACTGTTTAGATGCCAGAACAGCCAGATAGTCCACACACCCATAGAGCTTTATTAACAGCAGTGGCTGGGGCTGGATTGGGTGTATGAACTGCAGTTTGCCCCCACAGCCTCCTCAATATTGACACCTGCACCAGAGTGTACATTTGTGACAATGGGTGAACCTACACTGACATGTCATCATCACCCATAGCCCATAGTTGACACTAGGATTTACACATTGTGTTGTGCACTCTGTGGGTTTGGACAGATGTACAATGACATGTATCCACCATCACAGCATCATACAGAGTCGTGTGTCTTAGTGACCTTAAAATGCTCCGTGCTGCACCTCATTCATTGCTCTTTCCCCTCTAGCCTCTGGCAGCCACTGATCTTTCAGTCTCTGTGTTTTTCCCTTTCCCAGAACACCATACAGTTGGAATCAGACAGTTGCTGAAACTTCCCAGATTGGCTTCTTTCACTTGGTAATATGCATTTAAGGTTCCTCCATGTCTTTTCATTCCTTGATAACTCATTTCATTTTAGCACCAAATAATAGTCCATTTTCTGGCGGGACCACAGTTTATTTATCCATTCACCTACTGAAGAAGAGCTTAGTTGCTTCTGAATCCTGTTGAGTATGAATAAAGCTGCTATTAACATCTGTATGCAGATTTGTGTGTGAACATAAGTTTCCATTTCATCGAGTAAACACCAAGGAGCACAGTTGCCGGATCATATGTTAGAATTACGTCTAGCTCTGTAAAAAATTGCCAGACCGTCTTCCAAAGTACCTGGGCCATTTTTCATTCCCACCAACAATGCATTATAATTTCTGGTGCTCCACATCCTCACCAGCATTCGGTGCTGTCAGTGTTCTGCATTTTGGCAGTTCTGACAGGTGTGCAGTGGTATCTCGCTGTTTCAGTCTGCATCCCCTTGATGACAGGTGCTGTGGAGCATCTTTCCAAAGGCTTCTTTGGCATCCAGATTTCTTCTTTGATGAGGTGTGTGTTCAGGCATTTTGCTCATTTTTTAATCAGGTTATTCATCCTTCTTGTTGAGTGTAAAGAAATTTTGGTATATTCTGGATTTCAGCCCTTTATCAGTGTGTCCCTGCCCTTCACCTTCAGTGCCAGAGTTGTCCTTTGGGTCTCAGTGGAGTGTCAGATCTTCAAAGAGATTCCCTGTCTTCCCTCAGCCTAAATACTGTCCTTGTATTTTTCACTATCAGTGACTCATTTTGTTCTTTTTAAATAGAATTTCCCATAATTTGTAAGTATATTAAAGACAAAAGGGCAATGATTGAACACCGCCTGCCCCACCAGGCTGTGTGCCCTGTGAGAGCAGAGGCCCTGTCCCCACTCACCGTTTCCCATGACAGCACATGGCACATGTCCATGTAAAAGTGTGTAACGTGGGGCCAAACCTGATGAGCAGCTATGACGACATGTGTTGTCTACCATTTATTGAGTAGACTTTGTTTCTGATCTTAATTATTAAATCATATGAATGAAACTTGGTTGTTTTGAAAAATAAAACAACAAAGCACACCTCAATGTGATTGGTAATTTCTACTTAGATTTCTGACCCAGGAGGGGATGTTCACCATCATTTTGTGGAGGAGGTTGGGAAGGTAAAGTAAGAGAGTGAGATCAAATAAAGTAAAAATGATAACAGTCAGTTGGCTTTATTTTCACTGAAATAAAAGATATTTTAAACCCTATCTCAGCTGTTGTCCTGTTGTTTTAAACATTTCTCATAGAATTAAATGGAAGCCCACTAAACCCTGAAAGGGAAACTGTGTGCTCAGGTCCTGAAAATTGTTTATGTCTATTTCTTGAGATACAAATTTCCCTGCTGGTTACAGAAATACGAGGCGGGAACACAACAGTGCACTGCATGTGTCTGCCGGCTTCACGGGCTGCTCAGTGTCAATTTCATTTTCTTGGGTTGCAGTTTAGGACGGATTTCCATGAGAAATATTGCTCAGACTTTTCCTGAATGAAGGATTGAATTTTCCACAGGAAATATTATGAAACAGAGTGACAAGGCACAAGGGTTTCCCATAAAGGAATAGTTGATATAATAAACTCTCACTATGGTGAATATTTTTAATAAAAGCAAGTTGAAAATTTTATCACTAGGTCAAATGGCACAAATCCGTCTGAAGAAAAAAGATTCAAATTTTATAGAAGAAGTGGTTTGAATCAAGTAGAAATTATGATTACTACACTATTTGTTGTAAGAACTTATACTCAGTCTTATCATAATTGCCGGTGGTAGGAAGTGGATCATTATTTATATATTAAAAAAAATTCACAAGGTGCTATTTGCCCCATTCTTGATGCGGCAGTCCTGTGGTTAGTTAAGTTGGGACATTTAGGAAACTTAGCTAGGTTTTCCGGACATTGATTTCAGGCACTTTATATTAACTACAATCTCTTCTTTTGTGTCGGCATATGGTCCATACATAAATATGGGGAGGAACAACCTCCAACTCGGTTTTAGAGTGCAAACCGCAGGAAATTCAAACCTGCACTAGGAAACAAACTGAGAAACCACAGTAAGGGTTTCTCCTGCAACCCGTTCCCTTTGTGCTGGATGAACGAACGTCTCTCCACATGCTCAGGTCTGAGAGATAAGTGTGTGTGAAAGCCGTCCTTCACCTAGCTTGAAGGAAACACAAAGTGTCTTTTCAGTTGCAAATTCCACTCCATACATATATATGGGGATGTACAAGCTCCAACTCGGTTTTACAGTGAAAACGGCAGGCACTTCAAACCGGCACTAGGAAACAGACTGAGAAACCACAGTAAGGGTTTCTCCTGCAACCCGTTCCCTTTGTGCTGGATGAACGAACGTCTCTCCACATGCTCAGTTCTGAGAGATAAGTGTGTGTGAAAGCCGTCCTTCACCTAGCTTGAAGGGAACACAAAGTTTCTTTTCAGTTGCCAACTCCACTCCATACATATATATGGGGAGGTACAAGCTCCAACTCGGTTTTACAGTGAAAACGGCAGGCACTTCAAACCGGCACTAGGAAACCGACTGAGAATCCAGAGTAAGGGTTTCTCCTGCAACCCGTTCCCTTTGTGCTGGATGAACGAACGTCTCTCCACATGCTCAGTTCTGAGAGATAAGTGTGTGTGAAAGCCGTCCTTCACCTAGCTTGAAGGGAACACAAAGTTTCTTTTCAGTTGCCAACTCCACTCCATACATATATATGGGGAGGTACAAGCTCCAACTCGGTTTTACAGTGAAAACGGCAGGCACTTCAAACCGGCCCTAGGAAACAGACTGAGAAACCAGAGTAAGGGTTTCTCCTGCAACCCGTTCCCTTTGTGCTGGATGAACGAACGTCTCTCCACATGCTCAGTTCTGAGAGATAAGTGTGTGTGAAAGCCGTCCTTCACCTAGCTTGAAGGGAACACAAAGTTTCTTTTCAGTTGCCAACTCCACTCCATACATATATATGGGGAGGTACAAGCTCCAACTCGGTTTTACAGTGAAAACGGCAGGCACTTCAAACCGGCACTAAGAAACCGACTGAGAATCCAGAGTAAGGGTTTCTCCTGCAACCCGTTCCCTTTGTGCTAGATGAACGAACGTCTCTCCACATGCTCAGTTCTGAGAGATAAGTGTGTGTGAAAGCCGTCCTTCACCTAGCTTGAAGGGAACACAAAGTTTCTTTTCAGTTGCCAACTCCACTCCATACATATATATGGGGAGGTACAAGCTCCAACTCGGTTTTACAGTGAAAACGGCAGGCACTTCAAACCGGCACTAGGAAACAGACTGAGAAACCAGAGTAAGGGTTGCTCCTGCAAACCGTTCCCTTTGTGCTGGATGAACGAACGTCTCTCCACATGCTCAGTTCTGAGAGATAAGTGTGTGTGAAAGCCGTCCTTCACCTAGCTTGAAGGGAACACAAAGTTTCTTTTCAGTTGCCAACTCCACTCCATACATATATATGGGGAGGTACAAGCTCCAACTCGGTTTTACAGTGAAAACGGCAGGCACTTCAAACCGGCACTAGGAAACAGACTGAGAAACCAGAGTAAGGGTTTCTCCTGCAAACCGTTCCCTTTGTGCTGGATGAACGAACGTCTCTCCACATGCTCAGTTATGAGAGATAAGTGTGTGTGAAATCCGTCCTTCACCTAGCTTGAAAGTAACACAAAGTTTCTTTTCAGTTGCAAACTCCACTCCATACATATATATGGGGAGGTACAAGCTCCAACTCGGTTTTACAGTGAAAACGGCAGGCACTTCAAAACGGCACTAGGAAACAGACTGAGAAACCAGAGTAAGGGTTTCCCCTGCAACCCGTTCCCATTGTGCTGGATGAACGAACGTCTCTCCGCATGCTCAGTTCTGAGAGATAAGTGTGTGTGAAAGCCGTCCTTCACCTAGCTTGAAGGGAACACAAAGTTTCTTTTCAGTTGCAAACTTCACTCCATACATATATATGGGGAGGTAAAAGCTCCAACTCGGTTTTACAGTGAAAAAGGTAGGCACTTCAAACCGGCACTAGGAAACAGACTGAGAAACCAGAGTAAGGGTTTCTCCTGCATCCCGTTGCCTTTGTGCTGGATGAACGAAGGTTTCTCCACATACTCAGGTCTGAGAGATAAATGAGTGTGAAGCCGACCTTCACCTAGCTTGAAGGGAACACAAATTTTCTTTTCAGTTGCAAACCCCACTCCATATATATATATGGTGAGGTACAAGCTCCAACTCTGTTTACAGTGAAAACGGCAGGCACTTCAAACCGGCACTAGGAAACAGACTGAGAAACCAGAGAAAGGGTTTCTCCTGCAACCCGTTCCCTTTGTGCTGGATGAACGAAAGTCTCTCCACATGCTCAGTTCTGAGAGATAAGTGTGTGTGAAAGCCGTCCTTCACCTAGCTTGAAGGGAACACAAAGTTTCTTTTCAGTTGCCAACTCCACTCCATACATATATATGGGGAGGTACAAGCTCCAACTCGGTTTTACAGTGAAAACGGCAGGCACTTCAAACCGGCACTAGGAAACAGACTGAGAAACCAGAGTAAGGGTTTCTCCTGCAACCCGTTCCCTTTGTGCTGGATGAACGAACGTCTCTCCACATGCTCAGTTCTGAGAGATAAGTGTGTGTGAAAGCCGTCCTTCACCTAGCTTGAAGGGAACACAAAGTTTCTTTTCAGTTGCCAACTCCACACCATACATATATATGGGGAGGTACAAGCTCCAACTCGGTTTTACAGTGAAAAAGGCAGGCACTTCAAACCGGCGCTAGGAAACAGGCTGAGAAACCAGAGTAAGGGTTTCTCCTGCAACCCGTTGCCTTTGTGCTGGATGAACGAAGGTCTCTCCACATACTCAGGTCTGAGAGATAAATGAGTGTGAAAGCCGACCTTCACCTAGCTTGAAGGGAACACAAATTTTCTTTTCAGTTGCAAACCCCACTCCATATATATATATGGGGAGGTACAAGCTCCAACTCTGTTTTACAGTGAAAACGGCAGGCACTTCAAACCGGCACTAGGAAACAGACTGAGAAACCAGAGTAAGGGTTTCTCCTGCAACCCGTTCCCTTTGTGCTGGATGAACGAACGTCTCTCCACATGCTCAGTTCTGAGAGATAAGTGTGTGTGAAAGAAGTCCTTCACCTAGCTTGAAGGGAACACAAAGTTTCTTTTCAGTTGCAAACTCCACTCCATACATATATATGGGGAGGTACAAGCTCCCACTCGGTTTTACAGTGAAAAAGGCAGGCACTTCAAACCGGCGCTAGGAAACAGACTGAGAAACCAGAGTAAGGGTTTCTCCTGCAACCCGTTCCCTTTGTGCTGGATGAACGAACGTCTCTCCACATGCTCAGTTCTGAGAGATAAGTGTGTGTGAAAGCCGTCCTTCACCTAGCTTGAAGGGAACACAAAGTTTCTTTTCAGTTGCCAACTCCACTCCATACATATATATGGGGAGGTACAAGCTCCAACTCGGTTTTACAGTGAAAACGGCAGGCACTTCAAACCGGCACTAGGAAACAGACTGAGAAACCAGAGTAAGGGTTTCTCCTGCAACCCGTTCCCTTTGTGCTGGATGAACGAACGTCTCTCCACATGCTCAGTTCTGAGAGATAAGTGTGTGTGAAAGCCGTCCTTCACCTAGCTTGAAGGGAACACAAAGTTTCTTTTCAGTTGCCAACCCCACTCCATACATATATATGGGGAGGTACAAGCTCCAACTCGGTTTTACAGTGAAAACGGCAGGCACTTCAAACCGGCCCTAGGAAACAGACTGAGAAACCAGAGTAAGGGTTTCTCCTGCAACCCGTTCCCTTTGTGCTGGATGAACGAACGTCTCTCCACATGCTCAGTTCTGAGAGATAAGTGTGTGTGAAAGCCGTCCTTCACCTAGCTTGAAAGGAACACAAATTTTCTTTTCAGTTGCAAACTCCACTCCATACATATATATGGGGAGGTACAAGCTCCAACTCGGTTTTACAGTGAAAACGGCAGGCACTTCAAACCGGCACTAGGAAACAGACTGAGAAACCAGAGTAAGGGTTTCTCCTGCAACCCGTTCCCTTTGTGCTGGATGAACGAACGTCTCTCCACATGCTCAGTTCTGAGAGATAAGTGTGTGTGAAAGCCGTCCTTCACCTAGCTTGAAGGGAACACAAAGTTTCTTTTCAGTTGCCAACTCCACTCCATACATATATATGGGGAGGTACAAGCTCCAACTCGGTTTTACAGTGAAAACGGCAGGCACTTCAAACCGGCACTAGGAAACAGACTGAGAAACCAGAGTAAGGGTTTCTCCTGCAACCCGTTCCCTTTGTGCTGGATGAACGAACGTCTCTCCACATGCTCAGTTCTGAGAGATAAGTGTGTGTGAAAGCCGTCCTTCACCTAGCTTGAAGGGAACACAAAGTTTCTTTTCAGTTGCCAACTCCACTCCATACATATATATGGGGAGGTACAAGCTCCAACTCGGTTTTACAGTGAAAACGGCAGGCACTTCAAACCGGCACTAGGAAACAGACTGAGAAACCAGAGTAAGGGTTTCTCCTGCAACCCGTTCCCTTTGTGCTGGATGAACAAACGTCTCTCCACATGCTCAGTTCTGAGAGATAAGTGTGTGTGAAAGCCGTCCTTCACATAGCTTGAAAGGAACACAAAGTTTCTTTTCAGTTGCCAACTCCACTCCATACATATATATGGGGAGGTACAAGCTCCAACTCGGTTTTACAGTGAAAACGGCAGGCACTTCAAACCGGCACTAGGAAACAGACTGAGAAACCAGAGTAAGGGTTTCTCCTGCAACCCGTTCCCTTTGTGCTGGATGAACGAACGTCTCTCCACATGCTCAGTTCTGAGAGATAAGTGTGTGTGAAAGCCGTCCTTCACCTAGCTTGAAGGGAACACAAAGTTTCTTTTCAGTTGCCAACTCCACTCCATACATATACATGGGGAGGTACAAGCTCCAACTCGGTTTTACAGTGAAAACGGCAGGCACTTCAAACCGGCACTAGGAAACCGACTGAGAATCCAGAGTAAGGGTTTCTCCTGCAACCCGTTCCCTTTGTGCTGGATGAACGAACGTCTCTCCACATGCTCAGTTCTGAGAGATAAGTGTGTTTGAAAGCCGTCCTTCACCTAGCTTGAAGGGAACACAAAGTTTCTTTTCAGTTGCCAACTCCACTCCATACATATATATGGGGAGGTACAAGCTCCAACTCGGTTTTACAGTGAAAACGGCAGGCACTTCAAACCGGCACTAAGAAACCGACTGAGAATCCAGAGTAAGGGTTTCTCCTGCAACCCGTTCCCTTTGTGCTAGATGAACGAACGTCTCTCCACATGCTCAGTTCTGAGAGATAAGTGTGTGTGAAAGCCGTCCTTCACCTAGCTTGAAGGGAACACAAAGTTTCTTTTCAGTTGCCAACTCCACTCCATACATATATATGGGGAGGTACAAGCTCCAACTCGGTTTTACAGTGAAAACGGCAGGCACTTCAAACCGGCACTAGGAAACAGACTGAGAAACCAGAGTAAGGGTTTCTCCTGCAACCCGTTCCCTTTGTGCTGGATGAACGAACGTCTCTCCACATGCTCAGTTCTGAGAGATAAGTGTGTGTGAAAGCCGTCCTTCACCTAGCTTGAAGGGAACACAAAGTTTCTTTTCAGTTGCCAACTCCACTCCATACATATATATGGGGAGGTACAAGCTCCAACTCGGTTTTACAGTGAAAACGGCAGGCACTTCAAACCGGCACTAGGAAACAGACTGAGAAACCAGAGTAAGGGTTTCTCCTGCAAACCGTTCCCTTTGTGCTGGATGAACGAACGTCTCTCCACATGCTCAGTTCTGAGAGATAAGTGTGTGTGAAATCCGTCCTTCACCTAGCTTGAAAGTAACACAAAGTTTCTTTTCAGTTGCAAACTCCACTCCATACATATATATGGGGAGGTACAAGCTCCAACTCGGTTTTACAGTGAAAACGGCAGGCACTTCAAACCGGCACTAGGAAACAGACTGAGAAACCAGAGTAAGGGTTTCCCCTGCAACCCGTTCCCATTGTGCTGGATGAACGAACGTCTCTCCGCATGCTCAGTTCTGAGAGATAAGTGTGTGTGAAAGCCGTCCTTCACCTAGCTTGAAGGGAACACAAAGTTTCTTTTCAGTTGCAAACTTCACTCCATACATATATATGGGGAGGTAAAAGCTCCAACTCGGTTTTACAGTGAAAAAGGTAGGCACTTCAAACCGGCACTAGGAAACAGACTGAGAAACCAGAGTAAGGGTTTCTCCTGCATCCCGTTGCCTTTGTGCTGGATGAACGAAGGTTTCTCCACATACTCAGGTCTGAGAGATAAATGAGTGTGAAGCCGACCTTCACCTAGCTTGAAGGGAACACAAATTTTCTTTTCAGTTGCAAACCCCACTCCATATATATATATGGTGAGGTACAAGCTCCAACTCTGTTTACAGTGAAAACGGCAGGCACTTCAAACCGGCACTAGGAAACAGACTGAGAAACCAGAGTAAGGGTTTCTCCTGCAACCCGTTCCCTTTGTGCTGGATGAACGAACGTCTCTCCACATGCTCAGTTCTGAGAGATAAGTGTGTGTGAAAGCCGTCCTTCACCTAGCTTGAAGGGAACACAAAGTTTCTTTTCAGTTGCCAACTCCACTCCATACATATATATGGGGAGGTACAAGCTCCAACTCGGTTTTACAGTGAAAACGGCAGGCACTTCAAACCGGCACTAGGAAACAGACTGAGAAACCAGAGTAAGGGTTTCTCCTGCAACCCGTTCCCTTTGTGCTGGATGAACGAACGTCTCTCCACATGCTCAGTTCTGAGAGATAAGTGTGTGTGAAAGCCGTCCTTCACCTAGCTTGAAGGGAACACAAAGTTTCTTTTCAGTTGCCAACTCCACTCCATACATATATATGGGGAGGTACAAGCTCCAACTCGGTTTTACAGTGAAAACGGCAGGCACTTCAAACCGGCACTAGGAAACAGACTGAGAAACCAGAGTAAGGGTTTCTCCTGCAACCCGTTCCCTTTGTGCTGGATGAACGAACGTCTCTCCACATGCTCAGTTCTGAGAGATAAGTGTGTGTGAAAGAAGTCGTTCACCTAGCTTGAAGGGAACACAAAGTTTCTTTTCAGTTGCAAACTCCACTCCATACATATATATGGGGAGGTACAAGCTCCCACTCGGTTTTACAGTGAAAAAGGCAGGCACTTCAAACCGGCGCTAGGAAACAGACTGAGAAACCAGAGTAAGGGTTTCTCCTGCAACCCGTTCCCTTTGTGCTGGATGAACGAACGTCTCTCCACATGCTCAGTTCTGAGAGATAAGTGTGTGTGAAAGCCGTCCTTCACCTAGCTTGAAGGGAACACAAAGTTTCTTTTCAGTTGCCAACTCCACTCCATACATATATATGGGGAGGTACAAGCTCCAACTCGGTTTTACAGTGAAAACGGCAGGCACTTCAAACCGGCACTAGGAAACAGACTGAGAAACCAGAGTAAGGGTTTCTCCTGCAACCCGTTCCCTTTGTGCTGGATGAACGAACGTCTCTCCACATGCTCAGTTCTGAGAGATAATTGTGTGTGAAAGCCGTCCTTCACCTAGCTTGAAGGGAACACAAAGTTTCTTTTCAGTTGCCAACCCCACTCCATACATATATATGGGGAGGTACAAGCTCCAACTCGGTTTTACAGTGAAAACGGCAGGCACTTCAAACCGGCCCTAGGAAACAGACTGAGAAACCAGAGTAAGGGTTTCTCCTGCAACCCGTTCCCTTTGTGCTGGATGAACGAACGTCTCTCCACATGCTCAGTTCTGAGAGATAAGTGTGTGTGAAAGCCGTCCTTCACCTAGCTTGAAGGGAACACAAAGTTTCTTTTCAGTTGCCAACTCCACTCCATACATATATATGGGGAGGTACAAGCTCCAACTCGGTTTTACAGTGAAAACGGCAGGCACTTCAAACCGGCACTAGGAAACAGACTGAGAAACCAGAGTAAGGGTTTCTCCTGCAACCTGTTCCCTTTGTGCTGGATGAACGAACGTCTCTCCACATGCTCAGTTCTGAGAGATAAGTGTGTGTGAAAGCCGTCCTTCACCTAGCTTGAAAGGAACACAAATTTTCTTTTCAGTTGCAAACTCCACTCCATACATATATATGGGGAGGTACAAGCTCCAACTCGGTTTTACAGTGAAAACGGCAGGCACTTCAAACCGGCACTAGGAAACAGACTGAGAAACCAGAGTAAGGGTTTCTCCTGCAACCCGTTCCCTTTGTGCTGGATGAACGAACGTCTCTCCACATGCTCAGTTCTGAGAGATAAGTGTGTGTGAAAGCCGTCCTTCACCTAGCTTGAAGGGAACACAAAGTTTCTTTTCAGTTGCCAACTCCACTCCATACATATATATGGGGAGGTACAAGCTCCAACTCGGTTTTACAGTGAAAACGGCAGGCACTTCAAACCGGCACTAGGAAACAGACTGAGAAACCAGAGTAAGGGTTTCTCCTGCAACCCGTTCCCTTTGTGCTGGATGAACGAACGTCTCTCCACATGCTCAGTTCTGAGAGATAAGTGTGTGTGAAAGCCGTCCTTCACCTAGCTTGAAGGGAACACAAAGTTTCTTTTCAGTTGCCAACTCCACTCCATACATATATATGGGGAGGTACAAGCTCCAACTCGGTTTTACAGTGAAAACGGCAGGCACTTCAAACCGGCACTAGGAAACAGACTGAGAAACCAGAGTAAGGGTTTCTCCTGCAACCCGTTCCCTTTGTGCTGGATGAACAAACGTCTCTCCACATGCTCAGTTCTGAGAGATAAGTGTGTGTGAAAGCCGTCCTTCACATAGCTTGAAAGGAACACAAAGTTTCTTTTCAGTTGCCAACTCCACTCCATACATATATATGGGGAGGTACAAGCTCCAACTCGGTTTTACAGTGAAAACGGCAGGCACTTCAAACCGGCACTAGGAAACAGACTGAGAAACCAGAGTAAGGGTTTCTCCTGCAACCCGTTCCCTTTGTGCTGGATGAACGAACGTCTCTCCACATGCTCAGTTCTGAGAGATAAGTGTGTGTGAAAGCCGTCCTTCACCTAGCTTGAAGGGAACACAAAGTTTCTTTTCAGTTGCCAACTCCACTCCATACATATACATGGGGAGGTACAAGCTCCAACTCGGTTTTACAGTGAAAACGGCAGGCACTTCAAACCGGCACTAGGAAACCGACTGAGAATCCAGAGTAAGGGTTTCTCCTGCAACCCGTTCCCTTTGTGCTGGATGAACGAACGTCTCTCCACATGCTCAGTTCTGAGAGATAAGTGTGTTTGAAAGCCGTCCTTCACCTAGCTTGAAGGGAACACAAAGTTTCTTTTCAGTTGCCAACTCCACTCCATACATATATATGGGGAGGTACAAGCTCCAACTCGGTTTTACAGTGAAAACGGCAGGCACTTCAAACCGGCACTAAGAAACCGACTGAGAATCCAGAGTAAGGGTTTCTCCTGCAACCCGTTCCCTTTGTGCTAGATGAACGAACGTCTCTCCACATGCTCAGTTCTGAGAGATAAGTGTGTGTGAAAGCCGTCCTTCACCTAGCTTGAAGGGAACACAAAGTTTCTTTTCAGTTGCCAACTCCACTCCATACATATATATGGGGAGGTACAAGCTCCAACTCGGTTTTACAGTGAAAACGGCAGGCACTTCAAACCGGCACTAGGAAACAGACTGAGAAACCAGAGTAAGGGTTGCTCCTGCAAACCGTTCCATTTGTGCTGGATGAACGAACGTCTCTCCACATGCTCAGTTCTGAGAGATAAGTGTGTGTGAAAGCCGTCCTTCACCTAGCTTGAAGGGAACACAAAGTTTCTTTTCAGTTGCCAACTCCACTCCATACATATATATGGGGAGGTACAAGCTCCAACTCGGTTTTACAGTGAAAACGGCAGGCACTTCAAACCGGCACTAGGAAACAGACTGAGAAACCAGAGTAAGGGTTTCTCCTGCAACCCGTTCCCTTTGTGCTGGATGAACGAACGTCTCTCCACATGCTCAGTTCTGAGAGATAAGTGTGTGTGAAAGCCGTCCTTCACCTAGCTTGAAGGGAACACAAAGTTTCTTTTCAGTTGCCAACTCCACTCCATACATATATATGGGGAGGTACAAGCTCCAACTCGGTTTTACAGTGAAAACGGCAGGCACTTCAAACCGGCACTAGGAAACAGACTGAGAAACCAGAGTAAGGGTTTCTCCTGCAACCCGTTCCCTTTGTGCTGGATGAACAAACGTCTCTCCACATGCTCAGTTCTGAGAGATAAGTGTGTGTGAAAGCCGTCCTTCACATAGCTTGAAAGGAACACAAAGTTTCTTTTCAGTTGCCAACTCCACTCCATACATATATATGGGGAGGTACAAGCTCCAACTCGGTTTTACAGTGAAAACGGCAGGCACTTCAAACCGGCACTAGGAAACAGACTGAGAAACCAGAGTAAGGGTTTCTCCTGCAACCCGTTCCCTTTGTGCTGGATGAACGAACGTCTCTCCACATGCTCAGTTCTGAGAGATAAGTGTGTGTGAAAGCCGTCCTTCACCTAGCTTGAAGGGAACACAAAGTTTCTTTTCAGTTGCCAACTCCACTCCATACATATACATGGGGAGGTACAAGCTCCAACTCGGTTTTACAGTGAAAACGGCAGGCACTTCAAACCGGCACTAGGAAACCGACTGAGAATCCAGAGTAAGGGTTTCTCCTGCAACCCGTTCCCTTTGTGCTGGATGAACGAACGTCTCTCCACATGCTCAGTTCTGAGAGATAAGTGTGTTTGAAAGCCGTCCTTCACCTAGCTTGAAGGGAACACAAAGTTTCTTTTCAGTTGCCAACTCCACTCCATACATATATATGGGGAGGTACAAGCTCCAACTCGGTTTTACAGTGAAAACGGCAGGCACTTCAAACCGGCACTAAGAAACCGACTGAGAATCCAGAGTAAGGGTTTCTCCTGCAACCCGTTCCCTTTGTGCTAGATGAACGAACGTCTCTCCACATGCTCAGTTCTGAGAGATAAGTGTGTGTGAAAGCCGTCCTTCACCTAGCTTGAAGGGAACACAAAGTTTCTTTTCAGTTGCCAACTCCACTCCATACATATATATGGGGAGGTACAAGCTCCAACTCGGTTTTACAGTGAAAACGGCAGGCACTTCAAACCGGCACTAGGAAACAGACTGAGAAACCAGAGTAAGGGTTGCTCCTGCAAACCGTTCCATTTGTGCTGGATGAACGAACGTCTCTCCACATGCTCAGTTCTGAGAGATAAGTGTGTGTGAAAGCCGTCCTTCACCTAGCTTGAAGGGAACACAAAGTTTCTTTTCAGTTGCCAACTCCACTCCATACATATATATGGGGAGGTACAAGCTCCAACTCGGTTTTACAGTGAAAACGGCAGGCACTTCAAACCGGCACTAGGAAACAGACTGAGAAACCAGAGTAAGGGTTTCTCCTGCAACCCGTTCCCTTTGTGCTGGATGAACAAACGTCTCTCCACATGCTCAGTTCTGAGAGATAAGTGTGTGTGAAAGCCGTCCTTCACCTAGCTTGAAGGGAACACAAAGTTTCTTTTCAGTTGCCAACTCCACTCCATACATATATATGGGGAGGTACAAGCTCCAACTCGGTTTTACAGTGAAAACGGCAGGCACTTCAAACCGGCACTAGGAAACAGACTGAGAAACCAGAGTAAGGGTTTCTCCTGCAACCCGTTCCCTTTGTGCTGGATGAACAAACGTCTCTCCACATGCTCAGTTCTGAGAGATAAGTGTGTGTGAAAGCCGTCCTTCACATAGCTTGAAAGGAACACAAAGTTTCTTTTCAGTTGCCAACTCCACTCCATACATATATATGGGGAGGTACAAGCTCCAACTCGGTTTTACAGTGAAAACGGCAGGCACTTCAAACCGGCACTAGGAAACAGACTGAGAAACCAGAGTAAGGGTTTCTCCTGCAACCCGTTCCCTTTGTGCTGGATGAACGAACGTCTCTCCACATGCTCAGTTCTGAGAGATAAGTGTGTGTGAAAGCCGTCCTTCACCTAGCTTGAAGGGAACACAAAGTTTCTTTTCAGTTGCCAACTCCACTCCATACATATACATGGGGAGGTACAAGCTCCAACTCGGTTTTACAGTGAAAACGGCAGGCACTTCAAACCGGCACTAGGAAACCGACTGAGAATCCAGAGTAAGGGTTTCTCCTGCAACCCGTTCCCTTTGTGCTGGATGAACGAACGTCTCTCCACATGCTCAGTTCTGAGAGATAAGTGTGTTTGAAAGCCGTCCTTCACCTAGCTTGAAGGGAACACAAAGTTTCTTTTCAGTTGCCAACTCCACTCCATACATATATATGGGGAGGTACAAGCTCCAACTCGGTTTTACAGTGAAAACGGCAGGCACTTCAAACCGGCACTAAGAAACCGACTGAGAATCCAGAGTAAGGGTTTCTCCTGCAACCCGTTCCCTTTGTGCTAGATGAACGAACGTCTCTCCACATGCTCAGTTCTGAGAGATAAGTGTGTGTGAAAGCCGTCCTTCACCTAGCTTGAAGGGAACACAAAGTTTCTTTTCAGTTGCCAACTCCACTCCATACATATATATGGGGAGGTACAAGCTCCAACTCGGTTTTACAGTGAAAACGGCAGGCACTTCAAACCGGCACTAGGAAACAGACTGAGAAACCAGAGTAAGGGTTTCTCCTGCAACCCGTTCCCTTTGTGCTGGATGAACGAACGTCTCTCCACATGCTCAGTTCTGAGAGATAAGTGTGTGTGAAAGCCGTCCTTCACCTAGCTTGAAGGGAACACAAAGTTTCTTTTCAGTTGCCAACTCCACTCCATACATATATATGGGGAGGTACAAGCTCCAACTCGGTTTTACAGTGAAAACGGCAGGCACTTCAAACCGGCACTAGGAAACAGACTGAGAAACCAGAGTAAGGGTTTCTCCTGCAAACCGTTCCCTTTGTGCTGGATGAACGAACGTCTCTCCACATGCTCAGTTCTGAGAGATAAGTGTGTGTGAAATCCGTCCTTCACCTAGCTTGAAAGTAACACAAAGTTTCTTTTCAGTTGCAAACTCCACTCCATACATATATATGGGGAGGTACAAGCTCCAACTCGGTTTTACAGTGAAAACGGCAGGCACTTCAAACCGGCACTAGGAAACAGACTGAGAAACCAGAGTAAGGGTTTCCCCTGCAACCCGTTCCCATTGTGCTGGATGAACGAACGTCTCTCCGCATGCTCAGTTCTGAGAGATAAGTGTGTGTGAAAGCCGTCCTTCACCTAGCTTGAAGGGAACACAAAGTTTCTTTTCAGTTGCAAACTTCACTCCATACATATATATGGGGAGGTAAAAGCTCCAACTCGGTTTTACAGTGAAAAAGGTAGGCACTTCAAACCGGCACTAGGAAACAGACTGAGAAACCAGAGTAAGGGTTTCTCCTGCATCCCGTTGCCTTTGTGCTGGATGAACGAAGGTTTCTCCACATACTCAGGTCTGAGAGATAAATGAGTGTGAAGCCGACCTTCACCTAGCTTGAAGGGAACACAAATTTTCTTTTCAGTTGCAAACCCCACTCCATATATATATATGGTGAGGTACAAGCTCCAACTCTGTTTACAGTGAAAACGGCAGGCACTTCAAACCGGCACTAGGAAACAGACTGAGAAACCAGAGTAAGGGTTTCTCCTGCAACCCGTTCCCTTTGTGCTGGATGAACGAACGTCTCTCCACATGCTCAGTTCTGAGAGATAAGTGTGTGTGAAAGCCGTCCTTCACCTAGCTTGAAGGGAACACAAAGTTTCTTTTCAGTTGCCAACTCCACTCCATACATATATATGGGGAGGTACAAGCTCCAACTCGGTTTTACAGTGAAAACGGCAGGCACTTCAAACCGGCACTAGGAAACAGACTGAGAAACCAGAGTAAGGGTTTCTCCTGCAACCCGTTCCCTTTGTGCTGGATGAACGAACGTCTCTCCACATGCTCAGTTCTGAGAGATAAGTGTGTGTGAAAGCCGTCCTTCACCTAGCTTGAAGGGAACACAAAGTTTCTTTTCAGTTGCCAACTCCACTCCATACATATATATGGGGAGGTACAAGCTCCAACTCGGTTTTACAGTGAAAACGGCAGGCACTTCAAACCGGCACTAGGAAACAGACTGAGAAACCAGAGTAAGGGTTTCTCCTGCAACCCGTTCCCTTTGTGCTGGATGAACGAACGTCTCTCCACATGCTCAGTTCTGAGAGATAAGTGTGTGTGAAAGAAGTCGTTCACCTAGCTTGAAGGGAACACAAAGTTTCTTTTCAGTTGCAAACTCCACTCCATACATATATATGGGGAGGTACAAGCTCCCACTCGGTTTTACAGTGAAAAAGGCAGGCACTTCAAACCGGCGCTAGGAAACAGACTGAGAAACCAGAGTAAGGGTTTCTCCTGCAACCCGTTCCCTTTGTGCTGGATGAACGAACGTCTCTCCACATGCTCAGTTCTGAGAGATAAGTGTGTGTGAAAGCCGTCCTTCACCTAGCTTGAAGGGAACACAAAGTTTCTTTTCAGTTGCCAACTCCACTCCATACATATATATGGGGAGGTACAAGCTCCAACTCGGTTTTACAGTGAAAACGGCAGGCACTTCAAACCGGCACTAGGAAACAGACTGAGAAACCAGAGTAAGGGTTTCTCCTGCAACCCGTTCCCTTTGTGCTGGATGAACGAACGTCTCTCCACATGCTCAGTTCTGAGAGATAATTGTGTGTGAAAGCCGTCCTTCACCTAGCTTGAAGGGAACACAAAGTTTCTTTTCAGTTGCCAACCCCACTCCATACATATATATGGGGAGGTACAAGCTCCAACTCGGTTTTACAGTGAAAACGGCAGGCACTTCAAACCGGCCCTAGGAAACAGACTGAGAAACCAGAGTAAGGGTTTCTCCTGCAACCCGTTCCCTTTGTGCTGGATGAACGAA
The DNA here is from genome assembly GCF_048564905.1 of Vicugna pacos. Taxonomy (NCBI): domain Eukaryota; kingdom Metazoa; phylum Chordata; class Mammalia; order Artiodactyla; family Camelidae; genus Vicugna; species Vicugna pacos. The sequence continues at coordinate 71,105,693 of NW_027328740.1, read as the reverse complement.
CGTCTCTCCACATGCTCAGTTCTGAGAGATAAGTGTGTGTGAAAGCCGTCCTTCACCTAGCTTGAAGGGAACACAAAGTTTCTTTTCAGTTGCCAACTCCACTCCATACATATATATGGGGAGGTACAAGCTCCAACTCGGTTTTACAGTGAAAACGGCAGGCACTTCAAACCGGCACTAGGAAACAGACTGAGAAACCAGAGTAAGGGTTTCTCCTGCAACCCGTTCCCTTTGTGCTGGATGAACGAACGTCTCTCCACATGCTCAGTTCTGAGAGATAAGTGTGTGTGAAAGCCGTCCTTCACCTAGCTTGAAAGGAACACAAATTTTCTTTTCAGTTGCAAACTCCAATCCATACATATATATGGGGAGGTACAAGCTCCAACTCGGTTTTACAGTGAAAACGGCAGGCACTTCAAACCGGCACTAGGAAACAGACTGAGAAACCACAGTAAGGGTTTCTCCTGCAACCCGTTCCCTTTGTGCTGGATGAACGAACGTCTCTCCACATGCTCAGTTCTGAGAGATAAGTGTGTGTGAAAGCCGTCCTTCACCTAGCTTGAAGGGAACACAAAGTTTCTTTTCAGTTGCCAACTCCACTCCATACATATATATGGGGAGGTACAAGCTCCAACTCGGTTTTACAGTGAAAACGGCAGGCACTTCAAACCGGCACTAGGAAACAGACTGAGAAACCAGAGTAAGGGTTTCTCCTGCAACCCGTTCCCTTTGTGCTGGATGAACGAACGTCTCTCCACATGCTCAGTTCTGAGAGATAAGTGTGTGTGAAAGCCGTCCTTCACCTAGCTTGAAGGGAACACAAAGTTTCTTTTCAGTTGCCAACTCCACTCCATACATATATATGGGGAGGTACAAGCTCCAACTCGGTTTTACAGTGAAAACGGCAGGCACTTCAAACCGGCACTAGGAAACAGACTGAGAAACCAGAGTAAGGGTTTCTCCTGCAACCCGTTCCCTTTGTGCTGGATGAACAAACGTCTCTCCACATGCTCAGTTCTGAGAGATAAGTGTGTGTGAAAGCCGTCCTTCACATAGCTTGAAAGGAACACAAAGTTTCTTTTCAGTTGCCAACTCCACTCCATACATATATATGGGGAGGTACAAGCTCCAACTCGGTTTTACAGTGAAAACGGCAGGCACTTCAAACCGGCACTAGGAAACAGACTGAGAAACCAGAGTAAGGGTTTCTCCTGCAACCCGTTCCCTTTGTGCTGGATGAACGAACGTCTCTCCACATGCTCAGTTCTGAGAGATAAGTGTGTGTGAAAGCCGTCCTTCACCTAGCTTGAAGGGAACACAAAGTTTCTTTTCAGTTGCCAACTCCACTCCATACATATACATGGGGAGGTACAAGCTCCAACTCGGTTTTACAGTGAAAACGGCAGGCACTTCAAACCGGCACTAGGAAACCGACTGAGAATCCAGAGTAAGGGTTTCTCCTGCAACCCGTTCCCTTTGTGCTGGATGAACGAACGTCTCTCCACATGCTCAGTTCTGAGAGATAAGTGTGTTTGAAAGCCGTCCTTCACCTAGCTTGAAGGGAACACAAAGTTTCTTTTCAGTTGCCAACTCCACTCCATACATATATATGGGGAGGTACAAGCTCCAACTCGGTTTTACAGTGAAAACGGCAGGCACTTCAAACCGGCACTAAGAAACCGACTGAGAATCCAGAGTAAGGGTTTCTCCTGCAACCCGTTCCCTTTGTGCTAGATGAACGAACGTCTCTCCACATGCTCAGTTCTGAGAGATAAGTGTGTGTGAAAGCCGTCCTTCACCTAGCTTGAAGGGAACACAAAGTTTCTTTTCAGTTGCCAACTCCACTCCATACATATATATGGGGAGGTACAAGCTCCAACTCGGTTTTACAGTGAAAACGGCAGGCACTTCAAACCGGCACTAGGAAACAGACTGAGAAACCAGAGTAAGGGTTGCTCCTGCAAACCGTTCCCTTTGTGCTGGATGAACGAACGTCTCTCCACATGCTCAGTTCTGAGAGATAAGTGTGTGTGAAAGCCGTCCTTCACCTAGCTTGAAGGGAACACAAAGTTTCTTTTCAGTTGCCAACTCCACTCCATACATATATATGGGGAGGTACAAGCTCCAACTCGGTTTTACAGTGAAAACGGCAGGCACTTCAAACCGGCACTAGGAAACAGACTGAGAAACCAGAGTAAGGGTTTCTCCTGCAAACCGTTCCCTTTGTGCTGGATGAACGAACGTCTCTCCACATGCTCAGTTCTGAGAGATAAGTGTGTGTGAAATCCGTCCTTCACCTAGCTTGAAAGTAACACAAAGTTTCTTTTCAGTTGCCAACTCCACTCCATACATATATATGGGGAGGTACAAGCTCCAACTCGGTTTTACAGTGAAAACGGCAGGCACTTCAAAACGGCACTAGGAAACAGACTGAGAAACCAGAGTAAGGGTTTCCCCTGCAACCCGTTCCCATTGTGCTGGATGAACGAACGTCTCTCCGAATGCTCAGTTCTGAGAGATAAGTGTGTGTGAAAGCCGTCCTTCACCTAGCTTGAAGGGAACACAAAGTTTCTTTTCAGTTGCAAACTTCACTCCATACATATATATGGGGAGGTAAAAGCTCCAACTCGGTTTTACAGTGAAAAAGGTAGGCACTTCAAACCGGCACTAGGAAACAGACTGAGAAACCAGAGTAAGGGTTTCTCCTGCATCCCGTTGCCTTTGTGCTGGATGAACGAAGGTTTCTCCACATACTCAGGTCTGAGAGATAAATGAGTGTGAAGCCGACCTTCACCTAGCTTGAAGGGAACACAAATTTTCTTTTCAGTTGCAAACCCCACTCCATATATATATATGGTGAGGTACAAGCTCCAACTCTGTTTACAGTGAAAACGGCAGGCACTTCAAACCGGCACTAGGAAACAGACTGAGAAACCAGAGTAAGGGTTTCTCCTGCAACCCGTTCCCTTTGTGCTGGATGAACGAACGTCTCTCCACATGCTCAGTTCTGAGAGATAAGTGTGTGTGAAAGCCGTCCTTCACCTAGCTTGAAGGGAACACAAAGTTTCTTTTCAGTTGCCAACTCCACTCCATACATATATATGGGGAGGTACAAGCTCCAACTCGGTTTTACAGTGAAAACGGCAGGCACTTCAAACCGGCACTAGGAAACAGACTGAGAAACCAGAGTAAGGGTTTCTCCTGCAACCCGTTCCCTTTGTGCTGGATGAACGAACGTCTCTCCACATGCTCAGTTCTGAGAGATAAGTGTGTGTGAAAGCCGTCCTTCACCTAGCTTGAAGGGAACACAAAGTTTCTTTTCAGTTGCCAACTCCACTCCATACATATATATGGGGAGGTACAAGCTCCAACTCGGTTTTACAGTGAAAACGGCAGGCACTTCAAACCGGCACTAGGAAACAGACTGAGAAACCAGAGTAAGGGTTTCTCCTGCAACCCGTTCCCTTTGTGCTGGATGAACGAACGTCTCTCCACATGCTCAGTTCTGAGAGATAAGTGTGTGTGAAAGCCGTCCTTCACCTAGCTTGAAGGGAACACAAAGTTTCTTTTCAGTTGCCAACTCCACTCCATACATATATATGGGGAGGTACAAGCTCCAACTCGGTTTTACAGTGAAAACGGCAGGCACTTCAAACCGGCACTAGGAAACAGACTGAGAAACCAGAGTAAGGGTTTCTCCTGCAACCCGTTCCCTTTGTGCTGGATGAACGAACGTCTCTCCACATGCTCAGTTCTGAGAGATAAGTGTGTGTGAAAGCCGTCCTTCACCTAGCTTGAAGGGAACACAAAGTTTCTTTCCAGTTGCCAACTCCACTCCATACATATATATGGGGAGGTACAAGCTCCAACTCGGTTTTACAGTGAAAACGGCAGGCACTTCAAACCGGCACTAGGAAACAGACTGAGAAACCAGAGTAAGGGTTTCTCCTGCAACCCGTTCCCTTTGTGCTGGATGAACGAACGTCTCTCCACATGCTCAGTTCTGAGAGATAAGTGTGTGTGAAAGCCGTCCTTCACCTAGCTTGAAGGGAACACAAAGTTTCTTTTCAGTTGCCAACTCCACACCATACATATATATGGGGAGGTACAAGCTCCAACTCGGTTTTACAGTGAAAAAGGCAGGCACTTCAAACCGGCGCTAGGAAACAGGCTGAGAAACCAGAGTAAGGGTTTCTCCTGCAACCCGTTGCCTTTGTGCTGGATGAACGAAGGTCTCTCCACATACTCAGGTCTGAGAGATAAATGAGTGTGAAAGCCGACCTTCACCTAGCTTGAAGGGAACACAAATTTTCTTTTCAGTTGCAAACCCCACTCCATATATATATATGGGGAGGTACAAGCTCCAACTCTGTTTTACAGTGAAAACGGCAGGCACTTCAAACCGGCACTAGGAAACAGACTGAGAAACCAGAGTAAGGGTTTCTCCTGCAACCCGTTCCCTTTGTGCTGGATGAACGAACGTCTCTCCACATGCTCAGTTCTGAGAGATAAGTGTGTGTGAAAGAAGTCCTTCACCTAGCTTGAAGGGAACACAAAGTTTCTTTTCAGTTGCAAACTCCACTCCATACATATATATGGGGAGGTACAAGCTCCCACTCGGTTTTACAGTGAAAAAGGCAGGCACTTCAAACCGGCGCTAGGAAACAGACTGAGAAACCAGAGTAAGGGTTTCTCCTGCAACCCGTTCCCTTTGTGCTGGATGAACGAACGTCTCTCCACATGCTCAGTTCTGAGAGATAAGTGTGTGTGAAAGCCGTCCTTCACCTAGCTTGAAGGGAACACAAAGTTTCTTTTCAGTTGCCAACTCCACTCCATACATATATATGGGGAGGTACAAGCTCCAACTCGGTTTTACAGTGAAAACGGCAGGCACTTCAAACCGGCACTAGGAAACAGACTGAGAAACCACAGTAAGGGTTTCTCCTGCAACCCGTTCCCTTTGTGCTGGATGAACGAACGTCTCTCCACATGCTCAGTTCTGAGAGATAATTGTGTGTGAAAGCCGTCCTTCACCTAGCTTGAAGGGAACACAAAGTTTCTTTTCAGTTGCCAACCCCACTCCATACATATATATGGGGAGGTACAAGCTCCAACTCGGTTTTACAGTGAAAACGGCAGGCACTTCAAACCGGCCCTAGGAAACAGACTGAGAAACCAGAGTAAGGGTTTCTCCTGCAACCCGTTCCCTTTGTGCTGGATGAACGAACGTCTCTCCACATGCTCAGTTCTGAGAGATAAGTGTGTGTGAAAGCCGTCCTTCACCTAGCTTCAAGGGAACACAAAGTTTCTTTTCAGTTGCCAACTCCACTCCATACATATATATGGGGAGGTACAAGCTCCAACTCGGTTTTACAGTGAAAACGGCAGGCACTTCAAACCGGCACTAGGAAACAGACTGAGAAACCAGAGTAAGGGTTTCTCCTGCAACCCGTTCCCTTTGTGCTGGATGAACGAACGTCTCTCCACATGCTCAGTTCTGAGAGATAAGTGTGTGTGAAAGAAGTCCTTCACCTAGCTTGAAGGGAACACAAAGTTTCTTTTCAGTTGCAAACTCCACTCCATACATATATATGGGGAGGTACAAGCTCCCACTCGGTTTTACAGTGAAAAAGGCAGGCACTTCAAACCGGCGCTAGGAAACAGACTGAGAAACCAGAGTAAGGGTTTCTCCTGCAACCCGTTCCCTTTGTGCTGGATGAACGAACGTCTCTCCACATGCTCAGTTCTGAGAGATAAGTGTGTGTGAAAGCCGTCCTTCACCTAGCTTGAAGGGAACACAAAGTTTCTTTTCAGTTGCCAACTCCACTCCATACATATATATGGGGAGGTACAAGCTCCAACTCGGTTTTACAGTGAAAACGGCACGCACTTCAAACCGGCACTAGGAAACAGACTGAGAAACCACAGTAAGGGTTTCTCCTGCAACCCGTTCCCTTTGTGCTGGATGAACGAACGTCTCTCCACATGCTCAGTTCTGAGAGATAATTGTGTGTGAAAGCCGTCCTTCACCTAGCTTGAAGGGAACACAAAGTTTCTTTTCAGTTGCCAACCCCACTCCATACATATATATGGGGAGGTACAAGCTCCAACTCGGTTTTACAGTGAAAACGGCAGGCACTTCAAACCGGCCCTAGGAAACAGACTGAGAAACCAGAGTAAGGGTTTCTCCTGCAACCCGTTCCCTTTGTGCTGGATGAACGAACGTCTCTCCACATGCTCAGTTCTGAGAGATAAGTGTGTGTGAAAGCCGTCCTTCACCTAGCTTCAAGGGAACACAAAGTTTCTTTTCAGTTGCCAACTCCACTCCATACATATATATGGGGAGGTACAAGCTCCAACTCGGTTTTACAGTGAAAACGGCAGGCACTTCAAACCGGCACTAGGAAACAGACTGAGAAACCAGAGTAAGGGTTTCTCCTGCAACCCGTTCCCTTTGTGCTGGATGAACGAACGTCTCTCCACATGCTCAGTTCTGAGAGATAAGTGTGTGTGAAAGCCGTCCTTCACCTAGCTTGAAAGGAACACAAATTTTCTTTTCAGGTGCAAACTCCACTCCATACATATATATGGGGAGGTACAAGCTCCAACTCGGTTTTACAGTGAAAACGGCAGGCACTTCAAACCGGCACTAGGAAACAGACTGAGAAACCACAGTAAGGGTTTCTCCTGCAACCCGTTCCCTTTGTGCTGGATGAACGAACGTCTCTCCACATGCTCAGTTCTGAGAGATAAGTGTGTGTGAAAGCCGTCCTTCACCTAGCTTGAAGGGAACACAAAGTTTCTTTTCAGTTGCCAACTCCACTCCATACATATATATGGGGAGGTACAAGCTCCAACTCGGTTTTACAGTGAAAACGGCAGGCACTTCAAACCGGCACTAGGAAACAGACTGAGAAACCAGAGTAAGGGTTTCTCCTGCAACCCGTTCCCTTTGTGCTGGATGAACGAACGTCTCTCCACATGCTCAGTTCTGAGAGATAAGTGTGTGTGAAAGCCGTCCTTCACCTAGCTTGAAGGGAACACAAAGTTTCTTTTCAGTTGCCAACTCCACTCCATACATATATATGGGGAGGTACAAGCTCCAACTCGGTTTTACAGTGAAAACGGCAGGCACTTCAAACCGGCACTAGGAAACAGACTGAGAAACCAGAGTAAGGGTTTCTCCTGCAACCCGTTCCCTTTGTGCTGGATGAACAAACGTCTCTCCACATGCTCAGTTCTGAGAGATAAGTGTGTGTGAAAGCCGTCCTTCACATAGCTTGAAAGGAACACAAAGTTTCTTTTCAGTTGCCAACTCCACTCCATACATATATATGGGGAGGTACAAGCTCCAACTCGGTTTTACAGTGAAAACGGCAGGCACTTCAAACCGGCACTAGGAAACCGACTGAGAATCCAGAGTAAGGGTTTCTCCTGCAACCCGTTACCTTTGTGCTGGATGAACGAACGTCTCTCCACATGCTCAGTTCTGAGAGATAAGTGTGTTTGAAAGCCGTCCTTCACCTAGCTTGAAGGGAACACAAAGTTTCTTTTCAGTTGCCAACTCCACTCCATACATATATATGGGGAGGTACAAGCTCCAACTCGGTTTTACAGTGAAAACGGCAGGCACTTCAAACCGGCACTAAGAAACCGACTGAGAATCCAGAGTAAGGGTTTCTCCTGCAACCCGTTCCCTTTGTGCTAGATGAACGAACGTCTCTCCACATGCTCAGTTCTGAGAGATAAGTGTGTGTGAAAGCCGTCCTTCACCTAGCTTGAAGGGAACACAAAGTTTCTTTTCAGTTGCCAACTCCACTCCATACATATATATGGGGAGGTACAAGCTCCAACTCGGTTTTACAGTGAAAACGGCAGGCACTTCAAACCGGCACTAGGAAACAGACTGAGAAACCAGAGTAAGGGTTGCTCCTGCAAACCGTTCCCTTTGTGCTGGATGAACGAACGTCTCTCCACATGCTCAGTTCTGAGAGATAAGTGTGTGTGAAAGCCGTCCTTCACCTAGCTTGAAGGGAACACAAAGTTTCTTTTCAGTTGCCAACTCCACTCCATACATATATATGGGGAGGTACAAGCTCCAACTCGGTTTTACAGTGAAAACGGCAGGCACTTCAAACCGGCACTAGGAAACAGACTGAGAAACCAGAGTAAGGGTTGCTCCTGCAAACCGTTCCCTTTGTGCTGGATGAACGAACGTCTCTCCACATGCTCAGTTCTGAGAGATAAGTGTGTGTGAAATCCGTCCTTCACATAGCTTGAAAGTAACACAAAGTTTCTTTTCAGTTGCAAACTCCACTCCATACATATATATGGGGAGGTACAAGCTCCAACTCGGTTTTACAGTGAAAACGGCAGGCACTTCAAACCGGCACTAGGAAACAGACTGAGAAACCAGAGTAAGGGTTTCTCCTGCAACCCGTTCCCTTTGTGCTGGATGAACGAACGTCTCTCCACATGCTCAGTTCTGAGAGATAAGTGTGTGTGAAAGCCGTCCTTCACCTAGCTTGAAAGTAACACAAAGTTTCTTTTCAGTTGCCAACTCCACTCCATACATATATATGGGGAGGTACAAGCTCCAACTCGGTTTTACAGTGAAAACGGCAGGCACTTCAAACCGGCACTAGGAAACAGACTGAGAAACCACAGTAAGGGTTTCTCCTGCAACCCGTTCCCTTTGTGCTGGATGAACGAACGTCTCTCCACATGCTCAGTTCTGAGAGATAAGTGTGTGTGAAAGCCGTCCTTCACCTAGCTTGAAGGGAACACAAAGTTTCTTTTCAGTTGCCAACTCCACTCCATACATATATATGGGGAGGTACAAGCTCCAACTCGGTTTTACAGTGAAAACGGCAGGCACTTCAAACCGGCCCTAGGAAACAGACTGAGAAACCACAGTAAGGGTTTCTCCTGCAACCCGTTCCCTTTGTGCTGGATGAACGAACGTCTCTCCACATGCTCAGTTCTGAGAGATAAGTGTGTGTGAAATCCGTCCTTCACCTAGCTTGAAAGTAACACAAAGTTTCTTTTCAGTTGCCAACTCCACTCCATACATATATATGGGGAGGTACAAGCTCCATCTCGGTTTTACAGTGAAAACGGCAGGCACTTCAAACCGGCACTAGGAAACAGACTGAGAAACCACAGTAAGGGTTTCTCCTGCAACCCGTTCCCTTTGTGCTGGATGAACGAACGTCTCTCCACATGCTCAGTTCCGAGAGATAAGTGTGTGTGAAAGCCGTCCTTCACCTAGCTTGAAGGGAACACAAAGTTTATTTTCAGTTGCCAACTCCACTCCATACATATATATGGGGAGGTACAAGCTCCAACTCGGTTTTACAGTGAAAACGGCAGGCACTTCAAACCGGCACTAGGAAACAGACTGAGAAACCAGAGTAAGGGTTTCTCCTGCAACCCGTTCCCTTTGTGCTGGATGAACAAACGTCTCTCCACATGCTCAGTTCTGAGAGATAAGTGTGTGTGAAAGCCGTCCTTCACATAGCTTGAAAGGAACACAAAGTTTCTTTTCAGTTGCCAACTCCACTCCATACATATATATGGGGAGGTACAAGCTCCAACTCGGTTTTACAGTGATAACGGCAGGCACTTCAAACCGGCACTAGGAAACAGACTGAGAAACCAGAGTAAGGGTTTCTCCTGCAACCCGTTCCCTTTGTGCTGGATGAACGAACGTCTCTCCACATGCTCAGTTCTGAGAGATAAGTGTGTGTGAAAGCCGTCCTTCACCTAGCTTGAAGGGAACACAAAGTTTCTTTTCAGTTGCCAACTCCACTCCATACATATACATGGGGAGGTACAAGCTCCAACTCGGTTTTACAGTGAAAACGGCAGGCACTTCAAACCGGCACTAGGAAACCGACTGAGAATCCAGAGTAAGGGTTTCTCCTGCAACCCGTTCCCTTTGTGCTGGATGAACGAACGTCTCTCCACATGCTCATTTCTGAGAGATAAGTGTGTTTGAAAGCCGTCCTTCACCTAGCTTGAAGGGAACACAAAGTTTCTTTTCAGTTGCCAACTCCACTCCATACATATATATGGGGAGGTACAAGCTCCAACTCGGTTTTACAGTGAAAACGGCAGGCACTTCAAACCGGCACTAAGAAACCGACTGAGAATCCAGAGTAAGGGTTTCTCCTGCAACCCGTTCCCTTTGTGCTAGATGAACGAACGTCTCTCCACATGCTCAGTTCTGAGAGATAAGTGTGTGTGAAAGCCGTCCTTCACCTAGCTTGAAGGGAACACAAAGTTTCTTTTCAGTTGCCAACTCCACTCCATACATATATATGGGGAGGTACAAGCTCCAACTCGGTTTTACAGTGAAAACGGCAGGCACTTCAAACCGGCACTAGGAAACAGACTGAGAAACCAGAGTAAGGGTTGCTCCTGCAAACCGTTCCCTTTGTGCTGGATGAACGAACGTCTCTCCACATGCTCAGTTCTGAGAGATAAGTGTGTGTGAAAGCCGTCCTTCACCTAGCTTGAAGGGAACACAAAGTTTCTTTTCAGTTGCCAACTCCACTCCATACATATATATGGGGAGGTACAAGCTCCAACTCGGTTTTACAGTGAAAACGGCAGGCACTTCAAACCGGCACTAGGAAACAGACTGAGAAACCAGAGTAAGGGTTTCTCCTGCAAACCGTTCCCTTTGTGCTGGATGAACGAACGTCTCTCCACATGCTCAGTTCTGAGAGATAAGTGTGTGTGAAATCCGTCCTTCACCTAGCTTGAAAGTAACACAAAGTTTCTTTTCAGTTGCAAACTCCACTCCATACATATATATGGGGAGGTACAAGCTCCAACTCGGTTTTACAGTGAAAACGGCAGGCACTTCAAACCGGCACTAGGAAACAGACTGAGAAACCAGAGTAAGGGTTTCTCCTGCAACCCGTTCCCTTTGTGCTGGATGAACGAACGTCTCTCCACATGCTCAGTTCTGAGAGATAAGTGTGTGTTAAAGCCGTCCTTCACCTAGCTTGAAAGGAACACAAATTTTCTTTTCAGTTGCAAACTCCACTCCATACATATATATGGGGAGGTACAAGCTCCAACTCGGTTTTACAGTGAAAACGGCAGGCACTTCAAACCGGCACTAGGAAACAGACTGAGAAACCACAGTAAGGGTTTCTCCTGCAACCCGTTCCCTTTGTGCTGGATGAACGAACGTCTCTCCACATGCTCAGTTCTGAGAGATAAGTGTGTGTGAAAGCCGTCCTTCACCTAGCTTGAAGGGAACACAAAGTTTCTTTTCAGTTGCCAACTCCACTCCATACATATATATGGGGAGGTACAAGCTCCAACTCGGTTTTACAGTGAAAACGGCAGGCACTTCAAACCGGCACTAGGAAACAGACTGAGAAACCAGAGTAAGGGTTTCTCCTGCAACCCGTTCCCTTTGTGCTGGATGAACGAACGTCTCTCCACATGCTCAGTTCTGAGAGATAAGTGTGTGTGAAAGCCGTCCTTCACCTAGCTTGAAGGGAACACAAAGTTTCTTTTCAGTTGCCAACTCCACTCCATACATATATATGGGGAGGTACAAGCTCCAACTCGGTTTTACAGTGAAAACGGCAGGCACTTCAAACCGGCCCTAGGAAACAGACTGAGAAACCAGAGTAAGGGTTTCTCCTGCAACCCGTTCCCTTTGTGCTGGATGAACGAACGTCTCTCCACATGCTCAGTTCTGAGAGATAAGTGTGTGTGAAATCCGTCCTTCACCTAGCTTGAAAGTAACACAAAGTTTCTTTTCAGTTGCCAACTCCACTCCATACATATATATGGGGAGGTACAAGCTCCAACTCGGTTTTACAGTGAAAACGGCAGGCACTTCAAACCGGCACTAGGAAACAGACTGAGAAACCAGAGTAAGGGTTTCTCCTGCAACCCGTTCCCTTTGTGCTGGATGAACGAACGTCTCTCCACATGCTCAGTTCTGAGAGATAAGTGTGTGTGAAAGCCGTCCTTCACCTAGCTTGAAAGGAACAAAAATTTTCTTTTCAGTTGCAAACTCCACTCCATACATATATATGGGGAGGTACAAGCTCCAACTCGGTTTTACAGTGAAAACGGCAGGCACTTCAAACCGGCACTAGGAAACAGACTGAGAAACCAGAGTAAGGGTTTCTCCTGCAACCCGTTCCCTTTGTGCTGGATGAACGAACGTCTCTCCACATGCTCAGTTCTGAGAGATAAGTGTGTGTGAAATCCGTCCTTCACCTAGCTTGAAAGGAACACAAATTTTCTATTCAGTTGCAAACTCCACTCCATACATATATATGGGGAGGTACAAGCTCCAACTCGGTTTTACAGTGAAAACGGCAGGCACTTCAAACCGGCACTAGGAAACAGACTGAGAAACCACAGTAAGGGTTTCTCCTGCAACCCGTTCCCTTTGTGCTGGATGAACGAACGTCTCTCCACATGCTCAGTTCTGAGAGATAAGTGTGTGTGAAAGCCGTCCTTCACCTAGCTTGAAGGGAACACAAAGTTTCTTTTCAGTTGCCAACTCCACTCCATACATATATATGGGGATGTACAAGCTCCAACTCGGTTTTACAGTGAAAACGGCAGGCACTTCAAACCGGCACTAGGAAACAGACTGAGAAACCAGAGTAAGGGTTTCTCCTGCAACCCGTTCCCTTTGTGCTGGATGAACGAACGTCTCTCCACATGCTCAGTTCTGAGAGATAAGTGTGTGTGAAAGCCGTCCTTCACCTAGCTTGAAGGGAACACAAAGTTTCTTTTCAGTTGCCAACTCCACTCCATACATATATATGGGGAGGTAAAAGCTCCAACTCGGTTTTACAGTGAAAACGGCAGGCACTTCAAACCGGCACTAGGAAACAGACTGAGAAACCAGAGTAAGGGTTTCTCCTGCAACCCGTTCCCTTTGTGCTGGATGAACAAACGTCTCTCCACATGCTCAGTTCTGAGAGATAAGTGTGTGTGAAAGCCGTCCTTCACATAGCTTGAAAGGAACACAAAGTTTCTTTTCAGTTGCCAACTCCACTCCATACATATATATGGGGAGGTACAAGCTCCAACTCGGTTTTACAGTGAAAACGGCAGGCACTTCAAACCGGCACTAGGAAACAGACTGAGAAACCAGAGTAAGGGTTTCTCCTGCAACCCGTTCCCTTTGTGCTGGATGAACGAACGTCTCTCCACATGCTCAGTTCTGAGAGATAAGTGTGTGTGAAAGCCGTCCTTCACCTAGCTTGAAGGGAACACAAAGTTTCTTTTCAGTTGCCAACCCCACTCCATACATATACATGGGGAGGTACAAGCTCCAACTCGGTTTTACAGTGAAAACGGCAGGCACTTCAAACCGGCACTAGGAAACCGACTGAGAATCCAGAGTAAGGGTTTCTCCTGCAACCCGTTCCCTTTGTGCTGGATGAACGAACGTCTCTCCACATGCTCAGTTCTGAGAGATAAGTGTGTTTGAAAGCCGTCCTTCACCTAGCTTGAAGGGAACACAAAGTTTCTTTTCAGTTGCCAACTCCACTCCATACATATATATGGGGAGGTACAAGCTCCAACTCGGTTTTACAGTGAAAACGGCAGGCACTTCAAACCGGCACTAGGAAACCGACTGAGAATCCAGAGTAAGGGTTTCTCCTGCAACCCGTTCCCTTTGTGCTAGATGAACGAACGTCTCTCCACATGCTCAGTTCTGAGAGATAAGTGTGTGTGAAAGCCGTCCTTCACCTAGCTTGAAGGGAACACAAAGTTTCTTTTCAGTTGCCAACTCCACTCCATACATATATATGGGGAGGTACAAGCTCCAACTCGGTTTTACAGTGAAAACGGCAGGCACTTCAAACCGGCACTAGGAAACAGACTGAGAAACCAGAGTAAGGGTTTCTCCTGCAAACCGTTCCCTTTGTGCTGGATGAACGAACGTCTCTCCACATGCTCAGTTCTGAGAGATAAGTGTGTGTGAAATCCGTCCTTCACCTAGCTTGAAAGTAACACAAAGTTTCTTTTCAGTTGCAAACTCCACTCCATACATATATATGGGGAGGTACAAGCTCCAACTCGGTTTTACAGTGAAAACGGCAGGCACTTCAAACCGGCACTAGGAAACAGACTGAGAAACCAGAGTAAGGGTTTCCCCTGCAACCCGTTCCCATTGTGCTGGATGAACGAACGTCTCTCCGCATGCTCAGTTCTGAGAGATAAGTGTGTGTGAAAGCCGTCCTTCACCTAGCTTGAAGGGAACACAAAGTTTCTTTTCAGTTGCAAACTTCACTCCATACATATATATGGGGAGGTAAAAGCTCCAACTCGGTTTTACAGTGAAAAAGGTAGGCACTTCAAACCGGCACTAGGAAACAGACTGAGAAACCAGAGTAAGGGTTTCTCCTGCATCCCGTTGCCTTTGTGCTGGATGAACGAAGGTTTCTCCACATACTCAGGTCTGAGAGATAAATGAGTGTGAAGCCGACCTTCACCTAGCTTGAAGGGAACACAAATTTTCTTTTCAGTTGCAAACCCCACTCCATATATATATATGGTGAGGTACAAGCTCCAACTCTGTTTACAGTGAAAACGGCAGGCACTTCAAACCGGCCCTAGGAAACAGACTGAGAAACCAGAGTAAGGGTTTCTCCTGCAACCCGTTCCCTTTGTGCTGGATGAACGAACGTCTCTCCACATGCTCAGTTCTGAGAGATAAGTGTGTGTGAAAGCCGTCCTTCACCTAGCTTGAAGGGAACACAAAGTTTCTTTTCAGTTGCCAACTCCACTCCATACATATATATGGGGAGGTACAAGCTCCAACTCGGTTTTACAGTGAAAACGGCAGGCACTTCAAACCGGCACTAGGAAACAGACTGAGAAACCAGAGTAAGGGTTTCTCCTGCAAAACGTTTCCTTTGTGCTGGATGAACGAACGTCTCTCCACATGCTCAGTTCTGAGAGATAAGTGTGTGTGAAATCCGTCCTTCACCTAGCTTGAAAGTAACACAAAGTTTCTTTTCAGTTGCCAACTCCACTCCATACATATATATGGGGAGGTACAAGCTCCAACTCGGTTTTACAGTGAAAACGGCAGGCACTTCAAACCGGCACTAGGAAACAGACTGAGAAACCAGAGTAAGGGTTTCTCCTGCAACCCGTTCCCTTTGTGCTGGATGAACGAACGTCTCTCCACATGCTCAGTTCTGAGAGATAAGTGTGTGTGAAAGCCGTCCTTCACCTAGCTTGAAGGGAACACAAAGTTTCTTTTCAGTTGCAAACTCCACACCATACATATATATGGGGAGGTACAAGCTCCAACTCGGTTTTACAGTGAAAAAGGCAGGCACTTCAAACCGGCGCTAGGAAACAGACTGAGAAACCAGAGTAAGGGTTTCTCCTGCAACCCGTTGCCTTTGTGCTGGATGAACGAAGGTCTCTCCACATACTCAGGTCTGAGAGATAAATGAGTGTGAAAGCCGACCTTCACCTAGCTTGAAGGGAACACAAATTTTCTTTTCAGTTGCAAACCCCACTCCATATATATATATGGGGTGGTACAAGCTCCAACTCTGTTTTACAGTGAAAACGGCAGGCACTTCAAACCGGCACTAGGAAACACACTGAGAAACCAGAGTAAAGGTTTCTCCTGCAACCCGTTCCCTTTGTGCTGGATGAACGAACGTCTCTCCACATGCTCAGTTCTGTGAGATAAGTGTGTGTGAAAGAAGTCCTTCACCTAGCTTGAAGGGAACACAAAGTTTCTTTTCAGTTGCAAACTCCACTCCATACATATATATGGGGAGGTACAAGCTCCCACTCGGTTTTACAGTGAAAAAGGCAGGCACTTCAAACCGGCGCTAGGAAACAGCCTGAGAAACCAGAGTAAGGGTTTCTCCTGCAACCCGTTGCCTTTGTGCTGGATGAACGAAGGTCTCTCCACATACTCAGGTCTGAGAGATAAATGAGTGTGAAAGCCGACCTTCACCTAGCTTGAAGGGAACATAAATTTTCTTTTCAGTTGCAAACCCCACTCCATATATATATATGGGGATGTACAAGCTCCAAGTCTGTTTTACAGTGAAAACGGCAGGCACTTCAAACCGGCACTAGGAAACAGACTGAGAAACCAGAGTAAGGGTTTCTCCTGCAACCCGTTCCCTTTGTGCTGGATGAACGAACGTCTCTCCACATGCTCAGTTCTGAGAGATAAGTGTGTGTGAAAGCCGTCCTTCACCTAGCTTGAAGGGAACACAAAGTTTCTTTTCAGTTGCAAACTCCACACCATACATATATATGGGGAGGTACAAGCTCCAACTCGGTTTTACAGTGAAAAAGGCAGGCACTTCAAACCGGCGCTAGGAAACAGACTGAGAAACCAGAGTAAGGGTTTCTCCTGCAACCCGTTGCCTTTGTGCTGGATGAACGAAGGTCTCTCCACATACTCAGGTCAGAGAGATAAATGAGTGTGAAAGCCGACCTTCACCTAGCTTGAAGGGAACACAAATTTTCTTTTCAGTTGAAAACCCCACTCCATATATATATATGGGGTGGTACAAGCTCCAACTCTGTTTTACGGTGAAAACGGCAGGCACTTCAAACCGGCACTAGGAAACACACTGAGAAACCAGAGTAAAGGTTTCTCCTGCAACCCGTTCCCTTTGTGCTGGATGAACGAACGTCTCTCCACATGCTCAGTTCTGTGAGATAAGTGTGTGTGAAAGAAGTCCTTCACCTAGCTTGAAGGGAACACAAAGTTTCTTTTCAGTTGCAAACTCCACTCCATACATATATATGGGGAGGTACAAGCTCCCACTCGGTTTTACAGTGAAAAAGGCAGGCACTTCAAACCGGCGCTAGGAAACAGCCTGAGAAACCAGAGTAAGGGTTTCTCCTGCAACCCGTTGCCTTTGTGCTGGATGAACGAAGGTCTCTTCACATACTCAGGTCTGAGAGATAAATGAGTGTGAAAGCCGACCTTCACCTAGCTTGAAGGGAACATAAATTTTCTTTTCAGTTGCAAACCCCACTCCATATATATATATGGGGATGTACAAGCTCCAAGTCTGTTTTACAGTGAAAACGGCAGGCACATCAAACCGGCACTAGGAAACAGACTGAGAAACCAGAGTAAGGGTTTCTCCTGCAACCCGTTCCCTTTGTGCTGGATGAACGAACGTCTCTCCACATGCTCAGTTCTGAGAGATAAGTGTGTGTGAAAGCCGTCCTTCACCTAGCATGAAGGGAACACAAAGTTTCTTTTCAGTTGCCAACTCCACTCCATACATAAATATGGGGAGGTACAAGCTCCAACTCGGTTTTACAGTGAAAACGGCAGGCACTTCAAACCGGCACTAGGAAACAGACTGAGAAACCAGAGTAAGGGTTTCCCCTGCAACCCGTTCCCATTGTGCTGGATGAACGAACGTCTCTCCACATGCTCAGTTCTGAGAGATAAGTGTGTGTGAAAGCCGTCCTTCACCTAGCTTGAAGGGAACACAAAGTTTCTTTTCAGTTGCCAACTCCACTCCATACATATATATGGGGAGGTACAAGCTCCAACTCGGTTTTACAGTGAAAACGGCAGGCACTTCAAACCGGCACTAGGAAACAGACTGAGAAACCAGAGTAAGGGTTTCTCCTGCAAAACGTTCCCTTTGTGCTGGATGAACGAACGTCTCTCCACATGCTCAGTTCTGAGAGATAAGTGTGTGTGAAATCCGTCCTTCACCTAGCTTGAAAGTAACACAAAGTTTCTTTTCAGTTGCCAACTCCACTCCATACATATATATGGGGAGGTACAAGCTCCAACTCGGTTTTACAGTGAAAACGGCAGGCACTTCAAACCGGCACTAGGAAACAGACTGAGACACCAGAGTAAGGGTTTCTCCTGCAACCCGTTCCCTTTGTGCTGGATGAACGAACGTCTCTCCACATGCTCAGTTCTGAGAGATAAGTGTGTGTGAAAGCCGTCCTTCACCTAGCTTGAAGGGAACACAAAGTTTCTTTTCAGTTGCAAACTCCCCACCATACATATATATGGGGAGGTACAAGCTCCAACTCGGTTTTACAGTGAAAAAGGCAGGCACTTCAAACCGGCGCTAGGAAACAGACTGAGAAACCAGAGTAAGGCTTTGTCCTGCAACCCGTTGCCTTTGTGCTGGATGAACGAAGGTCTCTCCACATACTCAGGTCTGAGAGATAAATGAGTGTGAAAGCCGACCTTCACCTAGCTTGAAGGGAACACAAATTTTCTTTTCAGTTGCAAACCCCACTCCATATATATATATGGGGAGATACAAGCTCCAACTCTGTTTTACAGTGAAAACGGCAGGCACTTCAAACCGGCACTAGGAAACACACTGAGAAACCAGAGTAAGGGTTTCTCCTGCAACCCGTTCCCTTTGTGCTGGATGAACGAACGTCTCTCCACATGCTCAGTTCTGAGAGATAAGTGTGTGTGAAAGAAGTCCTTCACCTAGCTTGAAGGGAACACAAAGTTTCTTTTCAGTTGCAAACTCCACTCCATACATATATATGGGGAGGTACAAGCTCCCACTCGGTTTTACAGTGAAAAAGGCAGGCACTTCAAACCGGCGCTAGGAAACAGACTGAGAAACCAGAGTAAGGGTTTCTCCTGCAACCCGTTGCCTTTGTGCTGGATGAACGAAGGTCTCTCCACATACTCAGGTCTGAGAGATAAATGAGTGTGAAAGCCGACCTTCACCTAGCTTGAAGGGAACATAAATTTTCTTTTCAGTTGCATACCCCACTCCATATATATATATGGGGATGTACAAGCTCCAAGTCTGTTTTACAGTGAAAACGGCAGGCACTTCAAACCGGCACTAGGAAACAGACTGAGAAACCAGAGTAAGGGTTTCTCCTGCAACCCGTTCCCTTTGTGCTGGATGAACGAACGTCTCTCCACATGCTCAGTTCTGAGAGATAAGTGTGTGTGAAAGCCGTCCTTCACCTAGCTTGAAGGGAACACAAAGTTTCTTTTCAGTTGCCAACTCCACTCCATACATATATATGGGGAGGTACAAGCTCCAACTTGGTTTTACAGTGAAAACGGCAGGCACTTCAAACCGGCACTAGGAAACAGACTGAGAAACCAGAGTAAGGGTTTCCCCTGCAACCCGTTCCCATTGTGCTGGATGAACGAACGTCTCTCCACATGCTCAGTTCTGAGAGATAAGTGTGTGTGAAAGCCGTCCTTCACCTAGCTTGAAGGGAACACAAAGTTTCTTTTCAGTTGCAAACTCCACTCCATACATATATATGGGGAGGTACAAGCTCCAACTCGGTTTTACAGTGAAAAAGGCAGGCACTTCAAACCGGCGCTAGGAAACAGACTGAGAAACCAGAGTAAGGGTTTCTCCTGCAACCCGTTGCCTTTGTGCTGGATGAACGAAGGTCTCTCCACATACTCAGGTCTGAGAGATAATTGAGTGTGAAAGCCGACCTTCACCTAGCTTGAAGGGAACACAAATTTTCTTTTCAGTTGCAAACCCCACTCCATATATATATATGGGGAGGTACAACCTCCAACTCTGTTTTACAGTGAAAACCGCAGGCACTTCAAACCGGCACTAGGAAACAGACTGAGAAACCAGAGTAAGGGTTTCTCCTGCAACCCGTTCCCTTTGTGCTGGATGAACGAACCTCTCTCCACATGCTCAGTTCTGAGAGATAAGTGTGTGTGAAAGCCGTCCTTCACCTAGCTTGAAGGGAACACAAAGTTTCTTTTCAGTTGCCAACTCCACTCCATACATATATATGGGGAGGTACAAGCTCCAACTCGGTTTTACAGTGAAAACGGCAGGCACTTCAAACCGGCACTAGGAAACAGACTGAGAAACCAGAGTAAGGGTTTCTCCTGCAACCCGTTCCCTTTGTGCTGGATGAACGAACGTCTCTCCACATGCTCAGTTCTGAGAGATAAGTGTGTGTGAAAGCCGTCCTTCACCTAGCTTGAAGGGAACACAAAGTTTCTTTTCAGTTGCAAACTCCACACCATACATATATATGGGGAGGTACAAGCTCCAACGCGGTTTTACAGTGAAAAAGGCAGGCACTTCAAACCGGCGCTAGGAAACAGACTGAGAAACCAGAGTAAGGGTTTCTCCTGCAAACCGTTGCCTTTGTGCTGGATGAACGAAGGTCTCTCCACATACTCAGGTCTGAGAGATAAATGAGTGTGAAAGCCGACCTTCACCTAGCTTGAAGGGAACATAAATTTTCTTTTCAGTTGCAAACCCCACTCCATATATATATATGGGGATGTACAAGCTCCAAGTCTGTTTTACAGTGAAAACGGCAGGCACTTCAAACCGGCACTAGGAAACAGACTGAGAAACCAGAGTAAGGGTTTCTCCTGCAACCCGTTCCCTTTGTGCTGGATGAACGAACGTCTCTCCACATGCTCAGTTCTGAGAGATAAGTGTGTGTGAAAGCCGTCCTTCACCTAGCTTGAAGGGAACACAAAGTTTCTTTTCAGTTGCCAACTCCACTCCATACATATATATGGGGAGGTACAAGCTCCAACTTGGTTTTACAGTGAAAACGGCAGGCACTTCAAACCGGCACTAGGAAACAGACTGAGAAACCAGAGTAAGGGTTTCCCCTGCAACCCGTTCCCATTGTGCTGGATGAACGAACGTCTCTCCACATGCTCAGTTCTGAGAGATAAGTGTGTGTGAAAGCCGTCCTTCACCTAGCTTGAAGGGAACACAAAGTTTCTTTTCAGTTGCAAACTCCACTCCATACATATATATGGGGAGGTACAAGCTCCAACTCGGTTTTACAGTGAAAAAGGCAGGCACTTCAAACCGGCGCTAGGAAACAGACTGAGAAACCACAGTAAGGGTTTCTCCTGCAACCCGTTCCCTTTGTGCTGGATGAACGAACGTCTCTCCACATGCTCAGTTCTGAGAGATAAGTGTGTGTGAAAGAAGTCCTTCACCTAGCTTGAAGGGAACACAAAGTTTCTTTTCAGTTGCAAACTCCACTCCATACATATATATGGGGAGGTACAAGCTCCCACTCGGTTTTACAGTGAAAAAGGCAGGCACTTCAAACCGGCGCTAGGAAACAGACTGAGAAACCAGAGTAAGGGTTTCTCCTGCCACCCGTTGCCTTTGTGCTGGATGAACGAAGGCCTCTCCACATACTCAGGTCTGTGAGATAATTGAGTGTGAAAGCCGACCTTCACCTAGCTTGAAGGAAACACAATTTTTCTTTTCAGTTGCAAACCCCACTCCATATATATATATGGGGAGGTACAAGCTCCAACTCTGTTTTACAGTGAAAACGGCAGGCACTTCAAACCGGCACTAGGAAACAGACTGAGAAACCACAGTAAGGGTTTCTCCTGCAACCCGTTCCCTTTGTGCTGGATGAACGAACGTCTCTCCACATGCTCAGTTCTGAGAGATAAGTGTGTGTGAAAGCCGTCCTTCACCTAGCTTGAAAGGAACACAAAGTTTCTTTTCAGTTGCAAACTCCACTCCATACATATATATGGGGAGGTACAAGCTCCAACTCGGTTTTACAGTGAAAACGGCAGGCACTTCAAACCGGCACTAGGAAACCGACTGAGAATCCAGAGTAAGGGTTTCTCCTGCAACCCGTTCCCTTTGTGCTGGATGAACGAACGTCTCTCCACATGCTCAGTTCTGAGAGATAAGTGTGTGTGAAAGCCGTCCTTCACCTAGCTTGAAGG
Source organism: Vicugna pacos (assembly GCF_048564905.1). Classification (NCBI taxonomy): domain Eukaryota; kingdom Metazoa; phylum Chordata; class Mammalia; order Artiodactyla; family Camelidae; genus Vicugna; species Vicugna pacos. The sequence goes on along the minus strand of NW_027328740.1, from coordinate 71,083,966 downwards.
GAACACAAAGATTCTTTTCAGTTGCCAACTCCACTCCATACATATATATGGGGAGGTACAAGCTCCAACTCGGTTTTACAGTGAAAACGGCAGGCACTTCAAACCGGCACTAAGAAACCGACTGAGAATCCAGAGTAAGGGTTTCTCCTGCAACCCGTTCCATTTGTGCTGGATGAACGAAAGTCTCTCCACATGCTCAGTTCTGAGAGATAAGTGTGTGTGAAAGCCGTCCTTCAGCTAGCTTGAAGGGAACACAAAGTTTCTTTTCAGTTGCCAACTCCACTCCATACATATATATGGGGAGGTACAAGCTCCAACTCGGTTTTACAGTGAAAACGGCAGGCACTTCAAACCGGCACTAGGAAACAGACTGAGAAACCAGAGTAAGGGTTTCTCCTGCAACCCGTTCCCTTTGTGCTGGATGAACGAACGTCTCTCCACATGCTCAGTTCTGAGAGATAAGTGTGTGTGAAAGCCGTCCTTCACCTAGCTTGAAGGGAACACAAAGTTTCTTTTCAGTTGCCAACTCCACTCCATACATATATATGGGGAGGTACAAGCTCCAACTCGGTTTTACAGTGAAAACGGCAGGCACTTCAAACCGGCACTAGGAAACAGACTGAGAAACCAGAGTAAGGGTTTCACCTGCAACCCGTTCCCTTTGTGCTGGATGAACGAACGTCTCTCCACATGCTCAGTTCTGAGAGATAAGTGTGTGTGAAAGCCGTCCTTCACCTAGCCTGAAAGGAACACAAAGTTTCTTTTCAGTTGCCAACTCCACTCCATACATATATATGGGGAGGTACAAGCTCCAACTCGGTTTTACAGTGAAAACGGCAGGCACTTCAAACCGGCACTAGGAAACAGACTGAGAAACCAGAGTAAGGGTTTCTCCTGCAACCCGTTCCCTTTGTGCTGGATGAACGAACGTCTCTCCACATGCTCAGTTCTGAGAGATAAGTGTGTGTGAAAGCCGTCCTTCACCTAGCTTGAAGGGAACACAAAGTTTCTTTTCAGTTGCAAACTCCACTCCATACATATATATGGGGAGGTACAAGCTCCAACTCGGTTTTACAGTGAAATAGGCAGGCACTTCTAACCGGCGCTAGGAAACAGACTGAGAAACCAGAGTAAGGGTTTCTCCTGCAACCCGTTGCCTTTGTGCTGGATGAACGAATGTCTCTCCACATACTCAGGTCTGAGAGATAAATGAGTGTGAAAGCCGTCCTTCACCTAGATTGAAGGGAACACAAAGTTTCTTTTCAGTTGCAAACCCCACTCCATATATATATATGGGGAGGTACAAGCTCCAACTCGGTTTTACAGTGAAAACGGCAGGCACTTCAAACCGGCCCTAGGAAACAGACTGAGAAACCAGAGTAAGGGTTTCTCCTGCAACCCGTTCCCTTTGTGCTGGATGAACGAACGTCTCTCCACATGCTCAGTTCTGAGAGATAAGTGTGTGTGAAAGCCGTCCTTCACCTAGCTTGAAGGGAACACAAAGTTTCTTTTCAGGTGCCAACTCCACACCATACATATATTTGGGGAGGTACAAGCTCCAACTCGGTTTTACAGTGAAAACGGCAGGCACTTCAAACCGGCACTAGGAAACAGACTGAGAAACCAGAGTAAGGGTTTCTCCTGCAACCCGTTCCCTCTGTGCTGGATGAACGAACGTCTCTCCACATGCTAAGTTCTGAGAGATAAGTGTGTGTGAAAGCCGTCCTTCACCTAGCTTGAAGGGAACACAGAGTTTCTTTCAGTTGCCAAATCCACTCCATACATATATATGGGGAGGTACAAGCTCCAACTCGGTTTTACAGTGAAAACGGCAGGCACTTCAAACCGGCACTAGGAAACAGACTGAGAAACCAGAGTAAGGGTTTCTCCTGCAACCCGTTCCCTTTGTGCTGGATGAACGAACGTCTCTCCACATGCTCAGTTCTGAGAGATAAGTGTGTGTGAAAGCCGTCCTTCACCTAGCTTGAAGGGAACACAAAGTTTCTTTTCAGTTGCCAACTCCACTCCATACATATATATGGGGAGGTACAAGCTCCAACTCGGTTTTACAGTGAAAACGGCAGGCACTTCAAACCGGCACTAGGAAACAGACTGAGAAACCAGAGTAAGGGTTTCTCCTGCAACCCGTTCCCTTTGTGCTGGATGAACGAACGTCTCTCCACATGCTCAGTTCTGAGAGATAAGTGTGTGTGAAAGCCGTCCTTCACCTAGCTTGAAGGGAACACAAAGTTTCTTTTCAGTTGCCAACTCCACTCCATACATATACATGGGGAGGTACAAGCTTCAACTCGGTTTTACAGTGAAAACGGCAGGCACTTCAAACCGGCACTAGGAAACAGACTGAGAAACCAGAGTAAGGGTTTCTCCTGCAACCCGTTCCCTTTGTGCTGGATGAACGAACGTCTCTCCACATGCTCAGTTCTGAGGGATAAGTGTGTGTGAAAGCCGTCCTTCACCTAGCTTGAAGGGAACACAAAGTTTCTTTTCAGTTGCCAACTCCACTCCATACATATATATGGGGAGGTACAAGCTCCAACTCGGTTTTACAGTGAAAACGGCAGGCACTTCAAACCGGCACTAAGAAACCGACTGAGAATCCAGAGTAAGGGTTTCTCCTGCAACCCGTTCCCTTTGTGCTAGATGAACGAACGTCTCTCCACATGCTCAGTTCTGAGAGATAAGTGTGTGTGAAAGCCGTCCTTCACCTAGCTTGAAGGGAACACAAAGTTTCTTTTCAGTTGCCAACTCCACTCCATACATATATATGGGGAGGTACAAGCTCCAACTCGGTTTTACAGTGAAAACGGCAGGCACTTCAAACCGGCACTAGGAAACAGACTGAGAAACCAGAGTAAGGGTTTCTACTGCAAACCGTTCCCTTTGTGCTGGATGAACGAACGTCTCTCCACATGCTCAGTTCTGAGAGATAAGTGTGTGTGAAATCCGTCCTTCACCTAGCTTGAAGGGAACACAAAGTTTCTTTTCAGTTGCCAACTCCACTCCATACATATATATGGGGAGGTACAAGCTCCAACTCGGTTTTACAGTGAAAACGGCAGGCACTTCAAACCGGCACTAGGAAACAGACTGAGAAACCAGAGTAAGGGTTTCTCCTGCAAAACGTTCCCTTTGTGCTGGATGAACGAACGTCTCTCCACATGCTCAGTTCTGAGAGATAAGTGTGTGTGAAATCCGTCCTTCACCTAGCTTGAAAGTAACACAAAGTTTCTTTTCAGTTGCCAACTCCACTCTATACATATATATGGGGAGGTACAAGCTCCAACTCGGTTTTACAGTGAAAACGGCAGGCACTTCAAACCGGCACTAGGAAACAGACTGAGAAACCAGAGTAAGGGTTTCTCCTGCAACCCGTTCCCTTTGTGCTGGATGAACGAACGTCTCTCCACATGCTCAGTTCTGAGAGATAAGTGTGTGTGAAAGAAGTCCTTCACCTAGCTTGAAGGGAACACAAAGTTTCTTTTCAGTTGCAAACTCCACTCCATACATATATATGGGGAGGTACAAGCTCCCACTCGGTTTTACAGTGAAAAAGGCAGGCACTTCAAACCGGCGCTAGGAAACAGACTGAGAAACCAGAGTAAGGGTTTCTCCTGCAACCCGTTGCCTTTGTGCTGGATGAACGAAGGTCTCTCCACATACTCAGGTCTGAGAGATAAATGAGTGTGAAAGCCGACCTTCACCTAGCTTGAAGGGAACATAAATTTTCTTTTCAGTTGCATACCCCACTCCATATATATATATGGGGATGTACAAGCTCCAAGTCTGTTTTACAGTGAAAACGGCAGGCACTTCAAACCGGCACTAGGAAACAGACTGAGAAACCAGAGTAAGGGTTTCTCCTGCAACCCGTTCCCTTTGTGCTGGATGAACGAACGTCTCTCCACATGCTCAGTTCTGAGAGATAAGTGTGTGTGAAAGCCGTCCTTCACCTAGCTTGAAGGGAACACAAAGTTTCTTTTCAGTTGCCAACTCCACTCCATACATATATATGGGGAGGTACAAGCTCCAACTCGGTTTTACAGTGAAAACGGCAGGCACTTCAAACCGGCACTAGGAAACAGACTGAGAAACCAGAGTAAGGGTTTCTCCTGCAACCCGTTCCCTTTGTGCTGGATGAACGAACGTCTCTCCACATGCTCAGTTCTGAGAGATAAGTGTGTGTGAAAGCCGTCCTTCACCTAGCTTGAAGGGAACACAAAGTTTCTTTTCAGTTGCCAACTCCACTCCATACATATACATGGGGAGGTACAAGCTTCAACTCGGTTTTACAGTGAAAACGGCAGGCACTTCAAACCGGCACTAGGAAACAGACTGAGAATCCAGAGTATGGGTTTCTCCTGCAACCCGTTCCCTTTGTGCTGGATGAACGAACGTCTCTCCACATGCTCAGTTCTGAGGGATAAGTGTGTGTGAAAGCCGTCCTTCACCTAGCTTGAAGGGAACACAAAGTTTCTTTTCAGTTGCCAACTCCACTCCATACATATATATGGGGAGGTACAAGCTCCAACTCGGTTTTACAGTGAAAACGGCAGGCACTTCAAACCGGCACTAAGAAACCGACTGAGAATCCAGAGTAAGGGTTTCTCCTGCAACCCGTTCCCTTTGTGCTAGATGAACGAACGTCTCTCCACATGCTCAGTTCTGAGAGATAAGTGTGTGTGAAAGCCGTCCTTCACCTAGCTTGAAGGGAACACAAAGTTTCTTTTCAGTTGCCAACTCCACTCCATACATATATATGGGGAGGTACAAGCTCCAACTCGGTTTTACAGTGAAAACGGCAGGCACTTCAAACCGGCACTAGGAAACAGACTGAGAAACCAGAGTAAGGGTTTCTACTGCAAACCGTTCCCTTTGTGCTGGATGAACGAACGTCTCTCCACATGCTCAGTTCTGAGAGATAAGTGTGTGTGAAATCCGTCCTTCACCTAGCTTGAAGGGAACACAAAGTTTCTTTTCAGTTGCCAACTCCACTCCATACATATATATGGGGAGGTACAAGCTCCAACTCGGTTTTACAGTGAAAACGGCAGGCACTTCAAACCGGCACTAGGAAACAGACTGAGAAACCAGAGTAAGGGTTTCTCCTGCAAAACGTTCCCTTTGTGCTGGATGAACGAACGTCTCTCCACATGCTCAGTTCTGAGAGATAAGTGTGTGTGAAATCCGTCCTTCACCTAGCTTGAAAGTAACACAAAGTTTCTTTTCAGTTGCCAACTCCACTCTATACATATATATGGGGAGGTACAAGCTCCAACTCGGTTTTACAGTGAAAACGGCAGGCACTTCAAACCGGCACTAGGAAACAGACTGAGAAACCAGAGTAAGGGTTTCTCCTGCAACCCGTTCCCTTTGTGCTGGATGAACGAACGTCTCTCCACATGCTCAGTTCTGAGAGATAAGTGTGTGTGAAAGAAGTCCTTCACCTAGCTTGAAGGGAACACAAAGTTTCTTTTCAGTTGCAAACTCCACTCCATACATATATATGGGGAGGTACAAGCTCCCACTCGGTTTTACAGTGAAAAAGGCAGGCACTTCAAACCGGCGCTAGGAAACAGACTGAGAAACCAGAGTAAGGGTTTCTCCTGCAACCCGTTGCCTTTGTGCTGGATGAACGAAGGTCTCTCCACATACTCAGGTCTGAGAGATAAATGAGTGTGAAAGCCGACCTTCACCTAGCTTGAAGGGAACATAAATTTTCTTTTCAGTTGCATACCCCACTCCATATATATATATGGGGATGTACAAGCTCCAAGTCTGTTTTACAGTGAAAACGGCAGGCACTTCAAACCGGCACTAGGAAACAGACTGAGAAACCAGAGTAAGGGTTTCTCCTGCAACCCGTTCCCTTTGTGCTGGATGAACGAACGTCTCTCCACATGCTCAGTTCTGAGAGATAAGTGTGTGTGAAAGCCGTCCTTCACCTAGCTTGAAGGGAACACAAAGTTTCTTTTCAGTTGCCAACTCCACTCCATACATATATATGGGGAGGTACAAGCTCCAACTTGGTTTTACAGTGAAAACGGCAGGCACTTCAAACCGGCACTAGGAAACAGACTGAGAAACCAGAGTAAGGGTTTCCCCTGCAACCCGTTCCCATTGTGCTGGATGAACGAACGTCTCTCCACCTGCTCAGTTCTGAGAGATAAGTGTGTGTGAAAGCCGTCCTTCACCTAGCTTGAAGGGAACACAAAGTTTCTTTTCAGTTGCAAACTCCACTCCATACATATATATGGGGAGGTACAAGCTCCAACTCGGTTTTACAGTGAAAAAGGCAGGCACTTCAAACCGGCGCTAGGAAACAGACTGAGAAACCAGAGTAAGGGTTTCTCCTGCAACCCGTTGCCTTTGTGCTGGATGAACGAAGGTCTCTCCACATACTCAGGTCTGAGAGATAATTGAGTGTGAAAGCCGACCTTCACCTAGCTTGAAGGGAACATAAATTTTCTTTTCAGTTGCAAACCCCACTCCATATATATATATGGGGATGTACAAGCTCCAAGTCTGTTTTACAGTGAAAACGGCAGGCACTTCAAACCGGCACTAGGAAACAGACTGAGAAACCAGAGTAAGGGTTTCTCCTGCAACCCGTTCCCTTTGTGCTGGATGAACGAACGTCTCTCCACATGCTCAGTTCTGAGAGATAAGTGTGTGTGAAAGCCGTCCTTCACCTAGCTTGAAGGGAACACAAAGTTTCTTTTCAGTTGCCAACTCCACTCCATACATATATATGGGGAGGTACAAGCTCCAACTTGGTTTTACAGTGAAAACGGCAGGCACTTCAAACCGGCACTAGGAAACAGACTGAGAAACCAGAGTAAGGGTTTCCCCTGCAACCCGTTCCCATTGTGCTGGATGAACGAACGTCTCTCCACATGCTCAGTTCTGAGAGATAAGTGTGTGTGAAAGCCGTCCTTCACCTAGCTTGAAGGGAACACAAAGTTTCTTTTCAGTTGCAAACTCCACTCCATACATATATATGGGGAGGTACAAGCTCCAACTCGGTTTTACAGTGAAAAAGGCAGGCACTTCAAACCGGCGCTAGGAAACAGACTGAGAAACCAGAGTAAGGGTTTCTCCTGCAACCCGTTCCCTTTGTGCTGGATGAACGAACGTCTCTCCACATGCTCAGTTCTGAGAGATAAGTGTGTGTGAAAGAAGTCCTTCACCTAGCTTGAAGGGAACACAAAGTTTCTTTTCAGTTGCAAACTCCACTCCATACATATATATGGGGAGGTACAAGCTCCCACTCGGTTTTACAGTGAAAAAGGCAGGCACTTCAAACCGGCGCTAGGAAACAGACTGAGAAACCAGAGTAAGGGTTTCTCCTGCAACCCGTTGCCTTTGTGCTGGATGAACGAAGGCCTCTCCACATACTCAGGTCTGTGAGATAATTGAGTGTGAAAGCCGACCTTCACCTAGCTTGAAGGAAACACAAATTTTCTTTTCAGTTGCAAACCCCACTCCATATATATATATGGGGAGGTACAACCTCCAACTCTGTTTTACAGTGAAAACCGCAGGCACTTCAAACCGGCACTAGGAAACAGACTGAGAAACCAGAGTAAGGGTTTCTCCTGCAACCCGTTCCCTTTGTGCTGGATGAACGAACGTCTCTCCACATGCTCAGTTCTGAGAGATAAGTGTGTGTGAAAGCCGTCCTTCACCTAGCTTGAAGGGAACACAAAGTTTCTTTTCAGTGGCCAAATCCACTCCATACATATATATGGGGAGGTACAAGCTGCAACTCGGTTTTACAGTGAAAACGGCAGACACTTCAAACCGGCACTAGGAAACAGACTGAGAAACCAGAGTAAGGGTTTCTCCTGCAACCCGTTCCCTTTGTGCTGGATGAACGAACGTCTCTCCACATGCTCAGTTCTGAGAGATAAGTGTGTGTGAAAGCCGTCCTTCACCTAGCTTGAAGGGAACACAAAATTTCTTTTCAGGTGCCAATTCCACTCCATACATATATATGGGGAGGTACAAGCTCCAACTCGGTTTTACAGTGAAAACGGCAGGCACTTCAAACCGGCACTAGGAAACAGACTGAGAAACCAGAGTAAGGGTTTCTCCTGCAACCCGTTCCCTTTGTGCTGGATGAACGAACGTCTCTCCACATGCTCAGTTCTGAGAGATAAGTGTGTGTGAAAGCCGTCCTTCACCAAGCTTGAAGGGAACACAAAGTTTCTTTTCAGTGGCCAACTCCACTCCATACATATATATGGGGAGGTACAAGCTGCAACACTGTTTTACAGTGAAAACGGCAGGCACTTCAAACCGGCACTAGGAAACAGACTGAGAAACCAGAGTAAGGGTTTCTCCTGCAACCCGTTCCCTTTGTGCTGGATGAACGAACGTCTCTCCACATGCTCAGTTCTGAGAGATAAGTGTGTGTGAAAGCCGTCCTTCACCTAGCTTGAAGGGAACACAAAGTTTCTTTTCAGTTGCCAACTCCACTCCATACATATATATGGGGAGGTACAAGCTGCAACTCGGTTTTACAGTGAAAACGGCAGGCACTTCAAACCGGCACTAGGAAACAGACTGAGAAAGCAGAGTAAGGGTTTCTCCTGCAACCCGTTCCCTTTGTGCTGGATGAACGAACGTGTCTCCACATGCTCAGTTCTGAGAGATAAGTGTGTGTGAAAGCCGTCCTTCACCTAGCTTGAAAGGAACACAAAGTTTCTTTTCAGTTGCAAACTCCACTCCATACATATATATGGGGAGGTACAAGCTCCAACTCGGTTTTACAGTGAAAACGGCAGGCACTTCAAACCGGCACTAGGAAACCGACTGAGAATCCAGAGTAAGGGTTTCTCCTGCAACCCGTTCCCTTTGTGCTGGATGAACGAACGTCTCTCCACATGCTCAGTTCTGAGAGATAAGTGTGTGTGAAAGCCGTCCTTCACCTAGCTTGAAGGGAACACAAAGATTCTTTTCAGTTGCCAACTCCACTCCATACATATATATGGGGAGGTACAAGCTCCAACTCGGTTTTACAGTGAAAACGGCAGGCACTTCAAACCGGCACTAAGAAACCGACTGAGAATCCAGAGTAAGGGTTTATCCTGCAACCCGTTCCATTTGTGCTGGATGAACGAAAGTCTCTCCACATGCTCAGTTCTGAGAGATAAGTGTGTGTGAAAGCCGTCCTTCAGCTAGCTTGAAGGGAACACAAAGTTTCTTTTCAGTTGCCAACTCCACTCCATACATATATATGGGGAGGTACAAGCTCCAACTCGGTTTTACAGTGAAAACGGCAGGCACTTCAAACCGGCACTAGGAAACAGACTGAGAAACCAGAGTAAGGGTTTCTCCTGCAACCCGTTCCCTTTGTGCTGGATGAACGAACGTCTCTCCACATGCTCAGTTCTGAGAGATAAGTGTGTGTGAAAGCCGTCCTTCACCTAGCTTGAAGGGAACACAAAGTTTCTTTTCAGTTGCCAACTCCACTCCATACATATATATGGGGAGGTACAAGCTCCAACTCGGTTTTACAGTGAAAACGGCAGGCACTTCAAACCGGCACTAGGAAACAGACTGAGAAACCAGAGTAAGGGTTTCACCTGCAACCCGTTCCCTTTGTGCTGGATGAACGAACGTCTCTCCACATGCTCAGTTCTGAGAGATAAGTGTGTGTGAAAGCCGTCCTTCACCTAGCCTGAAAGGAACACAAAGTTTCTTTTCAGTTGCCAACTCCACTCCATACATATATATGGGGAGGTACAAGCTCCAAATCGGTTTTACAGTGAAAACGGCAGGCACTTCAAACCGGCACTAGGAAACAGACTGAGAAACCAGAGTAAGGGTTTCTCCTGCAACCCGTTCCCTTTGTGCTGGATGAACGAACGTCTCTCCACATGCTCAGTTCTGAGAGATAAGTGTGTGAAAGCCGTCCTTCACCTAGCTTGAAGGGAACACAAAGTTTCTTTTCAGTTGCAAACTCCACTCCATACATATATATGGGGAGGTACAAGCTCCAACTCGGTTTTACAGTGAAAAAGGCAGGCACTTCTAACCGGCGCTAGGAAACAGACTGAGAAACCAGAGTAAGGGTTTCTCCTGCAACCCGTTGCCTTTGTGCTGGATGAACGAAGGTCTCTCCACATACTCAGGTCTGAGAGATAAATGAGTGTGAAAGCCGTCCTTCACCTAGATTGAAGGGAACACAAAGTTTCTTTTCAGTTGCAAACCCCACTCCATATATATATATGGGGAGGTACAAGCTCCAACTCGGTTTTACAGTGAAAACGGCAGGCACTTCAAACCGGCACTAAGAAACCGACTGAGAATCCAGAGTAAGGGTTTATCCTGCAACCCGTTCCATTTGTGCTGGATGAACGAAAGTCTCTCCACATGCTCAGTTCTGAGAGATAAGTGTGTGTGAAAGCCGTCCTTCAGCTAGCTTGAAGGGAACACAAAGTTTCTTTTCAGTTGCCAACTCCACTCCATACATATATATGGGGAGGTACAAGCTCCAACTCGGTTTTACAGTGAAAACGGCAGGCACTTCAAACCGGCACTAGGAAACAGACTGAGAAACCAGAGTAAGGGTTTCTCCTGCAACCCGTTCCCTTTGTGCTGGATGAACGAACGTCTCTCCACATGCTCAGTTCTGAGAGATAAGTGTGTGTGAAAGCCGTCCTTCACCTAGCTTGAAGGGAACACAAAGTTTCTTTTCAGTTGCCAACTCCACTCCATACATATATATGGGGAGGTACAAGCTCCAACTCGGTTTTACAGTGAAAACGGCAGGCACTTCAAACCGGCACTAGGAAACAGACTGAGAAACCAGAGTAAGGGTTTCACCTGCAACCCGTTCCCTTTGTGCTGGATGAACGAACGTCTCTCCACATGCTCAGTTCTGAGAGATAAGTGTGTGTGAAAGCCGTCCTTCACCTAGCCTGAAAGGAACACAAAGTTTCTTTTCAGTTGCCAACTCCACTCCATACATATATATGGGGAGGTACAAGCTCCAACTCGGTTTTACAGTGAAAACGGCAGGCACTTCAAACCGGCACTAGGAAACAGACTGAGAAACCAGAGTAAGGGTTTCTCCTGCAACCCGTTCCCTTTGTGCTGGATGAACGAACGTCTCTCCACATGCTCAGTTCTGAGAGATAAGTGTGTGTGAAAGCCGTCCTTCACCTAGCTTGAAGGGAACACAAAGTTTCTTTTCAGTTGCAAACTCCACTCCATACATATATATGGGGAGGTACAAGCTCCAACTCGGTTTTACAGTGAAAAAGGCAGGCACTTCTAACCGGCGCTAGGAAACAGACTGAGAAACCAGAGTAAGGGTTTCTCCTGCAACCCGTTGCCTTTGTGCTGGATGAACGAAGGTCTCTCCACATTCTCAGGTCTGAGAGATAAATGAGTGTGAAAGCCGTCCTTCACCTAGATTGAAGGGAACACAAAGTTTCTTTTCAGTTGCAAACCCCACTCCATATATATATATGGGGAGGTACAAGCTCCAACTCGGTTTTACAGTGAAAACGGCAGGCACTTCAAACCGGCCCTAGGAAACAGACTGAGAAACCAGAGTAAGGGTTTCTCCTGCAACCCGTTCCCTTTGTGCTGGATGAACGAACGTCTCTCCACATGCTCAGTTCTGAGAGATAAGTGTGTGTGAAAGCCGTCCTTCACCAAGCTTGAAGGGAACACAAAGTTTCTTTTCAGTGGCCAACTCCACTCCATACATATATATGGGGAGGTACAAGCTGCAACTCGGTTTTACAGTGAAAACGGCAGGCACTTCAAACCGGCACTAGGAAACAGACTGAGAAACCAGAGTAAGGGTTTCTCCTGCAACCCGTTCCCTTTGTGCTGGATGAACGAACGTCTCTCCACATGCTCAGTTCTGAGAGATAAGTGTGTGTGAAAGCCGTCCTTCACCTAGCTTGAAGGGAACACAAAGTTTCTTTTCAGTTGCCAACTCCACTCCATACATATATATGGGGAGGTACAAGCTGCAACTCGGTTTTACAGTGAAAACGGCAGGCACTTCAAACCGGCACTAGGAAACAGACTGAGAAAGCAGAGTAAGGGTTTCTCCTGCAACCCGTTCCCTTTGTGCTGGATGAACGAACGTCTCTCCACATGCTCAGTTCTGAGAGATAAGTGTGTGTGAAAGCCGTCCTTCACCTAGCTTGAAGGGAACACAAAGTTTCTTTTCAGTTGCCAACTCCACTCCATACATATATATGGGGAGGTACAAGCTCCAACTCGGTTTTACAGTGAAAACGGCAGGCACTTCAAACCGGCACTAGGAAACAGACTGAGAAACCAGCGTAAGGGTTTCTCCTGCAACCCGTTCCCTTTGTGCTGGATGAACGAACGTCTCTCCACATGCTCAGTTCTGATAGATAAGTGTGTGTGAAAGCCGTCCTTCACCTAGCTTGAAGGGAACACAAAGTTTCTTTTCAGTTGCCAACTCCACTCCATACATATATATGGGGAGGTACAAGCTCCAACTCGGTTTTACAGTGAAAACGGCAGGCACTTCAAACCGGCACTAGGAAACAGACTGAGAAACCACAGTAAGGGTTCCTCCTGCAACCCGTTCCCTTTGTGCTGGATGAACGAACGTCTCTCCACATGCTCAGTTCTGAGAGATAAGTGTGTGTGAAAGCCGTCCTTCACCTAGCTTGAAAGGAACACAAAGTTTCTTTTCAGTTGCAAACTCCACTCCATACATATATATGGGGAGGTACAAGCTCCAACTCGGTTTTACAGTGAAAACGGCAGGCACTTCAAACCGGCACTAGGAAACCGACTGAGAATCCAGAGTAAGGGTTTCTCCTGCAACCCGTTCCCTTTGTGCTGGATGAACGAACGTCTCTCCACATGCTCAGTTCTGAGAGATAAGTGTGTGTGAAAGCCGTCCTTCACCTAGCTTGAAGGGAACACAAAGATTCTTTTCAGTTGCCAACTCCACTCCATACATATATATGGGGAGGTACAAGCTCCAACTCGGTTTTACAGTGAAAACGGCAGGCACTTCAAACCGGCACTAAGAAACCGACTGAGAATCCAGAGTAAGGGTTTATCCTGCAACCCGTTCCATTTGTGCTGGATGAACGAAAGTCTCTCCACATGCTCAGTTCTGAGAGATAAGTGTGTGTGAAAGCCGTCCTTCAGCTAGCTTGAAGGGAACACAAAGTTTCTTTTCAGTGGCCAACTCCACTCCATACATATATATGGGGAGGTACAAGCTGCAACTCTGTTTTACAGTGAAAACGGCAGGCACTTCAAACCGGCACTAGGAAACAGACTGAGAAACCAGAGTAAGGGTTTCTCCTGCAACCCGTTCCCTTTGTGCTGGATGAACGAACGTCTCTCCACATGCTCAGTTCTGAGAGATAAGTGTGTGTGAAAGCCGTCCTTCACCTAGCTTGAAGGGAACACAAAGTTTCTTTTCAGTTGCCAACTCCACTCCATACATATATATGGGGAGGTACAAGCTCCAACTCGGTTTTACAGTGAAAACGGCAGGCACTTCAAACCGGCACTAGGAAACAGACTGAGAAACCAGAGTAAGGGTTTCTCCTGCAACCCGTTCCCTTTGTGCTGGATGAACGAACGTCTCTCCACATGCTCAGTTCTGAGAGATAAGTGTGTGTGAAAGCCGTCCTTCACCTAGCTTGAAGGGAACACAAAGTTTCTTTTCAGTTGCCAACTCCACTCCATACATATATATGGGGAGGTACAAGCTCCAACTCGGTTTTACAGTGAAAACGGCAGGCACTTCAAACCGGCACTAGGAAACAGACTGAGAAACCAGAGTAAGGGTTTCACCTGCAACCCGTTCCCTTTGTGCTGGATGAACGAACGTCTCTCCACATGCTCAGTTCTGAGAGATAAGTGTGTGTGAAAGCCGTCCTTCACCTAGCCTGAAAGGAACACAAAGTTTCTTTTCAGTTGCCAACTCCACTCCATACATATATATGGGGAGGTACAAGCTCCAACTCGGTTTTACAGTGAAAACGGCAGGCACTTCAAACCGGCACTAGGAAACAGACTGAGAAACCAGAGTAAGGGTTTCTCCTGCAACCCGTTCCCTTTGTGCTGGATGAACGAACGTCTCTCCACATGCTCAGTTCTGAGAGATAAGTGTGTGTGAAAGCCGTCCTTCACCTAGCTTGAAGGGAACACAAAGTTTCTTTTCAGTTGCAAACTCCACTCCATACATATATATGGGGAGGTACAAGCTCCAACTCGGTTTTACAGTGAAAAAGGCAGGCACTTCTAACCGGCGCTAGGAAACAGACTGAGAAACCAGAGTAAGGGTTTCTCCTGCAACCCGTTGCCTTTGTGCTGGATGAACGAAGGTCTCTCCACATTCTCAGGTCTGAGAGATAAATGAGTGTGAAAGCCGTCCTTCACCTAGATTGAAGGGAACACAAAGTTTCTTTTCAGTTGCAAACCCCACTCCATATATATATATGGGGAGGTACAAGCTCCAACTCGGTTTTACAGTGAAAACGGCAGGCACTTCAAACCGGCCCTAGGAAACAGACTGAGAAACCAGAGTAAGGGTTTCTCCTGCAACCCGTTCCCTTTGTGCTGGATGAACGAACGTCTCTCCACATGCTCAGTTCTGAGAGATAAGTGTGTGTGAAAGCCGTCCTTCACCAAGCTTGAAGGGAACACAAAGTTTCTTTTCAGTGGCCAACTCCACTCCATACATATATATGGGGAGGTACAAGCTGCAACTCTGTTTTACAGTGAAAACGGCAGGCACTTCAAACCGGCACTAGGAAACAGACTGAGAAACCAGAGTAAGGGTTTCTCCTGCAACCCGTTCCCTTTGTGCTGGATGAACGAACGTCTCTCCACATGCTCAGTTCTGAGAGATAAGTGTGTGTGAAAGCCGTCCTTCACCTAGCTTGAAGGGAACACAAAGTTTCTTTTCAGTTGCCAACTCCACTCCATACATATATATGGGGAGGTACAAGCTGCAACTCGGTTTTACAGTGAAAACGGCAGGCACTTCAAACCGGCACTAGGAAACAGACTGAGAAAGCAGAGTAAGGGTTTCTCCTGCAACCCGTTCCCTTTGTGCTGGATGAACGAACGTCTCTCCACATGCTCAGTTCTGAGAGATAAGTGTGTGTGAAAGCCGTCCTTCACCTAGCTTGAAGGGAACACAAAGTTTCTTTTCAGTTGCCAACTCCACTCCATACATATATATGGGGAGGTACAAGCTCCAACTCGGTTTTACAGTGAAAACGGCAGGCACTTCAAACCGGCACTAGGAAACAGACTGAGAAACCAGCGTAAGGGTTTCTCCTGCAACCCGTTCCCTTTGTGCTGGATGAACGAACGTCTCTCCACATGCTCAGTTCTGATAGATAAGTGTGTGTGAAAGCCGTCCTTCACCTAGCTTGAAGGGAACACAAAGTTTCTTTTCAGTTGCCAACTCCACTCCATACATATATATGGGGAGGTACAAGCTCCAACTCGGTTTTACAGTGAAAACGGCAGGCACTTCAAACCGGCACTAGGAAACAGACTGAGAAACCACAGTAAGGGTTCCTCCTGCAACCCGTTCCCTTTGTGCTGGATGAACGAACGTCTCTCCACATGCTCAGTTCTGAGAGATAAGTGTGTGTGAAAGCCGTCCTTCACCTAGCTTGAAAGGAACACAAAGTTTCTTTTCAGTTGCAAACTCCACTCCATACATATATATGGGGAGGTACAAGCTCCAACTCGGTTTTACAGTGAAAACGGCAGGCACTTCAAACCGGCACTAGGAAACCGACTGAGAATCCAGAGTAAGGGTTTCTCCTGCAACCCGTTCCCTTTGTGCTGGATGAACGAACGTCTCTCCACATGCTCAGTTCTGAGAGATAAGTGTGTGTGAAAGCCGTCCTTCACCTAGCTTGAAGGGAACACAAAGATTCTTTTCAGTTGCCAACTCCACTCCATACATATATATGGGGAGGTACAAGCTCCAACTCGGTTTTACAGTGAAAACGGCAGGCACTTCAAACCGGCACTAAGAAACCGACTGAGAATCCAGAGTAAGGGTTTATCCTGCAACCCGTTCCATTTGTGCTGGATGAACGAAAGTCTCTCCACATGCTCAGTTCTGAGAGATAAGTGTGTGTGAAAGCCGTCCTTCAGCTAGCTTGAAGGGAACACAAAGTTTCTTTTCAGTGGCCAACTCCACTCCATACATATATATGGGGAGGTACAAGCTGCAACTCTGTTTTACAGTGAAAACGGCAGGCACTTCAAACCGGCACTAGGAAACAGACTGAGAAACCAGAGTAAGGGTTTCTCCTGCAACCCGTTCCCTTTGTGCTGGATGAACGAACGTCTCTCCACATGCTCAGTTCTGAGAGATAAGTGTGTGTGAAAGCCGTCCTTCACCTAGCTTGAAGGGAACACAAAGTTTCTTTTCAGTTGCCAACTCCACTCCATACATATATATGGGGAGGTACAAGCTGCAACTCGGTTTTACAGTGAAAACGGCAGGCACTTCAAACCGGCACTAGGAAACAGACTGAGAAAGCAGAGTAAGGGTTTCTCCTGCAACCCGTTCCCTTTGTGCTGGATGAACGAACGTCTCTCCACATGCTCAGTTCTGAGAGATAAGTGTGTGTGAAAGCCGTCCTTCACCTAGCTTGAAAGGAACACAAAGTTTCTTTTCAGTTGCAAACTCCACTCCATACATATATATGGGGAGGTACAAGCTCCAACTCGGTTTTACAGTGAAAACGGCAGGCACTTCAAACCGGCACTAGGAAACCGACTGAGAATCCAGAGTAAGGGTTTCTCCTGCAACCCGTTCCCTTTGTGCTGGATGAACGAACGTCTCTCCACATGCTCAGTTCTGAGAGATAAGTGTGTGTGAAAGCCGTCCTTCACCTAGCTTGAAGGGAACACAAAGATTCTTTTCAGTTGCCAACTCCACTCCATACATATATATGGGGAGGTACAAGCTCCAACTCGGTTTTACAGTGAAAACGGCAGGCACTTCAAACCGGCACTAAGAAACCGACTGAGAATCCAGAGTAAGGGTTTATCCTGCAACCCGTTCCATTTGTGCTGGATGAACGAAAGTCTCTCCACATGCTCAGTTCTGAGAGATAAGTGTGTGTGAAAGCCGTCCTTCAGCTAGCTTGAAGGGAACACAAAGTTTCTTTTCAGTTGCCAACTCCACTCCATACATATATATGGGGAGGTACAAGCTCCAACTCGGTTTTACAGTGAAAACGGCAGGCACTTCAAACCGGCACTAGGAAACAGACTGAGAAACCAGAGTAAGGGTTTCTCCTGCAACCCGTTCCCTTTGTGCTGGATGAACGAACGTCTCTCCACATGCTCAGTTCTGAGAGATAAGTGTGTGTGAAAGCCGTCCTTCACCTAGCTTGAAGGGAACACAAAGTTTCTTTTCAGTTGCCAACTCCACTCCATACATATATATGGGGAGGTACAAGCTCCAACTCGGTTTTACAGTGAAAACGGCAGGCACTTCAAACCGGCACTAGGAAACAGACTGAGAAACCAGAGTAAGGGTTTCACCTGCAACCCGTTCCCTTTGTGCTGGATGAACGAACGTCTCTCCACATGCTCAGTTCTGAGAGATAAGTGTGTGTGAAAGCCGTCCTTCACCTAGCCTGAAAGGAACACAAAGTTTCTTTTCAGTTGCCAACTCCACTCCATACATATATATGGGGAGGTACAAGCTCCAACTCGGTTTTACAGTGAAAACGGCAGGCACTTCAAACCGGCACTAGGAAACAGACTGAGAAACCAGAGTAAGGGTTTCTCCTGCAACCCGTTCCCTTTGTGCTGGATGAACGAACGTCTCTCCACATGCTCAGTTCTGAGAGATAAGTGTGTGTGAAAGCCGTCCTTCACCTAGCTTGAAGGGAACACAAAGTTTCTTTTCAGTTGCAAACTCCACTCCATACATATATATGGGGAGGTACAAGCTCCAACTCGGTTTTACAGTGAAAAAGGCAGGCACTTCTAACCGGCGCTAGGAAACAGACTGAGAAACCAGAGTAAGGGTTTCTCCTGCAACCCGTTGCCTTTGTGCTGGATGAACGAAGGTCTCTCCACATACTCAGGTCTGAGAGATAAATGAGTGTGAAAGCCGTCCTTCACCTAGATTGAAGGGAACACAAAGTTTCTTTTCAGTTGCAAACCCCACTCCATATATATATATGGGGAGGTACAAGCTCCAACTCGGTTTTACAGTGAAAACGGCAGGCACTTCAAACCGGCACTAAGAAACCGACTGAGAATCCAGAGTAAGGGTTTATCCTGCAACCCGTTCCATTTGTGCTGGATGAACGAAAGTCTCTCCACATGCTCAGTTCTGAGAGATAAGTGTGTGTGAAAGCCGTCCTTCACCAAGCTTGAAGGGAACACAAAGTTTCTTTTCAGTTGCCAACTCCACTCCATACATATATATGGGGAGGTACAAGCTCCAACTCGGTTTTACAGTGAAAACGGCAGGCACTTCAAACCGGCACTAGGAAACAGACTGAGAAACCAGAGTAAGGGTTTCTCCTGCAACCCGTTCCCTTTGTGCTGGATGAACGAACGTCTCTCCACATGCTCAGTTCTGAGAGATAAGTGTGTGTGAAAGCCGTCCTTCACCTAGCTTGAAGGGAACACAAAGTTTCTTTTCAGTTGCCAACTCCACTCCATACATATATATGGGGAGGTACAAGCTCCAACTCGGTTTTACAGTGAAAACGGCAGGCACTTCAAACCGGCACTAGGAAACAGACTGAGAAACCAGAGTAAGGGTTTCACCTGCAACCCGTTCCCTTTGTGCTGGATGAACGAACGTCTCTCCACATGCTCAGTTCTGAGAGATAAGTGTGTGTGAAAGCCGTCCTTCACCTAGCCTGAAAGGAACACAAAGTTTCTTTTCAGTTGCCAACTCCACTCCATACATATATATGGGGAGGTACAAGCTCCAACTCGGTTTTACAGTGAAAACGGCAGGCACTTCAAACCGGCACTAGGAAACAGACTGAGAAACCAGAGTAAGGGTTTCTCCTGCAACCCGTTCCCTTTGTGCTGGATGAACGAACGTCTCTCCACATGCTCAGTTCTGAGAGATAAGTGTGTGTGAAAGCCGTCCTTCACCTAGCTTGAAGGGAACACAAAGTTTCTTTTCAGTTGCAAACTCCACTCCATACATATATATGGGGAGGTACAAGCTCCAACTCGGTTTTACAGTGAAAAAGGCAGGCACTTCTAACCGGCGCTAGGAAACAGACTGAGAAACCAGAGTAAGGGTTTCTCCTGCAACCCGTTGCCTTTGTGCTGGATGAACGAAGGTCTCTCCACATTCTCAGGTCTGAGAGATAAATGAGTGTGAAAGCCGTCCTTCACCTAGATTGAAGGGAACACAAAGTTTCTTTTCAGTTGCAAACCCCACTCCATATATATATATGGGGAGGTACAAGCTCCAACTCGGTTTTACAGTGAAAACGGCAGGCACTTCAAACCGGCCCTAGGAAACAGACTGAGAAACCAGAGTAAGGGTTTCTCCTGCAACCCGTTCCCTTTGTGCTGGATGAACGAACGTCTCTCCACATGCTCAGTTCTGAGAGATAAGTGTGTGTGAAAGCCGTCCTTCACCAAGCTTGAAGGGAACACAAAGTTTCTTTTCAGTGGCCAACTCCACTCCATACATATATATGGGGAGGTACAAGCTGCAACTCTGTTTTACAGTGAAAACGGCAGGCACTTCAAACCGGCACTAGGAAACAGACTGAGAAACCAGAGTAAGGGTTTCTCCTGCAACCCGTTCCCTTTGTGCTGGATGAACGAACGTCTCTCCACATGCTCAGTTCTGAGAGATAAGTGTGTGTGAAAGCCGTCCTTCACCTAGCTTGAAGGGAACACAAAGTTTCTTTTCAGTTGCCAACTCCACTCCATACATATATATGGGGAGGTACAAGCTGCAACTCGGTTTTACAGTGAAAACGGCAGGCACTTCAAACCGGCACTAGGAAACAGACTGAGAAAGCAGAGTAAGGGTTTCTCCTGCAACCCGTTCCCTTTGTGCTGGATGAACGAACGTCTCTCCACATGCTCAGTTCTGAGAGATAAGTGTGTGTGAAAGCCGTCCTTCACCTAGCTTGAAGGGAACACAAAGTTTCTTTTCAGTTGCCAACTCCACTCCATACATATATATGGGGAGGTACAAGCTCCAACTCGGTTTTACAGTGAAAACGGCAGGCACTTCAAACCGGCACTAGGAAACAGACTGAGAAACCAGCGTAAGGGTTTCTCCTGCAACCCGTTCCCTTTGTGCTGGATGAACGAACGTCTCTCCACATGCTCAGTTCTGATAGATAAGTGTGTGTGAAAGCCGTCCTTCACCTAGCTTGAAGGGAACACAAAGTTTCTTTTCAGTTGCCAACTCCACTCCATACATATATATGGGGAGGTACAAGCTCCAACTCGGTTTTACAGTGAAAACGGCAGGCACTTCAAACCGGCACTAGGAAACAGACTGAGAAACCACAGTAAGGGTTCCTCCTGCAACCCGTTCCCTTTGTGCTGGATGAACGAACGTCTCTCCACATGCTCAGTTCTGAGAGATAAGTGTGTGTGAAAGCCGTCCTTCACCTAGCTTGAAAGGAACACAAAGTTTCTTTTCAGTTGCAAACTCCACTCCATACATATATATGGGGAGGTACAAGCTCCAACTCGGTTTTACAGTGAAAATGGCAGGCACTTCAAACCGGCACTAGGAAACCGACTGAGAATCCAGAGTAAGGGTTTCTCCTGCAACCCGTTCCCTTTGTGCTGGATGAACGAACGTCTCTCCACATGCTCAGTTCTGAGAGATAAGTGTGTGTGAAAGCCGTCCTTCACCTAGCTTGAAGGGAACACAAAGATTCTTTTCAGTTGCCAACTCCACTCCATACATATATATGGGGAGGTACAAGCTCCAACTCGGTTTTACAGTGAAAACGGCAGGCACTTCAAACCGGCACTAAGAAACCGACTGAGAATCCAGAGTAAGGGTTTATCCTGCAACCCGTTCCATTTGTGCTGGATGAACGAAAGTCTCTCCACATGCTCAGTTCTGAGAGATAAGTGTGTGTGAAAGCCGTCCTTCAGCTAGCTTGAAGGGAACACAAAGTTTCTTTTCAGTTGCCAACTCCACTCCATACATATATATGGGGAGGTACAAGCTCCAACTCGGTTTTACAGTGAAAACGGCAGGCACTTCAAACCGGCACTAGGAAACAGACTGAGAAACCAGAGTAAGGGTTTCTCCTGCAACCCGTTCCCTTTGTGCTGGATGAACGAACGTCTCTCCACATGCTCAGTTCTGAGAGATAAGTGTGTGTGAAAGCCGTCCTTCACCTAGCTTGAAGGGAACACAAAGTTTCTTTTCAGTTGCCAACTCCACTCCATACATATATATGGGGAGGTACAAGCTCCAACTCGGTTTTACAGTGAAAACGGCAGGCACTTCAAACCGGCACTAGGAAACAGACTGAGAAACCAGAGTAAGGGTTTCACCTGCAACCCGTTCCCTTTGTGCTGGATGAACGAACGTCTCTCCACATGCTCAGTTCTGAGAGATAAGTGTGTGTGAAAGCCGTCCTTCACCTAGCCTGAAAGGAACACAAAGTTTCTTTTCAGTTGCCAACTCCACTCCATACATATATATGGGGAGGTACAAGCTCCAACTCGGTTTTACAGTGAAAACGGCAGGCACTTCAAACCGGCACTAGGAAACAGACTGAGAAACCAGAGTAAGGGTTTCTCCTGCAACCCGTTCCCTTTGTGCTGGATGAACGAACGTCTCTCCACATGCTCAGTTCTGAGAGATAAGTGTGTGTGAAAGCCGTCCTTCACCTAGCTTGAAGGGAACACAAAGTTTCTTTTCAGTTGCAAACTCCACTCCATACATATATATGGGGAGGTACAAGCTCCAACTCGGTTTTACAGTGAAAAAGGCAGGCACTTCTAACCGGCGCTAGGAAACAGACTGAGAAACCAGAGTAAGGGTTTCTCCTGCAACCCGTTGCCTTTGTGCTGGATGAACGAAGGTCTCTCCACATACTCAGGTCTGAGAGATAAATGAGTGTGAAAGCCGTCCTTCACCTAGATTGAAGGGAACACAAAGTTTCTTTTCAGTTGCAAACCCCACTCCATATATATATATGGGGAGGTACAAGCTCCAACTCGGTTTTACAGTGAAAACGGCAGGCACTTCAAACCGGCACTAAGAAACCGACTGAGAATCCAGAGTAAGGGTTTATCCTGCAACCCGTTCCATTTGTGCTGGATGAACGAAAGTCTCTCCACATGCTCAGTTCTGAGAGATAAGTGTGTGTGAAAGCCGTCCTTCAGCTAGCTTGAAGGGAACACAAAGTTTCTTTTCAGTTGCCAACTCCACTCCATACATATATATGGGGAGGTACAAGCTCCAACTCGGTTTTACAGTGAAAACGGCAGGCACTTCAAACCGGCACTAGGAAACAGACTGAGAAACCAGAGTAAGGGTTTCTCCTGCAACCCGTTCCCTTTGTGCTGGATGAACGAACGTCTCTCCACATGCTCAGTTCTGAGAGATAAGTGTGTGTGAAAGCCGTCCTTCACCTAGCTTGAAGGGAACACAAAGTTTCTTTTCAGTTGCCAACTCCACTCCATACATATATATGGGGAGGTACAAGCTCCAACTCGGTTTTACAGTGAAAACGGCAGGCACTTCAAACCGGCACTAGGAAACAGACTGAGAAACCAGAGTAAGGGTTTCACCTGCAACCCGTTCCCTTTGTGCTGGATGAACGAACGTCTCTCCACATGCTCAGTTCTGAGAGATAAGTGTGTGTGAAAGCCGTCCTTCACCTAGCCTGAAAGGAACACAAAGTTTCTTTTCAGTTGCCAACTCCACTCCATACATATATATGGGGAGGTACAAGCTCCAACTCGGTTTTACAGTGAAAACGGCAGGCACTTCAAACCGGCACTAGGAAACAGACTGAGAAACCAGAGTAAGGGTTTCTCCTGCAACCCGTTCCCTTTGTGCTGGATGAACGAACGTCTCTCCACATGCTCAGTTCTGAGAGATAAGTGTGTGTGAAAGCCGTCCTTCACCTAGCTTGAAGGGAACACAAAGTTTCTTTTCAGTTGCAAACTCCACTCCATACATATATATGGGGAGGTACAAGCTCCAACTCGGTTTTACAGTGAAAAAGGCAGGCACTTCTAACCGGCGCTAGGAAACAGACTGAGAAACCAGAGTAAGGGTTTCTCCTGCAACCCGTTGCCTTTGTGCTGGATGAACGAAGGTCTCTCCACATTCTCAGGTCTGAGAGATAAATGAGTGTGAAAGCCGTCCTTCACCTAGATTGAAGGGAACACAAAGTTTCTTTTCAGTTGCAAACCCCACTCCATATATATATATGGGGAGGTACAAGCTCCAACACGGTTTTACAGTGAAAACGGCAGGCACTTCAAACCGGCCCTAGGAAACAGACTGAGAAACCAGAGTAAGGGTTTCTCCTGCAACCCGTTCCCTTTGTGCTGGATGAACGAACGTCTCTCCACATGCTCAGTTCTGAGAGATAAGTGTGTGTGAAAGCCGTCCTTCACCAAGCTTGAAGGGAACACAAAGTTTCTTTTCAGTGGCCAACTCCACTCCATACATATATATGGGGAGGTACAAGCTGCAACTCTGTTTTACAGTGAAAACGGCAGGCACTTCAAACCGGCACTAGGAAACAGACTGAGAAACCAGAGTAAGGGTTTCTCCTGCAACCCGTTCCCTTTGTGCTGGATGAACGAACGTCTCTCCACATGCTCAGTTCTGAGAGATAAGTGTGTGTGAAAGCCGTCCTTCACCTAGCTTGAAGGGAACACAAAGTTTCTTTTCAGGTGCCAACTCCACACCATACATATATATGGGGAGGTACAAGCTCCAACTCGGTTTTACAGTGAAAACGGCAGGCACTTCAAACCGGCACTAGGAAACAGACTGAGAAACCAGAGTAAGGGTTTCTCCTGCAACCCGTTCCCTTTGTGCTGGATGAACGAACGTCTCTCCACATGCTCAGTTCTGAGAGATAAGTGTGTGTGAAAGCCGTCCTTCACCTAGCTTGAAGGGAACACAAAGTTTCTTTTCAGGTGCCAACTCCACACCATACATATATATGGGGAGGTACAAGCTCCAACTCGGTTTTACAGTGAAAACGGCAGGCACTTCAAACCGGCACTAGGAAACAGACTGAGAAACCAGAGTAAGGGTTTCTCCTGCAACCCGTTCCCTCTGTGCTGGATGAACGAACGTCTCTCCACATGCTAAGTTCTGAGAGATAAGTGTGTGTGAAAGCCGTCCTTCACCTAGCTTGAAGGGAACACAGAGTTTCTTTCAGTTGCCAAATCCACTCCATACATATATATGGGGAGGTACAAGCTCCAACTCGGTTTTACAGTGAAAACGGCAGGCACTTCAAACCGGCACTAGAAAAACAGACTGAGAAACCACAGTAAGGGTTTCTCCTGCAACCCGTTCCCTTTGTGCTGGATGAACGAACGTCTCTCCACATGCTCAGTTCTGAGAGATAAGTGTGTGTGAAAGCCGTCCTTTACCTAGCTGGAAGGGAACACAAAGTTTCTTTTCAGTTGCCAACTCCACTCCATACATATATATGGGGAGGTACAAGCTCCAACTCGGTTTTACAGTGAAAACGGCAGGCACTTCAAACCGGCACTAGGAAACAGACTGAGAAACCAGAGTAAGGGTTTCTCCTGCAACCCGTTCCCTTTGTGCTGGATGAACGAACGTCTCTCCACATGCTCAGTTCTGAGAGATAAGTGTGTGTGAAAGCCGTCCTTCACCTAGCTTGAAGGGAACACAAAGTTTCTTTTCAGTTGCCAACCCCACTCCATACATATATATGGGGAGGTACAAGCTCCAACTCGGTTTTAAAGTGAAAACGGCAGGCACTTCAAACCGGCACTAGAAAAACAGACTGAGAAACCACAGTAAGGGTTTCTCCTGCAACCCGTTCCCTTTGTGCTGGATGAACGAACGTCTCTCCACATGCTCAGTTCTGAGAGATAAGTGTGTGTGAAAGCCGTCCTTCACCTAGCTTGAAGGGAACACAAAGTTTCTTTTCAGTTGCCAACTCCACTCCATACATATATATGGGGAGGTACAAGCCCCAACTCGGTTTTACAGTGAAAACAGCAGGCACTTCAAACCGGCTCTAGGAAACAGACTGAGAAACCAGAGTAAAGGTTTCTCCTGCAACCCGGTCCCTTTGTGCTGGATGAACGAACGTCTCTCCACATGCTCAGTTCTGATAGATAAGTGTGTGTGAAAGCCGTCCTTCACCTAGCTTGAAGGGAACACAAAGTTTCTTTTCAGTTGCAAACTCCACTCCATACATATATATGGGGAGGTACAAGTTCCAACTCGGTTTTACAGTGAAAAAGGCAGGCACTTCAAACCGGCGCTAGGAAACAGACTGAGAAACCAGAGTAAGGGTTTCTCCTGCAAACCGTTGCCTTTGTGCTGGATGAACGAAGGTCTCTCCACATACTCAGGTCTGAGAGATAAATGAGTGTGAAAGCCGTCCTTCACCTAGCTTGAAGGGAACACAAAGTTTCTTTTCAGTTGCCAACTCCACTCCATACATATATATGGGGAGGTACAAGCTCCAACTCGGTTTTACAGTGAAAACGGCAGGCACTTCAAACCGGCACTAAGAAACCGACTGAGAATCCAGAGTAAGGGTTTCTCCTGCAACCCGTTCCCTTTGTGCTAGATGAACGAACGTCTCTCCACATGCTCAGTTCTGAGAGATAAGTGTGTGTGAAAGCCGTCCTTCACCTAGCTTGAAGGGAACACAAAGTTTCTTTTCAGTTGCCAACTCCACTCCATACATATATATGGGGAGGTACAAGCTCCAACTCGGTTTTACAGTGAAAACGGCAGGCACTTCAAACCGGCACTAGGAAACAGACTGAGAAACCAGAGTAAGGGTTTCTCCTGCAACCCGTTCCCTTTGTGCTGGATGAACGAACGTCTCTCCACATGCTCAGTTCTGAGAGATAAGTGTGTGTGAAAGCCGTCCTTCACCTAGCTTGAAGGGAACACAAAGTTTCTTTTCAGTTGCCAACTCCACTCCATACATATATATGGGGAGGTACAAGCTCCAACTCGGTTTTACAGTGAAAACGGCAGGCACTTCAAACCGGCACTAGGAAACAGACTGAGAAACCAGAGTAAGGGTTTCTCCTGCAACCCGTTCCCTTTGTGCTGGATGAACGAACGTCTCTCCGCATGCTCAGTTCTGAGAGATAAGTGTGTGTGAAAGCCGTCCTTCACCTAGCTTGAAGGGAACACAAAGTTTCTTTTCAGTTGCAAACTTCACTCCATACATATATATGGGGAGGTAAAAGCTCCAACTCGGTTTTACAGTGAAAAAGGTAGGCACTTCAAACCGGCACTAGGAAACAGACTGAGAAACCAGAGTAAGGGTTTCTCCTGCATCCCGTTGCCTTTGTGCTGGATGAACGAAGGTTTCTCCACATACTCAGGTCTGAGAGATAAATGAGTGTGAAGCCGACCTTCACCTAGCTTGAAGGGAACACAAATTTTCTTTTCAGTTGCAAACCCCACTCCATATATATATATGGTGAGGTACAAGCTCCAACTCTGTTTACAGTGAAAACGGCAGGCACTTCAAACCGGCACTAGGAAACAGACTGAGAAACCAGAGTAAGGGTTTCTCCTGCAACCCGTTCCCTTTGTGCTGGATGAACGAACGTCTCTCCACATGCTCAGTTCTGAGAGATAAGTGTGTGTGAAAGCCGTCCTTCACCTAGCTTGAAGGGAACACAAAGTTTCTTTTCAGTTGCCAACTCCACTCCATACATATATATGGGGAGGTACAAGCTCCAACTCGGTTTTACAGTGAAAACGGCAGGCACTTCAAACCGGCACTAGGAAACAGACTGAGAAACCAGAGTAAGGGTTTCTCCTGCAACCCGTTCCCTTTGTGCTGGATGAACGAACGTCTCTCCACATGCTCAGTTCTGAGAGATAAGTGTGTGTGAAAGCCGTCCTTCACCTAGCTTGAAGGGAACACAAAGTTTCTTTTCAGTTGCCAACTCCACTCCATACATATATATGGGGAGGTACAAGGTCCAACTCGGTTTTACAGTGAAAACGGCAGGCACTTCAAACCGGCACTAGGAAACAGACTGAGAAACCAGAGTAAGGGTTTCTCCTGCAACCCGTTCCCTTTGTGCTGGATGAACGAACGTCTCTCCACATGCTCAGTTCTGAGAGATAAGTGTGTGTGAAAGCCGTCCTTCACCTAGCTTGAAGGGAACACAAAGTTTCTTTTCAGTTGCCAACTCCACTCCATACATATATATGGGGAGGTACAAGCTCCAACTCGGTTTTACAGTGAAAACGGCAGGCACTTCAAACCGGCACTAGGAAACAGACTGAGAAACCAGAGTAAGGGTTTCTCCTGCAACCCGTTCCCTTTGTGCTGGATGAACGAACGTCTCTCCACATGCTCAGTTCTGAGAGATAAGTGTGTGTGAAAGCCGTCCTTCACCTAGCTTGAAGGGAACACAAAGTTTCTTTTCAGTTGCCAACTCCACTCCATACATATATATGGGGAGGTACAAGCTCCAACTCGGTTTTACAGTGAAAACGGCAGGCACTTCAAACCGGCACTAGGAAACAGACTGAGAAACCAGAGTAAGGGTTTCTCCTGCAACCCGTTCCCTTTGTGCTGGATGAACGAACGTCTCTCCACATGCTCAGTTCTGAGAGATAAGTGTGTGTGAAAGCCGTCCTTCACCTAGCTTGAAGGGAACACAAAGTTTCTTTTCAGTTGCCAACTCCACACCATACATATATATGGGGAGGTACAAGCTCCAACTCGGTTTTACAGTGAAAAAGGCAGGCACTTCAAACCGGCGCTAGGAAACAGGCTGAGAAACCAGAGTAAGGGTTTCTCCTGCAACCCGTTGCCTTTGTGCTGGATGAACGAAGGTCTCTCCACATACTCAGGTCTGAGAGATAAATGAGTGTGAAAGCCGACCTTCACCTAGCTTGAAGGGAACACAAATTTTCTTTTCAGTTGCAAACCCCACTCCATATATATATATGGGGAGGTACAAGCTCCAACTCTGTTTTACAGTGAAAACGGCAGGCACTTCAAACCGGCACTAGGAAACAGACTGAGAAACCAGAGTAAGGGTTTCTCCTGCAACCCGTTCCCTTTGTGCTGGATGAACGAACGTCTCTCCACATGCTCAGTTCTGAGAGATAAGTGTGTGTGAAAGAAGTCCTTCACCTAGCTTGAAGGGAACACAAAGTTTCTTTTCAGTTGCAAACTCCACTCCATACATATATATGGGGAGGTACAAGCTCCCACTCGGTTTTACAGTGAAAAAGGCAGGCACTTCAAACCGGCGCTAGGAAACAGACTGAGAAACCAGAGTAAGGGTTTCTCCTGCAACCCGTTCCCTTTGTGCTGGATGAACAAACGTCTCTCCACATGCTCAGTTCTGAGAGATAAGTGTGTGTGAAAGCCGTCCTTCACATAGCTTGAAAGGAACACAAAGTTTCTTTTCAGTTGCCAACTCCACTCCATACATATATATGGGGAGGTACAAGCTCCAACTCGGTTTTACAGTGAAAACGGCAGGCACTTCAAACCGGCACTAGGAAACAGACTGAGAAACCAGAGTAAGGGTTTCTCCTGCAACCCGTTCCCTTTGTGCTGGATGAACGAACGTCTCTCCACATGCTCAGTTCTGAGAGATAAGTGTGTGTGAAAGCCGTCCTTCACCTAGCTTGAAGGGAACACAAAGTTTCTTTTCAGTTGCCAACTCCACTCCATACATATACATGGGGAGGTACAAGCTCCAACTCGGTTTTACAGTGAAAACGGCAGGCACTTCAAACCGGCACTAGGAAACCGACTGAGAATCCAGAGTAAGGGTTTCTCCTGCAACCAGTTCCCTTTGTGCTGGATGAACGAACGTCTCTCCACATGCTCAGTTCTGAGAGATAAGTGTGTTTGAAAGCCGTCCTTCACCTAGCTTGAAGGGAACACAAAGTTTCTTTTCAGTTGCCAACTCCACTCCATACATATATATGGGGAGGTACAAGCTCCAACTCGGTTTTACAGTGAAAACGGCAGGAACTTCAAACCGGCACTAGGAAACCGACTGAGAATCCAGAGTAAGGGTTTCTCCTGCAACCCGTTCCCTTTGTGCTAGATGAACGAACGTCTCTCCATATGCTCAGTTCTGAGAGATAAGTGTGTGTGAAAGCCGTCCTTCACCTAGCTTGAAGGGAACACAAAGTTTCTTTTCAGTTTTCACTCCATACATATATATGGGGAGGTAAAAGCTCCAACTCGGTTTTACAGTGAAAAAGGTAGGCACTTCAAACCGGCACTAGGAAACAGACTGAGAAACCAGAGTAAGGGTTTCTCCTGCATCCCGTTGCCTTTGTGCTGGATGAACGAAGGTTTCTCCACATACTCAGGTCTGAGAGATAAATGAGTGTGAAGCCGACCTTCACCTAGCTTGAAGGGAACACAAATTTTCTTTTCAGTTGCAAACCCCACTCCATATATATATATGGTGAGGTACAAGCTCCAACTCTGTTTACAGTGAAAACGGCAGGCACTTCAACCCGGCACTAGGAAACAGACTGAGAAACCAGAGTAAGGGTTTCTCCTGCAACCCGTTCCCTTTGTGCTGGATGAACGAACGTCTCTCCACATGCTCAGTTCTGAGAGATAAGTGTGTGTGAAAGCCGTCCTTCACCTAGCTTGAAGGGAACACAAAGTTTCTTTTCAGTTGCCAACTCCACTCCATACATATATATGGGGAGGTACAAGCTCCAACTCGGTTTTACAGTGAAAACGGCAGGCACTTCAAACCGGCACTAGGAAACAGACTGAGAAACCAGAGTAAGGGTTTCTCCTGCAAAACGTTCCCTTTGTGCTGGATGAACGAACGTCTCTCCACATGCTCAGTTCTGAGAGATAAGTGTGTGTGAAATCCGTCCTTCACCTAGCTTGAAAGTAACACAAAGTTTCTTTTCAGTTGCCAACTCCACTCCATACATATATATGGGGAGGTACAAATCCAACTCGGTTTTACAGTGAAAACGGCAGGCACTTCAAACCGGCACTAGGAAACAGACTGAGAAACCAGAGTAAGGGTTTCTCCTGCAAAACGTTCCCTTTGTGCTGGATGAACGAACGTCTCTCCACATGCTCAGTTCTGAGAGATAAGTGTGTGTGAAAGCCGTCCTTCACCTAGCTTGAAGGGAACACAAAGTTTCTTTTCAGTTGCCAACTCCACTCCATACATATATATGGGGAGGTACAAGCTCCAACTCGGTTTTACAGTGAAAACGGCAGGCACTTCAAACCGGCACTAGGAAACAGACTGAGAAACCAGAGTAAGGGTTTCTCCTGCAACCCGTTCCCTTTGTGCTGGATGAACGAACGTCTCTCCACATGCTCAGTTCTGAGAGATAAGTGTGTGTGAAAGCCGTCCTTCACCTAGCTTGAAGGGAACACAAAGTTTCTTTTCAGTTGCCAACTCCACTCCATACATATATATGGGGAGGTACAAGCTCCAACTCGGTTTTACAGTGAAAACGGCAGGCACTTCAAACCGGCACTAGGAAACAGACTGAGAAACCAGAGTAAGGGTTTCTCCTGCAACCCGTTCCCTTTGTGCTGGATGAACGAACGTCTCTCCACATGCTCAGTTCTGAGAGATAAGTGTGTGTGAAAGCCGTCCTTCACCTAGCTTGAAGGGAACACAAAGTTTCTTTTCAGTTGCCAACTCCACTCCATACATATATATGGGGAGGTACAAGCTCCAACTCGGTTTTACAGTGAAAACGGCAGGCACTTCAAACCGGCACTAGGAAACAGACTGAGAAACCAGAGTAAGGGTTTCTCCTGCAACCCGTTCCCTTTGTGCTGGATGAACGAACGTCTCTCCACATGCTCAGTTCTGAGAGATAAGTGTGTGTGAAAGCCGTCCTTCACCTAGCTTGAAGGGAACACAAAGTTTCTTTTCAGTTGCCAACTCCACTCCATACATATATATGGGGAGGTACAAGCTCCAACTCGGTTTTACAGTGAAAACGGCAGGCACTTCAAACCGGCACTAGGAAACAGACTGAGAAACCAGAGTAAGGGTTTCTCCTGCAACCCGTTCCCTTTGTGCTGGATGAACGAACGTCTCTCCACATGCTCAGTTCTGAGAGATAAGTGTGTGTGAAAGCCGTCCTTCACCTAGCTTGAAGGGAACACAAAGTTTCTTTTCAGTTGCCAACTCCACACCATACATATATATGGGGAGGTACAAGCTCCAACACGGTTTTACAGTGAAAAAGGCAGGCACTTCAAACCGGCGCTAGGAAACAGGCTGAGAAACCAGAGTAAGGGTTTCTCCTGCAACCCGTTGCCTTTGTGCTGGATGAACGAAGGTCTCTCCACATACTCAGGTCTGAGAGATAAATGAGTGTGAAAGCCGACCTTCACCTAGCTTGAAGGGAACACAAATTTTCTTTTCAGTTGCAAACCCCACTCCATATATATATATGGGGAGGTACAAGCTCCAACTCTGTTTTACAGTGAAAACGGCAGGCACTTCAAACCGGCACTAGGAAACAGACTGAGAAACCAGAGTAAGGGTTTCTCCTGCAACCCGTTCCCTTTGTGCTGGATGAACGAACGTCTCTCCACATGCTCAGTTCTGAGAGATAAGTGTGTGTGAAAGAAGTCCTTCACCTAGCTTGAAGGGAACACAAAGTTTCTTTTCAGTTGCAAACTCCACTCCATACATATATATGGGGAGGTACAAGCTCCCACTCGGTTTTACAGTGAAAAAGGCAGGCACTTCAAACCGGCGCTAGGAAACAGACTGAGAAACCAGAGTAAGGGTTTCTCCTGCAACCCGTTCCCTTTGTGCTGGATGAACAAACGTCTCTCCACATGCTCAGTTCTGAGAGATAAGTGTGTGTGAAAGCCGTCCTTCACATAGCTTGAAAGGAACACAAAGTTTCTTTTCAGTTGCCAACTCCACTCCATACATATATATGGGGAGGTACAAGCTCCAACTCGGTTTTACAGTGAAAACGGCAGGCACTTCAAACCGGCACTAGGAAACAGACTGAGAAACCAGAGTAAGGGTTTCTCCTGCAACCCGTTCCCTTTGTGCTGGATGAACGAACGTCTCTCCACATGCTCAGTTCTGAGAGATAAGTGTGTGTGAAAGCCGTCCTTCACCTAGCTTGAAGGGAACACAAAGTTTCTTTTCAGTTGCCAACTCCACTCCATACATATACATGGGGAGGTACAAGCTCCAACTCGGTTTTACAGTGAAAACGGCAGGCACTTCAAACCGGCACTAGGAAACCGACTGAGAATCCAGAGTAAGGGTTTCTCCTGCAACCCGTTCCCTTTGTGCTGGATGAACGAACGTCTC
Organism: Vicugna pacos; assembly: GCF_048564905.1. NCBI lineage: Eukaryota > Metazoa > Chordata > Mammalia > Artiodactyla > Camelidae > Vicugna > Vicugna pacos. Next base: position 71,051,422 of record NW_027328740.1, on the reverse strand, counting down.
TCCACATGCTCAGTTCTGAGAGATAAGTGTGTGTGAAAGCCGTCCTTCACCTAGCTTGAAGGGAACACAAAGTTTCTTTTCAGTTGCCAACTCCACTCCATACATATATATGGGGAGGTACAAGCTCCAACTCGGTTTTACAGTGAAAACGGCAGGCACTTCAAACCGGCACTAGGAAACAGACTGAGAAACCAGAGTAAGGGTTTCTCCTGCAAAACGTTCCCTTTGTGCTGGATGAACGAACGTCTCTCCACATGCTCAGATCTGAGAGATAAGTGTGTGTGAAATCCGTCCTTCACCTAGCTTGAAAGTAACACAAAGTTTCTTTTCAGTTGCCAACTCCACTCCATACATATATATGGGGAGGTACAAATCCAACTCGGTTTTACAGTGAAAACGGCAGGCACTTCAAACCGGCACTAGGAAACAGACTGAGAAACCAGAGTAAGGGTTTCTCCTGCAACCCGTTCCCTTTGTGCTGGATGAACGAACGTCTCTCCACATGCTCAGTTCTGAGAGATAAGTGTGTGTGAAAGCCGTCCTTCACCTAGCTTGAAGGGAACACAAAGTTTCTTTTCAGTTGCAAACTCCACACCATACATATATATGGGGAGGTACAAGCTCCAACTCGGTTTTACAGTGAAAAAGGCAGGCACTTCAAACCGGTGCTAGGAAACAGACTGAGAAACCAGAGTAAGGGTTTCTCCTGCAACCCGTTGCCTTTGTGCTGGATGAACGAAGGTCTCTCCACATACTCAGGTCTGAGAGATAAATGAGTGTGAAAGCCGACCTTCACCTAGCTTGAAGGGAACACAAATTTTCTTTTCAGTTGCAAACCCCACTCCATATATATATATGGGGTGGTACAAGCTCCAACTCTGTTTTACAGTGAAAACGGCAGGCACTTCAAACCGGCACTAGGAAACACACTGAGAAACCAGAGTAAAGGTTTCTCCTGCAACCCGTTCCCTTTGTGCTGGATGAACGAACGTCTCTCCACATGCTCAGTTCTGTGAGATAAATGTGTGTGAAAGAAGTCCTTCACCTAGCTTGAAGGGAACACAAAGTTTCTTTTCAGTTGCAAACTCCACTCCATACATATATATGGGGAGGTACAAGCTCCCACTCGGTTTTACAGTGAAAAAGGCAGGCACTTCAAACCGGCGCTAGGAAACAGACTGAGAAACCAGAGTAAGGGTTTCTCCTGCAACCCGGTGCCTTTGTGCTGGATGAACGAAGGTCTCTCCACATACTCAGGTCTGAGAGATAAATGAGTGTGAAAGCCGACCTTCACCTAGCTTGAAGGGAACATAAATTTTCTTTTCAGTTGCAAACCCCACTCCATATATATATATGGGGATGTACAAGCTCCAAGTCTGTTTTACAGTGAAAACGGCAGGCACTTCAAACCGGCACTAGGATACAGACTGAGAAACCAGAGTAAGGGTTTCTCCTGCAACCCGTTCCCTTTGTGCTGGATGAACGAACGTCTCTCCACATGCTCAGTTCTGAGAGATAAGTGTGTGTGAAAGCCGTCCTTCACCTAGCTTGAAGGGAACACAAAGTTTCTTTTCAGTTGCCAACTCCACTCCATACATATATATGGGGAGGTACAAGCTCCAACTCGGTTTTACAGTGAAAACGGCAGGCACTTCAAACCGGCACTAGGAAACAGACTGAGAAACCAGAGTAAGGGTTTCCCCTGCAACCCGTTCCCATTGTGCTGGATGAACGAACGTCTCTCCACATGCTCAGTTCTGAGAGATAAGTGTGTGTGAAAGCCGTCCTTCACCTAGCTTGAAGGGAACACAAAGTTTCTTTTCAGTTGCCAACTCCACTCCATACATATATATGGGGAGGTACAAGCTCCAACTCGGTTTTACAGTGAAAACGGCAGGCACTTCAAACCGGCACTAGGAAACAGACTGAGAAACCAGAGTAAGGGTTTCTCCTGCAACCCGTTCCCTTTGTGCTGGATGAACGAACGTCTCTCCACATGCTCAGTTCTGAGAGATAAGTGTGTGTGAAAGCCGTCCTTCACCTAGCTTGAAGGGAACACAAAGTTTCTTTTCAGTTGCAAACCCCACTCCATATATATATATGGGGTGGTACAAGCTCCAACTCTGTTTTACAGTGAAAACGGCAGGCACTTCAAACCGGCACTAGGAAACACACTGAGAAACCAGAGTAAAGGTTTCTCCTGCAACCCGTTCCCTTTGTGCTGGATGAACGAACGTCTCTCCACATGCTCAGTTCTGTGAGATAAGTGTGTGTGAAAGAAGTCCTTCACCTAGCTTGAAGGGAACACAAAGTTTCTTTTCAGTTGCAAACTCCACTCCATACATATATATGGGGAGGTACAAGCTCCCACTCGGTTTTACAGTGAAAAAGGCAGGCACTTCAAACCGGCGCTAGGAAACAGCCTGAGAAACCAGAGTAAGGGTTTCTCCTGCAACACGTTGCCTTTGTGCTGGATGAACGAAGGTCTCTCCACATACTCAGGTCTGAGAGATAAATGAGTGTGAAAGCCGACCTTCACCTAGCTTGAAGGGAACATAAATTTTCTTTTCAGTTGCAAACCCCACTCCATATATATATATGGGGATGTACAAGCTCCAAGTCTGTTTTACAGTGAAAACGGCAGGCACTTCAAACCGGCACTAGGAAACAGACTGAGAAACCAGAGTAAGGGTTTCTCCTGCAACCCGTTCCCTTTGTGCTGGATGAACGAACGTCTCTCCACATGCTCAGTTCTGAGAGATAAGTGTGTGTGAAAGCCGTCCTTCACCTAGCTTGAAGGGAACACAAAGTTTCTTTTCAGTTGCCAACTCCACTCCATACATATATATGGGGAGGTACAAGCTCCAACTCGGTTTTACAGTGAAAACGGCAGGCACTTCAAACCGGCACTAGGAAACAGACTGAGAAACCAGAGTAAGGGTTTCCCCTGCAACCCGTTCCCATTGTGCTGGATGAACGAACGTCTCTCCACATGCTCAGTTCTGAGAGATAAGTGTGTGTGAAAGCCGTCCTTCACCTAGCTTGAAGGGAACACAAAGTTTCTTTTCAGTTGCCAACTCCACTCCATACATATACATGGGGAGGTACAAGCTTCAACTCGGTTTTACAGTGAAAACGGCAGGCACTTCAAACCGGCACTAGGAAACAGACTGAGAATCCAGAGTAAGGGTTTCTCCTGCAACCCGTTCCCTTTGTGCTGGATGAACGAACGTCTCTCCACATGCTCAGTTCTGAGGGATAAGTGTGTGTGAAAGCCGTCCTTCACCTAGCTTGAAGGGAACACAAAGTTTCTTTTCAGTTGCCAACTCCACTCCATACATATATATGGGGAGGTACAAGCTCCAACTCGGTTTTACAGTGAAAACGGCAGGCACTTCAAACCGGCACTAAGAAACCGACTGAGAATCCAGAGTAAGGGTTTCTCCTGCAACCCGTTCCCTTTGTGCTAGATGAACGAACGTCTCTCCACATGCTCAGTTCTGAGAGATAAGTGTGTGTGAAAGCCGTCCTTCACCTAGCTTGAAGGGAACACAAAGTTTCTTTTCAGTTGCCAACTCCACTCCATACATATATATGGGGAGGTACAAGCTCCAACTCGGTTTTACAGTGAAAACGGCAGGCACTTCAAACCGGCACTAGGAAACAGACTGAGAAACCAGAGTAAGGGTTTCTACTGCAAACCGTTCCCTTTGTGCTGGATGAACGAACGTCTCTCCACATGCTCAGTTCTGAGAGATAAGTGTGTGTGAAATCCGTCCTTCACCTAGCTTGAAGGGAACACAAAGTTTCTTTTCAGTTGCCAACTCCACTCCATACATATATATGGGGAGGTACAAGCTCCAACTCGGTTTTACAGTGAAAACGGCAGGCACTTCAAACCGGCACTAGGAAACAGACTGAGAAACCAGAGTAAGGGTTTCTCCTGCAAAACGTTCCCTTTGTGCTGGATGAACGAACGTCTCTCCACATGCTCAGTTCTGAGAGATAAGTGTGTGTGAAATCCGTCCTTCACCTAGCTTGAAAGTAACACAAAGTTTCTTTTCAGTTGCCAACTCCACTCCATACATATATATGGGGAGGTACAAGCTCCAACTCGGTTTTACAGTGAAAACGGCAGGCACTTCAAACCGGCACTAGGAAACAGACTGAGAAACCAGAGTAAGGGTTTATCCTGCAACCCGTTCCCTTTGTGCTGGATGAACGAACGTCTCTCCACATGCTCAGTTCTGAGAGATAAGTGTGTGTGAAAGCCGTCCTTCACCTAGCTTGAAGGGAACACAAAGTTTCTTTTCAGTTGCAAACTCCACACCATACATATATATGGGGAGGTACAAGCTCCAACTCGGTTTTACAGTGAAAAAGGCAGGCACTTCAAACCGGCGCTAGGAAACAGACTGAGAAACCAGAGTAAGGGTTTCTCCTGCAACCCGTTGCCTTTGTGCTGGATGAACGAAGGTCTCTCCACATACTCAGGTCTGAGAGATAAATGAGTGTGAAAGCCGACCTTCACCTAGCTTGAAGGGAACACAAATTTTCTTTTCAGTTGCAAACCCCACTCCATATATATATATGGGGAGATACAAGCTCCAACTCTGTTTTACAGTGAAAACGGCAGGCACTTCAAACCGGCACTAGGAAACACACTGAGAAACCAGAGTAAGGGTTTCTCCTGCAACCCGTTCCCTTTGTGCTGGATGAACGAACGTCTCTCCACATGCTCAGTTCTGAGAGATAAGTGTGTGTGAAAGAAGTCCTTCACCTAGCTTGAAGGGAACACAAAGTTTCTTTTCAGTTGCAAACTCCACTCCATACATATATATGGGGAGGTACAAGCTCCCACTCGGTTTTACAGTGAAAAAGGCAGGCACTTCAAACCGGCGCTAGGAAACAGACTGAGAAACCAGAGTAAGGGTTTCTCCTGCAACCCGTTCCCTTTGTGCTGGATGAACAAACGTCTCTCCACATGCTCAGTTCTGAGAGATAAGTGTGTGTGAAAGCCGTCCTTCACATAGCTTGAAAGGAACACAAAGTTTCTTTTCAGTTGCCAACTCCACTCCATACATATATATGGGGAGGTACAAGCTCCAACTCGGTTTTACAGTGAAAACGGCAGGCACTTCAAACCGGCACTAGGAAACAGACTGAGAAACCAGAGTAAGGGTTTCTCCTGCAACCCGTTCCCTTTGTGCTGGATGAACGAACGTCTCTCCACATGCTCAGTTCTGAGAGATAAGTGTGTGTGAAAGCCGTCCTTCACCTAGCTTGAAGGGAACACAAAGTTTCTTTTCAGTTGCCAACTCCACTCCATACATATACATGGGGAGGTACAAGCTCCAACTCGGTTTTACAGTGAAAACGGCAGGCACTTCAAACCGGCACTAGGAAACCGACTGAGAATCCAGAGTAAGGGTTTCACCTGCAACCCGTTCCCTTTGTGCTGGATGAACGAACGTCTCTCCACATGCTCAGTTCTGAGAGATAAGTGTGTGTGAAAGCCGTCCTTCACCTAGCTTGAAGGGAACACAAAGTTTCTTTTCAGTTGCCAACTCCACTCCATACATATATATGGGGAGGTACAAGCTCCAACTCGGTTTTACAGTGAAAACGGCAGGCACTTCAAACCGGCACTAGGAAACAGACTGAGAAACCAGAGTAAGGGTTTCTCCTGCAAAACGTTCCCTTTGTGCTGGATGAACGAACGTCTCTCCACATGCTCAGTTCTGAGAGATAAGTGTGTGTGAAATCCGTCCTTCACCTAGCTTGAAAGTAACACAAAGTTTCTTTTCAGTTGCCAACTCCACTCCATACATATATATGGGGAGGTACAAATCCAACTCGGTTTTACAGTGAAAACGGCAGGCACTTCAAACCGGCACTAGGAAACAGACTGAGAAACCAGAGTAAGGGTTTCTCCTGCAACCCGTTCCCTTTGTGCTGGATGAACGAACGTCTCTCCACATGCTCAGTTCTGAGAGATAAGTGTGTGTGAAAGCCGTCCTTCACCTAGCTTGAAGGGAACACAAAGTTTCTTTTCAGTTGCAAACTCCACACCATACATATATATGGGGAGGTACAAGCTCCAACTCGGTTTTACAGTGAAAAAGGCAGGCACTTCAAACCGGTGCTAGGAAACAGACTGAGAAACCAGAGTAAGGGTTTCTCCTGCAACCCGTTGCCTTTGTGCTGGATGAACGAAGGTCTCTCCACATACTCAGGTCTGAGAGATAAATGAGTGTGAAAGCCGACCTTCACCTAGCTTGAAGGGAACACAAATTTTCTTTTCAGTTGCAAACCCCACTCCATATATATATATGGGGTGGTACAAGCTCCAACTCTGTTTTACAGTGAAAACGGCAGGCACTTCAAACCGGCACTAGGAAACACACTGAGAAACCAGAGTAAAGGTTTCTCCTGCAACCCGTTCCCTTTGTGCTGGATGAACGAACGTCTCTCCACATGCTCAGTTCTGTGAGATAAGTGTGTGTGAAAGAAGTCCTTCACCTAGCTTGAAGGGAACACAAAGTTTCTTTTCAGTTGCCAACTCCACTCCATACATATATATGGGGAGGTACAAGCTCCAACTCGGTTTTACAGTGAAAACGGCAGGCACTTCAAACCGGCACTAGGAAACAGACTGAGAAACCAGAGTAAGGGTTTCTCCTGCAAAACGTTCCCTTTGTGCTGGATGAACGAACGTCTCTCCACATGCTCAGTTCTGAGAGATAAGTGTGTGTGAAATCCGTCCTTCACCTAGCTTGAAAGTAACACAAAGTTTCTTTTCAGTTGCCAACTCCACTCCATACATATATATGGGGAGGTACAAGCTCCAACTCGGTTTTACAGTGAAAACGGCAGGCACTTCAAACCGGCACTAGGAAACAGACTGAGAAACCAGAGTAAGGGTTTCTCCTGCAACCCGTTCCCTTTGTGCTGGATGAACGAACGTCTCTCCACATGCTCAGTTCTGAGAGATAAGTGTGTGTGAAAGCCGTCCTTCACCTAGCTTGAAGGGAACACAAAGTTTCTTTTCAGTTGCAAACTCCACACCATACATATATATGGGGAGGTACAAGCTCCAACTCGGTTTTACAGTGAAAAAGGCAGGCACTTCAAACCGGCGCTAGGAAACAGACTGAGAAACCAGAGTAAGGGTTTCTCCTGCAACCCGTTGCCTTTGTGCTGGATGAACGAAGGTCTCTCCACATACTCAGGTCTGAGAGATAAATGAGTGTGAAAGCCGACCTTCACCTAGCTTGAAGGGAACACAAATTTTCTTTTCAGTTGCAAACCCCACTCCATATATATATATGGGGAGATACAAGCTCCAACTCTGTTTTACAGTGAAAACGGCAGGCACTTCAAACCGGCACTAGGAAACACACTGAGAAACCAGAGTAAGGGTTTCTCCTGCAACCCGTTCCCTTTGTGCTGGATGAACGAACGTCTCTCCACATGCTCAGTTCTGAGAGATAAGTGTGTGTGAAAGAAGTCCTTCACCTAGCTTGAAGGGAACACAAAGTTTCTTTTCAGTTGCAAACTCCACTCCATACATATATATGGGGAGGTACAATCTCCCACTCGGTTTTACAGTGAAAAATGCAGGCACTTCAAACCGGCGCTAGGAAACAGACTGAGAAACCAGAGTAAGGGTTTCTCCTGCAACCCGTTCCCTTTGTGCTGGATGAACAAACGTCTCTCCACATGCTCAGTTCTGAGAGATAAGTGTGTGTGAAAGCCGTCCTTCACATAGCTTGAAAGGAACACAAAGTTTCTTTTCAGTTGCCAACTCCACTCCATACATATATATGGGGAGGTACAAGCTCCAACTCGGTTTTACAGTGAAAACGGCAGGCACTTCAAACCGGCACTAGGAAACAGACTGAGAAACCAGAGTAAGGGTTTCTCCTGCAACCCGTTCCCTTTGTGCTGGATGAACGAACGTCTCTCCACATGCTCAGTTCTGAGAGATAAGTGTGTGTGAAAGCCGTCCTTCACCTAGCTTGAAGGGAACACAAAGTTTCTTTTCAGTTGCCAACTCCACTCCATACATATACATGGGGAGGTACAAGCTCCAACTCGGTTTTACAGTGAAAACGGCAGGCACTTCAAACCGGCACTAGGAAACCGACTGAGAATCCAGAGTAAGGGTTTCTCCTGCAACCCGTTCCCTTTGTGCTGGATGAACGAACGTCTCTCCACATGCTCAGTTCTGAGAGATAAGTGTGTGTGAAAGCCGTCCTTCACCTAGCTTGAAGGGAACACAAAGTTTCTTTTCAGTTGCCAACTCCACTCCATACATATATATGGGGAGGTACAAGCTCCAACTCGGTTTTACAGTGAAAACGGCAGGCACTTCAAACCGGCACTAGGAAACAGACTGAGAAACCAGAGTAAGGGTTTCTCCTGCAAAACGTTCCCTTTGTGCTGGATGAACGAACGTCTCTCCACATGCTCAGTTCTGAGAGATAAGTGTGTGTGAAATCCGTCCTTCACCTAGCTTGAAAGTAACACAAAGTTTCTTTTCAGTTGCCAACTCCACTCCATACATATATATGGGGAGGTACAAATCCAACTCGGTTTTACAGTGAAAACGGCAGGCACTTCAAACCGGCACTAGGAAACAGACTGAGAAACCAGAGTAAGGGTTTCTCCTGCAACCCGTTCCCTTTGTGCTGGATGAACGAACGTCTCTCCACATGCTCAGTTCTGAGAGATAAGTGTGTGTGAAAGCCGTCCTTCACCTAGCTTGAAGGGAACACAAAGTTTCTTTTCAGTTGCAAACTCCACACCATACATATATATGGGGAGGTACAAGCTCCAACTCGGTTTTACAGTGAAAAAGGCAGGCACTTCAAACCGGTGCTAGGAAACAGACTGAGAAACCAGAGTAAGGGTTTCTCCTGCAACCCGTTGCCTTTGTGCTGGATGAACGAAGGTCTCTCCACATACTCAGGTCTGAGAGATAAATGAGTGTGAAAGCCGACCTTCACCTAGCTTGAAGGGAACACAAATTTTCTTTTCAGTTGCAAACCCCACTCCATATATATATATGGGGTGGTACAAGCTCCAACTCTGTTTTACAGTGAAAACGGCAGGCACTTCAAACCGGCACTAGGAAACACACTGAGAAACCAGAGTAAAGGTTTCTCCTGCAACCCGTTCCCTTTGTGCTGGATGAACGAACGTCTCTCCACATGCTCAGTTCTGTGAGATAAGTGTGTGTGAAAGAAGTCCTTCACCTAGCTTGAAGGGAACACAAAGTTTCTTTTCAGTTGCAAACTCCACTCCATACATATATATGGGGAGGTACAAGCTCCCACTCGGTTTTACAGTGAAAAAGGCAGGCACTTCAAACCGGCGCTAGGAAACAGCCTGAGAAACCAGAGTAAGGGTTTCTCCTGCAACCCGGTGCCTTTGTGCTGGATGAACGAAGGTCTCTCCACATACTCAGGTCTGAGAGATAAATGAGTGTGAAAGCCGACCTTCACCTAGCTTGAAGGGAACATAAATTTTCTTTTCAGTTGCAAACCCCACTCCATATATATATATGGGGATGTACAAGCTCCAAGTCTGTTTTACAGTGAAAACGGCAGGCACTTCAAACCGGCACTAGGAAACAGACTGAGAAACCAGAGTAAGGGTTTCTCCTGCAACCCGTTCCCTTTGTGCTGGATGAACGAACGTCTCTCCACATGCTCAGTTCTGAGAGATAAGTGTGTGTGAAAGCCGTCCTTCACCTAGCTTGAAGGGAACACAAAGTTTCTTTTCAGTTGCCAACTCCACTCCATACATATATATGGGGAGGTACAAGCTCCAACTCGGTTTTACAGTGAAAACGGCAGGCACTTCAAACCGGCACTAGGAAACAGACTGAGAAACCAGAGTAAGGGTTTCCCCTGCAACCCGTTCCCATTGTGCTGGATGAACGAACGTCTCTCCACATGCTCAGTTCTGAGAGATAAGTGTGTGTGAAAGCCGTCCTTCACCTAGCTTGAAGGGAACACAAAGTTTCTTTTCAGTTGCCAACTCCACTCCATACATATATATGGGGAGGTACAAGCTCCAACTCGGTTTTACAGTGAAAACGGCAGGCACTTCAAACCGGCACTAGGAAACAGACTGAGAAACCAGAGTAAGGGTTTCTCCTGCAACCCGTTCCCTTTGTGCTGGATGAACGAACGTCTCTCCACATGCTCAGTTCTGAGAGATAAGTGTGTGTGAAAGCCGTCCTTCACCTAGCTTGAAGGGAACACAAAGTTTCTTTTCAGTTGCAAACCCCACTCCATATATATATATGGGGTGGTACAAGCTCCAACTCTGTTTTACAGTGAAAACGGCAGGCACTTCAAACCGGCACTAGGAAACACACTGAGAAACCAGAGTAAAGGTTTCTCCTGCAACCCGTTCCCTTTGTGCTGGATGAACGAACGTCTCTCCACATGCTCAGTTCTGTGAGATAAGTGTGTGTGAAAGAAGTCCTTCACCTAGCTTGAAGGGAACACAAAGTTTCTTTTCAGTTGCAAACTCCACTCCATACATATATATGGGGAGGTACAAGCTCCCACTCGGTTTTACAGTGAAAAAGGCAGGCACTTCAAACCGGCGCTAGGAAACAGACTGAGAAACCAGAGTAAGGGTTTCTCCTGCAACCCGGTGCCTTTGTGCTGGATGAACGAAGGTCTCTCCACATACTCAGGTCTGAGAGATAAATGAGTGTGAAAGCCGACCTTCACCTAGCTTGAAGGGAACATAAATTTTCTTTTCAGTTGCAAACCCCCTCTCCATATATATATATGGGGATGTACAAGCTCCAAGTCTGTTTTACAGTGAAAACGGCAGGCACTTCAAACCGGCACTAGGATACAGCCTGAGAAACCAGAGTAAGGGTTTCTCCTGCAACCCGTTCCCTTTGTGCTGGATGAACGAACGTCTCTCCACATGCTCAGTTCTGAGAGATAAGTGTGTGTGAAAGCCGTCCTTCACCTAGCTTGAAGGGAACACAAAGTTTCTTTTCAGTTGCCAACTCCACTCCATACATATATATGGGGAGGTACAAGCTCCAACTCGGTTTTACAGTGAAAACGGCAGGCACTTCAAACCGGCACTAGGAAACAGACTGAGAAACCAGAGTAAGGGTTTCCCCTGCAACCCGTTCCCATTGTGCTGGATGAACGAACGTCTCTCCACATGCTCAGTTCTGAGAGATAAGTGTGTGTGAAAGCCGTCCTTCACCTAGCTTGAAGGGAACACAAAGTTTCTTTTCAGTTGCCAACTCCACTCCATACATATATATGGGGAGGTACAAGCTCCAACTCGGTTTTACAGTGAAAACGGCAGGCACTTCAAACCGGCACTAGGAAACAGACTGAGAAACCAGAGTAAGGGTTTCTCCTGCAACCCGTTCCCTTTGTGCTGGATGAACGAACGTCTCTCCACATGCTCAGTTCTGAGAGATAAGTGTGTGTGAAAGCCGTCCTTCACCTAGCTTGAAGGGAACACAAAGTTTCTTTTCAGTTGCAAACCCCACTCCATATATATATATGGGGTGGTACAAGCTCCAACTCTGTTTTACAGTGAAAACGGCAGGCACTTCAAACCGGCACTAGGAAACACACTGAGAAACCAGAGTAAAGGTTTCTCCTGCAACCCGTTCCCTTTGTGCTGGATGAACGAACGTCTCTCCACATGCTCAGTTCTGTGAGATAAGTGTGTGTGAAAGAAGTCCTTCACCTAGCTTGAAGGGAACACAAAGTTTCTTTTCAGTTGCAAACTCCACTCCATACATATATATGGGGAGGTACAAGCTCCCACTCGGTTTTACAGTGAAAAAGGCAGGCACTTCAAACCGGCGCTAGGAAACAGCCTGAGAAACCAGAGTAAGGGTTTCTCCTGCAACCCGTTGCCTTTGTGCTGGATGAACGAAGGTCTCTCCACATACTCAGGTCTGAGAGATAAATGAGTGTGAAAGCCGACCTTCACCTAGCTTGAAGGGAACATAAATTTTCTTTTCAGTTGCAAACCCCACTCCATATATATATATGGGGATGTACAAGCTCCAAGTCTGTTTTACAGTGAAAACGGCAGGCACTTCAAACCGGCACTAGGAAACAGACTGAGAAACCAGAGTAAGGGTTTCTCCTGCAACCCGTTCCCTTTGTGCTGGATGAACGAACGTCTCTCCACATGCTCAGTTCTGAGAGATAAGTGTGTGTGAAAGCCGTCCTTCACCTAGCTTGAAGGGAACACAAAGTTTCTTTTCAGTTGCCAACTCCACTCCATACATATATATGGGGAGGTACAAGCTCCAACTCGGTTTTACAGTGAAAACGGCAGGCACTTCAAACCGGCACTAGGAAACAGACTGAGAAACCAGAGTAAGGGTTTCCCCTGCAACCCGTTCCCATTGTGCTGGATGAACGAACGTCTCTCCACATGCTCAGTTCTGAGAGATAAGTGTGTGTGAAAGCCGTCCTTCACCTAGCTTGAAGGGAACACAAAGTTTCTTTTCAGTTGCCAACTCCACTCCATACATATACATGGGGAGGTACAAGCTTCAACTCGGTTTTACAGTGAAAACGGCAGGCACTTCAAACCGGCACTAGGAAACAGACTGAGAATCCAGAGTAAGGGTTTCTCCTGCAACCCGTTCCCTTTGTGCTGGATGAACGAACGTCTCTCCACATGCTCAGTTCTGAGGGATAAGTGTGTGTGAAAGCCGTCCTTCACCTAGCTTGAAGGGAACACAAAGTTTCTTTTCAGTTGCCAACTCCACTCCATACATATATATGGGGAGGTACAAGCTCCAACTCGGTTTTACAGTGAAAACGGCAGGCACTTCAAACCGGCACTAAGAAACCGACTGAGAATCCAGAGTAAGGGTTTCTCCTGCAACCCGTTCCCTTTGTGCTAGATGAACGAACGTCTCTCCACATGCTCAGTTCTGAGAGATAAGTGTGTGTGAAAGCCGTCCTTCACCTAGCTTGAAGGGAACACAAAGTTTCTTTTCAGTTGCCAACTCCACTCCATACATATATATGGGGAGGTACAAGCTCCAACTCGGTTTTACAGTGAAAACGGCAGGCACTTCAAACCGGCACTAGGAAACAGACTGAGAAACCAGAGTAAGGGTTTCTACTGCAAACCGTTCCCTTTGTGCTGGATGAACGAACGTCTCTCCACATGCTCAGTTCTGAGAGATAAGTGTGTGTGAAATCCGTCCTTCACCTAGCTTGAAGGGAACACAAAGTTTCTTTTCAGTTGCCAACTCCACTCCATACATATATATGGGGAGGTACAAGCTCCAACTCGGTTTTACAGTGAAAACGGCAGGCACTTCAAACCGGCACTAGGAAACAGACTGAGAAACCAGAGTAAGGGTTTCTCCTGCAAAACGTTCCCTTTGTGCTGGATGAACGAACGTCTCTCCACATGCTCAGTTCTGAGAGATAAGTGTGTGTGAAATCCGTCCTTCACCTAGCTTGAAAGTAACACAAAGTTTCTTTTCAGTTGCCAACTCCACTCCATACATATATATGGGGAGGTACAAGCTCCAACTCGGTTTTACAGTGAAAACGGCAGGCACTTCAAACCGGCACTAGGAAACAGACTGAGAAACCAGAGTAAGGGTTTCTCCTGCAACCCGTTCCCTTTGTGCTGGATGAACGAACGTCTCTCCACATGCTCAGTTCTGAGAGATAAGTGTGTGTGAAAGCCGTCCTTCACCTAGCTTGAAGGGAACACAAAGTTTCTTTTCAGTTGCAAACTCCACACCCTACATATATATGGGGAGGTACAAGCTCCAACTCGGTTTTACAGTGAAAAAGGCAGGCACTTCAAACCGGCACTAGGAAACAGACTGAGAAACCAGAGTAAGGGTTTCTCCTGCAACCCGTTGCCTTTGTGCTGGATGAACGAAGGTCTCTCCACATACTCAGGTCTGAGAGATAAATGAGTGTGAAAGCCGACCTTCACCTAGCTTGAAGGGAACACAAATTTTCTTTTCAGTTGCAAACCCCACTCCATATATATATATGGGGAGATACAAGCTCCAACTCTGTTTTACAGTGAAAACGGCAGGCACTTCAAACCGGCACTAGGAAACAGACTGAGAAACCAGAGTAAGGGTTTCTCCTGCAACCCGTTCCCTTTGTGCTGGATGAACGAACGTCTCTCCACATGCTCAGTTCTGAGAGATAAGTGTGTGTGAAAGAAGTCCTTCACCTAGCTTGAAGGGAACACAAAGTTTCTTTTCAGTTGCAAACCCCACTCCATACATATATATGGGGAGGTACAAGCTCCCACTCGGTTTTACAGTGAAAAAGGCAGGCACTTCAAACCGGCGCTAGGAAACAGACTGAGAAACCAGAGTAAGGGTTTCTCCTGCAACCCGTTGCCTTTGTGCTGGATGAACGAAGGTCTCTCCACATACTCAGGTCTGAGAGATAAATGAGTGTGAAAGCCGACCTTCACCTAGCTTGAAGGGAACATAAATTTTCTTTTCAGTTGCAAACCCCACTCCATATATATATATGGGGATGTACAAGCTCCAAGTCTGTTTTACAGTGAAAACGGCAGGCACTTCAAACCGGCACTAGGAAACAGACTGAGAAACCAGAGTAAGGGTTTCTCCTGCAACCCGTTCCCTTTGTGCTGGATGAACGAACGTCTCTCCACATGCTCAGTTCTGAGAGATAAGTGTGTGTGAAAGCCGTCCTTCACCTAGCTTGAAGGGAACACAAAGTTTCTTTTCAGTTGCCAACTCCACTCCATACATATATATGGGGAGGTACAAGCTCCAACTTGGTTTTACAGTGAAAACGGCAGGCACTTCAAACCGGCACTAGGAAACAGACTGAGAAACCAGAGTAAGGGTTTCTCCTGCAACCCGTTCCCTTTGTGCTGGATGAACGAACGTCTCTCCACATGCTCAGTTCTGAGAGATAAGTGTGTGTGAAAGCCGTCCTTCACCTAGCTTGAAGGGAACACAAAGTTTCTTTTCAGTTGCCAACTCCACTCCATACATATATATGGGGAGGTACAAGCTGCAACTCGGTTTTACAGTGAAAACGGCAGGCACTTCAAACCGGCACTAGGAAACAGACTGAGAAAGCAGAGTAAGGGTTTCTCCTGCAACCCGTTCCCTTTGTGCTGGATGAACGAACGTCTCTCCACCTGCTCAGTTCTGAGAGATAAGTGTGTGTGAAAGCCGTCCTTCACCTACCTTGAAGGGAACACAAAGTTTCTTTTCAGTTGCCAACTCCACTCCATACATATATATGGGGAGGTACAAGCTCCAACTCGGTTTTACAGTGAAAACGGCAGGCACTTCAAACCGGCACTAGGAAACAGACTGAGAAACCAGCGTAAGGGTTTCTCCTGCAACCCGTTCCCTTTGTGCTGGATGAACGAACGTCTCTCCACATGCTCAGTTCTGATAGATAAGTGTGTGTGAAAGCCGTCCTTCACCTAGCTTGAAGGGAACACAAAGTTTCTTTTCAGTTGCCAACTCCACTCCATACATATATATGGGGAGGTACAAGCTCCAACTCGGTTTTACAGTGAAAACGGCAGGCACTTCAAACCGGCACTAGGAAACAGACTGAGAAACCACAGTAAGGGTTTCTCCTGCAACCCGTTCCCTTTGTGCTGGATGAACGAACGTCTCTCCACATGCTCAGTTCTGAGAGATAAGTGTGTGTGAAAGCCGTCCTTCACCTAGCTTGAAAGGAACACAAAGTTTCTTTTCAGTTGCCAACTCCACTCCATACATATATATGGGGAGGTACAAGCTCCAACTCGGTTTTACAGTGAAAACGGCAGGCACTTCAAACCGGCACTAGGAAACCGACTGAGAATCCAGAGTAAGGGTTTCTCCTGCAACCCGTTCCCTTTGTGCTGGATGAACGAACGTCTCTCCACATACTCAGTTCTGAGAGATAAGTGTGTGTGAAAGCCGTCCTTCACCTAGCTTGAAGGGAACACAAAGATTCTTTTCAGTTGCCAACTCCACTCCATACATATATATGGGGAGGTACAAGCTCCAACTCGGTTTTACAGTGAAAACGGCAGGCACTTCAAACCGGCACTAAGAAACCGACTGAGAATCCAGAGTAAGGGTTTCTCCTGCAACCCGTTCCATTTGTGCTGGATGAACGAAAGTCTCTCCACATGCTCAGTTCTGAGAGATAAGTGTGTGTGAAAGCCGTCCTTCAGCTAGCTTGAAGGGAACACAAAGTTTCTTTTCAGTTGCCAACTCCACTCCATACATATATATGGGGAGGTACAAGCTCCAACTCGGTTTTACAGTGAAAACGGCAGGCACTTCAAACCGGCACTAGGAAACAGACTGAGAAACCAGAGTAAGGGTTTCTCCTGCAACCCGTTCCCTTTGTGCTGGATGAACGAACGTCTCTCCACATGCTCAGTTCTGAGAGATAAGTGTGTGTGAAAGCCGTCCTTCACCTAGCTTGAAGGGAACACAAAGTTTCTTTTCAGTTGCCAACTCCACTCCATACATATATATGGGGAGGTACAAGCTCCAACTCGGTTTTACAGTGAAAACGGCAGGCACTTCAAACCGGCACTAGGAAACAGACTGAGAAACCAGAGTAAGGGTTTCACCTGCAACCCGTTCCCTTTGTGCTGGATGAACGAACGTCTCTCCACATGCTCAGTTCTGAGAGATAAGTGTGTGTGAAAGCCGTCCTTCACCTAGCCTGAAAGGAACACAAAGTTTCTTTTCAGTTGCCAACTCCACTCCATACATATATATGGGGAGGTACAAGCTCCAACTCGGTTTTACAGTGAAAACGGCAGGCACTTCAAACCGGCACTAGGAAACAGACTGAGAAACCAGAGTAAGGGTTTCTCCTGCAACCCGTTGCCTTTGTGCTGGATGAACGAAGGTCTCTCCACATACTCAGGTCTGAGAGATAAATGAGTGTGAAAGCCGTCCTTCACCTAGATTGAAGGGAACACAAAGTTTCTTTTCAGTTGCAAACCCCACTCCATATATATATATGGGGAGGTACAAGCTCCAACTCGGTTTTACAGTGAAAACGGCAGGCACTTCAAACCGGCCCTAGGAAACAGACTGAGAAACCAGAGTAAGGGTTTCTCCTGCAACCCGTTCCCTTTGTGCTGGATGAACGAACGTCTCTCCACATGCTCAGTTCTGAGAGATAAGTGTGTGTGAAAGCCGTCCTTCACCTAGCTTGAAGGGAACACAAAGTTTCTTTTCAGGTGCCAACTCCACACCATACATATATATGGGGAGGTACAAGCTCCAACTCGGTTTTACAGTGAAAACGGCAGGCACTTCAAACCGGCACTAGGAAACAGACTGAGAAACCACAGTAAGGGTTTCTCCTGCAACCCGTTCCCTCTGTGCTGGATGAACGAACGTCTCTCCACATGCTAAGTTCTGAGAGATAAGTGTGTGTGAAAGCCGTCCTTCACCTAGCTTGAAGGGAACACAGAGTTTCTTTCAGTTGCCAAATCCACTCCATACATATATATGGGGAGGTACAAGCTCCAACTCGGTTTTACAGTGAAAACGGCAGGCACTTCAAACCGGCACTAGAAAAACAGACTGAGAAACCACAGTAAGGGTTTCTCCTGCAACCCGTTCCCTTTGTGCTGGATGAACGAACGTCTCTCCACATGCTCAGTTCTGAGAGATAAGTGTGTGTGAAAGCCGTCCTTCACCTAGCTTGAAGGGAACACAAAGTTTCTTTTCAGTTGCCAACCCCACTCCATACATATATATGGGGAGGTACAAGCTCCAACTCGGTTTTAAAGTGAAAACGGCAGGCACTTCAAACCGGCACTAGAAAAACAGACTGAGAAACCACAGTTAGGGTTTCTCCTGCAACCCGTTCCCTTTGTGCTGGATGAACGAACGTCTCTCCACATGCTCAGTTCTGAGAGATAAGTGTGTGTGAAAGCCGTCCTTCACCTAGCTTGAAGGGAACACAAAGTTTCTTTTCAGTTGCCAACTCCACTCCATACATATATATGGGGAGGTACAAGCTCCAACTCGGTTTTACAGTGAAAACGGCAGGCACTTCAAACCGGCTCTAGGAAACAGACTGAGAAACCAGAGTAAAGGTTTCTCCTGCAACCCGGTCCCTTTGTGCTGGATGAACGAACGTCTCTCCACATGCTCAGTTCTGATAGATAAGTGTGTGTGAAAGCCGTCCTTCACCTAGCTTGAAGGGAACACAAAGTTTCTTTTCAGTTGCAAACTCCACTCCATACATATATATGGGGAGGTACAAGCTCCAACTCGGTTTTACAGTGAAAAAGGCAGGCACTTCAAACCGGCGCTAGGAAACAGACTGAGAAACCAGAGTAAGGGTTTCTCCTGCAAACCTTTGCCTTTGTGCTGGATGAACGAAGGTCTCTCCACATACTCAGGTCTGAGAGATAAATGAGTGTGAAAGCCGTCCTTCACCTAGCTTGAAGGGAACACAAAGTTTCTTTTCAGTTGCCAACTCCACTCCATACATATATATGGGGAGGTACAAGCTCCAACTCGGTTTTACAGTGAAAACGGCAGGCACTTCAAACCGGCACTAAGAAACCGACTGAGAATCCAGAGTAAGGGTTTCTCCTGCAACCCGTTCCCTTTGTGCTAGATGAACGAACGTCTCTCCACATGCTCAGTTCTGAGAGATAAGTGTGTGTGAAAGCCGTCCTTCACCTAGCTTGAAGGGAACACAAAGTTTCTTTTCAGTTGCCAACTCCACTCCATACATATATATGGGGAGGTACAAGCTCCAACTCGGTTTTACAGTGAAAACGGCAGGCACTTCAAACCGGCACTAGGAAACAGACTGAGAAACCAGAGTAAGGGTTGCTCCTGCAAACCGTTCCCTTTGTGCTGGATGAACGAACGTCTCTCCACATGCTCAGTTCTGAGAGATAAGTGTGTGTGAAAGCCGTCCTTCACCTAGCTTGAAGGGAACACAAAGTTTCTTTTCAGTTGCCAACTCCACTCCATACATATATATGGGGAGGTACAAGCTCCAACTCGGTTTTACAGTGAAAACGGCAGGCACTTCAAACCGGCACTAGGAAACAGACTGAGAAACCAGAGTAAGGGTTTCTCCTGCAAACCGTTCCCTTTGTGCTGGATGAACGAACGTCTCTCCACATGCTCAGTTCTGAGAGATAAGTGTGTGTGAAATCCGTCCTTCACCTAGCTTGAAAGTAACACAAAGTTTCTTTTCAGTTGCAAACTCCACTCCATACATATATATGGGGAGGTACAAGCTCCAACTCGGTTTTACAGTGAAAACGGCAGGCACTTCAAACCGGCACTAGGAAACAGACTGAGAAACCAGAGTAAGGGTTTCCCCTGCAACCCGTTCCCATTGTGCTGGATGAACGAACGTCTCTCCGCATGCTCAGTTCTGAGAGATAAGTGTGTGTGAAAGCCGTCCTTCACCTAGCTTGAAGGGAACACAAAGTTTCTTTTCAGTTGCAAACTTCACTCCATACATATATATGGGGAGGTAAAAGCTCCAACTCGGTTTTACAGTGAAAAAGGTAGGCACTTCAAACCGGCACTAGGAAACAGACTGAGAAACCAGAGTAAGGGTTTCTCCTGCATCCCGTTGCCTTTGTGCTGGATGAACGAAGGTTTCTCCACATACTCAGGTCTGAGAGATAAATGAGTGTGAAGCCGACCTTCACCTAGCTTGAAGGGAACACAAATTTTCTTTTCAGTTGCAAACCCCACTCCATATATATATATGGTGAGGTACAAGCTCCAACTCTGTTTACAGTGAAAACGGCAGGCACTTCAAACCGGCACTAGGAAACAGACTGAGAAACCAGAGTAAGGGTTTCTCCTGCAACCCGTTCCCTTTGTGCTGGATGAACGAACGTCTCTCCACATGCTCAGTTCTGAGAGATAAGTGTGTGTGAAAGCCGTCCTTCACCTAGCTTGAAGGGAACACAAAGTTTCTTTTCAGTTGCCAACTCCACTCCATACATATATATGGGGAGGTACAAGCTCCAACTCGGTTTTACAGTGAAAACGGCAGGCACTTCAAACCGGCACTAGGAAACAGACTGAGAAACCAGAGTAAGGGTTTCTCCTGCAACCCGTTCCCTTTGTGCTGGATGAACGAACGTCTCTCCACATGCTCAGTTCTGAGAGATAAGTGTGTGTGAAAGCCGTCCTTCACCTAGCTTGAAGGGAACACAAAGTTTCTTTTCAGTTGCCAACTCCACTCCATACATATATATGGGGAGGTACAAGCTCCAACTCGGTTTTACAGTGAAAACGGCAGGCACTTCAAACCGGCACTAGGAAACAGACTGAGAAACCAGAGTAAGGGTTTCTCCTGCAACCCGTTCCCTTTGTGCTGGATGAACGAACGTCTCTCCACATGCTCAGTTCTGAGAGATAAGTGTGTGTGAAAGCCGTCCTTCACCTAGCTTGAAGGGAACACAAAGTTTCTTTTCAGTTGCCAACTCCACTCCATACATATATATGGGGAGGTACAAGCTCCAACTCGGTTTTACAGTGAAAACGGCAGGCACTTCAAACCGGCACTAGGAAACAGACTGAGAAACCAGAGTAAGGGTTTCTCCTGCAAACCGTTCCCTTTGTGCTGGATGAACGAACGTCTCTCCACATGCTCAGTTCTGAGAGATAAGTGTGTGTGAAAGCCGTCCTTCACCTAGCTTGAAGGGAACACAAAGTTTCTTTTCAGTTGGCAACTCCACTCCATACATATATATGGGGAGGTACAAGCTCCAACTCGGTTTTACAGTGAAAACGGCAGGCACTTCAAACCGGCACTAGGAAACAGACTGAGAAACCAGAGTAAGGGTTTCTCCTGCAACCCGTTCCCTTTGTGCTGGATGAACGAACGTCTCTCCACATGCTCAGTTCTGAGAGATAAGTGTGTGTGAAAGCCGTCCTTCACCTAGCTTGAAGGGAACACAAAGTTTCTTTTCAGTTGCCAACTCCACTCCATACATATATATGGGGAGGTACAAGCTCCAACTCGGTTTTACAGTGAAAACGGCAGGCACTTCAAACCGGCACTAGGAAATAGACTGAGAAACCAGAGTAAGGGTTTCTCCTGCAACCCGTTCCCTTTGTGCTGGATGAACGAACGTCTCTCCACATGCTCAGTTCTGAGAGATAAGTGTGTGTGAAAGCCGTCCTTCACCTAGCTTGAAGGGAACACAAAGTTTCTTTTCAGTTGCCAACTCCACTCCATACATATATATGGGGAGGTACAAGCTCCAACTCGGTTTTACAGTGAAAACGGCAGGCACTTCAAACCGGCACTAGGAAACAGACTGAGAAACCAGAGTAAGGGTTTCTCCTGCAACCCGTTCCCTTTGTGCTGGATGAACGAACGTCTCTCCACATGCTCAGTTCTGAGAGATAAGTGTGTGTGAAAGCCGTCCTTCACCTAGCTTGAAGGGAACACAAAGTTTCTTTTCAGTTGCCAACTCCACACCATACATATATATGGGGAGGTACAAGCTCCAACTCGGTTTTACAGTGAAAAAGGCAGGCACTTCAAACCGGCGCTAGGAAACAGGCTGAGAAACCAGAGTAAGGGTTTCTCCTGCAACCCGTTGCCTTTGTGCTGGATGAACGAAGGTCTCTCCACATACTCAGGTCTGAGAGATAAATGAGTGTGAAAGCCGACCTTCACCTAGCTTGAAGGGAACACAAATTTTCTTTTCAGTTGCAAACCCCACTCCATATATATATATGGGGAGGTACAAGCTCCAACTCTGTTTTACAGTGAAAACGGCAGGCACTTCAAACCGGCACTAGGAAACAGACTGAGAAACCAGAGTAAGGGTTTCTCCTGCAACCCGTTCCCTTTGTGCTGGATGAACGAACGTCTCTCCACATGCTCAGTTCTGAGAGATAAGTGTGTGTGAAAGCCGTCCTTCACCTAGCTTGAAAGGAACACAAATTTTCTTTTCAGTTGCAAACTCCACTCCATACATATATACGGGGAGGTACAAGCTCCAACTCGGTTTTACAGTGAAAACGGCAGGCACTTCAAACCGGCACTAGGAAACAGACTGAGAAACCACAGTAAGGGTTTCTCCTGCAACCCGTTCCCTTTGTGCTGGATGAACGAACGTCTCTCCACATGCTCAGTTCTGAGAGATAAGTGTGTGTGAAAGCCGTCCTTCACCTAGCTTGAAGGGAACACAAAGTTTCTTTTCAGTTGCCAACTCCACTCCATACATATATATGGGGAGGTACAAGCTCCAACTCGGTTTTACAGTGAAAACGGCAGGCACTTCAAACCGGCACTAGGAAACAGACTGAGAAACCAGAGTAAGGGTTTCTCCTGCAACCCGTTCCCTTTGTGCTGGATGAACGAACGTCTCTCCACATGCTCAGTTCTGAGAGATAAGTGTGTGTGAAAGCCGTCCTTCACCTAGCTTGAAGGGAACACAAAGTTTCTTTTCAGTTGCCAACTCCACTCCATACATATATATGGGGAGGTACAAGCTCCAACTCGGTTTTACAGTGAAAACGGCAGGCACTTCAAACCGGCACTAGGAAACAGACTGAGAAACCAGAGTAAGGGTTTCTCCTGCAACCCGTTCCCTTTGTGCTGGATGAACAAACGTCTCTCCACATGCTCAGTTCTGAGAGATAAGTGTGTGTGAAAGCCGTCCTTCACATAGCTTGAAAGGAACACAAAGTTTCTTTTCAGTTGCCAACTCCACTCCATACATATATATGGGGAGGTACAAGCTCCAACTCGGTTTTACAGTGAAAACGGCAGGCACTTCAAACCGGCACTAGGAAACAGACTGAGAAACCAGAGTAAGGGTTTCTCCTGCAACCCGTTCCCTTTGTGCTGGATGAACGAACGTCTCTCCACATGCTCAGTTCTGAGAGATAAGTGTGTGTGAAAGCCGTCCTTCACCTAGCTTGAAGGGAACACAAAGTTTCTTTTCAGTTGCCAACTCCACTCCATACATATACATGGGGAGGTACAAGCTCCAACTCGGTTTTACAGTGAAAATGGCAGGCACTTCAAACCGGCACTAGGAAACCGACTGAGAATCCAGAGTAAGGGTTTCTCCTGCAACCCGTTCCCTTTGTGCTGGATGAACGAACGTCTCTCCACATGCTCAGTTCTGAGAGATAAGTGTGTTTGAAAGCCGTCCTTCACCTAGCTTGAAGGGAACACAAAGTTTCTTTTCAGTTGCCAACTCCACTCCATACATATATATGGGGAGGTACAAGCTCCAACTCGGTTTTACAGTGAAAACGGCAGGCACTTCAAACCGGCACTAAGAAACCGACTGAGAATCCAGAGTAAGGGTTTCTCCTGCAACCCGTTCCCTTTGTGCTAGATGAACGAACGTCTCTCCACATGCTCAGTTCTGAGAGATAAGTGTGTGTGAAAGCCGTCCTTCACCTAGCTTGAAGGGAACACAAAGCTTCTTTTCAGTTGCCAACTCCACTCCATACATATATATGGGGAGGTACAAGCTCCAACTCGGTTTTACAGTGAAAACGGCAGGCACTTCAAACCGGCACTAGGAAACAGACTGAGAAACCAGAGTAATGGTTGCTCCTGCAAACCGTTCCCTTTGTGCTGGATGAACGAACGTCTCTCCACATGCTCAGTTCTGAGAGATAAGTGTGTGTGAAAGCCGTCCTTCACCTAGCTTGAAGGGAACACAAAGTTTCTTTTCAGTTGCCAACTCCACTCCATACATATATATGGGGAGGTACAAGCTCCAACTCGGTTTTACAGTGAAAACGGCAGGCACTTCAAACCGGCACTAGGAAACAGACTGAGAAACCAGAGTAAGGGTTTCTCCTGCAAACCGTTCCCTTTGTGCTGGATGAACGAACGTCTCTCCACATGCTCAGTTCTGAGAGATAAGTGTGTGTGAAATCCGTCCTTCACCTAGCTTGAAAGTAACACAAAGTTTCTTTTCAGTTGCAAACTCCACTCCATACATATATATGGGGAGGTACAAGCTCCAACTCGGTTTTACAGTGAAAACGGCAGGCACTTCAAACCGGCACTAGGAAACAGACTGAGAAACCAGAGTAAGGGTTTCTCCTGCAACCCGTTCCCTTTGTGCTGGATGAACGAACGTCTCTCCACATGCTCAGTTCTGAGAGATAAGTGTGTGTGAAAGCCGTCCTTCACCTAGCTTGAAAGGAACACAAATTTTCTTTTCAGTTGCAAACTCCACTCCATACATATATATGGGGAGGTACAAGCTCCAACTCGGTTTTACAGTGAAAACGGCAGGCACTTCAAACCGGCACTAGGAAACAGACTGAGAAACCACAGTAAGGGTTTCTCCTGCAACCCGTTCCCTTTGTGCTGGATGAACGAACGTCTCTCCACATGCTCAGTTCTGAGAGATAAGTGTGTGTGAAAGCCGTCCTTCACCTAGCTTGAAAGGAACACAAATTTTCTTTTCAGTTGCAAACTCCACTCCATACATATATATGGGGAGGTACAAGCTCCAACTCGGTTTTACAGTGAAAACGGCAGGCACTTCAAACCGGCACTAGGAAACAGACTGAGAAATCACAGTAAGGGTTTCTCCTGCAACCCGTTCCCTTTGTGCTGGATGAACGAACGTCTCTCCACATGCTCAGTTCTGAGAGATAAGTGTGTGTGAAAGCCGTCCTTCACCTAGCTTGAAGGGAACACAAAGTTTCTTTTCAGTTGCCAACCCCACTCCATACATATATATGGGGAGGTACAAGCTCCAACTCGGTTTTACAGTGAAAACGGCAGGCACTTCAAACCGGCCCTAGGAAACAGACTGAGAAACCAGAGTAAGGGTTTCTCCTGCAACCCGTTCCCTTTGTGCTGGATGAACGAACGTCTCTCCACATGCTCAGTTCTGAGAGATAAGTGTGTGTGAAATCCGGCCTTCACCTAGCTTGAAAGTAACACAAAGTTTCTTTTCAGTTGCCAACTCCACTCCATACATATATATGGGGAGGTACAAGCTCCAACTCGGTTTTACAGTGAAAACGGCAGGCACTTCAAACCGGCACTAGGAAACAGACTGAGAAACCAGAGTAAGGGTTTCTCCTGCAACCCGTTCCCTTTGTGCTGGATGAACGAACGTCTCTCCACATGCTCAGTTCTGAGAGATAAGTGTGTGTGAAAGCCGTCCTTCACCTAGCTTGAAGGGAACACAAAGTTTCTTTTCAGTTGCCAACCCCACTCCATACATATATATGGGGAGGTACAAGCTCCAACTCGGTTTTACAGTGAAAACGGCAGGCACTTCAAACCGGCCCTAGGAAACAGACTGAGAAACCAGAGTAAGGGTTTCTCCTGCAACCCGTTCCCTTTGTGCTGGATGAACGAACGTCTCTCCACATGCTCAGTTCTGAGAGATAAGTGTGTGTGAAAGCCGTCCTTCACCTAGCTTGAAGGGAACACAAAGTTTCTTTTCAGTTGCCAACTCCACTCCATACATATATATGGGGAGGTACAAGCTCCAACTCGGTTTTACAGTGAAAACTGCAGGCACTTCAAACCGGCACTAGGAAACAGACTGAGAAACCAGAGTAAGGGTTTCTCCTGCAACCCGTTCCCTTTGTGCTGGATGAACGAACGTCTCTCCACATGCTCAGTTCTGAGAGATAAGTGTGTGTGAAAGCCGTCCTTCACCTAGCTTGAAAGGAACACAAATTTTCTTTTCAGTTGCAAACTCCACTCCATACATATATACGGGGAGGTACAAGCTCCAACTCGGTTTTACAGTGAAAACGGCAGGCACTTCAAACCGGCACTAGGAAACAGACTGAGAAACCACAGTAAGGGTTTCTCCTGCAACCCGTTCCCTTTGTGCTGGATGAACGAACGTCTCTCCACATGCTCAGTTCTGAGAGATAAGTGTGTGTGAAAGCCGTCCTTCACCTAGCTTGAAGGGAACACAAAGTTTCTTTTCAGTTGCCAACTCCACTCCATACATATATATGGGGAGGTACAAGCTCCAACTCGGTTTTACAGTGAAAACGGCAGGCACTTCAAACCGGCACTAGGAAACAGACTGAGAAACCAGAGTAAGGGTTTCTCCTGCAACCCGTTCCCTTTGTGCTGGATGAACGAACGTCTCTCCACATGCTCAGTTCTGAGAGATAAGTGTGTGTGAAAGCCGTCCTTCACCTAGCTTGAAGGGAACACAAAGTTTCTTTTCAGTTGCCAACTCCACTCCATACATATATATGGGGAGGTACAAGCTCCAACTCGGTTTTACAGTGAAAACGGCAGGCACTTCAAACCGGCACTAGGAAACAGACTGAGAAACCAGAGTAAGGGTTTCTCCTGCAACCCGTTCCCTTTGTGCTGGATGAACAAACGTCTCTCCACATGCTCAGTTCTGAGAGATAAGTGTGTGTGAAAGCCGTCCTTCACATAGCTTGAAAGGAACACAAAGTTTCTTTTCAGTTGCCAACTCCACTCCATACATATATATGGGGAGGTACAAGCTCCAACTCGGTTTTACAGTGAAAACGGCAGGCACTTCAAACCGGCACTAGGAAACAGACTGAGAAACCAGAGTAAGGGTTTCTCCTGCAACCCGTTCCCTTTGTGCTGGATGAACGAACGTCTCTCCACATGCTCAGTTCTGAGAGATAAGTGTGTGTGAAAGCCGTCCTTCACCTAGCTTGAAGGGAACACAAAGTTTCTTTTCAGTTGCCAACTCCACTCCATACATATACATGGGGAGGTACAAGCTCCAACTCGGTTTTACAGTGAAAATGGCAGGCACTTCAAACCGGCACTAGGAAACCGACTGAGAATCCAGAGTAAGGGTTTCTCCTGCAACCCGTTCCCTTTGTGCTGGATGAACGAACGTCTCTCCACATGCTCAGTTCTGAGAGATAAGTGTGTTTGAAAGCCGTCCTTCACCTAGCTTGAAGGGAACACAAAGTTTCTTTTCAGTTGCCAACTCCACTCCATACATATATATGGGGAGGTACAAGCTCCAACTCGGTTTTACAGTGAAAACGGCAGGCACTTCAAACCGGCACTAAGAAACCGACTGAGAATCCAGAGTAAGGGTTTCTCCTGCAACCCGTTCCCTTTGTGCTAGATGAACGAACGTCTCTCCACATGCTCAGTTCTGAGAGATAAGTGTGTGTGAAAGCCGTCCTTCACCTAGCTTGAAGGGAACACAAAGCTTCTTTTCAGTTGCCAACTCCACTCCATACATATATATGGGGAGGTACAAGCTCCAACTCGGTTTTACAGTGAAAACGGCAGGCACTTCAAACCGGCACTAGGAAACAGACTGAGAAACCAGAGTAATGGTTGCTCCTGCAAACCGTTCCCTTTGTGCTGGATGAACGAACGTCTCTCCACATGCTCAGTTCTGAGAGATAAGTGTGTGTGAAAGCCGTCCTTCACCTAGCTTGAAGGGAACACAAAGTTTCTTTTCAGTTGCCAACTCCACTCCATACATATATATGGGGAGGTACAAGCTCCAACTCGGTTTTACAGTGAAAACGGCAGGCACTTCAAACCGGCACTAGGAAACAGACTGAGAAACCAGAGTAAGGGTTTCTCCTGCAAACCGTTCCCTTTGTGCTGGATGAACGAACGTCTCTCCACATGCTCAGTTCTGAGAGATAAGTGTGTGTGAAATCCGTCCTTCACCTAGCTTGAAAGTAACACAAAGTTTCTTTTCAGTTGCAAACTCCACTCCATACATATATATGGGGAGGTACAAGCTCCAACTCGGTTTTACAGTGAAAACGGCAGGCACTTCAAACCGGCACTAGGAAACAGACTGAGAAACCAGAGTAAGGGTTTCTCCTGCAACCCGTTCCCTTTGTGCTGGATGAACGAACGTCTCTCCACATGCTCAGTTCTGAGAGATAAGTGTGTGTGAAAGCCGTCCTTCACCTAGCTTGAAAGGAACACAAATTTTCTTTTCAGTTGCAAACTCCACTCCATACATATATATGGGGAGGTACAAGCTCCAACTCGGTTTTACAGTGAAAACGGCAGGCACTTCAAACCGGCACTAGGAAACAGACTGAGAAACCACAGTAAGGGTTTCTCCTGCAACCCGTTCCCTTTGTGCTGGATGAACGAACGTCTCTCCACATGCTCAGTTCTGAGAGATAAGTGTGTGTGAAAGCCGTCCTTCACCTAGCTTGAAAGGAACACAAATTTTCTTTTCAGTTGCAAACTCCACTCCATACATATATATGGGGAGGTACAAGCTCCAACTCGGTTTTACAGTGAAAACGGCAGGCACTTCAAACCGGCACTAGGAAACAGACTGAGAAATCACAGTAAGGGTTTCTCCTGCAACCCGTTCCCTTTGTGCTGGATGAACGAACGTCTCTCCACATGCTCAGTTCTGAGAGATAAGTGTGTGTGAAAGCCGTCCTTCACCTAGCTTGAAGGGAACACAAAGTTTCTTTTCAGTTGCCAACCCCACTCCATACATATATATGGGGAGGTACAAGCTCCAACTCGGTTTTACAGTGAAAACGGCAGGCACTTCAAACCGGCCCTAGGAAACAGACTGAGAAACCAGAGTAAGGGTTTCTCCTGCAACCCGTTCCCTTTGTGCTGGATGAACGAACGTCTCTCCACATGCTCAGTTCTGAGAGATAAGTGTGTGTGAAATCCGGCCTTCACCTAGCTTGAAAGTAACACAAAGTTTCTTTTCAGTTGCCAACTCCACTCCATACATATATATGGGGAGGTACAAGCTCCAACTCGGTTTTACAGTGAAAACGGCAGGCACTTCAAACCGGCACTAGGAAACAGACTGAGAAACCAGAGTAAGGGTTTCTCCTGCAACCCGTTCCCTTTGTGCTGGATGAACGAACGTCTCTCCACATGCTCAGTTCTGAGAGATAAGTGTGTGTGAAAGCCGTCCTTCACCTAGCTTGAAGGGAACACAAAGTTTCTTTTCAGTTGCCAACCCCACTCCATACATATATATGGGGAGGTACAAGCTCCAACTCGGTTTTACAGTGAAAACGGCAGGCACTTCAAACCGGCACTAGGAAACAGACTGAGAAACCAGAGTAAGGGTTTCTCCTGCAACCCGTTCCCTTTGTGCTGGATGAACGAACGTCTCTCCACATGCTCAGTTCTGAGAGATAAGTGTGTGTGAAATCCGTCCTTCACCTAGCTTGAAAGTAACACAAAGTTTCTTTTCAGTTGCCAACTCCACTCCATACATATATATGGGGAGGTACAAGCTCCAACTCGGTTTTACAGTGAAAACGGCAGGCACTTCAAACCGGCACTAGGAAACAGACTGAGAAACCACAGTAAGGGTTTCTCCTGCAACCCGTTCCCTTTGTGCTGGATGAACGAACGTCTCTCCACATGCTCAGTTCTGAGAGATAAGTGTGTGTGAAAGCCGTCCTTCACCTAGCTTGAAGGGAACACAAAGTTTCTTTTCAGTTGCCAACTCCACTCCATACATATATATGGGGAGGTACAAGCTCCAACTCGGTTTTACAGTGAAAACGGCAGGCACTTCAAACCGGCCCTAGGAAACAGACTGAGAAACCAGAGTAAGGGTTTCTCCTGCAACCCGTTCCCTTTGTGCTGGATGAACGAACGTCTCTCCACATGCTCAGTTCTGAGAGATAAGTGTGTGTGAAATCCGTCCTTCACCTAGCTTGAAAGTAACACAAAGTTTCTTTTCAGTTGCCAACTCCACTCCATACATATATATGGGGAGGTACAAGCTCCATCTCGGTTTTACAGTGAAAACGGCAGGCACTTCAAACCGGCACTTGGAAACAGACTGAGAAACCACAGTAAGGGTTTCTCCTGCAACCCGTTCCCTTTGTGCTGGATGAACGAACGTCTCTCCACATGCTCAGTTCTGAGAGATAAGTGTGTGGTAAAGCCGTCCTTCACCTAGCTTGAAGGGAACACAAAGTTTCTTTTCAGTTGCCAACTCCACTCCATACATATATATGGGGAGGTACAAGCTCCAACTCGGTTTTACAGTGAAAACGGCAGGCACTTCAAACCGGCACTAGGAAACAGACTGAGAAACCAGAGTAAGGGTTTCTCCTGCAACCCGTTCCCTTTGTGCTGGATGAACGAACGTCTCTCCACATGCTCAGTTCCGAGAGATAAGTGTGTGTGAAAGCCGTCCTTCACCTAGCTTGAAGGGAACACAAAGTTTATTTTCAGTTGCCAACTCCACTCCATACATATATATGGGGAGGTACAAGCTCCAACTCGGTTTTACAGTGAAAACGGCAGGCACTTCAAACCGGCACTAGGAAACAGACTGAGAAACCAGAGTAAGGGTTTCTCCTGCAACCCGTTCCCTTTGTGCTGGATGAACGAACGTCTCTCCACATGCTCAGTTCTGAGAGATAAGTGTGTGTGAAAGCCGTCCTTCACCTAGCTTGAAGGGAACACAAAGTTTCTTTTCAGTTGCCAACTCCACTCCATACATATATATGGGGAGGTACAAGCTCCAACTCGGTTTTACAGTGAAAACGGCAGGCACTTCAAACCGGCACTAGGAAACAGACTGAGAAACCAGAGTAAGGGTTTCTCCTGCAACCCGTTCCCTTTGTGCTGGATGAACGAACGTCTCTCCACATGCTCAGTTCTCAGAGATAAGTGTGTGTGAAAGCCGTCCTTCACCTAGCTTGAAGGGAACACAAAGTTTCTTTTCAGTTGCCAACTCCACTCCATACATATACATGGGGAGGTACAAGCTCCAACTCGGTTTTACAGTGAAAACGGCAGGCACTTCAAACCGGCACTAGGAAACCGACTGAGAATCCAGAGTAAGGGTTTCTCCTGCAACCCGTTCCCTTTGTGCTGGATGAACGAACGTCTCTCCACATGCTCAGTTCTGAGAGATAAGTGTGTTTGAAAGCCGTCCTTCACCTAGCTTGAAGGGAACACAAAGTTTCTTTTCAGTTGCCAACTCCACTCCATACATATATATGGGGAGGTACAAGCTCCAACTCGGTTTTACAGTGAAAACGGCAGGCACTTCAAACCGGCACTAAGAAACCGACTGAGAATCCAGAGTAAGGGTTTCTCCTGCAACCCGTTCCCTTTGTGCTGGATGAACGAACGTCTCTCCACATGCTCAGTTCTGAGAGATAAGTGTGTGTGAAAGCCGTCCTTCACCTAGCTTGAAGGGAACACAAAGTTTCTTTTCAGTTGCCAACTCCACTCCATACATATATATGGGGAGGTACAAGCTCCAACTCGGTTTTACAGTGAAAACGGCAGGCACTTCAAACCGGCACTAGGAAACAGACTGAGAAACCAGAGTAAGGGTTGCTCCTGCAAACCGTTCCCTTTGTGCTGGATGAACGAACGTCTCTCCACATGCTCAGTTCTCAGAGATAAGTGTGTGTGAAAGCCGTCCTTCACCTAGCTTGAAGGGAACACAAAGTTTCTTTTCAGTTGCCAACTCCACTCCATACATATATATGGGGAGGTACAAGATCCAACTCGGTTTTACAGTGAAAACGGCAGGCACTTCAAACCGGCACTAGGAAACAGACTGAGAAACCAGAGTAAGGGTTTCTCCTGCAAACCGTTCCCGTTGTGCTGGATGAACGAACGTCTCTCCACATGCTCAGTTCTGAGAGATAAGTGTGTGTGAAATCCGTCCTTCACCTAGCTTGAAAGTAACACAAAGTTTCTTTTCAGTTGCAAACTCCACTCCATACATATATATGGGGAGGTACAAGCTCCAACTCGGTTTTACAGTGAAAACGGCAGGCACTTCAA
Source organism: Vicugna pacos (assembly GCF_048564905.1). Lineage (NCBI taxonomy): Eukaryota > Metazoa > Chordata > Mammalia > Artiodactyla > Camelidae > Vicugna > Vicugna pacos. The sequence goes on along the minus strand of NW_027328740.1, from coordinate 71,019,638 downwards.
ACCGGCACTAGGAAACAGACTGAGAAACCAGAGTAAGGGTTTCTCCTGCAACCCGTTCCCTTTGTGCTGGATGAACGAACGTCTCTCCACATGCTCAGTTCTGAGAGATATGTGTGTGTGAAAGCCGTCCTTCACCTAGCTTGAAAGGAACACAAATTTTCTTTTCAGTTGCAAACTCCAATCCATACATATATATGGGGAGGTACAAGCTCCAACTCGGTTTTACAGTGAAAACGGCAGGCACTTCAAACCGGCACTAGGAAACAGACTGAGAAACCACAGTAAGGGTTTCTCCTGCAACCCGTTCCCTTTGTGCTGGATGAACGAACGTCTCTCCACATGCTCAGTTCTGAGAGATAAATGTGTGTGAAAGCCGTCCTTCACCTAGCTTGAAGGGAACACAAAGTTTCTTTTCAGTTGCCAACTCCACTCCATACATATATATGGGGAGGTACAAGCTCCAACTCGGTTTTACAGTGAAAACGGCAGGCACTTCAAACCGGCACTAGGAAACAGACTGAGAAACCAGAGTAAGGGTTTCTCCTGCAACCCGTTCCCTTTGTGCTGGATGAACGAACGTCTCTCCACATGCTCAGTTCTGAGAGATAAGTGTGTGTGAAAGCCGTCCTTCACCTAGCTTGAAGGGAACACAAAGTTTCTTTTCAGTTGCCAACCCCACTCCATACATATATATGGGGAGGTACAAGCTCCAACTCGGTTTTACAGTGAAAACGGCAGGCACTTCAAACCGGCCCTAGGAAACAGACTGAGAAACCAGAGTAAGGGTTTCTCCTGCAACCCGTTCCCTTTGTGCTGGATGAACGAACGTCTCTCCACATGCTCAGTTCTGAGAGATAAGTGTGTGTGAAATCCGTCCTTCACCTAGCTTGAAAGTAACACAAAGTTTCTTTTCAGTTGCCAACTCCACTCCATACATATATATGGGGAGGTACAAGCTCCAACTCGGTTTTACAGTGAAAACGGCAGGCACTTCAAACCGGCACTAGGAAACAGACTGAGAAACCAGAGTAAGGGTTTCTCCTGCAACCCGTTCCCTTTGTGCTGGATGAACGAACGTCTCTCCACATGCTCAGTTCTGAGAGATAAGTGTGTGTGAAAGCCGTCCTTCACCTAGCTTGAAGGGAACACAAAGTTTCTTTTCAGTTGCCAACTCCACTCCATACATATATATGGGGAGGTACAAGCTCCAACTCGGTTTTACAGTGAAAACGGCAGGCACTTCAAACCGGCACTAGGAAACAGACTGAGAAACCAGAGTAAGGGTTTCTCCTGCAACCCGTTCCCTTTGTGCTGGATGAACGAACGTCTCTCCACATGCTCAGTTCTGAGAGATAAGTGTGTGTGAAAGCCGTCCTTCACCTAGCTTGAAGGGAACACAAAGTTTCTTTTCAGTTGCCAACTCCACTCCATACATATACATGGGGAGGTACAAGCTCCAACTCGGTTTTACAGTGAAAACGGCAGGCACTTCAAACCGGCACTAGGAAACCGACTGAGAATCCAGAGTAACGGTTTCTCCTGCAACCCGTTCCCTTTGTGCTGGATGAACGAACGTCTCTCCACATGCTCAGTTCTGAGAGATAAGTGTGTTTGAAAGCCGTCCTTCACCTAGCTTGAAGGGAACACAAAGTTTCTTTTCAGTTGCCAACTCCACTCCATACATATATATGGGGAGGTACAAGCTCCAACTCGGTTTTACAGTGAAAACGGCAGGCACTTCAAACCGGCACTAGGAAACCGACTGAGAATCCAGAGTAAGGGTTTCTCCTGCAACCCGTTCCCTTTGTGCTAGATGAACGAACGTCTCTCCACATGCTCAGTTCTGAGAGATAAGTGTGTGTGAAAGCCGTCCTTCACCTAGCTTGAAGGGAACACAAAGTTTCTTTTCAGTTGCCAACTCCACTCCATACATATATATGGGGAGGTACAAGCTCCAACTCGGTTTTACAGTGAAAACGGCAGGCACTTCAAACCGGCACTAGGAAACAGACTGAGAAACCAGAGTAAGGGTTTCTCCTGCAAACCGTTCCCTTTGTGCTGGATGAACGAACGTCTCTCCACATGCTCAGTTCTGAGAGATAAGTGTGTGTGAAAGCCGTCCTTCACCTAGCTTGAAGGGAACACAAAGTTTCTTTTCAGTTGCCAACTCCACTCCATACATATATATGGGGAGGTACAAGCTCCAACTCGGTTTTACAGTGAAAACGGCAGGCACTTCAAACCGGCACTAGGAAACAGACTGAGAAACCAGAGTAAGGGTTTCTCCTGCAAACCGTTCCCTTTGTGCTGGATGAACGAACGTCTCTCCACATGCTCAGTTCTGAGAGATAAGTGTGTGTGAAATCCGTCCTTCACCTAGCTTGAAAGTAACACAAAGTTTCTTTTCAGTTGCAAACTCCACTCCATACATATATATGGGGAGGTACAAGCTCCAACTCGGTTTTACAGTGAAAACGGCAGGCACTTCAAACCGGCACTAGGAAACAGACTGAGAAACCAGAGTAAGGGTTTCCCCTGCAACCCGTTCCCATTGTGCTGGATGAACGAACGTCTCTCCGCATGCTCAGTTCTGAGAGATAAGTGTGTGTGAAAGCCGTCCTTCACCTAGCTTGAAGGGAACACAAAGTTTCTTTTCAGTTGCAAACTTCACTCCATACATATATATGGGGAGGTAAAAGCTCCAACTCGGTTTTACAGTGAAAAAGGTAGGCACTTCAAACCGGCACTAGGAAACAGACTGAGAAACCAGAGTAAGGGTTTCTCCTGCATCCCGTTGCCTTTGTGCTGGATGAACGAAGGTTTCTCCACATACTCAGGTCTGAGAGATAAATGAGTGTGAAGCCGACCTTCACCTAGCTTGAAGGGAACACAAATTTTCTTTTCAGTTGCAAACCCCACTCCATATATATATATGGTGAGGTACAAGCTCCAACTCTGTTTACAGTGAAAACGGCAGTCACTTCAAACCGGCACTAGGAAACAGACTGAGAAACCAGAGTAAGGGTTTCTCCTGCAACCCGTTCCCTTTGTGCTGGATGAACGAACGTCTCTCCACATGCTCAGTTCTGAGAGATAAGTGTGTGTGAAAGCCGTCCTTCACCTAGCTTGAAGGGAACACAAAGTTTCTTTTCAGTTGCCAACTCCACTCCATACATATATATGGGGAGGTACAAGCTCCAACTCGGTTTTACAGTGAAAACGGCAGGCACTTCAAACCGGCACTAGGAAACAGACTGAGAAACCAGAGTAAGGGTTTCTCCTGCAACCCGTTCCCTTTGTGCTGGATGAACGAACGTCTCTCCACATGCTCAGTTCTGAGAGATAAGTGTGTGTGAAAGCCGTCCTTCACCTAGCTTGAAGGGAACACAAAGTTTCTTTTCAGTTGCAAACTCCACACCATACATATATATGGGGAGGTACAAGCTCCAACTCGGTTTTACAGTGAAAAAGGCAGGCACTTCAAACCGGCACTAGGAAACAGACTGAGAAACCAGAGTAAGGGTTTCTCCTGCAACCCGTTCCCTTTGTGCTGGATGAACGAACGTCTCTCCACATGCTCAGTTCTGAGAGATAAGTGTGTGTGAAAGCCGTCCTTCACCTAGCTTGAAGGGAACACAAAGTTTCTTTTCAGTTGCAAACTCCACACCATACATATATATGGGGAAGTACAAGCTCCAACTCGGTTTTACAGTGAAAAAGGCAGGCACTTCAAACCGGCGCTAGGAAACAGACTGAGAAACCAGAGTAAGGGTTTCTCCTGCAACCCGTTGCCTTTGTGCTGGATGAACGAAGGTCTCTCCACATACTCAGGTCTGAGAGATAAATGAGTGTGAAGCCGACCTTCACCTAGCTTGAAGGGAACACAAATTTTCTTTTCAGTTGCAAACCCCACTCCATATATATATATGGTGAGGTACAAGCTCCAACTCTGTTTACAGTGAAAACGGCAGGCACTTCAAACCGGCACTAGGAAACAGACTGAGAAACCAGAGTAAGGGTTTCTCCTGCAACCCGTTCCCTTTGTGCTGGATGAACGAACGTCTCTCCACATGCTCAGTTCTGAGAGATAAGTGTGTGTGAAAGCCGTCCTTCACCTAGCTTGAAGGGAACACAAAGTTTCTTTTCAGTTGCCAACTCCACTCCATATATATATATGGGGAGGTACAAGCTCCAACTCGGTTTTACAGTGAAAACGGCAGGCACTTCAAACCGGCACTAGGAAACAGACTGAGAAACCAGAGTAAGGGTTTCTCCTGCAACCCGTTCCCTTTGTGCTGGATGAACGAACGTCTCTCCACATGCTCAGTTCTGAGAGATAAGTGTGTGTGAAAGCCGTCCTTCACCTAGCTTGAAGGGAACACAAAGTTTCTTTTCAGTTGCAAACTCCACACCATACATATATATGGGGAGGTACAAGCTCCAACTCGGTTTTACAGTGAAAAAGGCAGGCACTTCAAACCGGCACTAGGAAACAGACTGAGAAACCAGAGTAAGGGTTTCTCCTGCAACCCGTTCCCTTTGTGCTGGATGAACGAACGTCTCTCCACATGCTCAGTTCTGAGAGATAAGTGTGTGTGAAAGCCGTCCTTCACCTAGCTTGAAGGGAACACAAAGTTTCTTTTCAGTTGCAAACTCCACACCATACATATATATGGGGAGGTACAAGCTCCAACTCGGTTTTACAGTGAAAAAGGCAGGCACTTCAAACCGGCGCTAGGAAACAGACTGAGAAACCAGAGTAAGGGTTTCTCCTGCAACCCGTTGCCTTTGTGCTGGATGAACGAAGGTCTCTCCACATACTCAGGTCTGAGAGATAAATGAGTGTGAAAGCCGACCTTCACCTAGCTTGAAGGGAACACAAATTTTCTTTTCAGTTGCAAACCCCACTCCATATATATATATGGGGTGGTACAAGCTCCAACTCTGTTTTACAGTGAAAACGGCAGGCACTTCAAACCGGCACTAGGAAACACACTGAGAAACCAGAGTAAAGGTTTCTCCTGCAACCCGTTCCCTTTGTGCTGGATGAACGAACGTCTCTCCACATGCTCAGTTCTGTGAGATAAGTGTGTGTGAAAGAAGTCCTTCACCTAGCTTGAAGGGAACACAAAGTTTCTTTTCAGTTGCAAACTCCACTCCTTACATATATATGGGGAGGTACAAGCTCCCACTCGGTTTTACAGTGAAAAAGGCAGGCACTTCAAACCGGCGCTAGGAAACAGCCTGAGAAACCAGAGTAAGGGTTTCTCCTGCAACCCGTTGCCTTTGTGCTGGATGAACGAAGGTCTCTCCACATACTCAGGTCTGAGAGATAAATGAGTGTGAAAGCCGACCTTCACCTAGCTTGAAGGGAACATAAATTTTCTTTTCAGTTGCAAACCCCACTCCATATATATATATGGGGATGTACAAGCTCCAAGTCTGTTTTACAGTGAAAACGGCAGGCACTTCAAACCGGCACTAGGAAACAGACTGAGAAACCAGAGTAAGGGTTTCTCCTGCAACCCGTTCCCTTTGTGCTGGATGAACGAACGTCTCTCCACATGCTCAGTTCTGAGAGATAAGTGTGTGTGAAAGCCGTCCTTCACCTAGCTTGAAGGGAACACAAAGTTTCTTTTCAGTTGCCAACTCCACTCCATACATATATATGGGGAGGTACAAGCTCCAACTCGGTTTTACAGTGAAAACGGCAGGCACTTCAAACCGGCACTAGGAAACAGACTGAGAAACCAGAGTAAGGGTTTCCCCTGCAACCCGTTCCCATTGTGCTGGATGAACGAACGTCTCTCCACATGCTCAGTTCTGAGAGATAAGTGTGTGTGAAAGCCGTCCTTCACCTAGCTTGAAGGGAACACAAAGTTTCTTTTCAGTTGCCAACTCCACTCCATACATATATATGGGGAGGTACAAGCTCCAACTCGGTTTTACAGTGAAAACGGCAGGCACTTCAAACCGGCACTAGGAAACAGACTGAGAAACCAGAGTAAGGGTTTCTCCTGCAACCCGTTCCCTTTGTGCTGGATGAACGAACGTCTCTCCACATGCTCAGTTCTGAGAGATAAGTGTGTGTGAAAGCCGTCCTTCACCTAGCTTGAAGGGAACACAAAGTTTCTTTTCAGTTGCCAACTCCACTCCATACATATATATGGGGAGGTACAAGCTCCAACTCGGTTTTACAGTGAAAACGGCAGGCACTTCAAACCGGCACTAGGAAACAGACTGAGAAACCAGAGTAAGGGTTTCTCCTGCAACCCGTTCCCTTTGTGCTGGATGAACGAACGTCTCTCCACATGCTCAGTTCTGAGAGATAAGTGTGTGTGAAAGCCGTCCTTCACCTAGCTTGAAGGGAACACAAAGTTTCTTTTCAGTTGCCAACTCCACTCCATACATATACATGGGGAGGTACAAGCTTCAACTCGGTTTTACAGTGAAAACGGCAGGCACTTCAAACCGGCACTAGGAAACAGACTGAGAATCCAGAGTAAGGGTTTCTCCTGCAACCCGTTCCCTTTGTGCTGGATGAACGAACGTCTCTCCACATGCTCAGTTCTGAGGGATAAGTGTGTGTGAAAGCCGTCCTTCAACTAGCTTGAAGGGAACACAAAGTTTCTTTTCAGTTGCCAACTCCACTCCATACATATATATCGGGAGGTACAAGCTCCAACTCGGTTTTACAGTGAAAACGGCAGGCACTTCAAACCGGCACTAAGAAACCGACTGAGAATCCAGAGTAAGGGTTTCTCCTGCAACCCGTTCCCTTTGTGCTAGATGAACGAACGTCTCTCCACATGCTCAGTTCTGAGAGATAAGTGTGTGTGAAAGCCGTCCTTCACCTAGCTTGAAGGGAACACAAAGTTTCTTTTCAGTTGCCAACTCCACTCCATACATATATATGGGGAGGTACAAGCTCCAACTCGGTTTTACAGTGAAAACGGCAGGCACTTCAAACCGGCACTAGGAAACAGACTGAGAAACCAGAGTAAGGGTTTCTCCTGCAAACCGTTCCCTTTGTGCTGGATGAACGAACGTCTCTCCACATGCTCAGTTCTGAGAGATAAGTGTGTGTGAAATCCGTCCTTCACCTAGCTTGAAGGGAACACAAAGTTTCTTTTCAGTTGCCAACTCCACTCCATACATATATATGGGGAGGTACAAGCTCCAACTCGGTTTTACAGTGAAAACGGCAGGCACTTCAAACCGGCACTAGGAAACAGACTGAGAAACCAGAGTAAGGGTTTCTCCTGCAAAACGTTCCCTTTGTGCTGGATGAACGAACGTCTCTCCACATGCTCAGTTCTGAGAGATAAGTGTGTGTGAAATCCGTCCTTCACCTAGCTTGAAAGTAACACAAAGTTTCTTTTCAGTTGCCAACTCCACTCCATACATATATATGGGGAGGTACAAGCTCCAACTCGGTTTTACAGTGAAAACGGCAGGCACTTCAAACCGGCACTAGGAAACAGACTGAGAAACCAGAGTAAGGGTTTCTCCTGCAACCCGTTCCCTTTGTGCTGGATGAACGAACGTCTCTCCACATGCTCAGTTCTGAGTGATAAGTGTGTGTGAAAGCCGTCCTTCACCTAGCTTGAAGGGAACACAAAGTTTGTTTTCAGTTGCAAACTCCACACCATACATATATATGGGGAGGTACAAGCTCCAACTCGGTTTTACAGTGAAAAAGGCAGGCACTTCAAACCGGCGCTAGGAAACAGACTGAGAAACCAGAGTAAGGGTTTCTCCTGCAACCCGTTGCCTTTGTGCTGGATGAACGAAGGTCTCTCCACATACTCAGGTCTGAGAGATAAATGAGTGTGAAAGCCGACCTTCACCTAGCTTGAAGGGAACACAAATTTTCTTTTCAGTTGCAAACCCCACTCCATATATATATATGGGGAGGTACAAGCTCCAACTCTGTTTTACAGTGAAAACGGCAGGCACTTCAAACCGGCACTAGGAAACACACTGAGAAACCAGAGTAAGGGTTTCTCCTGCAACCCGTTCCCTTTGTGCTGGATGAACGAACGTCTCTCCACATGCTCAGTTCTGAGAGATAAGTGTGTGTGAAAGCCGTCCTTCACCTAGCTTGAAGGGAACACAAAGTTTCTTTTCAGTTGCAAACTCCACTCCATACATATATATGGGGAAGTACAAGCTCCAACTCGGTTTTACAGTGAAAAAGGCAGGCACTTCAAACCGGCGCTAGGAAACAGACTGAGAAACCAGAGTAAGGGTTTCTCCTGCAACCCGTTGCCTTTGTGCTGGATGAACGAAGGTCTCTCCTCATACTCAGGTCTGAGAGATAATTGAGTGTGAAAGCCGACCTTCACCTAGCTTGAAGGGAACACAAATTTTCTTTTCAGTTGCAAACCCCACTCCATATATATATATGGGGAGGTACAACCTCCAACTCTGTTTTACAGTGAAAACCGCAGGCACTTCAAACCGGCACTAGGAAACAGACTGAGAAACCAGAGTAAGGGTTTCTCCTGCAACCCGTTCCCTTTGTGCTGGATGAACGAACGTCTCTCCACATGCTCAGTTCTGAGAGATAATTGTGTGTGAAAGCCGTCCTTCACCTAGCTTGAAGGGAACACAAAGTTTCTTTTCAGTTGCCAACTCCACTCCATACATATATATGGGGAGGTACAAGCTCCAACTCGGTTTTACAGTGAAAACGGCAGGCACTTCAAACCGGCACTAGGAAACAGACTGAGAAACCAGAGTAAGGGTTTCTCCTGCAACCCGTTCCCTTTGTGCTGGATGAACGAACGTCTCTCCACATGCTCAGTTCTGAGAGATAAGTGTGTGTGAAAGCCGTCCTTCACCTAGCTTGAAGGGAACACAAAGTTTCTTTTCAGTTGCAAACTCCACACCATACATATATATGGGGAGGTACAAGCTCCAACTCGGTTTTACAGTGAAAAAGGCAGGCACTTCAAACCGGCGCTAGGAAACAGACTGAGAAACCAGAGTAAGGGTTTCTCCTGCAACCCGTTGCCTTTGTGCTGGATGAACGAAGGTCTCTCCACATACTCAGGTCTGAGAGATAAATGAGTGTGAAAGCCGACCTTCACCTAGCTTGAAGGGAACATAAATTTTCTTTTCAGTTGCAAACCCCACTCCATATATATATATGGGGATGTACAAGCTCCAAGTCTGTTTTACAGTGAAAACGGCAGGCACTTCAAACCGGCACTAGGAAACAGACTGAGAAACCAGAGTAAGGGTTTCTCCTGCAACCCGTTCCCTTTGTGCTGGATGAACGAACGTCTCTCCACATGCTCAGTTCTGAGAGATAAGTGTGTGTGAAAGCCGTCCTTCACCTAGCTTGAAGGGAACACAAAGTTTCTTTTCAGTTGCCAACTCCACTCCATACATATATATGGGGAGGTACAAGCTCCAACTTGGTTTTACAGTGAAAACGGCAGGCACTTCAAACCGGCACTAGGAAACAGACTGAGAAACCAGAGTAAGGGTTTCCCCTGCAACCCGTTCCCATTGTGCTGGATGAACGAACGTCTCTCCACATGCTCAGTTCTGAGAGATAAGTGTGTGTGAAAGCCGTCCTTCACCTAGCTTGAAGGGAACACAAAGTTTCTTTTCAGTTGCAAACTCCACTCCATACATATATATGGGGAGGTACAAGCTCCAACTCGGTTTTACAGTGAAAAAGGCAGGCACTTCAAACCGGCGCTAGGAAACAGACTGAGAAACCAGAGTAAGGGTTTCTCCTGCAACCCGTTCCCTTTGTGCTGGATGAACGAACGTCTCTCCACATGCTCAGTTCTGAGAGATAAGTGTGTGTGAAAGAAGTCCTTCACCTAGCTTGAAGGGAACACAAAGTTTCTTTTCAGTTGCAAACTCCACTCCATACATATATATGGGGAGGTACAAGCTCCCACTCGGTTTTACAGTGAAAAAGGCAGGCACTTCAAACCGGCGCTAGGAAACAGACTGAGAAACCAGAGTAAGGGTTTCTCCTGCAACCCGTTGCCTTTGTGCTGGATGAACGAAGGCCTCTCCACATACTCAGGTCTGTGAGATAATTGAGTGTGAAAGCCGACCTTCACCTAGCTTGAAGGAAACACAAATTTTCTTTTCAGTTGCAAACCCCACTCCATATATATATATGGGGAGGTACAACCTCCAACTCTGTTTTACAGTGAAAACCGCAGGCACTTCAAACCGGCACTAGGAAACAGACTGAGAAACCAGAGTAAGGGTTTCTCCTGCAACCCGTTCCCTTTGTGCTGGATGAACGAACGTCTCTCCACATGCTCAGTTCTGAGAGATAAGTGTGTGTGAAAGCCGTCCTTCACCAAGCTTGAAGGGAACACAAAATTTCTTTTCAGTGGCCAACTCCACTCCATACATATATATGGGGAGGTACAAGCTGCAACTCTTTTTTACAGTGAAAACGGCAGGCACTTCAAACCGGCACTAGGAAACAGACTGAGAAACCAGAGTAAGGGTTTCTCCTGCAACCCGTTCCCTTTGTGCTGGATGAACGAACGTCTCTCCACATGCTCAGTTCTGAGAGATAAGTGTGTGTGAAAGCCGTCCTTCACCTAGCTTGAAGGGAACACAAAGTTTCTTTTCAGTTGCCAACTCCACTCCATACATATATATGGGGAGGTACAAGCTGCAACTCGGTTTTACAGTGAAAACGGCAGGCACTTCAAACCGGCACTAGGAAACAGACTGAGAAAGCAGAGTAAGGGTTTCTCCTGCAACCCGTTCCCTTTGTGCTGGATGAACGAACGTCTCTCCACATGCTCAGTTCTGAGAGATAAGTGTGTGTGAAAGCCGTCCTTCACCTAGCTTGAAGGGAACACAAAGTTTCTTTTCAGTTGCCAACTCCACTCCATACATATATATGGGGAGGTACAAGCTCCAACTCGGTTTTACAGTGAAAACGGCAGGCACTTCAAACCGGCACTAGGAAACAGACTGAGAAACCAGAGTAAGGGTTTCTCCTGCAACCCGTTCCCTTTGTGCTGGATGAACGAACGTCTCTCCACATGCTCAGTTCTGAGAGATAAGTGTGTGTGAAAGCCGTCCTTCACCTAGCTTGAAGGGAACACAAAGTTTCTTTTCAGTTGCCAACTCCACTCCATACATATATATGGGGAGGTACAAGCTCCAACTCGGTTTTACAGTGAAAACGGCAGGCACTTCAAACCGGCACTAGGAAACAGACTGAGAAACCAGAGTAAGGGTTTCACCTGCAACCCGTTCCCTTTGTGCTGGATGAACGAACGTCTCTCCACATGCTCAGTTCTGAGAGATAAGTGTGTGTGAAAGCCGTCCTTCACCTAGCCTGAAAGGAACACAAAGTTTCTTTTCAGTTGCCAACTCCACTCCATACATATATATGGGGAGGTACAAGCTCCAACTCGGTTTTACAGTGAAAACGGCAGGCACTTCAAACCGGCACTAGGAAACAGACTGAGAAACCAGAGTAAGGGTTTCTCCTGCAACCCGTTCCCTTTGTGCTGGATGAACGAACGTCTCTCCACATGCTCAGTTCTGAGAGATAAGTGTGTGTGAAAGCCGTCCTTCACCTAGCTTGAAGGGAACACAAAGTTTCTTTTCAGTTGCAAACTCCACTCCATACATATATATGGGGAGGTACAAGCTCCAACTCGGTTTTACAGTGAAAAAGGCAGGCACTTCAAACCGGCGCTAGGAAACAGACTGAGAAACCAGAGTAAGGGTTTCTCCTGCAACCCGTTGCCTTTGTGCTGGATGAACGAAGGTCTCTCCACATACTCAGGTCTGAGAGATAAATGAGTGTGAAAGCCGTCCTTCACCTAGATTGAAGGGAACACAAAGTTTCTTTTCAGTTGCAAACCCCACTCCATATATATATATGGGGAGGTACAAGCTCCAACTCGGTTTTACAGTGAAAACGGCAGGCACTTCAAACCGGCCCTAGGAAACAGACTGAGAAACCAGAGTAAGGGTTTCTCCTGCAACCCGTTCCCTTTGTGCTGGATGAACGAACGTCTCTCCACATGCTCAGTTCTGAGAGATAAGTGTGTGTGAAAGCCGTCCTTCACCTAGCTTGAAGGGAACACAAAGTTTCTTTTCAGGTGCCAACTCCACACCATACATATATATGGGGAGGTACAAGCTCCAACTCGGTTTTACAGTGAAAACGGCAGGCACTTCAAACCGGCACTAGGAAACAGACTGAGAAACCAGAGTAAGGGTTTCTCCTGCAACCCGTTCCCTCTGTGCTGGATGAACGAACGTCTCTCCACATGCTAAGTTCTGAGAGATAAGTGTGTGTGAAAGCCGTCCTTCACCTAGCTTGAAGGGAACACAGAGTTTCTTTCAGTTGCCAAATCCACTCCATACATATATATGGGGAGGTACAAGCTCCAACTCGGTTTTACAGTGAAAACGGCAGGCACTTCAAACCGGCACTAGAAAAACAGACTGAGAAACCACAGTAAGGGTTTCTCCTGCAACCCGTTCCCTTTGTGCTGGATGAACGAACGTCTCTCCACATGCTCAGTTCTGAGAGATAAGTGTGTGTGAAAGCCGTCCTTTACCTAGCTTGAAGGGAACACAAAGTTTCTTTTCAGTTGCCAACTCCACTCCATACATATATATGGGGAGGTACAAGCTCCAACTCGGTTTTACAGTGAAAACGGCAGGCACTTCAAACCGGCACTAGGAAACAGACTGAGAAACCAGAGTAAGGGTTTCTCCTGCAACCCGTTCCCTTTGTGCTGGATGAACGAACGTCTCTCCACATGCTCATTTCTGAGAGATAAGTGTGTGTGAAAGCCGTCCTTCACCTAGCTTGAAGGGAACACAAAGTTTCTTTTCAGTTGCCAACCCCACTCCATACATATATATGGGGAGGTACAAGCTCCAACTCGGTTTTAAAGTGAAAACGGCAGGCACTTCAAACCGGCACTAGAAAAACAGACTGAGAAACCAGAGTAAGGGTTTCTCCTGCAACCCGTTCCCTTTGTGCTGGATGAACGAACGTCTCTCCACATGCTCAGTTCTGAGAGATAAGTGTGTGTGAAAGCCGTCCTTCACCTAGCTTGAAGGGAACACAAAGTTTCTTTTCAGTTGCCAACTCCACTCCATACATATATATGGGGAGGTACAAGCTCCAACTCGGTTTTACAGTGAAAACGGCAGGCACTTCAAACCGGCTCTAGGAAACAGACTGAGAAACCAGAGTAAAGGTTTCTCCTGCAACCCGGTCCCTTTGTGCTGGATGAACGAACGTCTCTCCACATGCTCAGTTCTGATAGATAAGTGTGTGTGAAAGCCGTCCTTCACCTAGCTTGAAGGGAACACAAAGTTTCTTTTCAGTTGCAAACTCCACTCCATACTTATATATGGGGAGGTACAAGCTCCAACTCGGTTTTACAGTGAAAAAGGCAGGCACTTCAAACCGGCGCTAGGAAACAGACTGAGAAACCAGAGTAAGGGTTTCTCCTGCAAACCGTTGCCTTTGTGCTGGATGAACGAAGGTCTCTCCACATACTCAGGTCTGAGAGATAAATGAGTGTGAAAGCCGTCCTTCACCTAGATTGAAGGGAACACAAAGTTTCTTTTCAGTTGCAAACCCCACTCCATATATATATATGGGGAGGTACAAGCTCCAACTCGGTTTTACAGTGAAAACGGCAGGCACTTCAAACCGGCACTAGGAAACAGACTGAGAAACCAGAGTAAGGGTTTCTCCTGCAACCCGTTCCCTTTGTGCTGGATGAACGAACGTCTCTCCACATGCTCAGTTCTGAGAGATAAGTGTGTGTGAAAGCCGTCCTTCACCTAGCTTGAAGGGAACACAAAGTTTCTTTTCAGTTGCCAACCCCACTCCATACATATATATGGGGAGGTACAAGCTCCAACTCGGTTTTAAAGTGAAAACGGCAGGCACTTCAAACCGGCACTAGAAAAACAGACTGAGAAACCACAGTAAGGGTTTCTCCTGCAACCCGTTCCCTTTGTGCTGGATGAACGAACGTCTCTCCACATGCTCAGTTCTGAGAGATAAGTGTGTGTGAAAGCCGTCCTTCACCTAGCTTGAAGGGAACACAAAGTTTCTTTTCAGTTGCCAACTCCACTCCATACATATATATGGGGAGGTACAAGCTCCAACTCGGTTTTACAGTGAAAACGGCAGGCACTTCAAACCGGCTCTAGGAAACAGACTGAGAAACCAGAGTAATGGTTTCTCCTGCAACCCGTTCCCTTTGTGCTGGATGAACGAACGTCTCTCCACATGCTCAGTTCTGAGAGATAAGTGTGTGTGAAAGCCGTCCTTCACCTAGCTTGAAGGGAACACAAAGTTTCTTTTCAGTTGCCAACTCCACTCCATACATATATATGGGGAGGTACAAGCTCCAACTCGGTTTTACAGTGAAAACGGCAGGCACTTCAAACCGGCACTAGAAAACCGACTGAGAAACCAGAGTAAGGGTTTCTCCTGCAACCCGTTCCCTTTGTGCTGGATGAACGAACGTCTCTCCACATGCTCAGTTCTGAGAGATAAGTGTGTGTGAAAGCCGTCCTTCAGCTAGCTTGAAGGGAACACAAAGTTTCTTTTCAGTTGCCAAAACCACTCCATACATATATATGGGGAGGTACAAGCTCCAACTCGGTTTTACAGTGAAAACGGCAGGCACTTCAAAGCGGCACTAGGAAACAGACTGAGAAACCAGAGTAAGGGTTTCTCCTGCAACCCGTTCCCATTGTGCTGGATGAACGAACGTCTCTCCACATGCTCAGGTCTGAGAAATAAGTGTGTGTGAAAGCCGTCCTTCACCTAGCTTGAAGGGAACACAAAGTTTCTTTTCAGTTGCCAACTCCACTCCATACATATATATGGGGAGGTACAAGCTCCAACTCGGTTTTACAGTGAAAACGGCAGGCACTTCAAACCGGCTCTAGGAAACAGACTGAGAAACCAGAGTAAAGGTTTCTCCTGCAACCCGGTCCCTTTGTGCTGGATGAACGAACGTCTCTCCACATGCTCAGTTCTGATAGATAAGTGTGTGTGAAAGCCGTCCTTCACCTAGCTTGAAGGGAACACAAAGTTTCTTTTCAGTTGCAAACTCCACTCCATACATATATATGGGGAGGTACAAGCTCCAACTCGGTTTTACAGTGAAAAAGGCAGGCACTTGAAACCGGCGCTAGGAAACAGACTGAGAAACCAGAGTAAGGGTTTCTCCTGCAAACCGTTGCCTTTGTGCTGGATGAACGAAGGTCTCTCCACATACTCAGGTCTGAGAGATAAATGAGTGTGAAAGCCGTCCTTCACCTAGATTGAAGGGAACACAAAGTTTCTTTTTAGTTGCAAACCCCACTCCATATATATATATGGGGAGGTACAAGCTCCAACTCGGTTTTACACTGAAAACGGCAGGCACTTCAAACCGGCACTAGGAAACAGACTGAGAAACCAGAGTAAGGGTTTCTCCTGCAACCCGTTCCCTTTGTGCTGGATGAACGAACGTCTCTCCACATGCTCAGTTCTGAGAGATAAGTGTGTGTGAAAGCCGTCCTTCACCTAGCTTGAAGGGAACACAAAGTTTCTTTTCAGTTGCCAACCCCACTCCATACATATATATGGGGAGGTACAAGCTCCAACTCGGTTTTAAAGTGAAAACGGCAGGCACTTCAAACCGGCACTAGAAAAACAGACTGAGAATCCAGAGTAAGGGTTTCTCCTGCAACCCGTTCCCTTTGTGCTGGATGAACGAACGTCTCTCCACATGCTCAGTTCTGAGAGATAAGTGTGTGTGAAAGCCGTCCTTCACCTAGCTTGAAGGGAACACAAAGTTTCTTTTCAGTTGCCAACTCCACTCCATACATATATATGGGGAGGTACAAGCTCCAACTCGGTTTTACAGTGAAAACGGCAGGCACTTCAAACCGGCACTAGAAAACCGACTGAGAAACCAGAGTAAGGGTTTCTCCTGCAACCCGTTCCCTTTGTGCTGGATGAACGAACGTCTCTCCACATGCTCAGTTCTGAGAGATAAGTGTGTGTGAAAGCCGTCCTTCAGCTAGCTTGAAGGGAACACAAAGTTTCTTTTCAGTTGCCAAATCCACTCCATACATATATATGGGGAGGTACAAGCTCCAACTCGGTCTTACAGTGAAAACGGCAGGCACTTCAAAGCGGCACTAGGAAACAGACTGAGAAACCAGAGTAAGGGTTTCTCCTGCAACCCGTTCCCATTGTGCTGGATGAACGAACGTCTCTCCACATGCTCAGGTCTGAGAAATAAGTGTGTGTGAAAGCCGTCCTTCACCTAGCTTGAAGGGAACACAAAGTTTCTTTTCAGTTGCCAACTCCACTCCATACATATATATGGGGAGGTACAAGCTCCAACTCGGTTTTACAGTGAAAACGGCAGGCATTTCAAACCGGCACTAGGAAACAGACTGAGAAACCACAGTAAGGGTTTCTCCTGCAACCCGTTCCCTTTGTGCTGGATGAAGGAACGTCTCTCCACATGCTCAGTTCTGAGAGATAAGTGTGTGTGAAAGCCGTCCTTCACCTATCTTGAAAGGAACACAAAGTTTCTTTTCAGTTGCAAACTCCACTCCATACATATATATGGGGAGGTACAAGCTCCAACTCGGTTTTACAGTGAAAACGGCAGGCACTTCAAACCGGCACTAGGAAACCGACTGAGAATCCAGAGTAAGGGTTTCTCCTGCAACCCGTTCCCTTTGTGCTGGATGAACGAACGTCTCTCCACATGCTCAGTTCTGAGAGATAAGTGTGTGTGAAAGCCGTCCTTCACCTAGCTTGAAGGGAACACAAAGTTTCTTTTCAGTTGCCAACTCCACTCCATACATATATATGGGGAGGTACAAGCTCCAACTCGGTTTTACAGTGAAAACGGCAGGCACTTCAAACCGGCACTAAGAAACCGACTGAGAATACAGAGTAAGGGTTTCTCCTGCAACCCGTTCCATTTGTGCTGGATGAACGAAAGTCTCTCCACATGCTCAGTTCTGAGAGATAAGTGTGTGTGAAAGCCGTCCTTCAGCTAGCTTGAAGGGAACACAAAGTTTCTTTTCAGTTGCCAACTCACTCCATACATATATATGGGGAGGTACAAGCTCCAACTCGGTTTTACAGTGAAAACGGCAGGCACTTCAAACCGGCACTAGGAAACAAACTGAGAAACCAGAGTAAGGGTTTCTCCTGCAACCCGTTCCCTTTGTGCTGGATGAAAGAACGTCTCTCCACATGCTCAGTTCTGAGAGATAAGTGTGTGTGAAAGCCGTCCTTCACCTAGCTTGAAGGGAACACAAAGTTTCTTTTCAGTTGCCAACTCCACTCCATACATATATATGGGGAGGTACAAGCTCCAACTCGGTTTTACAGTGAAAACGGCAGGCACTTCAAACCGGCACTAGGAAACAGACTGAGAAACCAGAGTAAGGGTTTCACCTGCAACCCGTTCCCTTTGTGCTGGATGAACGAACGTCTCTCCACATGCTCAGTTCTGAGAGATAAGTGTGTGTGAAAGCCTTCCATCACCTAGCTTGAAGGGAACACAAAGTTTCTTTTCAGTTGCCAACTCTACTCCATACATATATATGGGGAGGTACAAGCTCCAACTCGGTTTTACAGTGAAAAAGGCAGGCACTTCAAACCGGCGCTAGGAAACAGACTGAGAAACCAGAGTAAGGGTTTCTCCTGCAACCCGTTGCCTTTGTGCTGGATGAACGAAGGTCTCTCCACATACTCAGGTCTGAGAGATAAATGAGTGTGAAAGCCGTCCTTCACCTAGATTGAAGGGAACACAAAGTTTCTTTTCAGTTGCAAACCCCACTCCATATATATATATGGGGAGGTACAAGCTCCAACTCGGTTTTACAGTGAAAACGGCAGGCACTTCAAACCGGCCCTAGGAAACAGACTGAGAAACCAGAGTAAGGGTTTCTCCTGCAACCCGTTCCCTTTGTGCTGGATGAACGAACGTCTCTCCACATGCTCAGTTCTGAGAGATAAGTGTGTGTGAAAGCCGTCCTTCACCTAGCTTGAAGGGAACACAAAGTTTCTTTTCAGGTGCCAACTCCACTCCATACATATATATGGGGAGGTACAAGCTCCAACTCGGTTTTACAGTGAAAACGGCAGGCACTTCAAACCGGCACTAGGAAACAGACTGAGAAACCAGAGTAAGGGTTTCTACTGCAACCCGTTCCCTTTGTGCTGGATGAACGAACGTCTCTCCACATGCTCAGTTCTGAGAGATAAGTGTGTGTGAAAGCCGTCCTTCACCTAGCTTGAAGGTTACACAAAGTTTCTTTTCAGTGGCCAAATCCACTCCGTACATATATATGGGGAGGTACAAGCTCCAACTCGGTTTTACAGTGAAAACGGCAGGCACTTCAAACCGGCACTAGGAAACAGACTGAGAAACCAGAGTAAGGGTTTCTCCTGCAACCCGTTCCCTTTGTGCTGGATGAATGAACGTCTCTCCACATGCTCAGTTCTGAGAGATAAGTGTGTGTGAAAGCCGTCCTTCACCTAGCTTGAAGGGAACACAGAGTTTCTTTCAGTTGCCAAATCCACTCCATACATATATAAGGGGAGGTACAAGCTCCAACTCGGTTTTACAGTGAAAACGGCAGGCACTTCAAACCGGCACTAGAAAAACAGACTGAGAAACCACAGTAAGGGTTTCTCCTGCAACCCGTTCCCTTTGTGCTGGATGAACGAACGTCTCTCCACATGCTCACTTCTGAGAGATAAGTGTGTGTGAAAGCCGTCCTTCAGCTAGCTTGAAGGGAACACAAAGTTTCTTTTCAGTTCCCAAATCCACTCCATACATATATAAGGGGAGGTACAAGCTCCAACTCGGTTTTACAGTGAAAACGGCAGGCACTTCAAACCGGCACTAGAAAAACAGACTGAGAAACCACAGTAAGGGTTTCTCCTGCAACCCGTTCCCTTTGTGCTGGATGAACGAACGTCTCTCCACATGCTCACTTCTGAGAGATAAGTGTGTGTGAAAGCCGTCCTTCAGCTAGCTTGAAGGGAACACAAAGTTTCTTTTCAGTTGCCAACTCCACTCCATACATATATATGGGGAGGTACAAGCTCCAACTCGGTTTTACAGTGAAAACGGCAGGCACTTCAAACCGGCACTAGGAAACAGACTGAGAAACCAGAGTAAGGGTTTCTCCTGCAACCCGTTCCCTTTGTGCTGGATGAACGAACGTCTCTCCACATGCTCAGTTCTGAGAGATAAGTGTGTGTGAAAGCCGTCCTTCACCTAGATTGAAGGGAACACAAAGTTTCTTTTCAGTGGCCAAATCCACTCCATACATATATATGGGGAGGTACAAGCTCCAACTCGGTTTTACAGTGAAAACGGCAGGCACTTCAAACCGGCTCTAGGAAACAGACTGAGAACCCAGAGTAAAGGTTTCTCCTGCAACCCGTTCCCTTTGTGCTGGATGAACGAACGTCTCTCCACATGCTCAGTTCTGAGAGATAAGTGTGTGTGAAAGCCGTCCTTCACCTAGCTTGAAGGGAACACAAAGTTTCTTTTCAGTTGCCAACTCCACTCCATACATATATATGGGGAGGTACAAGCTCCAACTCGGTTTTACAGTGAAAACGGCAGGCACTTCAAACCGGCACTAGAAAACCGACTGAGAAACCAGAGTAAGGGTTTCTCCTGCAACCCGTTCCCTTTGTGCTGGATGAACGAACGTCTCTCCACATGCTCAGTTCTGAGAGATAAGTGTGTGTGAAAGCCGTCCTTCACCTAGCTTGAAGGGAACACAAAGTTTCTTTTCAGTTGCCAACTCCACTCCATACATATATATGGGGAGGTACAAGCTCCAACTCAGTTTTACAGTGAAAACGGCAGGCACTTCAAACCGGCACTAGGAAACAGACTGAGAAACCACACTAAGGGTTTCAACTGCAACCCGTTCCCTTTGTGCTGGATGAACGAACGTCTCTCCACATGCTCAGTTCTGAGAGATAAGTGTGTGTGAAAGCCGTCCTTCACCTAGCTTGAAGGGAACACAAAGTTTCTTTTCAGTTGCCAACTCCACTCCATACATATATATGGGGAGGTACAAGCTCCAACTCGGTTTTACAGTGAAAACGGCAGGCACTTCAAACCGGCTCTAGGAAACAGACTGAGAACCCAGAGTAAGGGTTTCTCCTGCAACCTGTTCCCTTTGTGCTGGATGAACGAACGTCTCTCCACATGCTCAGTTCTGAGAGATAAGTGTGTGTGAAAGCCGTCCTTCACCTAGCTTGAAGGGAACACAAAGTTTCTTTTCAGTTGCCAACTCCACTCCATACATATATATGGGGAGGTACAAGCTCCAACTCGGTTTTACAGTGAAAACGGCAGGCACTTCAAACCGGCACTTTAAAAACAGACTGAGGAACCACAGTAAGGGTTTCTCCTGCAACCCGTTCCCTTTGTGCTGGATGAACGAACGTCTCTCCACATGCTCAGTTCTGAGAGATAAGTGTGTGTGAAAGCCGTCCTTCACCTAGCTTGAAGGGAACACAAAGTTTCTTTTCAGTTGCCAACTCCACTCCATACATATATATGGGGAGGTACAAGCTCCAACTCAGTTTTACAGTGAAAACGGCAGGCACTTCAAACCGGCACTAGGAAACAGACTGAGAAACCACACTAAGGGTTTCAACTGCAACCCGTTCCCTTTGTGCTGGATGAACGAACGTCTCTCCACATGCTCAGTTCTGAGAGATAAGTGTGTGTGAAAGCCGTCCTTCACCTAGCTTGAAGGGAACACAAAGTTTCTTTTCAATTGCCAACTCCACTCCATACATATATATGGGGAGGTACAAGCTCCAACTCGGTTTTACAGTGAAAACGGCAGGCACTTCAAAGCGGCACTAGGAAACAGACTGAGAAACCAGAGTAAGGGTTTCTCCTGCAACCCGTTCCCATTGTGCTGGATGAACGAACGTCTCTCCACATGCTCAGGTCTGAGAGATAAGTGTGTGTGAAAGCCGTCCTTCACCTAGCTTGAAGGGAACACAAAGTTTCTTTTCAGTTGCCAACTCCACTCCATACATATATATGGGGAGGTACAAGCTCCAAGTCGGTTTTACAGTGAAAACGGCAGGCACTTCAAACCGGCACTAGGAAACAGACTGAGAAACCAGAGTAAGGGTTTCTCCTGCAACCCTTTCCCTTTGTGCTGGATGAACGAACGTCTCTCCACATGCTCAGTTCTGAGAGATAAGTGTGTGTGAAAGCCGTCCTTCACCTAGCTTGAAGGGAACACAAAGTTTCTTTTCAGTTGCCAACTCCACTCCATACATATATATGGGGAGGTACAAGCTCCAACTCGGTTTTACAGTGAAAACGGCAGGCACTTCAAACCGGCACTAGGAAACAGACTGAGAAACCAGAGTAAGGGTTTCTCCTGCAACCCGTTCCCTTTGTGCTGGATGAACGAACGTCTCTCCACATGCTCAGTTCTGAGAGATAAGTGTGTGTGAAAGCCGTCCTTCACCTAGCTTGAAGGGAACACAAAGTTTCTTTTCAGTTGCCAACTCCACTCCATACATATATATGGGGAGGTACAAGCTCCAACTCGGTTTTACAGTGAAAACGGCAGGCACTTCAAACCGGCACTAGGAAACAGACTGAGAAACCAGAGTAAGGGTTTCTCCTGCAACCCGTTCCCTTTGTGCTGGATGAACGAACGTCTCTTCACATGCTCAGTTCTGAGAGATAAGTGTGTGTGAAAGCCGTCCTTCACCTAGCTTGAAGGGAACACAAAGTTTCTTTTCAGTTGCCAACTCCACTCCATACATATATATGGGGAGGTACAAGCTCCAACTCGGTTTTACAGTGAAAACGGCAGGCACTTCAAACCGGCACTTTAAAAACAGACTGAGGAACCACAGTAAGGGTTTCTCCTGCAACCCGTTCCCTTTGTGCTGGATGAACGAACGTCTCTCCACATGCTCAGTTCTGAGAGATAAGTGTGTGTGAAAGCCGTCCTTCACCTAGCTTAAAGGGAACACAAAGTTTCTTTTCAGTTGCCAACTCCACTCCATACATATATATGGGGAGGTACAAGCTCCAACTCGGTTTTACAGTGAAAACGGCAGGCACTTCAAACCGGCACTAGGAAACAGACTGAGAAACCAGAGTAAGGGTTTCTCCTGCAACCCGTTCCCTTTGTGCTGGATGAACGAACGTCTCTCCACATGCTCAGTTCTGAGAGATAAGTGTGTGTGAAAGCCGTCCTTCACCTAGCTTGAAGGGAACACAAAGTTTCTTTTCAGTTGCCAACTCCACTCCATACATATATATGGGGAGGTACAAGCTCCAACTCGGTTTTACAGTGAAAACGGCAGGCACTTCAAACCGGCACTAGGAAACAGACTGAGAAACCAGAGTAAGGGTTTCTCCTGCAACCCGTTCCCTTTGTGCTGGATGAACGAACGTCTCTCCACATGCTCAGTTCTGAGAGATAAGTGTGTGTGAAAGCCGTCCTTCACCTAGATTGAAGGGAACACAAAGTTTCTTTTCAGTGGCCAAATCCACTCCATACATATATATGGGGAGGTACAAGCTCCAACTCGGTTTTACAGTGAAAACGGCAGGCACTTCAAACCGGCTCTAGGAAACAGACTGAGAACCCAGAGTAAAGGTTTCTCCTGCAACCCGTTCCCTTTGTGCTGGATGAACGAACGTCTCTCCACATGCTCAGTTCTGAGAGATAAGTGTGTGTGAAAGCCGTCCTTCACCTAGCTTGAAGGGAACACAAAGTTTCTTTTCAGTTGCCAACTCCACTCCATACATATATATGGGGAGGTACAAGCTCCAACTCGGTTTTACAGTGAAAACGGCAGGCACTTCAAACCGGCACTAGAAAACCGACTGAGAAACCAGAGTAAGGGTTTCTCCTGCAACCCGTTCCCTTTGTGCTGGATGAACGAACGTCTCTCCACATGCTCAGTTCTGAGAGATAAGTGTGTGTGAAAGCCGTCCTTCACCTAGCTTGAAGGGAACACAAAGTTTCTTTTCAGTTGCCAACTCCACTCCATACATATATATGGGGAGGTACAAGCTCCAACTCAGTTTTACAGTGAAAACGGCAGGCACTTCAAACCGGCACTAGGAAACAGACTGAGAAACCACACTAAGGGTTTCAACTGCAACCCGTTCCCTTTGTGCTGGATGAACGAACGTCTCTCCACATGCTCAGTTCTGAGAGATAAGTGTGTGTGAAAGCCGTCCTTCACCTAGCTTGAAGGGAACACAAAGTTTCTTTTCAGTTGCCAACTCCACTCCATACATATATATGGGGAGGTACAAGCTCCAACTCGGTTTTACAGTGAAAACGGCAGGCACTTCAAACCGGCTCTAGGAAACAGACTGAGAACCCAGAGTAAGGGTTTCTCCTGCAACCCGTTCCTTTGTGCTGGATGAACGAACGTCTCTCCACATGCTCAGTTCTGAGAGATAAGTGTGTGTGAAAGCCGTCCTTCACCTAGCTTGAAGGGAACACAAAGTTTCTTTTCAGTTGCCAACTCCACTCCATACATATATATGGGGAGGTACAAGCTCCAACTCGGTTTTACAGTGAAAACGGCAGGCACTTCAAACCGGCACTTTAAAAACAGACTGAGGAACCACAGTAAGGGTTTCTCCTGCAACCCGTTCCCTTTGTGCTGGATGAACGAACGTCTCTCCACATGCTCAGTTCTGAGAGATAAGTGTGTGTGAAAGCCGTCCTTCACCTAGCTTGAAGGGAACACAAAGTTTCTTTTCAGTTGCCAACTCCACTCCATACATATATATGGGGAGGTACAAGCTCCAACTCGGTTTTACAGTGAAAACGGCAGGCACTTCAAACCGGCTCTAGGAAACAGACTGAGAACCCAGAGTAAGGGTTTCTCCTGCAACCCGTTCCCTTTGTGCTGGATGAACGAACGTCTCTCCACATGCTCAGTTCTGAGAGATAAGTGTGTGTGAAAGCCGTCCTTCACCTAGCTTGAAGGGAACACAAAGTTTCTTTTCAGTTGCCAACTCCACTCCATACATATATATGGGGAGGTACAAGCTCCAACTCGGTTTTACAGTGAAAACGGCAGGCACTTCAAACCGGCACTTTAAAAACAGACTGAGGAACCACAGTAAGGGTTTCTCCTGCAACCCGTTCCCTTTGTGCTGGATGAACGAACGTCTCTCCACATGCTCAGTTCTGAGAGATAAGTGTGTGTGAAAGCCGTCCTTCACCTAGCTTGAAGGGAACACAAAGTTTCTTTTCAGTTGCCAACTCCACTCCATACATATATATGGGGAGGTACAAGCTCCAACTCAGTTTTACAGTGAAAACGGCAGGCACTTCAAACCGGCACTAGGAAACAGACTGAGAAACCACACTAAGGGTTTCAACTGCAACCCGTTCCCTTTGTGCTGGATGAACGAACGTCTCTCCACATGCTCAGTTCTGAGAGATAAGTGTGTGTGAAAGCCGTCCTTCACCTAGCTTGAAGGGAACACAAAGTTTCTTTTCAGTTGCCAACTCCACTCCATACATATATATGGGGAGGTACAAGCTCCAACTCGGTTTTACAGTGAAAACGGCAGGCACTTCAAACCGGCTCTAGGAAACAGACTGAGAACCCAGAGTAAGGGTTTCTCCTGCAACCCGTTCCCTTTGTGCTGGATGAACGAACGTCTCTCCACATGCTCAGTTCTGAGAGATAAGTGTGTGTGAAAGCCGTCCTTCACCTAGCTTGAAGGGAACACAAAGTTTCTTTTCAGTTGCCAACTCCACTCCATACATATATATGGGGAGGTACAAGCTCCAACTCGGTTTTACAGTGAAAACGGCAGGCACTTCAAACCGGCACTTTAAAAACAGACTGAGGAACCACAGTAAGGGTTTCTCCTGCAACCCGTTCCCTTTGTGCTGGATGAACGAACGTCTCTCCACATGCTCAGTTCTGAGAGATAAGTGTGTGTGAAAGCCGTCCTTCACCTAGCTTGAAGGGAACACAAAGTTTCTTTTCAGTTGCCAACTCCACTCCATACATATATATGGGGAGGTACAAGCTCCAACTCAGTTTTACAGTGAAAACGGCAGGCACTTCAAACCGGCACTAGGAAACAGACTGAGAAACCACACTAAGGGTTTCAACTGCAACCCGTTCCCTTTGTGCTGGATGAACGAACGTCTCTCCACATGCTCAGTTCTGAGAGATAAGTGTGTGTGAAAGCCGTCCTTCACCTAGCTTGAAGGGAACACAAAGTTTCTTTTCAGTTGCCAACTCCACTCCATACATATATATGGGGAGGTACAAGCTCCAAGTCGGTTTTACAGTGAAAACGGCAGGCACTTCAAACCGGCACTAGGAAACAGACTGAGAAACCAGAGTAAGGGTTTCTCCTGCAACCCTTTCCCTTTGTGCTGGATGAACGAACGTCTCTCCACATGCTCAGTTCTGAGAGATAAGTGTGTGTGAAAGCCGTCCTTCACCTAGCTTGAAGGGAACACAAAGTTTCTTTTCAGTTGCCAACTCCACTCCATACATATATATGGGGAGGTACAAGCTCCAACTCGGTTTTACAGTGAAAACGGCAGGCACTTCAAACCGGCACTAGGAAACAGACTGAGAAACCAGAGTAAGGGTTTCTCCTGCAACCCGTTCCCTTTGTGCTGGATGAACGAACGTCTCTCCACATGCTCAGTTCTGAGAGATAAGTGTGTGTGAAAGCCGTCCTTCACCTAGCTTGAAGGGAACACAAAGTTTCTTTTCAGTTGCCAACTCCACTCCATACATATATATGGGGAGGTACAAGCTCCAACTCGGTTTTACAGTGAAAACGGCAGGCACTTCAAACCGGCACTAGGAAACAGACTGAGAAACCAGAGTAAGGGTTTCTCCTGCAACCCGTTCCCTTTGTGCTGGATGAACGAACGTCTCTTCACATGCTCAGTTCTGAGAGATAAGTGTGTGTGAAAGCCGTCCTTCACCTAGCTTGAAGGGAACACAAAGTTTCTTTTCAGTTGCCAACTCCACTCCATACATATATATGGGGAGGTACAAGCTCCAACTCGGTTTTACAGTGAAAACGGCAGGCACTTCAAACCGGCACTTTAAAAACAGACTGAGGAACCACAGTAAGGGTTTCTCCTGCAACCCGTTCCCTTTGTGCTGGATGAACGAACGTCTCTCCACATGCTCAGTTCTGAGAGATAAGTGTGTGTGAAAGCCGTCCTTCACCTAGCTTGAAGGGAACACAAAGTTTCTTTTCAGTTGCCAACTCCACTCCATACATATATATGGGGAGGTACAAGCTCCAACTCGGTTTTACAGTGAAAACGGCAGGCACTTCAAACCGGCACTAGGAAACAGACTGAGAAACCAGAGTAAGGGTTTCTCCTGCAACCCGTTCCCTTTGTGCTGGATGAACGAACGTCTCTCCACATGCTCAGTTCTGAGAGATAAGTGTGTGTGAAAGCCGTCCTTCACCTAGCTTGAAGGGAACACAAAGTTTCTTTTCAGTGGCCAACTCCACTCCATACATATATATGGGGAGGTACAAGCTCCAACTCGGTTTTACAGTGAAAACGGCAGGCACTTCAAACCGGCACTAGGAAACAGACTGAGAAACCAGAGTAAGGGTTTCTCCTGCAACCCGTTCCATTTGTGCTGGATGAACGAACGTCTCTCCACATGCTCAGTTCTGAGAGATAAGTGTGTGTGAAAGCCGTCCTTCACCTAGCTTGAAGGGAACACAAAGTTTCTTTTCAGTTGCCAACTCCACTCCATACATATATACGGAGGTACAAGCTCCAACTCGGTTTTACAGTGAAAACGGCAGGCACTTCAAACCGGCACTAGGAAACCGACTGAGAATCCAGAGTAAGGGTTTCTCCTGCAACCCGTTCCCTTTGTGCTGGATGAACGAACGTCTCTCCACATGCTCAGTTCTGAGAGATAAGTGTGTGTGAAAGCCGTCCTTCACCTAGATTGAAGGGAACACAAAGTTTCTTTTCATTGGCCAAATCCACTCCATACATATATATGGGGAGGTACAAGCTCCAACTCGGTTTTACAGTGAAAACGGCAGGCACTTCAAACCGGCACTAGGAAACAGACTGAGAAACCAGAGTAAGGGTTTCTCCTGCAACCCGTTCCCTTTGTGCTGGATGAACGAATGTCTCTCCACATGCTCAGGTCTGAGAGATAAGTGTGTGTGAAAGCCGTCCTTCACCTAGCTTGAAGGGAACACAAAGTTTCTTTTCAGTTGCCAACTCCACTCCATACATATATATGGGGAGGTACAAGCTCCAACTCGGTTTTACAGTGAAAACGGCAGGCACTTCAAACCGGCACTAGGAAACAGACTGAGAAACCAGAGTAAGGGTTTCTCCTGCAACCCGTTCCCTTTGTGCTGGATGAACGAACGTCTCTCCACATGCTCAGTTCTGAGAGATAAGTGTGTGTGAAAGCCGTCCTTCACCTAGCTTGAAGGGAACACAAAGTTTCTTTTCAGTGGCCAACTTCACTCCATATATATATGGGGAGGTACAAGCTCCAACTCGGTTTTACAGTGAAAACGGCAGGCACTTCAAACCGGCACTAGGAAACAGACTGAGAAACCAGAGTAAGGGTTTCTCCTGCAACCCGTTCCCTTTGTGCTGGATGAACGAACGTCTCTCCACATGCTCAGTTCTGAGAGATAAGTGTGTGTGAAAGCCGTCCTTCACCTAGCTTGAAGGGAACACAAAGTTTCTTTTCAGTTGCCAACTCCACTCCATACATATATACGGAGGTACAAGCTCCAACTCGGTTTTACAGTGAAAACGCCAGGCACTTCAAACCGGCACTAGGAAACAGACTGAGAATCCAGAGTAAGGGTTTCTCCTGCAAACCGTTCCCTTTGTGCTGGATAAACGAACGTCTCTCCCCATGCTCAGTTCTGAGAGATAAGTGTGTGTGAAAGCCGTCCTTCACCTAGCTTGAAGGGAACACAAAGTTTCTTTCCAGTTGCCAACTCCACTCCATACATATATATGGGGAGGTACAAGCTCCAACTCGGTTTTACAGTGAAAACGGCAGGCACTTCAAACCGGCACTAGGAAGCAGACTGAGAAACCAGAGTAAGGGTTTCCCCTGCAACCCGTTCCCATTGTGCTGGATGAACGAACGTCTCTCCGCATGCTCAGTTCTGAGAGATAAGTGTGTGTGAAAGCCGTCCTTCACCTAGCTTGAAGGGAACACAAAGTTTCTTTTCAGTTGCAAACTTCACTCCATACATATATATGGGGAGGTAAAAGCTCCAACTCGGTTTTACAGTGAAAAAGGTAGGCACTTCAAACCGGCACTAGGAAACAGACTGAGAAACCAGAGTAAGGGTTTCTCCTGCATCCCGTTGCCTTTGTGCTGGATGAACGAAGGTTTCTCCACATACTCAGGTCTGAGAGATAAATGAGTGTGAAGCCGTCCTTCACCTAGCTTGAAGGGAACACAAATTTTCTTTTCAGTTGCAAACCCCACTCCATATATATATATGGTGAGGTACAAGCTCCAACTCTGTTTACAGTGAAAACGGCAGGCACTTCAAACCGGCACTAGGAAACAGACTGAGAAACCAGAGTAAGGGTTTCTCCTGCAACCCGTTCCCTTTGTGCTGGATGAACGAACGTCTCTCCACATGCTCAGTTCTGAGAGATAAGTGTGTGTGAAAGCCGTCCTTCACCTAGCTTGAAGGGAACACAAAGTTTCTTTTCAGTTGCCAACTCCACTCCATACATATATATGGGGAGGTACAAGCTCCAACTCGGTTTTACAGTGAAAACGGCAGGCACTTCAAACCGGCACTAGGAAACAGACTGAGAAACCAGAGTAAGGGTTTCTCCTGCAACCCGTTCCCTTTGTGCTGGATGAACGAACGTCTCTCCACATGCTCAGTTCTGAGAGATAAGTGTGTGTGAAAGCCGTCCTTCACCTAGCTTGAAGGGAACACAAAGTTTCTTTTCAGTTGCCAACTCCACTCCATACATATATATGGGGAGGTACAAGCTCCAACTCGGTTTTACAGTGAAAACGGCAGGCACTTCAAACCGGCACTAGGAAACAGACTGAGAAACCAGAGTAAGGGTTTCTCCTGCAACCCGTTCCCTTTGTGCTGGATGAACGAACGTCTCTCCACATGCTCAGTTCTGAGAGATAAGTGTGTGTGAAAGCCGTCCTTCACCTAGCTTGAAGGGAACACAAAGTTTCTTTTCAGTTGCCAACTCCACTCCATACATATATATGGGGAGGTACAAGCTCCAACTCGGTTTTACAGTGAAAAAGGCAGGCACTTCAAACCGGCGCTAGGAAACAGGCTGAGAAACCAGAGTAAGGGTTTCTCCTGCAACCCGTTGCCTTTGTGCTGGATGAACGAAGGTCTCTCCACATACTCAGGTCTGAGAGATAAATGAGTGTGAAAGCCGACCTTCACCTAGCTTGAAGGGAACACAAATTTTCTTTTCAGTTGCAAACCCCACTCCATATATATATATGGGGAGGTACAAGCTCCAACTCTGTTTTACAGTGAAAACGGCAGGCACTTCAAACCGGCACTAGGAAACAGACTGAGAAACCAGAGTAAGGGTTTCTCCTGCAACCCGTTCCCTTTGTGCTGGATGAACGAACGTCTCTCCACATGCTCAGTTCTGAGACATAAGTGTGTGTGAAAGAAGTCCTTCACCTAGCTTGAAGGGAACACAAAGTTTCTTTTCAGTTGCAAACTCCACTCCATACATATATATGGGGAGGTACAAGCTCCCACTCGGTTTTACAGTGAAAAAGGCAGGCACTTCAAACCGGCACTAAGAAACCGACTGAGAATCCAGAGTAAGGGTTTCTCCTGCAACCCGTTCCCTTTGTGCTGGATGAACGAACGTCTCTCCACATGCTCAGTTCTGAGAGATAATTGTGTGTGAAAGCCGTCCTTCACCTAGCTTGAAGGGAACACAAAGTTTCTTTTCAGTTGCCAAGCCCACTCCATACATATATATGGGGAGGTACAAGCTCCAACTCGGTTTTACAGTGAAAACGACAGGCACTTCAAACCGGCACTAGGAAACAGACTGAGAAACCAGAGTAAGGGTTTCTCCTGCAACCCGTTCCCTTTGTGCTGGATGAACGAACGTCTCTCCACATGCTCAATTCTGAGAGATAAGTGTGTGTGAAAGCCGTCCTTCACCTAGCTTGAAGGGAACACAAAGTATCTTTTCAGTTGCCAACTCCACTCCAACATATATATGGGGAGGTACAAGCTGCAACTCGGTTTTACAGTGAAAACGGCAGGCACTTCAAACCGGCACTAGGAAACAGACTGAGAAACCAGAGTAAGGGTTTCTCCTGCAACCCGTTCCCTTTGTGCTGGATGAACGAACGTCTCTCCACATGCTCAGTTCTGAGAGATAAGTGTGTGTGAAAGCCGTCCTTCACCTAGCTTGAAGGGAACACAAAGTTTCTTTTCAGTTGCCAACTCCACTCCATACATATACATGGGGAGGTACAAGCTCCAACTCGGTTTTACAGTGAAAACGGCAGGCACTTCAAACCGGCACTAGGAAACAGACTGAGAATCCAGAGTAAGGGTTTCTAATGCAACCCGTTCCCTTTGTGCTGGATGAACGAACGTCTCTCCACATGCTCAGTTCTGAGGGATAAGTGTGTGTGAAAGCCGTCCTTCACCTAGCTTGAAGGGAACACAAAGTTTCTTTTCAGTTGCCAACTCCACTCCATACATATATATGGGGAGGTACAAGCTCCAACTCGGTTTTACAGTGAAAACGGCAGGCACTTCAAACCGGCACTAAGAAACCGACTGAGAATCCAGAGTAAGGGTTTCTCCTGCAACCCGTTCCCTTTGTGCTAGATGAACGAACGTCTCTCCACATGCTCAGTTCTGAGAGATAAGTGTGTGTGAAAGCCGTCCTTCACCTAGCTTGAAGGGAACACAAAGTTTCTTTTCAGTTGCCAACTCCACTCCATACATATATATGGGGAGGTACAAGCTCCAACTCGGTTTTACAGTGAAAACGGCAGGCACTTCAAACCGGCACTAGGAAACAGACTGAGAAACCAGAGTAAGGGTTTCTCCTGCAAACCGTTCCCTTTGTGCTGGATGAACGAACGTCTCTCCACATGCTCAGTTCTGAGAGATAAGTGTGTGTGAAAGCCGTCCTTCACCTAGCTTGAAGGGAACACAAAGTTTCTTTTCAGTTGCCAACTCCACTCCATACATATATATGGGGAGGTACAAGCTCCAACTCGGTTTTACAGTGAAAACGGCAGGCACTTCAAACCGGCACTAGGAAACAGACTGAGAAACCAGAGTAAGGGTTTCTCCTGCAAAACGTTCCCTTTGTGCTGGATGAACGAACGTCTCTCCACATGCTCAGTTCTGAGAGATAAGTGTGTGTGAAATCCGTCCTTCACCTAGCTTGAAAGTAACACAAAGTTTCTTTTCAGTTGCCAACTCCACTCCATACATATATATGGGGAGGTACAAGCTCCAACTCGGTTTTACAGTGAAAACGGCAGGCACTTCAAACCGGCACTAGGAAACAGACTGAGAAACCAGAGTAAGGGTTTCTCCTGCAACCCGTTCCCTTTGTGCTGGATGAACAAACGTCTCTCCACATGCTCAGTTCTGAGAGATAAGTGTGTGTGAAAGCCGTCCTTCACCTAGCTTGAAGGGAACACAAAGTTTCTTTTCAGTTGCAAACTCCACACCATACATATATATGGGGAGGTACAAGCTCCAACTCGGTTTTACAGTGAAAACGGCAGGCACTTCAAACCGGCGCTAGGAAACAGACTGAGAAACCAGAGTAAGGGTTTCTCCTGCAACCCGTTGCCTTTGTGCTGGATGAACGAAGGTCTCTCCACATACTCAGGTCTGAGAGATAAATGAGTGTGAAAGCCGACCTTCACCTAGCTTGAAGGGAACACAAATTTTCTTTTCAGTTGCAAACCCCACTCCATATATATATATGGGGTGGTACAAGCTCCAACTCTGTTTTACAGTGAAAACGGCAGGCACTTCAAACCGGCACTAGGAAACACACTGAGAAACCAGAGTAAGGGTTTCTCCTGCAACCCGTTCCCTTTGTGCTGGATGAACGAACGTCTCTCCACATGCTCAGTTTTGTGAGATAAGTGTGTGTGAAAGAAGTCCTTCACCTAGCTTGAAGGGAACACAAAGTTTCTTTTCAGTTGCAAACTCCTCTCCATACATATATATGGGGAGGTACAAGCTCCCACTCGGTTTTACAGTGAAAAAGGCAGGCACTTCAAACCGGCGCTAGGAAACAGCCTGAGAAACCAGAGTAAGGGTTTCTCCTGCAACCCGTTGCCTTTGTGCTGGATGAACGAAGGTCTCTCCACATACTCAGGTCTGAGAGATAAATGAGTGTGAAAGCCGACCTTCACCTAGCTTGAAGGGAACATAAATTTTCTTTTAAGTTGCAAACCCCACTCCATATATATATATGGGGATGTACAAGCTCCAAGTCTGTTTTACAGTGAAAACGGCAGGCACTTCAAACCGGCACTAGGAAACAGACTGAGAAACCAGAGTAAGGGTTTCTCCTGCAACCCGTTCCCTTTGTGCTGGATGAACGAACGTCTCTCCACATGCTCAGTTCTGAGAGATAAGTGTGTGTGAAAGCCGTCCTTCACCTAGCTTGAAGGGAACACAAAGTTTCTTTTCAGTTGCCAACTCCACTCCATACATATATATGGGGAGGTAAAAGCTCCAACTCGGTTTTACAGTGAAAACGGCAGGCACTTCAAACCGGCACTAGGAAACAGACTGAGAAACCAGAGTAAGGGTTTCCCCTGCAACCCGTTCCCATTGTGCTGGATGAACGAACGTCTCTCCACATGCTCAGTTCTGAGAGATAAGTGTGTGTGAAAGCCGTCCTTCACCTAGCTTGAAGGGAACACAAAGTTTCTTTTCAGTTGCCAACTCCACTCCATACATATATATGGGGAGGTACAAGCTCCAACTCGGTTTTACAGTGAAAACGGCAGGCACTTCAAACCGGCACTAGGAAACAGACTGAGAAACCAGAGTAAGGGTTTCTCCTGCAACCCGTTCCCTTTGTGCTGGATGAACGAACGTCTCTCCACATGCTCAGTTCTGAGAGATAAGTGTGTGTGAAAGCCGTCCTTCACCTAGCTTGAAGGGAACACAAAGTTTCTTTTCAGTTGCAAACTCCACTCCATACATATATATGGGGAGGTACAAGCTCCAACTCGGTTTTACAGTGAAAAAGTCAGGCACTTCAAACCGGCGCTAGGAAACAGACTGAGAAACCAGAGTAAGGGTTTCTCCTGCAACCCGTTGCCTTTGTGCTGGATGAACGAAGGTCTCTCCACATACTCAGGTCTGAGAGATAAATGAGTGTGAAAGCCGTCCTTCACCTAGATTGAAGGGAACACAAAGTTTCTTTTCAGTTGCAAACCCCACTCCATATATATATATGGGGAGGTACAAGCTCCAACTCGGTTTTACAGTGAAAACGGCAGGCACTTCAAACCGGCCCTAGGAAACAGACTGAGAAACCAGAGTAAGGGTTTCTCCTGCAACCCGTTCCCTTTGTGCTGGATGAACGAACGTCTCTCCACATGCTCAGTTCTGAGAGATAAGTGTGTGTGAAAGCCGTCCTTCACCTAGCTTGAAGGGAACACAAAGTTTCTTTTCAGGTGCCAACTCCACTCCATACATATATATGGGGAGGTACAAGCTCCAACTCGGTTTTACAGTGAAAACGGCAGGCACTTCAAACCGGCACTAGGAAACAGACTGAGAAACCAGAGTAAGGGTTTCTCCTGCAACCCGTTCCCTTTGTGCTGGATGAACGAACGTCTCTCCACATGCTCAGTTCTGAGAGATAAGTGTGTGTGAAAGCCGTCCTTCACCTAGCTTGAAGGGAACACAAAGTTTCTTTTCAGTGGCCAAATCCACTCCGTACATATATATGGGGAGGTACAAGCTCCAACTCGGTTTTACAGTGAAAACGGCAGGCACTTCAAACCGGCACTAGGAAACAGACTGAGAAACCAGAGTAAGGGTTTCTCCTGCAACCCGTTCCCTTTGTGCTGGATGAACGAACGTCTCTCCACATGCTCAGTTCTGAGAGATAAGTGTGTGTGAAAGCCGTCCTTCACCTTGCTTGAAGGGAACACAGAGTTTCTTTCAGTTGCCAAATCCACTCCATACATATATATGGGGAGGTACAAGCTCCAACTCGGTTTTACAGTGAAAACGGCAGGCACTTCAAACCGGCACTAGAAAAACAGACTGAGAAACCACAGTAAGGGTTTCTCCTGCAAGCCGTTCCCTTTGTGCTGGATGAACGAACGTCTCTCCACATGCTCAGTTCTGAGAGATAAGTGTGTGTGAAAGCCGTCCTTCACCTAGCTTGAAGGGAACACAAAGTTTCTTTTCAGTTGCCAACTCCACTCCATACATATATATGGGGAGGTACAAGCTCCAACTCGGTTTTACAGTGAAAACGGCAGGCACTTCAAACCGGCTCTAGGAAACAGACTGAGAAACCAGAGTAATGGTTTCTCCTGCAACCCGTTCCCTTTGTGCTGGATGAACGAACGTCTCTCCACATGCTCAGTTCTGAGAGATAAGTGTGTGTGAAAGCCGTCCTTCACCTAGCTTGAAGGGAACACAAAGTTTCTTTTCAGTTGCCACTCCACTCCATACATATATATGGGGAGGTACAAGCTCCAACTCGGTTTTACAGTGAAAACGGCAGGCACTTCAAACCGGCTCTAGGAAACAGACTGAGAAACCAGAGTAAAGGTTTCTCCTGCAACCCGTTCCCTTTGTGCTGGATGAACGAACGTCTCTCCAGATGCTCAGTTCTGAGAGATAAGTGTGTGTGAAAGCCGTCCTTCACCTAGCTTGAAGGGAACACAAAGTTTCTTTTCAGTTGCCAACTCCACTCCATACATATATATGGGGAGGTACAAGCTCCAACTCGGTTTTACAGTGAAAACGGCAGGCACTTCAAACCGGCACTAGAAAACAGACTGAGAAACCAGAGTAAGGGTTTCTCCTGCAACCCGTTCCCTTTGTGCTGGATGAACGAACGTCTCTCCACATGCTCAGTTCTGAGAGATAAGTGTGTGTGAAAGCCGTCCTTCACCTAGCTTGAAGGGAACACAAAGTTTCTTTTCAGTTGCCAACTCCACTCCATACATATATATGGGGAGGTACAAGCTCCAACTCAGTTTTACAGTGAAAACGGCAGGCACTTCAAACCGGCACTAGGAAACAGACTGAGAAACCACAGTAAGGGTTTCAACTGCAACCCGTTCCCTTTGTGCTGGATGAACGAACGTCTCTCCACATGCTCAGTTCTGAGAGATAAGTGTGTGTGAAAGCCGTCCTTCAGCTAGCTTGAAGGGAACACAAAGTTTCTTTTCAGTTGCCAACTCCACTCCATACATATATATGGGGAGGTACAAGCTCCAACTCGGTTTTACAGTGAAAACGGCAGGCACTTCAAAGCGGCACTAGGAAACAGACTGAGAAACCAGAGTAAGGGTTTCTCTTGCAACCCGTTCCCATTGTGCTGGATGAACGAACGTCTCTCCACATGCTCAGGTCTGAGAGATAAGTGTGTGTGAAAGCCGTCCTTCACCTAGCTTGAAGGGAACACAAAGTTTCTTTTCAGTTGCCAACTCCACTCCATACATATATATGGGGAGGTACAAGCTCCAAGTCGGTTTTACAGTGAAAACGGCAGGCACTTCAAACCGGCACTAGGAAACAGACTGAGAAACCAGAGTAAGGGTTTCTCCTGCAACCCGTTCCCTTTGTGCTGGATGAACGAACGTCTCTCCACATGCTCAGTTCTGAGAGATAAGTGTGTGTGAAAGCCGTCCTTCACCTAGCTTGAAGGGAACACAAAGTTTCTTTTCAGTTGCCAACTCCACTCCATACATATATATGGGGTGGTACAAGCTCCAACTCGGTTTTACAGTGAAAACGGCAGGCACTTCAAACCGGCACTAGGAAACAGACTGAGAAACCAGAGTAAGGGTTTCTCCTGCAACCCGTTCCCTTTGTGCTGGATAAACGAACGTCTCTCCACATGCTCAGTTCTGAGAGATAAGTGTGTGTGAAAGCCTTCCATCACCTAGCTTGAAGGGAACACAAAGTTTCTTTTCAGTTGCCAACTCCACTCCATACATATATATGGGGAGGTACAAGCTCCAACTCGGTTTTACAGTGAAAAAGGCAGGCACTTCAAACCGGCGCTAGGAAACAGACTGAGAAACCAGAGTAAGGGTTTCTCCTGCAACCCGTTGCCTTTGTGCTGGATGAACGAAGGTCTCTCCACATACTCAGGTCTGAGAGATAAATGAGTGTGAAAGCCGTCCTTCACCTAGATTGAAGGGAACACAAAGTTTCTTTTCAGTTGCAAACCCCACTCCATATATATATATGGGGAGGTACAAGCTCCAACTCGGTTTTACAGTGAAAACGGCAGGCACTTCAAACCGGCCCTAGGAAACAGACTGAGAAACCAGAGTAAGGGTTTCTCCTGCAACCCGTTCCCTTTGTGCTGGATGAACGAACGTCTCTCCACATGCTCAGTTCTGAGAGATAAGTGTGTGTGAAAGCCGTCCTTCACCTAGCTTGAAGGGAACACAAAGTTTCTTTTCAGGTGCCAACTCCACTCCATACATATATATGGGGAGGTACAAGCTCCAACTCGGTTTTACAGTGAAAACGGCAGGCACTTCAAACCGGCACTAGGAAACAGACTGAGAAACCAGAGTAAGGGTTTCTCCTGCAACCCGTTCCCTTTGTGCTGGATGAACGAACGTCTCTCCACATGCTCAGTTCTGAGAGATAAGTGTGTGTGAAAGCCGTCCTTCACCTAGCTTGAAGGGAACACAAAGTTTCTTTTCAGTGGCCAAATCCACTCCGTACATATATATGGGGAGGTACAAGCTCCAACTCGGTTTTACAGTGAAAACGGCAGGCACTTCAAACCGGCACTAGGAAACAGACTGAGAAACCAGAGTAAGGGTTTCTCCTGCAACCCGTTCCCTTTGTGCTGGATGAATGAACGTCTCTCCACATGCTCAGTTCTGAGAGATAAGTGTGTGTGAAAGCCGTCCTTCACCTAGCTTGAAGGGAACACAGAGTTTCTTTCAGTTGCCAAATCCACTCCATACATATATAAGGGGAGGTACAAGCTCCAACTCGTTTTTACAGTGAAAACGGCAGGCACTTCAAACCGGCACTAGAAAAACAGACTGAGAAACCACAGTAAGGGTTTCTCCTGCAACCCGTTCCCTTTGTGCTGGATGAACGAACGTCTCTCCACATGCTCACTTCTGAGAGATAAGTGTGTGTGAAAGC
Source organism: Vicugna pacos (assembly GCF_048564905.1). Lineage (NCBI taxonomy): Eukaryota > Metazoa > Chordata > Mammalia > Artiodactyla > Camelidae > Vicugna > Vicugna pacos. The sequence continues at coordinate 70,982,169 of NW_027328740.1, read as the reverse complement.
CGTCCTTCAGCTAGCTTGAAGGGAACACAAAGTTTCTTTTCAGTTGCCAAATCCACTCCATACAAATATAAGGGGAGGTACAAGCTCCAACTCGCTTTTACAGTGAAAACGGCAGGCACTTCAAACCGGCACTAGAAAAACAGACTGAGAAACCACAATAAGGGTTTCTCCTTCAACCCGTTCCCTTTGTGCTGGATGAACGAACGTCTCTCCACATGCTCACTTCTGAGAGATAAGTGTGTGTGAAAGCCGTCCTTCAGCTAGCTTGAAGGGAACACAAAGTTTCTTTTCAGTTGCCAACTCCACTCCATACATATATATGGGGAGGTACAAGCTCCAACTCGGTTTTACAGTGATAACGGCAGGCACTTCAAACCGGCACTAGGAAACAGACTGAGAAACCAGAGTAAGGGTTTCTCCTGCAACCCGTTTCCTTTGTGCTGGATGAACGAACGTCTCTCCACATGCTCAGTTCTGAGAGATAAGTGTGTGTGAAAGCCGTCCTTCACCTAGATTGAAGGGAACACAAAGTTTCTTTTCAGTGGCCAAATCCACTCCATACATATATATGGGGAGGTACAAGCTCCAACTCGGTTTTACAGTGAAAACGGCAGGCACTTCAAACCGGCTCTAGGAAACAGACTGAGAACCCAGAGTAAAGGTTTCTCCTGCAACCCGTTCCCTTTGTGCTGGATGAACGAACGTCTCTCCACATGCTCAGTTCTGAGAGATAAGTGTGTGTGAAAGCCGTCCTTCACCTAGCTTGAAGGGAACACAAAGTTTCTTTTCAGTTGCCAACTCCACTCCATACATATATATGGGGAGGTACAAGCTCCCACTCGGTTTTACAGTGAAAACGGCAGGCACTTCAAACCGGCACTAGAAAACCGACTGAGAAACCAGAGTAAGGGTTTCTCCTGCAACCCGTTCCCTTTGTGCTGGATGAACGAACGTCTCTCCACATGCTCAGTTCTGAGAGATAAGTGTGTGTGAAAGCCGTCCTTCACCTAGCTTGAAGGGAACACAAAGTTTCTTTTCAGTTGCCAACTCCACTCCATACATATATATGGGGAGGTACAAGCTCCAACTCAGTTTTACAGTGAAAACGGCAGGCACTTCAAACCGGCACTAGAAAACAGACTGAGAAACCACAGTAAGGGTTTCAACTGCAACCCGTTCCCTTTGTGCTGGATGAACGAACGTCTCTCCACATGCTCAGTTCTGAGAGATAAGTGTGTGTGAAAGCCGTCCTTCACCTAGCTTGAAGGGAACACAAAGTTTCTTTTCAGTTGCCAACTCCACTCCATACATATATATGGGGAGGTACAAGCTTCAACTCGGTTTTACAGTGAAAACGGCAGGCACTTCAAAGCGGCACTAGGAAACAGACTGAGAAACCAGAGTAAGGGTTTCTCCTGCAACCCGTTCCCATTGTGCTGGATGAACGAACGTCTCTCCACATGCTCAGGTCTGAGAGATAAGTGTGTGTGAAAGCCGTCCTTCACCTAGCTTGAAGGGAACACAAAGTTTCTTTTCAGTTGCCAACTCCACTCCATACATATATATGGGGAGGTACAAGCTCCAAGTCGGTTTTACAGTGAAAACGGCAGGCACTTCAAACCGGCACTAGGAAACAGACTGAGAAACCAGAGTAAGGGTTTCTCCTGCAACCCTTTCCCTTTTTGCTGGATGAACGAACGTCTCTCCACATGCTCAGTTCTGAGAGATAAGTGTGTGTGAAAGCCGTCCTTCACCTAGCTTGAAGGGAACACAAAGTTTCTTTTCATTTGCCAACTCCACTCCATACATATATATGGGGAGGTACAAGCTCCAACTCGGTTTTACAGTGAAAACGGCAGGCACTTCAAACCGGCACTAGGAAACAGACTGAGAAACCAGAGTAAGGGTTTCTCCTGCAACCCGTTCCCTTTGTGCTGGATGAACGAACGTCTCTCCACATGCTCAGTTCTGAGAGATAAGTGTGTGTGAAAGCCGTCCTTCACCTAGCTTGAAGGGAACACAAAGTTTCTTTTCAGTTGCCAACTCCACTCCATACATATATATGGGGAGGTACAAGCTCCAACTCGGTTTTACAGTGAAAACGGCAGGCACTTCAAACCGGCACTAGGAAACAGACTGAGAAACCAGAGTAAGGGTTTCTCCTGCAACCCGTTCCCTTTGTGCTGGATGAACGAACGTCTCTTCACATGCTCAGTTCTGAGAGATAAGTGTGTGTGAAAGCCGTCCTTCACCTAGCTTGAAGGGAACACAAAGTTTCTTTTCAGTTGCCAACTCCACTCCATACATATATATGGGGAGGTACAAGCTCCAACTCGGTTTTACAGTGAAAACGGCAGGCACTTCAAACCGGCACTAAGAAACCGACTGAGAATCCAGAGTAAGGGTTTCTACTGCAACCAGTTCCATTTGTGCTGGATGAACGAACGTCTCTCCACATGCTCAGTTCTGAGAGATAAGTGTGTGTGAAAGCCGTCCTTCACCTAGCTTGAAGGGAACACAAAGTTTCTTTTCAGTTGCCAACTCCACTCCATACATATATATGGGGAGGTACAAGCTCCAACTCGGTTTTACAGTGAAAACGGCAGGCACTTCAAACCGGCACTAAGAAACCGACTGAGAATCCAGAGTAAGGGTTTCTCCTGCAACCCGTTCCATTTGTGCTGGATGAACGAAAGTCTCTCCACATGCTCAGTTCTGAGAGATAAGTGTGTGTGAAAGCCGTCCTTCAGCTAGCTTGAAGGGAACACAAAGTTTCTTTTCAGTTGCCAACTCACTCCATACATATATATGGGGAGGTACAAGCTCCAACTCGGTTTTACAGTGAAAACGGCAGGCACTTCAAACCGGCACTAGGAAACAGACTGAGAAACCAGAGTAAGGGTTTCTCCTGCAACCCGTTCCCTTTGTGCTGGATGAAAGAACGTCTCTCCACATGCTCAGTTCTGAGAGATAAGTGTGTGTGAAAGCCGTCCTTCACCTAGCTTGAAGGGAACACAAAGTTTCTTTTCAGTTGCCAACTCCACTCCATACATATATATGGGGAGGTACAAGCTCCAACTCGGTTTTACAGTGAAAACGGCAGGCACTTCAAACCGGCACTAGGAAACAGACTGAGAAACCAGAGTAAGGGTTTCACCTGCAACCCGTTCCCTTTGTGCTGGATGAACGAACGTCTCTCCACATGCTCAGTTCTGAGAGATAAGTGTGTGTGAAAGCCGTCCTTCACCTAGCCTGAAAGGAACACAAAGTTTCTTTTCAGTTGCCAACTCCACTCCATACATATATATGGGGAGGTACAAGCTCCAACTCGGTTTTACAGTGAAAACGGCAGGCACTTCAAACCGGCACTAGGAAACAGACTGAGAAACCAGAGTAAGGGTTTCTCCTGCAACCCGTTCCCTTTGTGCTGGATGAACGAACGTCTCTCCACATGCTCAGTTCTGAGAGATAAGTGTGTGTGAAAGCCGTCCTTCACCTAGCTTGAAGGGAACACAAAGTTTCTTTTCAGTTGCAAACTCCACTCCATACATATATATGGGGAGGTACAAGCTCCAACTCGGTTTTACAGTGAAAAAGGCAGGCACTTCAAACCGGCGCTAGGAAACAGACTGAGAAACCAGAGTAAGGGTTTCTCCTGCAACCCGTTGCCTTTGTGCTGGATGAACGAAGGTCTCTCCACATACTCAGGTCTGAGAGATAAATGAGTGTGAAAGCCGTCCTTCACCTAGATTGAAGGGAACACAAAGTTTCTTTTCAGTTGCAAACCCCACTCCATATATATATATGGGGAGGTACAAGCTCCAACTCGGTTTTACAGTGAAAACGGCAGGCACTTCAAACCGGCCCTAGGAAACAGACTGAGAAACCAGAGTAAGGGTTTCTCCTGCAACCCGTTCCCTTTGTGCTGGATGAACGAACGTCTCTCCACATGCTCAGTTCTGAGAGATAAGTGTGTGTGAAAGCCGTCCTTCACCTAGCTTGAAGGGAACACAAAGTTTCTTTTCAGGTGCCAACTCCACTCCATACATATATATGGGGAGGTACAAGCTCCAACTCGGTTTTACAGTGAAAACGGCAGGCACTTCAAACCGGCACTAGGAAACAGACTGAGAAACCAGAGTAATGGTTTCTCCTGCAACCCGTTCCCTTTGTGCTGGATGAACGAACGTCTCTCCACATGCTCAGTTCTGAGAGATAAGTGTGTGTGAAAGCCGTCCTTCACCTAGCTTGAAGGGAACACAAAGTTTCTTTTCAGTGGCCAAATCCACTCCGTACATATATATGGGGAGGTACAAGCTCCAACTCGGTTTTACAGTGAAAACGGCAGGCACTTCAAACCGGCACTAGGAAACAGACTGAGAAACCAGAGTAAGGGTTTCTCCTGCAACCCGTTCCCTTTGTGCTGGATGAACGAACGTCTCTCCACATGCTCAGTTCTGAGAGATAAGTGTGTGTGAAAGCCGTCCTTCACCTAGCTTGAAGGGAACACAGAGTTTCTTTCAGTTGCCAAATCCACTCCATACATATATATGGGGAGGTACAAGCTCCAACTCGGTTTTACAGTGAAAACGGCAGGCACTTCAAACCGGCACTAGAAAAACAGACTGAGAAACCACAGTAAGGGTTTCTCCTGCAACCCGTTCCCTTTGTGCTGGATGAACGAACGTCTCTCCACATGCTCAGTTCTGAGAGATAAGTGTGTGTGAAAGCTGTCCTTCACCTAGCTTGAAGGGAACACAAAGTTTCTTTTCAGTTGCCAACTCCACTCCATACATATATATGGGGAGGTACAAGCTCCAACTCGGTTTTACAGTGAAAACGGCAGGCACTTCAAACCGGCACTAGGAAACAGACTGCGAAACCAGAGTAAGGGTTTCTCCTGCAAACCGTTCCCTTTGTGCTGGATGAACGAACGTCTCTCCACATGCTCAGTTCTGAGAGATAAGTGTGTGTGAAAGCCGTCCTTCACCTAGCTTGAAGGGAACACAAAGTTTCTTTTCAGTTGCCAACCCCACTCCATTCATATATATGGGGAGGTACAAGCTCCAACTCGGTTTTAAAGTGAAAACGGCAGGCACTTCAAACCGGCACTAGAAAAACAGACTGAGAAACCACAGTAAGGGTTTCTCCTGCAAGCCGTTCCCTTTGTGCTGGATGAACGAACGTCTCTCCACATGCTCAGTTCTGAGAGATAAGTGTGTGTGAAAGCCGTCCTTCACCTAGCTTGAAGGGAACACAAAGTTTCTTTTCAGTTGCCAACTCCACTCCATACATATATATGGGGAGGTACAAGCTCCAACTCGGTTTTACAGTGAAAACGGCAGGCACTTCAAACCGGCTCTAGGAAACAGACTGAGAAACCAGAGTAAAGGTTTCTCCTGCAACCCGTTCCCTTTGTGCTGGATGAACGAACGTCTCTCCACATGCTCAGTTCTGAGAGATAAGTGTGTGTGAAAGCCGTCCTTCACCTAGCTTGAAGGGAACACAAAGTTTCTTTTCAGTTGCCAACTCCACTCCATACATATATATGGGGAGGTACAAGCTCCAACTCGGTTTTACAGTGAAAACGGCAGGCACTTCAAACCGGCACTAAAAAACAGACTGAGAAACCAGAGTAAGGGTTTCTCCTGCAACCCGTTCCCTTTGTGCTGGATGAACGAACGTCTCTCCACATGCTCAGTTCTGAGAGATAAGTGTGTGTGAAAGCCGTCCTTCACCTAGCTTGAAGGGAACACAAAGTTTCTTTTCAGTTGCCAACTCCACTCCATACATATATATGGGGAAGTACACGCTCCAACTCAGTTTTACAGTGAAAACGGCAGGCACTTCAAACCGGCACTAGGAAACAGACTGAGAAACCACAGTAAGGGTTTCAACTGCAACCCGTTCCCTTTGTGCTGGATGAACGAACGTCTCTCCACATGCTCAGTTCTGAGAGATAAGTGTGTGTGAAAGCCGTCCTTCAGCTAGCTTGAAGGGAACACAAAGTTTCTTTTCAGTTGCCAACTCCACTCCATACATATATATGGGGAGGTACAAGCTCCAACTCGGTTTTACAGTGAAAACGGCAGGCACTTCAAAGCGGCACTAGGAAACAGACTGAGAAACCAGAGTAAGGGTTTCTCTTGCAACCCGTTCCCATTGTGCTGGATGAACGAACGTCTCTCCACATGCTCAGGTCTGAGAGATAAGTGTGTGTGAAAGCCGTCCTTCACCTAGCTTGAAGGGAACACAAAGTTTCTTTTCAGTTGCCAACTCCACTCCATACATATATATGGGGAGGTACAAGCTCCAAGTCGGTTTTACAGTGAAAACGGCAGGCACTTCAAACCGGCACTAGGAAACAGACTGAGAAACCAGAGTAAGGGTTTCTCCTGCAACCCGTTCCCTTTGTGCTGGATGAACGAACGTCTCTCCACATGCTCAGTTCTGAGAGATAAGTGTGTGTGAAAGCCGTCCTTCACCTAGCTTGAAGGGAACACAAAGTTTCTTTTCAGTTGCCAACTCCACTCCATACATATATATGGGGAGGTACAAGCTCCAACTCGGTTTTACAGTGAAAACGGCAGGCACTTCAAACCGGCGCTAGGAAACAGACTGAGAAACCAGAGTAAGGGTTTCTCCTGCAACCCGTTGCCTTTGTGCTGGATGAACGAAGGTCTCTCCACATACTCAGGTCTGAGAGATAAATGAGTGTGAAAGCCGTCCTTCACCTAGATTGAAGGGAACACAAAGTTTCTTTTCAGGTGCCAACTCCACTCCATACATATATATGGGGAGGTACAAGCTCCAACTCGGTTTTACAGTGAAAACGGCAGGCACTTCAAACCGGCACTGGGAAACAGACTGAGAAACCAGAGTAAGGGTTTCTCCTGCAACCCGTTCCCTTTGTGCTGGATGAACGAACGTCTCTCCACATGCTCAGTTCTGAGAGATAAGTGTGTGTGAAAGCCGTCCTTCACCTAGCTTGAAGGGAACACAAAGTTTCTTTTCAGTGGCCAAATCCACTCCGTACATATATATGGGGAGGTACAAGCTCCAACTCGGTTTTACAGTGAAAACGGCAGGCACTTCAAACCGGCACTAGGAAACAGACTGAGAAACCAGAGCAAGGGTTTCTCCTGCAACCCGTTCCCTTTGTGCTGGATGAATGAACGTCTCTCCACATGCTCAGTTCTGAGAGATAAGTGTGTGTGAAAGCCGTCCTTCACCTAGCTTGAAGGGAACACAGAGTTTCTTTCAGTTGCCAAATCCACTCCATACATATATAAGGGGAGGTACAAGCTCCAACTCGGTTTTACAGTGAAAACGGCAGGCACTTCAAACCGGCACTAGAAAAACAGACTGAGAAACCACAGTAAGGGTTTCTCCTGCAACCCGTTCCCTTTGTGCTGGATGAACGAACGTCTCTCCACATGCTCACTTCTGAGAGATAAGTGTGTGTGAAAGCCGTCCTTCAGCTAGCTTGAAGGGAACACAAAGTTTCTTTTCAGTTGCCAAATCCACTCCATACATATATAAGGGGAGGTACAAGCTCCAACTCGGTTTTACAGTGAAAACGGCAGGCACTTCAAACCGGCACTAGAAAAACAGACTGAGAAACCACAGTAAGGGTTTCTCCGTCAACCCGTTCCCTTTGTGCTGGATGAACGAACGTCTCTCCACATGCTCACTTCTGAGAGATAAGTGTGTGTGAAAGCCGTCCTTCAGCTAGCTTGAAGGGAACACAAAGTTTCTTTTCAGTTGCCAACTCCACTCCATACATATATATGGGGAGGTACAAGCTCCAACTCGGTTTTACAGTGAAAACGGCAGGCACTTCAAACCGGCACTAGGAAACAGACTGAGAAACCAGAGTAAGGGTTTCTCCTGCAACCCGTTCCCTTTGTGCTGGATGAACGAACGTCTCTCCACATGCTCAGTTCTGAGAGATAAGTGTGTGTGAAAGCCGTCCTTCACCTAGATTGAAGGGAACACAAAGTTTCTTTTCAGTGGCCAAATCCACTCCATACATATATATGGGGAGGTACAAGCTCCAACTCGGTTTTACAGTGAAAACGGCAGGCACTTCAAACCGGCTCTAGGAAACAGACTGAGAACCCAGAGTAAAGGTTTCTCCTGCAACCCGTTCCCTTTGTGCTGGATGAACGAACGTCTCTCCACATGCTCAGTTCTGAGAGATAAGTGTGTGTGAAAGCCGTCCTTCACCTAGCTTGAAGGGAACACAAAGTTTCTTTTCAGTTGCCAACTCCACTCCATACATATATATGGGGAGGTACAAGCTCCAACTCGGTTTTACAGTGAAAACGGCAGGCACTTCAAACCGGCACTAGAAAACCGACTGAGAAACCAGAGTAAGGGTTTCTCCTGCAACCCGTTCCCTTTGTGCTGGATGAACGAACGTCTCTCCACATGCTCAGTTCTGAGAGATAAGTGTGTGTGAAAGCCGTCCTTCACCTAGCTTGAAGGGAACACAAAGTTTCTTTTCAGGTGCCAACTCCACTCCATACATATATATGGGGAGGTACAAGCTCCAACTCGGTTTTACAGTGAAAACGGCAGGCACTTCAAACCGGCACTAGGAAACAGACTGAGAAACCAGAGTAAGGGTTTCTCCTGCAACCCGTTCCCTTTGTGCTGGATGAACGAACGTCTCTCCACATGCTCAGTTCTGAGAGATAAGTGTGTGTGAAAGCCGTCCTTCACCTAGCTTGAAGGGAACACAAAGTTTCTTTTCAGTGGCCAAATCCACTCCGTACATATATATGGGGAGGTACAAGCTCCAACTCGGTTTTACAGTGAAAACGGCAGGCACTTCAAACCGGCACTAGGAAACAGACTGAGAAACCACAGTAAGGGTTTCTCCTGCAACCCGTTCCCTTTGTGCTGGATGAACGAACGTCTCTCCACATGCTCACTTCTGAGAGATAAGTGTGTGTGAAAGCCGTCCTTCAGCTAGCTTGAAGGGAACACAAAGTTTCTTTTCAGTTGCCAAATCCACTCCATACATATATAAGGGGAGGTACAAGCTCCAACTCGGTTTTACAGTGAAAACGGCAGGCACTTCAAACCGGCACTAGAAAAACAGACTGAGAAACCACAGTAAGGGTTTCTCCTTCAACCCGTTCCCTTTGTGCTGGATGAACGAACGTCTCTCCACATGCTCAGTTCTGAGAGATAAGTGTGTGTGAAAGCCGTCCTTCACCTAGCTTGAAGGGAACACAAAGTTTCTTTTCAGTTGCCAACTCCACTCCATACATATATATGGGGAGGTACAAGCTCCAACTCGGTTTTACAGTGAAAACGGCAGGCACTTCAAACCGGCACTAGAAAACCGACTGAGAAACCAGAGTAAGGGTTTCTCCTGCAACCCGTTCCCTTTGTGCTGGATGAACGAACGTCTCTCCACATGCTCAGTTCTGAGAGATAAGTGTGTGTGAAAGCCGTCCTTCACCTAGCTTGAAGGGAACACAAAGTTTCTTTTCAGTTGCCAACTCCACTCCATACATATATATGGGGAGGTACAAGCTCCAACTCAGTTTTACAGTGAAAACGGCAGGCACTTCAAACCGGCACTAGGAAACAGACTGAGAAACCACACTAAGGGTTTCAACTGCAACCCGTTCCCTTTGTGCTGGATGAACGAACGTCTCTCCACATGCTCAGTTCTGAGAGATAAGTGTGTGTGAAAGCCGTCCTTCACCTAGCTTGAAGGGAACACAAAGTTTCTTTTCAGTTGCCAACTCCACTCCATACATATATATGGGGAGGTACAAGCTCCAACTCGGTTTTACAGTGAAAACGGCAGGCACTTCAAAGCGGCACTAGGAAACAGACTGAGAAACCAGAGTAAGGGTTTCTCCTGCAACCCGTTCCCATTGTGCTGGATGAACGAACGTCTCTCCACATGCTCAGGTCTGAGAGATAAGTGTGTGTGAAAGCCGTCCTTCACCTAGCTTGAAGGGAACACAAAGTTTCTTTTCAGTTGCCAACTCCAATCCATACATATATATGGGGAGGTACAAGCTCCAAGTCGGTTTTACAGTGAAAACGGCAGGCACTTCAAACCGGCACTAGGAAACAGACTGAGAAACCAGAGTAAGGGTTTCTCCTGCAACCCTTTCCCTTTTTGCTGGATGAACGAACGTCTCTCCACATGCTCAGTTCTGAGAGATAAGTGTGTGTGAAAGCCGTCCTTCACCTAGCTTGAAGGGAACACAAAGTTTCTTTTCAGTTGCCAACTCCACTCCATACATATATATGGGGAGGTACAAGCTCCAACTCGGTTTTACAGTGAAAACGGCAGGCACTTCAAACCGGCACTAGGAAACAGACTGAGAAACCAGAGTAAGGGTTTCTCCTGCAACCCGTTCCCTTTGTGCTGGATGAACGAACGTCTCTCCACATGCTCAGTTCTGAGAGATAAGTGTGTGTGAAAGCCGTCCTTCACCTAGCTTGAAGGGAACACAAAGTTTCTTTTCAGTTGCCAACTCCACTCCATACATATATATGGGGAGGTACAAGCTCCAACTCGGTTTTACAGTGAAAACGGCAGGCACTTCAAACCGGCACTAGGAAACAGACTGAGAAACCAGAGTAAGGGTTTCTCCTGCAACCCGTTCCCTTTGTGCTGGATGAACGAACGTCTCTTCACATGCTCAGTTCTGAGAGATAAGTGTGTGTGAAAGCCGTCCTTCACCTAGCTTGAAGGGAACACAAAGTTTCTTTTCAGTTGCCAACTCCACTCCATACATATATATGGGGAGGTACAAGCTCCAACTCGGTTTTACAGTGAAAACGGCAGGCACTTCAAACCGGCACTTTAAAAACAGACTGAGGAACCACAGTAAGGGTTTCTCCTGCAACCCGTTCCCTTTGTGCTGGATGAACGAACGTCTCTCCACATGCTCAGTTCTGAGAGATAAGTGTGTGTGAAAGCCGTCCTTCACCTAGCTTGAAGGGAACACAAAGTTTCTTTTCAGTTGCCAACTCCACTCCATACATATATATGGGGAGGTACAAGCTCCAACTCGGTTTTACAGTGAAAACGGCAGGCACTTCAAACCGGCACTAGGAAACAGACTGAGAAACCAGAGTAAGGGTTTCTCCTGCAACCCGTTCCCTTTGTGCTGGATGAACGAACGTCTCTCCACATGCTCAGTTCTGAGAGATAAGTGTGTGTGAAAGCCGTCCTTCACCTAGCTTGAAGGGAACACAAAGTTTCTTTTCAGTTGCCAACTCCACTCCATACATATATATGGGGAGGTACAAGCTCCAACTCGGTTTTACAGTGAAAACGGCAGGCACTTCAAACCGGCACTAGGAAACAGACTGAGAAACCAGAGTAAGGGTTTCTCCTGCAACCCGTTCCCTTTGTGCTGGATGAACGAACGTCTCTCCACATGCTCAGTTCTGAGAGATAAGTGTGTGTGAAAGCCGTCCTTCACCTAACTTGAAGGGAACACAAAGTTTCTTTTCAGTGGCCAACTCCACTCCATACATATATATGGGGAGGTACAAGCTCCAACTCGGTTTTACAGTGAAAACGGCAGGCACTTCAAACCGGCACTAGGAAACAGACTGAGAAACCAGAGTAAGGGTTTCTCCTGCAACCCGTTCCATTTGTGCTGGATGAACGAACGTCTCTCCACATGCTCAGTTCTGAGAGATAAGTGTGTGTGAAAGCCGTCCTTCACCTAGCTTGAAGGGAACACAAAGTTTCTTTTCAGTTGCCAACTCCACTCCATACATATATACGGAGGTACAAGCTCCAACTCGGTTTTACAGTGAAAACGGCAGGCACTTCAAACCGGCACTAGGAAACCGACTGAGAATCCAGAGTAAGGGTTTCTCCTGCAACCCGTTCCCTTTGTGCTGGATGAACGAACGTCTCTCCACATGCTCAGTTCTGAGAGATAAGTGTGTGTGAAAGCCGTCCTTCACCTAGCTTGAAGGGAACACAAAGTTTCTTTTCATTGGCCAAATCCACTCCATACATATATATGGGGAGGTACAAGCTCCAACTCGGTTTTACAGTGAAAACGGCAGGCACTTCAAACCGGCACTAGGAAACAGACTGAGAAACCAGAGTAAGGGTTTCTCCTGCAACCCGTTCCCTTTGTGCTGGATGAACGAATGTCTCTCCACATGCTCAGGTCTGAGAGATAAGTGTGTGTGAAAGCCGTCCTTCACCTAGCTTGAAGGGAACACAAAGTTTCTTTTCAGTTGCCAACTCCACTCCATACATATATATGGGGAGGTACAAGCTCCAACTCGGTTTTACAGTGAAAACGGCAGGCACTTCAAACCGGCACTAGGAAACAGACTGAGAAACCAGAGTAAGGGTTTCTCCTGCAACCCGTTCCCTTTGTGCTGGATGAACGAACGTCTCTCCACATGCTCAGTTCTGAGAGATAAGTGTGTGTGAAAGCCGTCCTTCACCTAGCTTGAAGGGAACACAAAGTTTCTTTTCAGTTGCCAACTCCACTCCATACATATATATGCCGTGGTACAAGCTCCAACTCGGTTTTACAGTGAAAACGGCAGGCACTTCAAACCGGCACTTGAAAAACAGACTGAGAAACCAGAGTAAGGGTTTCTCCTGCAACCCGTTCCCTTTGTGCTGGATGAACGAACGTCTCTCCACATGCTCAGTTCTGAGAGATAAGTGTGTGTGAAAGCCGTCCTTTACCTAGCTTGAAGGGAACACAAAGTTTCTTTTCAGTTGCCAACTCCACTCCATATATATATATGGGGAGGTACAAGCTCCAACTCGGTTTTACAGTGAAAACGGCAGGCACTTCAAACCGGCACTAGGAAACCGACTGAGAAACCAGAGTAAGGGTTTCTCCTGCAACCCGTTCCCTTTGTGCTGGATGAACGAACGTCTCTCCACATGCTCAGTTCTGAGAGATAAGTGTGTGTGAAAGCCGTCCTTCACCTAGCTTGAAGGGAACACAAAGTTTCTTTTCAGTGGCCAACTTCACTCCATATATATATGGGGAGGTACAAGCTCCAACTCGGTTTTACAGTGAAAACGGCAGGCACTTCAAACCGGCACTAGGAAACAGACTGAGAAACCAGAGTAAGGGTTTCTCCTGCAACCCGTTCCATTTGTGCTGGATGAACGAACGTCTCTCCACATGCTCAGTTCTGAGAGATAAGTGTGTGTGAAAGCCGTCCTTCACCTAGCTTGAAGGGAACACAAAGTTTCTTTTCAGTTGCCAACTCCACTCCATACATATATACGGAGGTACAAGCTCCAACTCGGTTTTACAGTGAAAACGGCAGGCACTTCAAACCGGCACTAGGAAACAGACTGAGAATCCAGAGTAAGGGTTTCTCCTGCAAACCGTTCCCTTTGTGCTGGATGAACCAACGTCTCTCCCCATGCTCAGTTCTGAGAGATAAGTGTGTGTGAAAGCCGTCCTTCACCTAGCTTGAAGGGAACACAAAGTTTCTTTCCAGTTGCCAACTCCACTCCATACATATATACGGGGAGGTACAAGCTCCAACTCGGTTTTACAGTGAAAACGGCAGGCACTTCAAACCGGCATTAGGAAACCGACTGAGAATCCAGAGTAAGGGTTTCTCCTGCAACCCGTTCCCTTTGTGCTGGATGAACGAACGTCTCTCCACATGCTCAGGTCTGAGAGATAAGTGTGTGTGAAAGCCGTCCTTCACCTAGCTTGAAGGGAACACAAAGTTTCTTTTCAGTTGCCAACTCCACTCCATACATATATATGGGGAGGTACAAGCTCCAACTCGGTTTTACAGTGAAAACGGCAGGCACTTCAAACCGGCACTAGGAAACAGACTGAGAAACCAGAGTAAGGGTTTCTCCTGCAACCCGTTCCCTTTGTGCTGGATGAACGAACGTCTCTCCACATGCTCAGTTCTGAGAGATAAGTGTGTGTGAAAGCCGTCCTTCACCTAGCTTGAAGGGAACACAAAGTTTCTTTTCAGTTGCCAACTCCACACCATACATATATATGGGGAGGTACAAGCTCCAACTCAGTTTTACAGTGAAAACGGCAGGCACTTCAAACCGGCACTAAGAAACAGACTGAGAAACCAGAGTAAGGGTTTCTCCTGCAACCCGTTCCCTTTGTGCTGGATGAACGAACGTCTCTCCACATGCTCAGTTCTGAGAGATAAGTGTGTGTGAAAGCCGTCCTTCACCTAGCTTGAAGGGAACACAAAGTTTCTTTTCAGTTGCCAACTCCACTCCATACATATATATGGGGAGGTACAAGCTCCAACTCGGTTTTACAGTGAAAACGGCAGGCACTTCAAACCGGCACTAGGAAACAGACTGAGAAACCAGAGTAAGGGTTTCTCCTGCAACCCGTTCCATTTGTGCTGGATGAACGAACGTCTCTCCACATGCTCAGTTCTGAGAGATAAGTGTGTGTGAAAGCCGTCCTTCACCTAGCTTGAAGGGAACACAAAGTTTCTTTTCAGTTGCCAACTCCACTCCATACATATATATGGGGAGGTACAAGCTCCAACTCGGTTTTACAGTGAAAACGGCAGGCACTTCAAACCGGCACTAGGAAACAGACTGAGAAACCAGAGTAAGGCTTTCTCCTGCAAACCGTTCCATTTGTGCTGGATGAACGAACGTCTCTTCACATGCTCAGTTCTGAGAGATAAGTGTGTGTGAAAGCCGTCCTTCACCTAGCTTGAAGGGAACACAAAGTTTCTTTTCAGTTGCCAACTCCACTCCATACATATATATGGGGAGGTACAAGCTCCAACTCGGTTTTACAGTGAAAACGGCAGGCACTTAAAACCGGCACTTTAAAAACAGACTGAGAAACCACAGTAAGGGTTTCTCCTGCAACCCGTTCCCTTTGTGCTGGATGAACGAACGTCTCTCCACATGCTCAGTTCTGAGAGATAAGTGTGTGTGAAAGCCGTCCTTCACCTAGCTTGAAGGGAACACAAAGTTTCTTTTCAGTTGCCAACTCCTCCATACATATATATGGGGAGGTACAAGCTCCAACTCGGTTTTACAGTGAAAACGGCAGGCACTTCAAACCGGCACTAGGAAACAGACTGAGAAACCAGAGTAAGGGTTTCTCCTGCAACCCGTTCCCTTTGTGCTGGATGAACGAACGTCTCTCCACATGCTAAGGTCTGAGAGATATGTGTGTGTGAAATCCGTCCTTCACCCAGCTTGAAGGGAACCCAAAATTTCTTTTCAGTTGCCAACCCCACACCATACATATATATGGGGAAGAATAATCACCAACTCGGGTTTACAGTGAAAAAGGCAGGCACTTCAAACCAGCACAAGGGAACAGACTGACAAACCAGAGTAATTGTCTTTCATGCAAACCGTTCCCTTTGTACTGGATGAACGAACGTCTCTCCACATGCTGAGTTCTGAGAGAGAAGTGTGTGTGAAAGCCGTCCATCAACTAGATTTATGGGAACACATAGTTTCATTTCGTTGCAAATCCCACTCCTTACATATATATGGGGAGGTACAAGCTACAACTCGGTTTTACAGTGAAAAAGGCTGGCACATAAAACTGGCACTAGGAAACAGGCTGAGAAACCAGAGTAAGTGTTTCACCTGCAACCCGTTCCCCTTGTGCTGGATGAACGAACGTCTCTCCACATGCTCAGTTCTCAGAGATAAGTGTGTGTGAAAGCCGTCCATCAACTAGATTTATGGGAACACAAAGTTTCTTTTCGTTGCAAACCCCTCTCCATACATATGTATGGGGAGGAAGAAGTTCCAACTCTGTTTTACAGTGAAAAAACAGGCACCTCAAACCGGCACTAGGAAACAGACTTAGAAAACTTAGATAATGTTTCTCCATCAACACGTTCCCATTGTGCTGGATGGACGAACGTCTCTCCACATACTCAGTTCGGAGAGATAAGTGTGTGTGAATGCTGCCCTTCACCTTGCTTGAAGGGAACCCAAAATTTCTTTTAGTTTCAAAACCCAATCTATACACATATATTTGGATGTACAAGCCCCAACTCGGATTTACAGTGAAAACGGCAGGAACTTCAAATCGGCACCAGGAAACAGGCTGAGAATCCGGAGAAATTGGTTCTCCTGGAAACCATTCCCTTTGTGCTGGATGAACGAACGTCTCTCCACATGCTCAGTTCTGAGAGATAAGTGTGTGTGAAAGCCGTTCTTCACCTAGCTGGAAGGGAACACAAAGTTTCTTTCCAGTTGCAAACTCCTCTCCATAAGTATATATGGAGAGGTACAAGCTCCAACTCGGGTTTACAGTGAAAACGGCAGGCACTTCAAACCGGCACTAGGAAACAGACTGAGAAACCAGAGTAAGGGTTTCTCCTGCAACCCGTTCCCTTTGTGCTGGATGAACGAACGTCACTTCACATGCTAAGTTCTGAGAGATAATTGTGTGTGAAGCCATCCTTCAACTAGCTTGAAGGGAACACAAAGTTTATTTTCAGTTGCAAACCCACTCCATAATTATATAGTTGAGGTACAAGCTCCATCCCGGTTTTTCAGTGAAAACGGCAGGCACTTCAAACCGGCCTTAGGAAACAGACTGAGAAACCAGTGTAAGTGTTTCTCCTCCAACCCGTTCACTTTGTGCTGGATGAACGAACGTCTCTCCACATGCTCAATTCTGAGAGATAAATGTGTGTGAAACCGTCCTTCACCTAGCTTGAAGGGAACACAAAGTTTCTTTTCAGTTGCAAGCTCCACTTCATACATATATATGGGGAGGTAGAAGCTCCAACTCAGTTTTAAAGTGAAAAAAGCAGGCACTTCAAACCGGCACTAGGAAAGAGACTGAGAAACCAGAGTAATTGTTTCTCCTGCAACCCGTTCCCTTTGTGCTGGATGAACGAACGTCTCTCCACATGCTCATTTCTGAGAGATAAGTGTGTGTGAAAGCCGTCCTTCACCTAGCTTGAAGGGAACACAAAGTTTCTTTTCAGTTGCCAACCCCATTCCAAACATACATATGGGGAGGTACAAGCTCCAACTCGGTTTTACAGTGAAAACGGCAGGCACTTCAAACCGGCACTTGAAAAACAGACTGAGAAACCAGAGTAAGGGTTTCTCCTGCAACCCGTTGCCTTTGTGCTGGATGAACGAACGTCTCTCCACATGCTCAGTTCTGAGAGATAAGTGTGTGTGAAAGCCGTCCTTCACCTAGCTTGAAGGGAACACAAAGTTTCTTTTCAGTTGCCAACTCCACTCCATATATATATATGGGGAGGTACAAGCTCCAACTCGGTTTTACAGTGAAAACGGCAGGCACTTCAAACCGGCACTAGGAAACCGACTGAGAAACCAGAGTAATGGTTTCTCCTGCAACCCGTTCCCTTTGTGCTGGATGAACGAACGTCTCTCCACATGCTCAGTTCTGAGAGATAAGTGTGTGTGAAAGCCGTCCTTCACCTAGCTTGAAGGGAACACAAAGTTTCTTTTCAGTGGCCAACTTCACTCCATATATATATGGGGAGGTACAAGCTCCAACTCGGTTTTACAGTGAAAACGGCAGGCACTTCAAACCGGCACTAGGAAACAGACTGAGAAACCAGAGTAAGGGTTTCTCCTGCAACCCGTTCCATTTGTGCTGGATGAACGAACGTCTCTCCACATGCTCAGTTCTGAGAGATAAGTGTGTGTGAAAGCCGTCCTTCACCTAGCTTGAAGGGAACACAAAGTTTCTTTTCAGTTGCCAACTCCACTCCATACATATATACGGAGGTACAAGCTCCAACTCGGTTTTACAGTGAAAACGGCAGGCACTTCAAACCGGCACTAGGAAACAGACTGAGAATCCAGAGTAAGGGTTTCTCCTGCAAACCGTTCCCTTTGTGCTGGATGAACGAACGTCTCTCCCCATGCTCAGTTCTGAGAGATAAGTGTGTGTGAAAGCCGTCCTTCACCTAGCTTGAAGGGAACACAAAGTTTCTTTCCAGTTGCCAACTCCACTCCATACATATATACGGGGAGGTACAAGCTCCAACTCGGTTTTACAGTGAAAACGGCAGGCACTTCAAACCGGCATTAGGAAACCGACTGAGAATCCAGAGTAAGGGTTTCTCCTGCAACCCGTTCCCTTTGTGCTGGATGAACGAACGTCTCTCCACATGCTCAGGTCTGAGAGATAAGTGTGTGTGAAAGCCGTCCTTCACCTAGCTTGAAGGGAACACAAAGTTTCTTTTCAGTTGCCAACTCCACTCCATACATATATATGGGGAGGTACAAGCTCCAACTCGGTTTTACAGTGAAAACGGCAGGCACTTCAAACCGGCACTAGGAAACAGACTGAGAAACCAGAGTAAGGGTTTCTCCTGCAACCCGTTCCCTTTGTGCTGGATGAACGAACGTCTCTCCACATGCTCAGTTCTGAGAGATAAGTGTGTGTGAAAGCCGTCCTTCACCTAGCTTGAAGGGAACACAAAGTTTCTTTTCAGTTGCCAACTCCACTCCATACATATATATGGGGAGGTACAAGCTCCAACTCGGTTTTACAGTGAAAACGGCAGGCACTTCAAACCGGCACTAGGAAACAGACTGAGAAACCACAGTAAGGGTTTCTCCTGCAACCCGTTCCCTTTGTGCTGGATGAACGAACGTCTCTCCACATGCTCAGTTCTGAGAGATAAGTGTGTGTGAAAGCCGTCCTTCACCTAGCTTGAAGGGAACACAAAGTTTCTTTTCAGTTGCCAACTCCACTCCATACATATATATGGGGAGGTACAAGCTCCAACTCGGTTTTACAGTGAAAACGGCAGGCACTTCAAACCGGCACTAGGAAACAGACTGAGAAACCAGAGTAAGGGTTTCTCCTGCAACCCGTTCCCTTTGTGCTGGATGAACGAACGTCTCTCCACATGCTCAGTTCTGAGAGATAAGTGTGTGTGAAAGCCGTCCTTCACCTAGCTTGAAGGGAACACAAAGTTTCTTTTCAGTTGCCAACTCCACTCCATACATATATATGGGGAGGTACAAGCTCCAACTCGGTTTTACAGTGAAAACGGCAGGCACTTCAAACCGGCACTAGGAAACAGACTGAGAAACCAGAGTAAGGGTTTCTCCTGCAAACCGTTCCATTTGTGCTGGATGAACGAACGTCTCTTCACATGCTCAGTTCTGAGAGATAAGTGTGTGTGAAAGCCGTCCTTCACCTAGCTTGAAGGGAACACAAAGTTTCTTTTCAGTTGCCAACTCCACTCCATACATATATATGGGGAGGTACAAGCTCCAACTCGGTTTTACAGTGAAAACGGCAGGCACTTCAAACCGGCACTTTAAAAACAGACTGAGAAACCACAGTAAGGGTTTCTCCTGCAACCCGTTCCCTTTGTGCTGGATGAACGAACGTCTCTCCACATGCTCAGTTCTGAGAGATAAGTGTGTGTGAAAGCCGTCCTTCACCTAGCTTGAAGGGAACACAAAGTTTCTTTTCAGTTGCCAACTCCTCCATACATATATATGGGGAGGTACAAGCTCCAACTCGGTTTTACAGTGAAAACGGCAGGCACTTCAAACCGGCACTAGGAAACAGACTGAGAAACCAGAGTAAGGGTTTCTCCTGCAACCCGTTCCCTTTGTGCTGGATGAACGAACGTCTCTCCACATGCTAAGGTCTGAGAGATATGTGTGTGTGAAATCCGTCCTTCACCCAGCTTGAAGGGAACCCAAAATTTCTTTTCAGTTGCCAACCCCACACCATACACATATATGGGGAAGAATAATCACCAACTCGGGTTTACAGTGAAAAAGGCAGGCACTTCAAACCAGCACAAGGGAACAGACTGACAAACCAGAGTAATTGTCTTTCATGCAAACCGTTCCCTTTGTACTGGATGAACGAACGTCTCTCCACATGCTGAGTTCTGAGAGAGAAGTGTGTGTGAAAGCCGTCCATCAACTAGATTTATGGGAACACATAGTTTCATTTCGTTGCAAATCCCACTCCTTACATATATATGGGGAGGTACAAGCTACAACTCGGTTTTACAGTGAAAAAGGCTGGCACATAAAACTGGCACTAGGAAACAGGCTGAGAAACCAGAGTAAGTGTTTCACCTGCAACCCGTTCCCCTTGTGCTGGATGAACGAACGTCTCTCCACATGCTCAGTTCTCAGAGATAAGTGTGTGTGAAAGCCGTCCATCAACTAGATTTATGGGAACACAAAGTTTCTTTTCGTTGCAAACCCCTCTCCATACATATGTATGGGGAGGAAGAAGTTCCAACTCTGTTTTACAGTGAAAAAACAGGCACCTCAAACCGGCACTAGGAAACAGACTTAGAAAACTTAGATAATGTTTCTCCATCAACACGTTCCCATTGTGCTGGATGGACGAACGTCTCTCCACATACTCAGTTCGGAGAGATAAGTGTGTGTGAATGCTGCCCTTCACCTTGCTTGAAGGGAACCCAAAATTTCTTTTAGTTTCAAAACCCAATCTATACACATATATTTGGATGTACAAGCCCCAACTCGGATTTACAGTGAAAACGGCAGGAACTTCAAATCGGCACCAGGAAACAGGCTGAGAATCCGGAGAAATTGGTTCTCCTGGAAACCATTCCCTTTGTGCTGGATGAACGAACGTCTCTCCACATGCTCAGTTCTGAGAGATAAGTGTGTGTGAAAGCCGTTCTTCACCTAGCTGGAAGGGAACACAAAGTTTCTTTCCAGTTGCAAACTCCTCTCCATAAGTATATATGGAGAGGTACAAGCTCCAACTCGGGTTTACAGTGAAAACGGCAGGCACTTCAAACCGGCACTAGGAAACAGACTGAGAAACCAGAGTAAGGGTTTCTCCTGCAACCCGTTCCCTTTGTGCTGGATGAACGAACGTCACTTCACATGCTAAGTTCTGAGAGATAATTGTGTGTGAAGCCATCCTTCAACTAGCTTGAAGGGAACACAAAGTTTATTTTCAGTTGCAAACCCACTCCATAATTATATAGTTGAGGTACAAGCTCCATCCCGGTTTTTCAGTGAAAACGGCAGGCACTTCAAACCGGCCTTAGGAAACAGACTGAGAAACCAGTGTAAGTGTTTCTCCTCCAACCCGTTCACTTTGTGCTGGATGAACGAACGTCTCTCCACATGCTCAATTCTGAGAGATAAATGTGTGTGAAACCGTCCTTCACCTAGCTTGAAGGGAACACAAAGTTTCTTTTCAGTTGCAAGCTCCACTTCATACATATATATGGGGAGGTAGAAGCTCCAACTCAGTTTTAAAGTGAAAAAAGCAGGCACTTCAAACCGGCACTAGGAAAGAGACTGAGAAACCAGAGTAATTGTTTCTCCTGCAACCCGTTCCCTTTGTGCTGGATGAACGAACGTCTCTCCACATGCTCATTTCTGAGAGATAAGTGTGTGTGAAAGCCGTCCTTCACCTAGCTTGAAGGGAACACAAAGTTTCTTTTCAGTTGCCAACCCCATTCCAAACATACATATGGGGAGGTACAAGCTCCAACTCGGTTTTACAGTGACAACGGCACGCACTTCAAACCGGCACTAGGAAACAGACTGAGAAACCAGAGTAAGGGTTTCTCCTGCAACCCGTTCCCTTTGTGCTGGATGAACGAACGTCTCTCCACATGCTCAGTTCTGAGAGATAAGTGTGTGTGAAAGCCGTCCTTCATCTTGCTTGTTTGGATCAGAAAGTTTCTTTTTAGATGCATACGCCAATGCATACTTATATATCGGGAGGTTCAAGCTCTAACTGTATTTTACAGTGATATCTCCAGCATGTTCAAATTGGCACTGGAAACATACTGGGAAACCAGAGTAATTATTTCTCCTGTAACCCGTTCCCTTGTGCTAGATGAAGGAAAATCTCTCCACATACTCAATTCTGAGAGATAAGTGTATGTGAAACTCATCCTTCATCCAGCTTGTTGGAAACACAGGGTTTCTTTTCACTATCAAACCCCACTGCATACATATTTATTGCTAGGTACAATCTCTAACCCTTTTTTACACTGTATATTGCAGGAACTTATAAACGGCAGTAGGAAACTGACTGAGAAACCTGAGTATGTGTCTCTCCTGCAACCCTTTCCCTTGGTGCTTGATGAATTAACGTCTATCCACGTGCCCATTTCTGAGAGATAATGTGTGTAGGCGGTCCTTCACCTAGCTTGTTGGGAACGCAATATTCATTTTCAGTTGCAAACTCCACTGCATATCTATTTATGGGGAAGTACTTGTTCCAACTCTGGTTTACTGTGAAATGTTCAGGTATTTCTAACTGGCACTAGGAAACAGACTAAGAAACCAGAGTAAGTGTTTCTCCTAACCCATTTCCTTGTTCTTTGAGAGCGACCGTCTCTCCACATGCTCAGTTCTGAGATATAAGTGTGTGTGAAAGCTTCCTTCAACTAACTTTTTGGGAACGCAATCTTTCTTTTCAGTTTGTAGCTTCACATTTGGAGAGACTTTTTTTCATCTAGCACAATTGAAACTCGTTTCTGTTAGAAACCTCAACCTGGTTTCTCAGTCTGTTTCCTATTTCCGATTTTAATTTCCTGCGATTTTGAATATAAAGATTTTTGTAGCTTATACCTCCCCACATATATGTTTGTAGTGTGGTTTCCAAATGAAAAGAATCTTTGTGTTCCCAAAATGCTTGGTGATTGTTGGTTTTCACACACACTTCTCTGTCATATTTGAGCATGTGTAGTGTCGTTCGTCTATGTATCATTAAGTGAATGTGTGTCAGTTATAACACTTACTCTTGTTTCTCATTATGTTTCCTAGAGCTGCTTAGACGTTCCTGCAGTTTTCAGTGTTAAATCGAGTTCGAGCTATTACCTCCCCATATATATGTATATAGTTTTTTTCCAGTAGAAACAACTATGTGTTCCCAACAAGCTAGGTGATCACGGATTTCACAGAAACTTTATTGTCAGAGTTCAGTATGTGAACAGTCGTCCATTCATCTAACCGAAAGTGAATAGGTTGCAGTAGATTCATTTACTCTGTTTTCTCAGTATGTTATTTAGTGTCAACTTGAAGTTCATGCAATTTTCACTGTAAAACCGAGTTGAGCTATTACCCCCCTATTTATGTATGTAGATTGTTTTCCCACTGAATGAAAGTCTGTGTTCCCTTCATGCTATTTTTTTGATGGCTTCCACACCGTCTGAACTCTCAGTACTTAGCAAGTGGAGAGACATTTGTTCATATAGCATAAATAGAGTAGGTGCCACTAGAAACTCATACTCTGGTTTCGCTGTATTTTTAATATTTTCGGTTTGAACTTCATGATGTTTTCACTGTAAAACCTAGTTGGAAAACGTACCTGCCAATGTATATTTATGTAGTGTGTTCCTCACTGTAAACAAACTATGTGATCCCGATAAGATTTTTGATTTTCGGCTTTCACACACATTCAATTTTTGAAACTGACTACATGAGGAGGGATTCGTTCATCTACACTAAACAGAATGGATTGCTGTATATACACTTACTGTGGGGTCTGAGTATGTTTCCTAATTCTGGTTTCAAATTGATGCATTTTTCACTGTAAAACCGAGTTGGAGCTAGTATGATCCCATATATATATATATATATATATATATATATATATATATATATATATATATATATACAGTGTAGTTTCCCACTCAATAAAACTTTGTTTTCCCAAAAAGCTAGGTAATTGATGACTTTTACACTGACCTAAATCTCAGAATTTAGCATGTGGAGAGAGTTTAGTTCATCTAACCTAAAGGGAATGGTTTGTAGTAGAAACGCTAACTTGGTTTCTCAGTATGTTTCCTAGTGACGGTTTGAATTTCATGCAGTTTTCACTGTAAAACCAAGTTGGAAATATTACCTCCCCATATATATTTATATGGTGTAGTTTTCCAGTGTAAAGGAAGTGTGTGTTCCAAACAAGATAGTTGGTTGACGGCTTTCACACACTCTTAAATCTCAGAATTGAGCTTGAGTTGTGACGTTTTTTCATCTAACATGAAGGGAATGTGTTGCAGTTGAAACATTTACTCTGGTTTCTCAGTATGTTTCCTATTGCCGTTTTGAAGTTTATACACTTTTCACTTTAGACACGAGTTGGAGCTTGTACCTCCCTATATATATATATATATATATATATAGAAAGAGAGTAGTTTCCCACTGGATAGAATGTGTGTGTTCCCAAGTTGCTAAGATGATTGACGGCTTTCACACACAATTAATTCTCAGAATTGAGCATGTGAAGACACGTTCGTTCTTTTAGCCAAAAGATAATGGTTTGCAGTAGAAAGAACTTCCCTGGTTTGTCAGGATGTTTCTTAGTGTCCGTTTAAAGTTCATGTATTTTTCATTGTAAACCCGAGTTGGAGGTATTACCCCAATACATATATATATATATGTAGTGTTGTTCTGCACTCTTTAGAAACTATGTTTTCCCTACAAGCTAAGCTATGTTTTACATATGCACACATTCATCCCTCATAACTGAGCATGTGTAGAGGCTTTCGTTCAATTAGGATAAAGGGAATTGTTTGCTGTTGAAACACTTACACGGGTTTCTCAGTCTGTTTCCTCGTGCCGGTTTGAAGTTCATGCAGTTCTCACCGTAAAACCGTGTTGAGGCTAGTACCTCCCCATATAAAATCATGTCATGTATTTTCCCCATGAAAAAGATTGTGTTTCCCTAACAAGCTAGGTGTTTGATGGCTTTCACACTCACTTACTCTCAGAATTGAGCATGTTAAGATACGTTCTTTCATCTAGCATAAAGAGAAGAGGTAACACTTGAAATAACTACTCTGATTTCTCAGTATGTTTCCTAGTGGCGGTTTGAAATTCATGCAGTTTTCAGTGTAAAAACGACTTGGAGCTATTACCTTCCAATATAGATATATGTAGTGTATTTCCCCACTCAAAGGAAACTATGTTTTCCCTACAAGCTAAGTTATAGTTTACATTCGAACATATTCAACACTCAGAACTGAGCATGTGGAGAGGCATTCTTTCAACTAGCTTAAAGGGAATGATTTGCAGTAGAAACATTTTCTCTGTTTTCTCAGTATGTTTCCTATTTTGGGTTTGAAGTTCATGCAGTTTTAACTGTAAAACCGATTTGGAACTAGTACCTCCCCATATATAGGTATTTAGTGTTGTTTCCCACTGAAAAGAATTTGTGTGTTCCCAAAAAGTTAGCTTACTAACGGGTTTTATACTCATTTAACTCTCAGAATTGAGCATGTGTAGAGACATTCATTCATATAGCATAAAGGGAATAGTTAGCAATAGAAACACTTACTCTGGTTTCTCAGTATATTAACTAGTGCCGGTCTGAACTTCATGCATTTTTCACTTTTGAACCGACTTGGAACTAGTACCTCCTCATTTATACGTATGTAGTGTATTTCCCCAATCAAAAGTAACTGTGTGTTCCCTACAAGCTAAGTGATAGATGGCTTTCACACAGAGTTAGCTCTCAGAACTGAGCATGGGGTGAAGCGTTAGTTCATCTAGGATGAAGGGAATGGGTTGCAGTTGAAACACTTATCTGGATTTTCAGTTATGTTTCCTAGTGCCAGTTTGAAGTTCATTCAGTTTTCATTGTAAAATTGACTTCGGGCTAGTACCTCCCCATATATATGTATGTAGTTAGTTCGGCACTCAAAAGAAACTGTGTTCCCTACAAGCTAAGTGATAGATGGTATTCTCTAGCATTAAACTCAGAACAGAGCATGTGGACAGGCTTTCATTCGTCTAGTATAAAGGGAATGGTTTGCACTAGATATAATTACTCTTGTTTCTTAGTATGTTTCCTAGTGTCGGTAAATTTGCTGCAGGTTTCACGGTGAAACAGTTGGACCTAGTACCTCTCCATATATATGAATGTATTGTAGTTTTCCACTCAAAAGAATATGTTTGTTTCCAACAAGCTAGTTGACTGTCGGCTTTCACACACACTTAACTCTCAGAATTGAGCATGTGGAGTCTGGTTCGTTCATCTAGCATAAAGGGAATGGGTAGCATAAGAAACACTTACTCTGATTTCTCAGTATATTTCCTTGTGCCGGTTTGAATTTCATGCAGTTTTCACTGTAAAATCGACTTGGAGCTAGTACCTCCCCATATATATGTATGTAGTGTAGTTCCCCAGTCAAAAGAAACTGTCTGTTCCCCACAAGACTAGTGATAGATGATTTTGCACACATTCAACCCTCAGAACTGAGCCTGTGGAGAGACGTTCGTTCATCTAGGATGAAGGGAATGATTTGCCGTAGAAACACTTACTATGGTTTCTCAGTATATTTCCTCGTGCCAGTTTGAATTTCATGCATTTTTCACTGTGAAACAGAGTTGGAGCTAGTACCTCCCCATATATATTTATATAGTGTTATTCCCAACTCAAAAGAAACTGTGTGTTCCCAAAAAGCTAGGTGATTGACGGCTTTCACGCACACTTAAGTCTCAGAATAGAGCATTTTAAGATACGTTCATTCATCTACCATAAAGGGAATGGGTTGCATTAGAAACACTTACTCTGGTTTCTCTGTTTCGTTCCTAGTGCTGGTTTGAATTTCATGCACTTTTCACTGTAAAGTCGACTTGGAAATATTACCTCCCATATATATGTATGTATTGTTTTTCCCCACTCAAAAGAATCTGTGTGTTCCCTACAAGCTAACCGATAGAAGGCTTTTGAACACATTCATCTCTCAGAACTGAGCATGGAGAGAGGCGTTCATTCATCTAGGATGAGGGCAATGGGTTGCAGTAGAAACACTTAGTCTGGTTTCTCATTATTTTTCCAAAGTCTGGTTTGAATTTCATGCAATTTCCTCTGTAAAACCAGGTTGTTGCTAGTATCTCACCATATAGATATTGTGTAGTTTCCAATAGAAAAGAAACTGTGTTTTCCCAACAAGCTAGTTGTTTGATGGCTTTCACACACATTCAACTCTCAGAATTGAACATGTGTAGAGGCTTTCGTTCATGTAGCAAAAATGGATTTTGTAACTTTAGAAACACTTACTGCGATTTGTACATATGTTTTCTAGTGCCGGTTTAAAGTTCATGCAGTTTTCAGTGTAAAACCATGTTGGAGCTACTACCTATCCATATATATATATGTACTTTAGTTCCACACTCTATAGAAACTGTGTGTTCACAACAAGATAGGTCATTGACTGATTACACGCACATTCAACTCTCAGAATTGAGCATGTGGAGACGCGTTCATTAATGTAGCATAAAGGGATTGAGGAGCCATAGAAACACTTAATGTGATTTCTCAGTATGCTTCTTAGTTTCAGTTTCAAGTTCATGCACTTTTCTCTGTTAAACCGAGTTGGAGCTAGTACCTCCCCATATATATTTATGTCGTGTGTTTTCCCACTGAAAAGAAACTGTGTGTTCCCAACTAGCTAGGTGATTGACGGCTTTCACACACACTCAGCTGTCAGAATTGAGCATGTGGAGAGGCGTTCATTCATCTAGCATAAGTGGAATTTGAAAGCGATTATAATGACCTATGTTGGTATTAAAACAGTAAAGGGAGCATTATTTAAGAGCCTGTATAGTTATGGTCAGCATACATGACAGAATTTCATTTTCAGCAGATTTCTTTTTTTATGGTTCAGAAAACTTAATTCTTTCCTGTAACTGGATATAGATAGTGAATGTTTTATAGTCTTTTAGCAACTGCTTTAAACTAGAATTGTTACTTTGCTTTTGGTCTTTAAACTAAGGGAATATCCAGAATTCCAGCGGCAGTTCAAATGAAAGGGCCTGAACCTTGCCTATTAATTGTTTTAAGTAGAGTAAGAACAACTGTAGACTAGGGTACTGTGGATAACTGAAGGGCTGCTTGGATATGTTATATGTAAGTTATATTTTCAAAAATTATTTATATCATGAAAATCAATCAACCTTGGTGATCTATTTGGTATAATTTAATCTTTAATAATGTAGATTTTGATAGCCCTCTTATTTATGTAACTTATGAAAACAAGTTGGCTTTATATAACTACTTTTTAAATAAATGATTAAATTTTGGGTTTTTTTTATCATTTGCTTCTTAAAAATAGGATATTAATTACACAATATGTATTTTCCTTCAAGTTCATACTTTTTTCCCTAAACTATCTTGACTTGTTTAGATAAGTTAACCCATAGTCTGATTTATTTTAAACACTCAGAATGTTCTTCTGTCTGTTGCTTTATTAGAGAGCAAGAATTCCTTGTTATTTTTAATAAAATATACTTGCAGGAAACTATACTGGGATTCTTTCATTCACAGAGTCAAGCAATGATTCCTGTTTTGTTAGATCAGCTGTCTAGGCCTCTTAACTTCCAAACGATTACATGGACAAAGTTAAAAACGCCATAAATGATCCACTAAGAAAGTTTATTGTGTTCCTTGATTAAAAGTATAAATATGGGTCAGCCTTAAATTCGGATGTAAAGCTGTTATGAATTACATGAGTCTTCTCCAAAATTCTTTTGTTAAACATTTTTTATTGATTTATAATCATTTTACAATGTTGTGTCTAATTCCAGTGTTCAGCACAATTTTTCAGTCATTCATGGACATATACACACTCATTATCACATTTTTTTCTCTGTGAGTTATCATAACATTTTGTGTATATTTCCCTGCAAAATTCTTTAATTTGGGCTTTAAACCCTCCAATAAAATACTGGTTTGAAGGAAGAAGAAAGTCGAGAATTGATTCAATCCAAATTCTATGGGAATAAACAAAGCTAAATGTTTTAGTCATTTTTTGAAGCGGAACAGATATGTTTTCTGCACCATATGATTTTAATATTATTCATCTGAACATACGGTTTAGACACCATGAGACCACAAGCCAACAAACAAGATGTCAGGTAAAGCAAGAAAAAAAACTGAGGGGACTTTCTACTGCAAAATTTCCCCTAAATCGAACTGTAATAGAGAACAAATCTGACACCACATTGGATCTGTTCCTTTAGTTTGAAGCACTGTGCCCTGTTTTCCAGGCTTAAACTTGCTGGCTCTGCACCTTTTGTAAAACAACGTTGCCTTTAGCCTAAAACCTACAGGAAAGCCTATTCTCGGGGCTCTGACCTTTAATGATGTTAGCACTTCTGCACTTATGCAAGGATGGCAAGTTGCAAAATAGAGAATAACCTTTGTTTTGTTGGAGGTTTAAAGGGACACCACAGCCTGACCCACATGGATGACTGCAAGAACAAAGAATGCCTGCAGCAAGAAGTTTGCACAGCCAACCACACTCCCTCCCCTTTTTAGCTTAAAAGGGGCCTGAATTCTGACTTGGGCAAGATGATTCTCCAGGACATTAGTCCCCCATCTTCTTGGTCTGCCAGCTTTCTGAATAAAGTTACTATACCTTGCTCCAAAACCTTGTCTCCTGATTTATTTTTGTATCACTGTTGTGTAGCGAGCAGAAAAAGTTTGGCCTCGGTAACAGAACCAGCTTTGTCATTCCGTCTGATGTGAAATCTCTCTGGGTGTACACGTGCTTGCCTGGTGGTGGTGGTGGTGGTAGGCAAAAATATTTCACTTCTCCTGATTTCAATAGGCTAAAATTTCCTGCTATTTAAGTCAAATCTAGACTTTTACAGAATCACCTGCAGATGTGCTTCTGGAAGCCAGAAAAATTCCAACAATGAAAATAATTCTATTGTCTCCAGACAAGATACTTTTCCTCAAAACTAAGTAGCTGTGAGACACACTTCAGGAGTACAGATTGATGCAGTGTGCTTCATTTCCCATGTTGTTCCAACACAATTTTCCAGTTATATCAAAGTAAATTAAAATCGGTCTTCAACAGCAGATGCTCTGGCATGATACAACAATGTCAATTCCACTTATTTATTGAGCCAGAGCAGCTTTAGAGTAAATGATTTTATACCAAACGCCTGCTTGATGTCCTCTCTTCTCCCTTGTGGCTAATTCCTCCTTCTTTCTTCCTAAAAGTTCTCCTGTTATGGAGTTAGCCCTTACTGTGCACATTCAATTGGGAAGGCACAAATTAAATAAATGAGGGGATGACATGCATATTTAATTCTTATTTATACATAAATACAAGCACAGAGGACCTGTGTCTTGGAAGACGTCACTTCCTAATGTGGGCAAGAGGATGGTCTATAGTTCAATCAAAGATCTAAAAGCAGTTTTCTAGGATATAATAAAGCAATGCCTGAGTTATAAGACAGAACAACCCCTGGATATGAATCAGTGGCACCAACCAGTGGGGGCACATGTGTGCACACACACGCCCATGCACACGGAGCAGCCTTGGAGACACTCCATCTGTGCTGATGGAGCAAAGTCATGCTGGGGAGATGAGGAAAAAGTGCCTAATACAATCAAATCAGGACATCTGAGGAATGGGTAATAGGAGTCAATTGAATTTTCTGCTTTGCTGAAGGTCAAACAAAAACACTTTTAGTTTCAAACGTCATTATTAAAAATGTTCTTAAAGCACAGGAGCCTGTTTTCCTGCCTTGCTTAGTGTCATATGCCATATTAAACATGACAGATTTATGCTTCTCTGACTGTGGAATGGGAAAGGCCTTGCTGTCATATTCTGAATATTAGTCTATGTTTTGCAGCACAGTGGATACTGAAAATGGGGCAAATTGAGTGAATGGGAATGGACATAACCTAGCAGTCATTGACTGTGTGTGATTTGCCAACTTTCTCCAAAAAGTAGGGGTAGCAAGCAAATCAGATAAATTCAGGGATCGTGGGGTGGGGAGTCGGGTGGGCTGACAGCTGGGTGGTCTCAGGTAGCTGTTTTACTGTGTAAAATAGTGACTATGATCCACAGTGACACACTGTCAAATTCTTGTGCCTGTAGCTGTGATACCTGGCCAAGTCTGTGCAGCCAATTTTATCGATGGTGCATAATGAAAATAACTAACCTTCCCTGAGGACCATCTTATGTGACATCCATTCATTGACTCACTGAATTCCCTAAGCACACTTTTTGGTACATAACAGTCTTAAAATATGAAGCAGAGATAAAATGAAGCTCTAAAGTGTTGAAACCTTGCCCGAAATCATGCAGATGGGAAGATGCCATGCCGGGAGCTAAGCTTGGGCCAGACTACAGAACCTGAAGGGCCCAGCAAGTCCCCTCACTCAGGAACCTGGCCCACAGCCACTGCCAGGCCCTGTTCTGTTTCTATGAGTGTTCATGGGAAAGTGCCATGGACTTAGCATAAATATGACTTGATTAAGGAATTCAAACTGGGATAGAATTTTGTTGGGGACTGTAAGCTGGGAGTGAAACTGTCAGTGAAGTAAGGGAGGAAACAGCCCTGGTTGTAAGAACATTTCTAGGGAAGAAGGCTCCCTAATGGGCTGGCATGGGAATCGCTGTGGTTGTGAGCCCCCTGTTGTCCTGTGTGGGAGTGGGCAGGGAAGGAGAAAGACTGTTCAGACTGGTCAAAGTCACTACAGTTTGTAAAGAGCTGAGGTCTGTTCCCTCACAGCTCAGACACATGCAGGACATGAGGATGCTTACCTAATGACCAACAGTGGGTAGCAAAGCCCAAGAGTGGGGTGGGGAGGAGAGATGGGACCACCTTCTAGAAGAACCTCTGCCCCAGGGTCCAGGAATGTAATGAATGATTGGGGATTCACAAAGGGTTTTTATGGCCTCATCAGGTAGTTCCTACTTTAAAATGATAGTCTGGAATATATGGTAAAATACGGTGGAATGACTGCTCTTATTTTAGTTTCTGCAAACACTTAAATGGATGGATTTCTATCTCCATTATACAAGCACTGCTGGGTAACCTTTAGAGCCATGTGAGGATCAAATGAGTGAGTACTTATTAATACTATTACCATGCTTCTACTGAATTAACACTTCAGCAACAGTATAATGGCCACGCTTCTTAACAACTGCCTCTGTAAGAGCTCTTGTAAGTCACAAATAAAAATTATAAAGAAAATATATTAAAATAATAACAATTACAGTTACAACAAATATGTTGTTTATAGCAATGATAGTGTTAGCATCTCCCTCTCATATTAAACAATACCCAACATTGGATTCCTTAGGAAGCAATGCCAATGCATGTTTGGACTTTTCAAAGTCTTCAGCCCATGAAGCCTTTTTACTCACATTGGTCCACCACAGCCAGAATTGCTGTTCCTTGCATGGTGGGCTGCCACGCTGCAATGTCCTGGGCTTTTTCTGGCACCATGCGTCTATACTGGATAGTCAAGTTTCCACATACCCACTCTGATTTGCAATATATTGTTCTCCAGAGCCAACGGAGGGGCCACTGGAAAGAGGCCACAGATAAGGTGGTGAACCCAAACTGAATACCTGTTAAAGGAATGGACACACAACATGGAGTGGTGGATGGATGGAAGGACAACAACAATTCCTCTACTCCTGTAAAGAGAGAGGGGCAAATGGTGAACTAAATCCCAAAGAGAAAAGACATTCATGGTAATAATATTATTCAACAGTGAAAGAATCCAAACAAAAGGCAAATATAAAATCTCTCGGAAGAAGACTCATTACAAACTGTTTCTTTCACGTATATAACCTTAGT
Organism: Vicugna pacos; assembly: GCF_048564905.1. Taxonomy (NCBI): domain Eukaryota; kingdom Metazoa; phylum Chordata; class Mammalia; order Artiodactyla; family Camelidae; genus Vicugna; species Vicugna pacos. The sequence continues at coordinate 70,949,609 of NW_027328740.1, read as the reverse complement.
AGGAATAACATACTTAAAAATCTTCAACCAATCATAGTTATTTGCTGGTAATAAACTTGGGAATCTTGAAGCATATTATTCACTCTCAGTGTTGATAATACAATCTTGGAAGATGATTTGTCATTGAGGATTAAGAAAAAGAATACTGTGGTTGTATATAAGAATTTAAAAAGGAATAAGGAATGTACTTTTGGGAAAGCTCTGCATAGAGAATGTTGGAGGAAATGCACTGAAAATAGGCAAGTGAGCAAGCTCCCTTGAGTCTGGGAAGGTGAGTGCAGCACATTCAGAGAGTCTATGAAGTTATTACAAGTCACAGAAAGGTATGCAATTAAAGTGTCTTCCTAAGCAAAATATCCTTCTTCAGGAATTTTTATCTTGATATTTCTATGGTCTGTGTGGTCACAGGAAGTCAAAGTTATGGTGGTGGCTTAGAAGTTCTTTTCTCTCTGTCTGTAATTTACAGGACATTGCTACAGATGGGGCAGCAGAGATCTGCGGTAAGCTGTTCCATGGGGTGGGGGAGCAGTTAGAAATCATAAGGCCAGAGATCTAAAAGACTTTTAGACCCTAACTGGCAGACTTTTAAGTAAACTAGCACAGGTATGTAACTAAGACAGTGGATGAGAGGCAAGTTTGTAGTCCCTTCAGTGTTACTGCTCAGTCAAGGGATAGGGACCACTCTGGCCAGGAATGGCAAGACAGTGGATTGGGTGGATGGGTAGGAGGAGCTGACATTTGCTTCTGACCTGAGAGGCAGGGGTGTGTTGCAGAAAAACCGACAGTGCTGGAAAGAAGCCTCATGTCCACAGCCTAAAAGGAGCTGTCATATTCAGGGAGGTCACAGAGAAAGAACCAGAGTTAGTGATGCCACAGGGTCAGCAGCGTGGCAGCAGTGATATCAGTATATGTTTCCATAACCCACCTAACCCTACATGAACACATCTGCCTACAGGGGGCAGGTAAGTAGCAGAAATATGTGGAGTGGGTGCAGCCACTGGCAAATTGGCAAGTGGACATCTTAATGAAATGCACTGCTCACAGTCACCATATTGGAAAGAGGGCCCCACACTGTCAGATCCCTTTCTTATTCAAGAGAAACTAGAAATTAAGACTTCATTAGCAATCATCCCTCTTCAAACCCAGAAAAGATATCATTTATAATGACAACAAAGGCACAGACTATTCAGAAATAAATTAATGAAAAATGTTAAAATGATTCTGATAAATGACTTAAAAAGAGAAAAAAATGATAATTGAATGAACAGTAGAATGCACCATCCTCTTCAGTTGGCAGACTCAAATTTGGGGGACTTGAACATTTTTTCTCCAAAATAAATTTAGTATCTGAATGCAAATTTAGTTAATAATCCTGAATGGATTTAAGAAAAAATTCTGAAAGGTGATCCTAAATTTCTTCCAGAAATATACACAAATATAGAAATAAAATAATGAGGAGGGATGTTTGAATTTGTAATATTAGGGACATTCTGGAAAAGGATAAAATAGGACCAACTGTAGGAGATATTAATCTATGGTCATGGAAACAGTATAGAAATAGTGCACTGAGAGAATGAATGAAATAGAACACATTTCAAGAATAGACGTGGATATTTAAGAGATTTTAGAAATATTATAAAACTGACACTTAAAATCAGTGGATTCAGGTACTGGTGTAATTAGCTAAATCATTAGAAGGCCTGGTACACTGTCCTCAATTTTGACATTAAAATAAATTCCAGAAAATTTTTAATTAAAAATAAAACACTAGAAATAACCCAACATGATTTAATCTGTTCAGATATTCAAGCGAGAAGAACTTTCTAAAAAGCTTTTGGAACAAAGACCAACAAGAGCAAAGGCCTAGCAACTCAGCAAGGCCAGAAACGCCCCCTGTAAAACAAAGCTGACCCTCTCCCAACCCTCTCTCACGGACCTGTATTGCTCTCTGATACTTTCTATACTTTCTTCTTCCCTTTAAAGTCCAGTTTCTTGGAGAAGTGCCTGCGCTGATGACTCCTCCAGGGCTCAGAGCCCTGCATCCCCCACAGCCCCACCACGGCACTGATACAGGAGTTGCACTGCCGGTGGCTGCGTGTTTCAAACCAGTGGGCATTCTCAGCTCCTGTTTATTTGATTACCAGGTAGCTTTTGCCGTGGACAAATATTTTCCTTTCAGTGGAACATTTTCCCCCCTTAATTTTTGTTTTACTTAAATAAATTTTAAAAGCCCAGGCAGAAAAGTGTGTGTGCACATATGCACACACACAGATACACACAGATCTGTTTTTTAAAGGCTACATTAGTGTAGTCCAACTCCGCCTTTTCCTCAGTTTAGACAATTAAAGGTGGGCTTTAGCCCTTGCTTTTATGCCCCACACACCCCCCCTTTCTCACTTCGCTCCCTTTAGTCAGTGTTCAAATTCCTCTTAAGCCAGGTTACAGCCTTCTCTGTGTTGCCTCAAATCGTTTTCTCTCAACTGCACTGCTATTCTTCTTTCTCTTGGTGGACCTCTCTTCTCCCATTTGCCATGTACATGGCCCTTTTCCCCAGGGCCTCGTCTTCAGTCCTCCACCTGGCAGGACTGAATCGCCCCCACGGCCTCACCCACAGCTCCTCTGAGCTCCTGACTGGTGAATCCAGCTTAACAACGGACATCACTCCTTATATGTCCCATAGACACTTCGCACTCAAAATGACACACACAGAACCATCTCCTTGAAACCAGCTCCTCTCCTTACACTCCCCCTGCAGATCTGCTCTCCGTATGGGTCACTGGAAAGTCACCTCAGCAGCTCTGCGGCCCGCCGCCCCGGCCCTCCAATCCCCACTGCAGCAGTCACCACTTCTGCCGCCCATGTCTCTCTCTTTCTGCCCACGGCCTCTCAGCAGGCGTGTGCCATTTGTTGTCTGGGTTACCTGCGTTGGTCCCCGAAATATCCTTTCCCCCCAAAATATGGGCCTCTCCCCCTAAAATAGTATCTTCCATTCTGCTGCCAGAATAACCAGATATTCTGCAACATAAACATTATGCAATTCTCTTACTTACAAATAATCCAATATATCCCTGCTTCCTTAAGGATACATTGAAGTCTAAGCACACAAGGCCCATCGTGACAGAGGCCTTGTGCACCTGACATTCCCACCTATGGATCCTTTGTTCTAGCCCTACTTGTTGTTCTTCAGTCTGGCCAAGCCGCTTCATGCTGTGTACACATATATGTCTCCACCTCTCTGCATGAAGTGTCCACTCCCTCTACCACAAAATAGAGAGCTAACGTCCTTTCACCTTTCAAGATTCAGTTCAAATATTTCCAGCTCTAGGAAGTCCAATTTGTGTTCACCTGCTTAGCAATCCATCAACTACTCGCCATGCCTCGCCTAGCCTGGGGAATGCAGACACCAAGTCTTACCTGTTTTGGTCTCCCCAGCAGTTGATACAGTGTTTGGCATAGCAGTGCTCAATGCTTGTTGGTTGGATAAATGAATGAATCAGTAAAGAGATGAGAGGTCTACAATCCCCCCCAGTTACTCAGCTGCCATTTTGGGAAGTTCATTCTGCGGAGTTAAGGAAATGTGAGTGCAGGTGGTGGGCAGACAGAACAGTGGTGAGGGCGTGGGGGAGACAGGCCTGGTCCTGGAGAGCGCAGGATAGGCGTGGGTGGGAGAGCACTGGAGAGAGAGGGAATGGAGGGGGCGGGTGCAAGGAGATGTTGAAGAACAACTGATATTAAATGCAGTAAATTAAATGGAGAACATAATATATGAAGGGGAAATCAAGTTAACAAAGCAAGGGTGGAAAAGGCAGTACCAGAGATGAAGAGCTCTCACTTCATCCCTCACAGCATTTCACTTATGGCACCTGCCCTCTGTGAAGGCAGTGTCAAATTCTTGAGAGACTGGTGTTTGTGCTGTGGGTGCTCTAAGTACAAAACGGTATCTTATGGCTTCCAGATTTTAAGACTGATAGATAATTTCTCTTATGTCCCATGTCTGAGTTCTCAGGCAGCAGGATCATTCGCTGGTGGGGGGAGAGATATTGTGGTTAACAACTCAGGGTTACTCTAATAATCTCAAAGGACAGTGGGGAATTCATGAAAACAAATAAAAGAGAAATTTCACTCAGAAAAAACCATATGTCATATAGAACTTTGTGGGGGCATTGGGGGCAATGTTACCGCCACCTCATCTAACAGTTTTATTTGAGTGTGTTGAAACTCCAAGCTCAAGTCACTTAAACAAGTAGGAGAACCAGGGTCCAGGCTGTGGTGCTCCAGACATGGACGGGAAGATGAAAAGCCTGACTACTGCCTCCGACAGGATCAGTCCAGTCGGGGAGTACAATGGACATGGACACGATCACACACCATCAAGACAAGAATCAAGTGCAATTCATGCCTAGACAGGAGAGCAGATAATCTCTAAATAGTGGAGGGGTCCCTGCCAAGGCTTGGCAAGTGTCCTTCCAGGCAGAAAAGCAGAGAAATATAATTCAGGCGAAGGAGACTAAGGTTGGTGGCTGGGTGCAAGGCCTAACGAAGCACAGATGGAGGGCTCCAGGGTCATCTGTCAGTAGCTGTTCCCCTTCAGCAGCTAAGAGGCATAACTAAAAAGGCAGGTGGGGTGTCATTAATGATCATGGGGAAAACTGGGAGGAGGAAATTGAGGTCAGGAGATCACCACCAAAGGCAATTTATTTTAGAGGAACAAAAATAATTCAAAAAGCACTTGGAAATTCTATCTCCCATGAATGAAAAGAACACAAAATAAGTTTCACTCCAGCGTTGAATACAGAATAACAGACTGCCTACTCTCAGAAATGGATTGAATTTTCTAATTCATCAGGGATTATTTAGATAATAGGAAAACGAATAAATCTGAACAATCTCTCTAGAATAGCTGTTACTCCATCCTGTTATGTAGGGTAGAGTTAGGCTGAATTATTTAATTGATATTTTAATGAGACTATAAATTTCTAAAAGCCTTATCAATTTCTCCCAAAAGCGTACAACTTTCCTTTCATGACATTTATTTGACTTAATTAGAATAACTTTTTTCCAAGGCTTTTTTTGTGTGTGTTAAAATACCTAATGATATGCTGCCCCCAGAATGTTGTTGTTATTATTAATACTGATAATAGCCCCAATAAGACATATTTACAATTATGACTCATTTTGGAATAACAGGTCATTGGTTTAAAGTCCTTTTGAAAATAAGAAGAATAAACGAACATAATTACTACACCAGGGACAGCAGCTGCACCCTTAATGGAACCTGGTCACTAAACACAACAAAAGCAAAGATGAAACTCAAATCAGACACCAGGCCACAAAGCATAGCTGACTGAAGATGCCACAAGATGACCTTTCATTCACCGAGGGAACCAGATGCATTTCTATGTATAATGTATATTGCTAAAAGCAATTATTTTATATATAGAATGTAATTTAGGAAAAAGAAAACTCCATCTGTACACTTATAAACAGGAAGCACAAAGGGGTGCCTTTGCCAACAAGAACCTGCATGCATAAATGCAAAGCCTACTGACAAAAATCCTTTCCTGTCTCCTAAGCTTAAAAAAAAAACTACTTCAAGGCAGTGGTGAGCTGAAAGGGCTCAGATACAAAACGTGCACATCATCAGCCTTCTAGTAGATAAAAGTGCGCCATGCATAATAGAAAAGATAACGTTTCCTATGGAAATCTATTTTGAGATTCAACAATTTAAAGGCAACTGAGAGCTCAAAACCAAGTTCAACCAAAGAGGAACAGAGCCCAAGCAAATGTACAGAAATGGACAAAGTCATTGGAGAAGGAGGGGATCTGTGTTCTACCGATACTCCAGATCAGCAAATTCATCCTGAATTCAAGCCAGTGATGTGACATGATGTCACTCAAGGAATCAGGCAGAAACCATCAGCCAGAAGAAATAGGAACAATATCAAAGGCAGGTGTGAGATGTGGAAGGGGTGACCCTGTGAACCTTGCTGCAATGAGGCAGGATGTGCTTGCGGGCTTTCTGCACAGGCTGGCTGGCTCACATGACTCTATTTAGAAGGATATCAGCCAACAGCTGTGCCACACGGGCTACAGCCTGAGCTGAGTCACATCTAGTAACGGTTCTGAGTTCATCCTTAGACGACATGACCAGAAGGATCTGAGAATCAATGGAGGAGACGTATCTGAATGAGTATTCCATTTCATTCCTTGGCAGTAAATCTTCAGCTTTGTGCAACATAAATATTGACAAAGATACACACAGGCACCCTATTTGAAAGCCTGACTGCATAATTGCATCTAATCGAGAAAAGCGGGCTCCGTTTCAGTATGCTAGGACATTGTTTGGCTCGGTAACCAATGCTTCTGAGACCCAAAGCATACTCTAGTATAAACGACAGCACAGAAATCTCCATTGATGACTTACTCATTTCAGGGTATTCATAAAATAACCCCAGTTTGCCCATGGGATACAGATGGTTTTCCCGTTCCCATCGTGGGTTGGTCTGTTCTGCTCCCAAAACTGTGGCATCATTAGATTCATGATCCAGCTGTCAAACAGATCAAATTATAAGGCAGGATATTATCAGACCAAGGTCATAAAGGTATTACTGATATCTCAAGCTGAACACATCATCTTCCCAAGAATTTAATTTCTTGTTTTCAGGATAAATTTCTTTTTATTGCTGCCTCCCTACCCTCAAATATTGTGAAAACTAGTCCTGACTACGTGCCTTGGGTTTACCAAAATTGTAACGACAACTACTACTTTATCTCCTACCTCCTTTTCAGGTGTTCATTTTAGCTTTTAGAAGATGCCTTCCCTCATTTGTCTTTTTTACCCCCACTTCTCTCCTATTATCCACCATGGCCTTTCCAGTCTGAAAGTCGTCAGAGAAAATAAGTAAAAGAAAGAAATACAGGTTCTGTGAGCTGGTGATAAGTGCTGTGGAGGAAAATAAAGGAGAGCGAAGAATGTGTGCTAGGGAGGAGTGGGGATGGGGCAGTGACCTTTGAATAAGGCAAAGACTGAAGCAAAGGGGTGGGCAGAGGAGGGGCAGAGGAAACAGTGATCACAGGCCTGCAGGTCCCTCACGCTGGACAGACAGCATGGAGACTGGTGTGGGCCACAGTGAATAGGAAATAAGTGGTGGTTTTGGGGGTGGAGCCTTAGAGGCTGCCGTGAGGATGTGGGCATTTTTCCCTTTGAAGGAATTGCGGAGCCATGGAGGGTCACCGAGCAAAAATGTGATACTCTAATGTTGGATAGAACAGGTCCAAGACCCTAATACAAGCTGAACAAATCAAGGGACAAAGAAGTGACATGCCACCTCAAATTCAGTGCAGAGCTTGAAAGAAACACAGCCTCGACTCCCAGCCCAATGCTCTGTCCCCTTCTGGATGCTGTCCCACAGAGCTGTCTCTAAAGTTATGTTTTTTCCTCACTCAGAGGCTTGTGGGCCAACTGAATGCTTCCCCCTTTTCAAATGGCAATTTATCCTGAAAGGAAATCAGAGTTGGCAGTGAAACAAGGCATGGACCTGTAGCCTACAGAGCTGTTGTCCCTGAAAGCAACAGCTGGCGCGTGGTTTACTCGTGGAGTTCAGCAGAAGAGACAGAGCAACAACAGACAACTTAGCATCTGGCTGAGTTTCGGCTGACTGAACTGCACGTTTGGATGTATTTCAAATTTGGACAGTGAGGCGGCTTCACACGAAAGGCAGGTGTATACATCATACATGCCCACACGTCTGTATGCATACACACGTAGACACACACAGAGCATATGATGTGACTTGTAAAGAGCTGCCTCTGCTTGGTTTCCCACGGCCTCTAATTTCAGCATTAACCTTTCACTGGCCATGCTCCCAGGTTTGCTACGAGATTTCTTTGCAATGGAACATGCCCTTCGCTTCACAAACGTTCCCCAATTCTTTCAATGACATTAGGGGAAGAGCAGGGAGCCCTGGGAAATGCTGGGGATATGGACTCGAGATACCCCGGAATCTGAATCCACACTTCATGGCTTATTTGTTATTTAACTTTATTTACATTCAAAATGCAATTGTTGCAGATCTCAGAAGATGATTTACACTCACTGCTATGGCAGAATGTTGCGGTTAGTAGACTCACCACAGGATCCTCTTATTCAACACGTTCTTCCAATATTTCAGATATTACTGTATCACAAATGCCCATTTCTATATTTTGATATCTGCTTTTCAGTATAATTATCTTTCTTCTTTATTCTCTATATATTATGATTTTAGAACATTTTTCTGAGAAGTGTTCCACAGGCACTGTACATATGATACTTGGATAAAGAGATCCTGGAGATCAAAACCACATTTAAATCCTTAGATAAACTCAGCTGTGTCATATACATGGCTAGGTTTAGTCTGCTTACTTTGTTACTTTGTTTAGTAATTTTTGTTTCAAAGAACAAGATCCTTCTGTATAGCACAGGGAACTACACTCAATAACTTTTAATAGCCTTTAGTGGAAAAGTATATGACAAGGAATATATATATATATATATGAGCCACTATGCTGTACACCAAGAATTAACACAATATTGTAAACCAACTATACTTTCAACAAAAAAAGTTGAAATAAAATTGAGAGATGAAACTTCCACTGCCCAGACTGCTGTCACGATGAAACGATTCAAAGCAGGCCAGGTATTAGCAACCCCCCTGACACAGCAAAACCCCATGTGGGATCTTCCTTTTGAGCAGCACTGGCTATCCGGCTGTGGCCACCTGTAAATAGGGTTGAAGTCACTTAGACCCTTGGCTTGGGATCACCGTGGCCACAGGGGTGGGGGTCACTGCAGCACCTACGAGAATGACGGGGCCAGCCTCCTGCTGAAGCCGCTCCCCAGGCCACAGCCCGGAGCGCTGCAGGCAGGTCTGAGGTCCGGCCGGGGGCGCGCAGCTCCACAGCCACTCGGAGCCCTGCGGTGCGGGTGGCGCTGGGACTACGCTCGTCCATCACCCTCCCTGGCACCCAGACTCGGGATTCTCCTGGGGGAATTTTTCTCTGCCTCATACTTCCTGTCTCAGCATTTGTGGAATCCGGTCCATGCCACAGGGAAGCAGGGCTTTTACCCTCCGGGACCCAAATCCATCACTGTATGGATCCAGGGTGAAACTTCCATGTTAAATCACCTGGCGCTCCCTTCTTGTGCTGAAATGCCCTCCCCTGTCGATGGCATTAGGTCGTATTAGAAGTCCCGACTTGCTTGTCCTTAGCTAAGACTCTGAGCCTCTTGCTCAGTCTTCCTGAGTGGAACCACTCATCTGTGGCAGAAAAGCTTGGGCTGTCGTCCACCCATCATTGTCCTCGGTCTTTTGGGTTTTCTGTTGGGTTATGGTTCTCGTGCAGGGATATCAATTTGCACATGAGAAGCAACTGTAGACATTTTAGAAAATACAGACACTGGATCCTCCCCCCTCTTCAGCCAAGGCTGGAAGCTTTCTCCCTCTAGCAGGGGTTACACAATCATTTGCTTGGGAATTGACCACACATATTGGCATAATCATAGTAAATTGCCCTTTACTCTGTGCTTGCCACGTGGCATTTTCTACTTCATGTTGTCTTTGTACCTTCATTATCACATTTAATCCCTGCATTATTGATTATCACCATTTCTGTTGAGGACACTCCTACTTGCTAATCTTGAATACAAGTATCTTTGATTCTCTTAATCTATTTCATTCCTGAGTTTCCTGTTCCTGAATTTAAAGAGTGAATTATGGACACATGTAAATAAGATTCTCTTATTATATGTATCTGACTCATCCTCTAACCAAATCATATCTGGAGAAGAGAGATTTTCTCTTTTAAACATTTGTTTTTCTTATTATATAGTAGTGCATACACATAGTGGAAAATGTAGAAAACATATAAAGTAAGAAAATTACAGCCATACATTATCTAAACACCAAAGGACAATGCTATGTCATTTGGGGCATTTAACTATTTTTCTTAATATTTTATCATAAAATTTCCCTAGGAAAGTTGCTTAACCCTGGAATTGTACTAGCCTTTTGTCCAGTACAGAATAACATTCCCAGAAATGACCCCAACATCAAAATAGTATGTGAGGCTGGGAAGGCCACAGGGCACTCAGCTTATTCTCTGAGTCCTACAAAGAATGCTGTTAATTCACTGATTTTACACATTCGATGCCTGTGAGTCACTCACTCACTCAGCTGGCTCGGACTGAGACCTACTTTATACCAGTGCCAATCCAAGTGCTGGGGAGACCCCAGAGGGAGCCTGGATCACGGCATCACTTTCCTTCATTTGCTCCCAGAATCCTACTCAAGAACCCCACATGGGATTGGGGGGGTGGAGGCAGGTGAGATATGGTGAAATTCATTTCATTATGTTCCTTTAGACATATTCAAATAGCATGAAAATAGTAGCTAATTTTGATAAGTTTTCTTTTCCCTTCCTATGTATTTTTGAGAATGGGTATAGTTTTGGTGCAGCAAGAGTAATTGATAGATCTTTGGTATGGTAGGATTTTATATGAAAAATTAAGAAGGAAACTGCACTTATACAAAGAGAAGAGGCAGTGAGGAAAAAACAAGCCACCCTTGAACTTGGCTACAATTCAGAATTCCTGGTTTTCAAAAAAGGGAAACAAAATTCAAAATAAATTCCCTAAATATTTTAGCCCATAGTAGAAATACATGGAGGCAAAGTTCAGCTCACTGGAACCTAGAACAATGTGCTTATTTAAGCGAAGGTATAAACAGACCACAGATACTATAATGCATCCTTTACTTTAAACTAGTTCATGTGAGCAAGTTTCATTTCACATGAATTGCTCAGTACCAGTTTAGGAAATATATCCTCCTTGATTGGTAAAAATAGCTCACAGATAACCAGATTCAACAAAATTTATTGTTAAATAATTTACTTATTTCCTTCAGGAAATGCTTTTGAGTAATCTGAGTTAAGTATTTAGTCTATCTGCTGTATTTCTTTTCACAGAGAAAAGTAGTATTATTTGCACATGACCTACTTTTACTTCTCTGGAAATATCTGACTGTGAGCTCAGGGTACGGATTGTCTACTGCACAGTAGGGAAAAAGAAGATTCATTTCACAGCGAAGATCAGAATCTTTTTTTGAGGGGCGTGGTGAGCTGGGGGACAAGGGAAATGCCTTTGTTTCGAGACAGACCCCAGTAATCCATACTGAAGCTGAAAGATGAAGCCATTATGAAGAAATGTGGAAGGACACACTGACACGCAAAGGTGTTCACTCTGCAAAAACAGAAAGAAAGAAAGAAAGAAAGAAAAAATAATTTAACTGCCCTATAAAGAGAATGGACAGAAACTTGGTAATAAGCTAGAGAGAAGGAAGGTTAGTGAAGGGAGGAGAAACAATGAAAGGGAACTTGGATGCGGTGGGCAGAAGAGCAGGTTTCTGGAGCCTACAATGAAGGATGATAAGAAAAAATAAAGTTTAGAAAAGTTACAAAGTTTAAAATAGTTTAAAAATTAAAAAGCAAAGTTAAAAAAATAAATATTTTTATAGTGGCATGGAAGATTTTAAAATGATGGAGGTTTTTTATTTCAAAATTCAAGTTGTTTGAATTTCTCCCCCATTCTCCAAACAACAGTAAGGCCTGCTTGTGTAAGTGGTTTTGGGGGACACCACAGAGAGGGGCGAGCTCTGCAGTTAGGTTGGCCAGGAGCAGAATGCTGGTGTGGAAGGCAAGACAGAAGAGAGTTCAACAGTTTCATGAAAACAGAAACTCAAAGCCAGAAATTGTCTTAAAATGGTTAGTGTGGTAGGCAGAAAAATGTTCCCCCCCAATATGTCTATGTCCTTATCCCCAGAACATAGGAAGAGGTCAGATTCCCTGGCAAAGGGGGCCTATGGTTGCAGATGTGGTTAAGGTTGCTAACCAGTCGACTCTAAGAGAGACCAGCTGGATTATAGATTTGGGCCCAGTGTAATCACCAGGGTCGTTAAAGGAGGAAGAAAGAGGCAGAAGAGGGGAGAGAGGAGAGGAGATCTGACCACAGGTTCAGAGTCAGAGGCACACAACCATGCTGACCTTGAGAATGAGAAAAGAGGTCACAGGCCAAGAGACGCAGGTGGTCTCTGGAATCCAGAAAAGTCAGATACAGGTTCCCCTGAGGCCTTCAGAAAGAGCCGTGCCAACACTTTGACTTCAGCAGGCTTCTGCATTCAAGAAAACTACAAGTTTAAATTTGCGTTGTTTAGTAGAGACTTTTTCTTTTCTCTTCCTACTACCATGACGTTTGGGGATACTTGTTACAACAGCAACAGAAAGTGAATAGAGTAAGCTCCTTGAAATGTTCAGAAATTGCAGATAACACTGGACTGTCCACTTTGATGTGGGATTGGGCTTATGTGAAAATCAAAAGGACAGTGTGACCTTTGCTAACATCTGCTTTTCTCATTTTAGGAAGAGAACAGTAAGTCAAAACCTCTGTTGTTATTATTTTAGACAAGTGTCTCTTAAAACTTTATGTAACCCTGTGCCTTAGGACCCTAAGAGAGTCTCTTCTTAGAAGAACATGGATTCAGAGAGATAGTGTCTTACATCTGAGTCCCACAGTGGTCTCTTATTGGCAATGAGAGCTTGGGCATATCAGTTACCCTCTTTAAGCCACAGGATCTTCATTTGCAAAAGGAAGATAAGAATAAGGATTGTTTGGGTGATTAACTTGTACACACACACACACACACACACACACACACACACACACATACATATATGTACAACATTTAATACAGTGACTAGCACATACTAGGCACTCAACAAATTCCTGTTATGGATTTTTAAATGCATATATAAAAGGAGGAGAAATTTGCAGGAAATTGTGGGAAAACTAAGTTCATGGCCCCAAAAAGGGCCATCTCTCAATGGGCTCTGATCAGTCAGTCCCCAGTGGTGGGCTAATAAGCAGAGACTATAGCACTTGGGGATTTATGTTAAACATAAAAAGGAAGGTATTTAAACATAATTATTAAACATCAGGTACGTTTATACTTTTGGCTGGATCATCTTATCTGGAGAGATTTAATAAGCAGAGAGTCTCCACTGTTCTAGAGATGGGCATGCAGGAAAATGATGTGGGTGGGTGGGCCATTCTCACCCACCCAAGATCACATGACTGAGTACTCACGGAATTAACACCTCTTGTATGTTATTACAGATGGGCTGTCCTCCCATGATTATTGTCAGCTGTGTCATCAGTTCAAGGAGACATCACATGGGTCACACTGGAATATTAGAAAGAAAATCTCATTTAAATTTTAGATAGCTCTAACATGAAATAAAGTCATTATTTTATGCCTAAAAAAATCTAAGGAGCAGAGAGTAAAGACACTCTTCATTGGGCAACTAAGAGAAAACCTGAAACAGGTTAGATTGTCAGAACACAAAGCTGTATTCACACCTCTTCATTTCTGTATTTTTACAGCCAATACACCAGATCTCATGGATAAGTCACAAATCTGCCCTTAAAGAATGTGATGTAGAAACATGTGGAGTAGTAGTTGACAAAATGGAACAAGAACACCTTCATGGCTGGGTTGTTCTCATAGTCAGTCTGGTCCTTGGGAGCTCTGCAGCTAGAATAAAGAAAAGGTAAGTCTGTAAAACTGTGAACGGCTTTGAGACCCTAATCAAAGCCACGGACACATGAGTTAACACATTTAATATGTGTGTGTGTGTGTATATATATATATATATACATATATACACACATACACACACACAATTCACACTGTTTTCATACCAGCTGTTTTGAATTTCTTAACATATCCACTATGTTAATTCCAACTGTACACACTGTTGTAAGAGTTTCTCCCACTAAGAAAGTGATATCCCACAAGGCAAAAAAAAAAAAGTCACCTGTTCCTTAAAATTTATAAGCACAACAGTATCCAATGGGAAAGAACTGTCCTCTGTTAGGTGTAATTTGAAAGAAAGCTACTTCTAAACATCCTGCTAGATAATATTCTCTTGTCTCCCTGAAAGGCAGTAAGGTAGGACTATTGAAGAAGACAAACAAAACACGGGGCAACTTGCTAGAAGCATTTGGGGAACAGAAAACGGGTCATCCTCCTAGTTCAGAATTTGAATTGGTCTTAGTATTTTCAGAAGATGACCACTGAGCAGACCACTGGGAGGACCACCCAGCCACATGCAATGTGTTGGAAGCACTTAACTTAGGCCGCTAAGCCGCTGGGTGGGATACAAGCCAGAGAGAAGAAACATTTATTATAGAAGCTGCAGCTGATGAGAATGGAGTTACACTAACAGGAACAGCATGGGGGGAAGACACATAACAGTGTGATTACTTGTCCTCTCCGTAACGCGCAAGCAAATCTGCCACTGGAACCACGACCCTCTTCCACTTATTTGCAATACAGAGACTATTTACTTTCAACAACAGGGTACATTATCTAATGTAATTGAAATTATTATTAAGCACTGACATATTTACACAGAGCTTGGACATTCTAAAGCTTCCTTTGTCCCTTTTACTAATGCAAAAATGGAGCTAATTCACTTCTCATATAGGCTAGAGAAAATAGGTTTGCAGTTGAAGTTAACTAAAGACTGTAATGTACTGCAATTGAAGTGCCTAAAAGATAGTCTCTGTTTTGACCTGGTTCTAAAACTGGTGTAGAAATTATCTCAGCTGCAGGAGGAGCTTACCAGAGTCAGTCATCATGATTGCCACTTTCTCATATATGGCGTTCAGGGTCACCATGATGATAAAACTGATATGGGAAGCAGTGATGGGCGTGGCCCACCTGCACAGTCAGGTACTTTTGGATTGGGTCTGTTCCATTCAGGTTCTTGGGAAGTTTTGCAGGAAATACAATGAACACTGAAAGTCCGTAGACAATGATCCCAATAACTGAAACAATGGTTAACAGGACCTGACAACCCAAGAACCCAGCAGCATGAGACTCACTAATGATCGTATTTTTACACAGAAAACTTGCCCCCAACCCAGCTTAAACAGAAAACATGCATGTGTTGTAAACTTCACATAAACGTGAGAAGTGATATAAATCGCACGTAAATGCCATAAGAGACGTGAATATCAGTCATGTTAAATTTTAGGGGAGGAGGAATGAAAGATGTCAAAAAGAATGAGTGCATCCACTAATGTAACACGCTGGCAGCAGGAGCAGCTGTGTGCAGGGCATAGGGAATATATGGGAACTCCACTTTCTGTGAATTTTTCTGTAAACCTAAAACTGCACTAAAGAAGGAAGCCTGTTAAGTATATTTTAATGGGTGAAAATGGGGTAACTGGTGGCATGATCTTTTGGAGGGAAGTCTGTGATAGCAGAACAAATGAAAGTAGCCCTTCTACATCTGTAGAATTACTTAGGTTATGAACTAGTTGTAACCCATGAAGGGGATATGCTTCCTTTCAAGGGAGAACCTATCACTGATTCAGGGGTCAGCAGGTGCTAGCTGTCGTCTTCATTCTGAATAGGACCAGTGAAGCTGTGGACATGCCCTGAGGGAAATAGTGGGAGTGACAGCAGGTCTCTGCTGATGAAAGCTTCACATGCTTTTCATACTCCTTGAGATCTTGAAATGGCAGGTATTCCTACTCCCTGCATTTGCACAAGATTCATGTCCCTAATCCACAGTAGTTTTGACTGTGTGGACCCAAGGGCAGCGGGGGTGTCTGAAGCAAAATTTGCACGTGGCTAATAGGGTTTCAGTTCCTCACTAGGCAGGTTTTTTTTCTGGCCACTGAAGAATGAACATTAAAGATCCCATTTTTAAACAGTTTTCCTTCCATCTACCTTCTTGGTCATAGTCCAGAAGCATGTACTCAGTGTCCCTGGCTGCTCCTGATGGGTGCCCCAGACAGAAAGCTACAAAGAATGTGAATTTCAGGACTAAGTGAACCACATCATGTTATTTACAGTAATAGCAGGCGGCTGGCTTGCACCTGCATGGGAGAGCAGAGGGAGTGTTTACAAGCCCCTCCTGGAGCCACACTCCTGCATCTGGATCCCAGCTCTGATGCTAGCTGTGGGGCCTTGTGCAAATTTCTTAACCTCTAGGGGCTTCAATCTCCTCACCCATATAATGGGGAGATAATAATAGCAATTTATAGGACTATTGTGATGAGTCAATTATTTACTAATTGTGAAAACAATTGGAACATTAACCGCAGGCATGTGAAAAACTCTACCTAAGTATAAGCTATGAATATGGTGACCAAAGTCTTAAAAAGGTGTGTTTTCTTAGTTTTTAAGCCATCAGTTTGTAGAGAAAGCATTTTATTTTCTCCTCTACTCTCTTTCATCATCCTTTTCTTCACAGTTAAGTCTTCATGCTTGTGAAAGGAATAACTTTTTGGTGTGTTTGTGATTAAATGTGAAAATTAGTTAAGGCTGAGAAAAATGTATTATAGAATGTATATTAAGCCTTCCTCTCTTGTACAGCTCATATAGGCCATTTAAATAGTATGCATTTTTTAAAAGTCTCCATAGTAATTTTTTAATTATGTATTAAGTAAACATAATAGTTAAGAATGCGTAAATACTTACTATTGCTTCAGCACACATCTATTTTTCAAAATCCTCACAATCACCCTGTGGGGAAGGTAATATTATATCTCTTTTACAGATGTGGAAATAGAGCCACATGGAGATGTTGCAATTTGCCCCAAATGAAGCAACTATTAAGTGAAAGTACTGAAATACTCAAAGAGCCCAAAGACACACTAACTGTATAGCACTGTCTCCTACATGGTCTGTAAAATCAATTCTAATTCATTTCAGAACTTTTACAAACTTGACACATTTCCATTTTTCTTCCAAGCACTTAATGGGTTCACTATTTCTTAAGAAACAGGAAAGCTTTCCGTTCTCCTTCCTCAAGTTTCTTCTTATTTATCATCTTTTCTGATCATAAATTTAACATTTGCTCATTAAAGAAAATTTGAAAGTACTCAGTAGTGGACAGAACTGCTGTCCTGGATCTGTCCCCAGTCTTAGAAGAGGACCCAGAACTTGCTTTAGGATAAATAACCTCCCTTTTGTTTTTAGTCCTGTGATTTAACCTCGATTGACCCACTCTTTCTGAAGCACCAGAAGTAGATCTCAGTTGGTTTAAGACAAATAATACCCCTCATTGTATTGGCCTTGCACATGATTGGAGAATTGGCAAATAACCCAGGAAGAGCCACTATTATGTGAGGAGATACATGCTGGTGCCCATGTGAAACATAAGCTTCTTCTATCAAGAGAGGAAGCTGCCAAAAGAGACCTGTCTTGGTTTGGATGGATGATCTGGGATACTGCGTGCCTAGAAGCATCATGCTGAGACATCTTTGGACACAGAATGAAGACAGGACAAAAGCAGCCCTTGACATCATCTGGGCTAGAGTATCTCTCCTTGACTGAAGCCAGACCTCAGACCTGAGGTTTTCATTTACAGGAACCAATAAATCCCATGGATCCCCATTTCTTGGTTGTTGTTTAAACACATTGGAGATTGATTTTGTCACCTACAATCAAAAGACTCCAACTCTGAAAATGAATAAAAAATAAAATAAGAATAATGCTTCAACCTATAGACATAATTCCTTCAGAATGGTGCATTGTTTGTATATTACAAATCATTTTATATATTAATTTAATTCTCCAATCTATCATAAGCGCAACACTTTGACATGTCATAAAATATTTTCATGGACACACTTTTTCATGACTGCATACTATTCTACTTTGTGAAGAGTTGGAAGAATATTTTGGCTGAGATTTTATATATATATATACACATATAAAAGTATGTCTGTGACTTGCATCCATACTGACTTTTCCCTGCCATTTTGAAATAATTCCTGATTAAAAGTTTTTCAAAGCTGAATTAGTGGATTAAAACATATGAATATTTTTGACTCTTGATATCAACTGCCAGACTGCTTTCTAAGAAGGCTTGAGGAGTACACCAGAAATTAACACAGCATTGTAAATCAACCATACTTCACAAAAATTATCCAGTAACCTAGGCATGGGATTGGTGATCACTGGCAATTCATCCTCATAAACAGAGTTGTGTCACTTGAGAAGTGGAAAACTATTTCATTTTGATGTGCACTGAGTGAATTACCATTGAAGTGTGACATCTATTTTTTCTTTTGCGAATGTGTGTTCATCTTCTCTGCCTTCTACGCTTCTGAGATATTTTGATGTTACCTTTGAAGTGATCTGAACTCTCTATGTATTGAAGGAATTAGCCCCTTGTCGGATTTGTAAGCAAATAACATTCTCTGGTGTTTTGTTTAAAATTAGGATGCTCTGATGCATGGAAATCTTTGTATAATTTCCTCTGATACTTACTGTCCATCTAGAGGTTGTATACTCATCCATATTTATTTGTAGTTTTTTTTCTAATTGTGTTACTTTTTAAATGTTTCTGGAATTTATCACAATATATGGTTCACTGTATGATTTCAATCTTTTCTTTTCCCCCAAGTAGCTAACAAGTGTTTCATTCACTGAATAACCTTTATTTATCTCCCTGATTTGTAATGCCTTCCATCTCTTATATTAAATTATTATTGATATCAGAGCCCATATCTGGACTTCCTGCCTTATTTTATAATCTGGCTATTCTTGAACTAGTAAAACTCTCATTATCTTATTAATTTTTATATTACTAATATGATTTTATTCACAATAAACCCAAATCAATTTTATAACTTCTGATATTTTGGAGATATGATCTTTTAATCTAGAATCATGTGATTAAAGCACCTTTTATATCTTTCAGTAGTTTTTACTTTTATTTTTTGATAGTTCCTACTATCCTTTTGTTAGGCTATTCTTAGACATTTTACCTAGGTTGTTACACTTGGAAAATTTTAGAAATTTAATGCCTCCATCTGGTCTCTTAATCAGACCCTGGAGAATCCTAAACCACTGATCTGATTTGAACAAATGAGGTGAAAAGAATTGGGGGAAGCACTGTGAGCAGAAGAGACTGTGGAACCTCCAGAGCGGCGCCCTGCATTGGCTCAGATGTTCTCTGGAAAAAGTTTCCTCTATGAGACTACATAGTTCCCAGCTTGACTTTCAGATTTCTCAGCATTTCACATTAGATTTTAAAAGTCTGTGGCAGGTTCTTACCCAGAAAAAGAGCACTTGCGCAAAGGGTTATATGTATACACTTTCCCCAGGTGGTAAAGGGAACACGCTCTTCTTCCTAATTAAAAAAACAAGTTTAGTCAATCAAGGGATTACACCAATGAAATGATATTTCTCCTAACTGGTCAGTAAATCCTAAACATAATATAAAAAAAAAATTTCAGACATAGCCTCCTTGTTTGTAAATGCATGGGTTTTTTCCTGTTTTTTTTCCTTTTCTTTTCTGTTAACGATGTCAAACACACAACAAAATATGTACAGTGTTCGTTTTAATACTATTTTTTGAAAATGCACATGTGAACAGTAAACTGTTTCCCTGCCATGGTCTGAGCACCTGATGAGGCCAAGATTTAAAGCTCTATTCCTTAGCTTGCCTTTGATTTCAGAAGTGAAGGTAGTGACAGCTTAGGGTCTGTGCAGGACAGAAAGAATCACAGTTGTCTGCAGCTAACTGGTGTCCACTGTGTGTTTCTTGGTTGAGATTTATGTGTTAATTAGCTACAACTATGAAGTTTAAGAGTTTCCATTTTAGAGTTTATATTTAGAATTTTTTAAGAGATGAAATCAGCAAGAATCAAGATTTAACTGGATTATAAAACCAGATATAGTATAATAATAGCTGTAACTAAGTACATGGCCCTTCCTCTGTGCCAGGAAGCCTTCCAAGTAGATTCTATACATTACTTCGACCCGTCCTTACCACTGTCATGAAGAAGCAACTCTCTTATTCTTATTTTATAGGAAACTATGGCACAGAGAAGTTAAGTTGTCCAAGATCACTCAGGAAGCAAGCTGCTGTGTTCAAATATGAATTTAGGCAACTTCATTCGCAAGATCTCACTACCACAACGCTGGCCTCTCTAAACAATGGAGCATGCTTTCTCAAGTAAAGTAAAATACTTCAAATAAAAAACTAAAAAAAAATAAGGCAATTTTTTAAATAAGGAAGAATGATAAAGTTAAATGAGTCTTCATCTTCAATTTTTCAACAAGCATGTCCCAATGAAAATTTAAACTTATTAGCTTGCAAAATTAAATTTAAACTTGGCAGTTTAAATGACCAAAAAACTTCTCTTCAGTATTTTTTGTATGCTGCCAATATGATAAGTTTTTGTTTTTCAGGACTCAAAAGCATTATGAACATCTAATTTTGTCTAAGATTCAGCTTTCATCTCTGAATGTACAGTCTTTCACCAACATATGCTTTTACCCCCATCTTCAGTTGTAAACAATGGGAACTATTCATAATGGGGATTATTAGAAGCTTATTACATTGTAAAAGACAAATGTCACTTTCTATTGGTAGCTGAACCTCATTTTTTTCCGTTTATAAAAAGAGGAGTTTGACCTGCTCCCTCCATATCTTTTCAGTGCCAACATTCTGTAGATCTGTGATTCAATTTATTAAATCTATATTTGGAGACATTTTCAGATACTCCTAGTAAAAGCATTTTTTTCCCAAGAGTTATTCATTCTCACAACCTACTGTCCTGCTGCTGCTGACTGCAAGCACCATCAGCTCTAAATTATCTCAGCTGATGGAAAGAAGCAATAATACAAATGACTCAAAAATCATCTTTTCATAGCTCTGGAATGTTGATACAAAGATATACAGTTTTATTTTTTTAATTTTGCAGCAGGAGTGGCAGCAATAAATTTACATTTCCAGTTATGTAAAATGACTAGCTCAAACACTGCTCAAACACTGATGGCACCTCAACAAATGTTTCCCTGCTTCTTCTACCCTTTCTCTGACTTTAGGATGAGAGCCATGCTGCTTTGTGCACATCCCAGTAGGAAGGGGGAGCAGTGACCGGGACTTAGTTCAAGACAAAGGGGCACCTAGTCTATGATGAAAAGGAGGCCACAATAATGAAGGCACATTTAAAAAAATGGGAGTCAACTATAAAAACCAATTTGTCTTTCCTTCTACATCTATGTCATTGCAGCTAATTTATATTTTGCATTTTTTATTGGTGTCATGAAAGGATACAAATCAATGCCTCTTTTCATATACACTTATACCAGTCTTTTTCTTTTCCCCCTTTTTACTGTTATTATGAAGGAAGGACCTCACTTCTCTTCTGTGTCCACCATTCCAGGCAGTGCTCCTTCAACTTGGCTGCACATTAGAATAACCAGAGGAGCTTTAAAAACTTCCCTATGCCAGAATGCGCCCCCAGGCCACTAAGTACAATCAGAGTTTGCAGTGATGGAACCCAGGCACCAACATTTTTTAAGGTCCCCTGGTGATTCCAACACGCAGCCAAGGCTGACAAGTCCAGAAGTAAACAGAATAAAGTGCATCTAAACAGCGCCCGCTTTTCCTGGGTAATCTCATCTATCTCCACGTGGGGACACCTCGCCTCCTATTCTGGCCAGACTTGTTCTTCCTGCTCAACCGTCTCCCATTTGTACTCAAGTTCTGCCTGGCACCGCTTCCAGAACTCCAAAAGTAAGGTGACTAACAGAGAGACAGAACAGCAGAATGTGGATCTTCAGTGATGCCTGCTGCTTCAGAAATCTGTACTTAATATTTATTACACTTAACACTTTGGTAAATGGTTAATAAAATCACATTTTATTTATAGGCGATACTAAAGAAAAAAATGAGTTAATACCTTTTGTTTAAGAAAAAAGAAAATGTAGATAATTTATTGAACGTTTGGAAACAGACTAGCTCTCTAGCTCAAGGGAAAGGTATTAACGTGATGGTCAGAGGCAGGTGACTGTGTCTGATGCTAAAGTACCTGCTACCAGCACATTATGCCCACTAAAAACACAAATATCGGGGGGAAGGGTGGGTATAGCTCAGTGATAGAGCACGTGCTAAGCATGTACAAGGTCCTGGGCTCAAGCCCCATTACCTCCATTAAAAAAAAAGTAAAAATAAAGCACAAGTAACTGTCACAATTTAAAAGCACTGCACGGTTCACCATCCAAGCCTTCTCCTCACATCCCTCTGTCTCTTCTGTCCAAAGGACCTGAGGGTGGGGAAGGGGATGAGAATGCTTTAGTAGCCCCTGCATTTCTATTTTCCACCACCCCAGTCACACAAACTTAAAATAATATTCTTAAATATGGAAAACTGCCATTTTTCTCAATCATCGGTAATGTAATTTTTAGAAATCGTCATTGTGTTTTAAGACTCGTAACTTTAAATAGTAGACAAAAACAACATGAAATGTTAATTGAAAATGTGGCTTCAGGGTGAATCCCCTAAGCCCTTCTTCCCACCAGACTGTTACCCCTAGGCCCCAACTCTAGAGAAATTGCAGAATAACCACTGTGTCCTCCACCATTGTACCTGAGTCTCTACAATGCTCTGAGAATAAAGAGGAAAAAGACACAGTCCCTGCTTCCGGGAGCTCCTAGGTGCACAGGACTCATTGTGAAATGATGGCTGAGGAGGCGTGTTAAGAGGGCTTGGATAACAGTCAGCAGAGGGTGCTCGGGGCAGGGAGCCGGAACTGTAGCCAAGGCTCTCCCAGAGGAGAGAACCACTGTGGTGAGCTCTGAGATGCCCTAGAATTGATCAGGTGAACTTATAATGTTAAGGCCATTTCTCCCTGGGGAGCTGCACATGCAAAGGAGGGAGGCCAAAGAGAGCCAGGTCCCTTCCAGGAACTGCAAATAGTCTAGAAGCGAGCACAGGGTGTGGGAGGCAGGTGAGGCAACCAGGTGGAGAGATCACAGGGGCACATCACAAAGGACTCTGTGTGCCTCCAAGGTAGAGGAGACATGCAAAGTGATCTAGAAAGAGACAAGATAGAGGCAGGGAGGACTATTGGCAGGTTCATGTGAAGGCCTGCTGAGGCCCTGCCAGGAGGAGAGAGAAGAAAACATTTCAGCAGGTGGACGGATTGGCCACAGGTGTGATGGAAGGGCAGGAAGAGGTCAAAGATGCCGGCCAGCTTTCTGGCTTTGGCAGTGTCTAAATTATAGTGCCATTCCCTGAAATAAGAAGGGCAAGAACCTCCTAGAGGAAAACATAGGCAAAACATTATCTGACATACATTTCAAAAATTTTCTCCTAGAAGAAATAAAAGCAAGAATAAACAAATGGGACCTAATGAAACTTACAAGCTTCTTCAGAGCAAAGGAAACCAGAAATAAAACAAGAAGAAAACCTACGGAATGGGAGAAAATTTTTGCAAGTGAAACCGACAAAGGCTTGATCTCCAAAATATATAAGCAGCTCATACAACTCAATAAGAGAAAAATAAACAACCCAATCCAAAAATGGGCAGAAGACCTAAACAAGCAATTCTCCAAGGAAGACATTCAAATGATCAAAAAGCACATGAAAAAATGCTCAATATCACTAATCATCAGAGAAATGCAAATCAAAACTACAATGAGGTATAACCTCACACCAGTCAGAATGGCCGTCATTCAAAAATCCACAAATGACAAATGCTGGAGAGGCTGTGGAGAAAGGGGGACCCTCCTACACTGCTGGTGGGAATGCAGTTTGGTGCAGCCACTGTGGAAAACAGTGTGGAGATTCCTCAAAAGACTAGGAATAGACTTACCATATGACCCAGGAATTCCGCTCCTGGGCTTGAATCCAGAAGGAAATCTACTTCAGGATGACACCTGCACTCCAATGTTCATAGCAGCACTATTTACAATAGCCAAAACATGGAAACAGCCTAAATGTCCATCAACAGGTGACTGGATAAAGAAGATGTGGTATATTTATACAATGGAATACTACTCAGCCATAAAAACCGACAACATAATATCATTTGCAGCAACATGGATGCTCCTGGAGAATGTCATTCTAAGTGAAGTAAGCCAGAAAGAGAAAGAAAAATACCATATGAGATCGCTATTATGTGGAATCTAAAAAACAAAAACAAACAAACAAACAAAAACAAAGCATAAATACAGGACAGAAATAGACTCATGGACAGAGAATACAGACTTGTGTTTACCAGGGGGTTAGACGGTGGAAAGGGATAGACTGGGATTTCAAAATTGTAGACTAGATAAACGACATTACACTGTATAGCACAGGGAAATATACACAAAATGTTATGATAAATCACAGAGAAAAATTGTGCCAATTAGTGTGTATATGTCCATGAATGACTGAAAAATTGTGCTGAACACTGGAATTTGACACAACATTGTAAAATGATTATAAATGAATAAAAAATGTTAAAAAAAAAAAAGAAGGGCAGGAAGAGGGGCAAGTCATGAGAGGAGACAACTGATTCAGTTCTGGCTGAGTTCCTGTGGGCTCCAGGAGAGATGTGCAGTAGGAAAATAAAACTCTAGAAATCGGGAGAAAGTTCTAGGCTGAGCCAAGTAGTTTTACTGTTTCAAGAGGCTAATGGGTGTGAGTGGACAAGCTCACAAGAAGTGTATAGGGATAGCTCTCACCCTCCTGCATATGGGATGCATTTGGGAGCCTTTAAAAAATAGTGCACCACAGCCTGGAGTGGGGCCTTTGTACTGTTTATTATTTTTTAAATACTTCTTTTCTTTTTGTGGGGAGTATTGAGCATTATTTATTTTAATGGAGGTACTGGGAATTGAACCCAGGACCTCTTGCATGCTAAGCACGTGCTCTACCACTGAGCCGTACCCTCCCCACATTTTTTTGTTTTTAGACACTAGCTCTACCGAGCAGTCAGGGTTGAGAATCAACCTGCAGAGAGCAGAGAGCCTTGGGGTTAGAGAACAAGGAGAAGCTGCCCAGAGCCCTGTAGACCCCACCAGGGGCAGCCGGAGACGCAGGGAGCCTCAGAAGTGCTGTGAGGAATGTGAACTCAACACTCCCCAATGGCAAAGATGACAAACATGTTTCAAGCACCCACTTCCCAGCAGTGTTTGTTCTGACTTTACTAGTTTTCCAGTAATACTGAGTGAGAATAGAAATTATCTGGACACAGGGATCAAATTCAAATGCTGATTATGACCATTATTAGCTGCGTGATTACTGATTAAAAGTTACTCGTCTGCCACGTGTAAAACGGGGGACCAAGCACCGTGCTTGTGGGCTGATGTGAGCATAATGAAATGACATCTATAAAGGCGCTCCTGACTCTCAGAAGTAATTGCTACTATTGTCCCCAACTGGGACACCAAGAAACAGAGGCACAGAAAGCTTCAAACATTTGCCCAAGATGAGGGTTGAGGTCAGGAATCAAGCCAATGACTTCTTGGATCCAGAGCCCAGGATCTTCTTACGAACAACATGGCACTGCCCAGGCTCCCTGCTCCAAAACCAGCCTCCCTTTGGCTCAGTTCCATGGCATCTGCGCTGCACAGATGTCCTCACTGCCTGCCTGCCCTCCCGGTGTCTGACCCCGGCACTCCTCCCTCTGCCCCACATAGCACTTCCTTGGGCACACCATCGCTCACGAGGCCATTGTTGTGGCTACTCGGATGTTTACACGGAAACGCAGGTGGCAGCCCAGCTTTTTGCTATACATGCTGCTGTCAGTGGAGGCAAAGAGCTCACAGTTGGTGGGGGAGGCCACTTGTGGTCTCCTCCTTGGCTGGAGAGCTGGATGAAATCCAGTTTCCCTTTGCAACTTAGGCATCCAGCATGAGAGATATGTAAGGCCATCTGGCCTCTCAACATAGAAATGATGCCCCTGCAGTCGTTCTTAACATTGTAATCTCCTGGCTCCACCAGGGAGCAGAGGCCATGGCCTGTTGTCCACCAAGTTTTGTTTCCTTGCACGACAGCTACAATGGGGTGAGTTAACACCAGACCAGAAATTCTACAAAGCCCTCGTGTACTATTTCCTGACACTTGCAGGTCACCAAAATACCCCAGATCCTCCAAGTAAACCACTAGTAAGAGGAACTGAGCTGGCTCGTCTCTCAGACCCCTGAGGGCAGGACTGATTTGGCCTCTCCTGCTCTCGGGATGATCCGTTCTCCTTCTGTGTGCCCTTCCCCGAGTGAAAGGGACTGTTCCTTGTTTATGGGCTAGGGAGTATTTGTGGCTGTCTGATCAGAATCTTCAAAAGTAGAGCTCTTGGTGAGAGTGGAAGCATGGCACCCACGTCTCATGAGCTCAGCTACTCAACAGCCTCATCTAGCTAAGACTGTAGCCAAAACCAGGGGTCCATGCTGTTGAGTGTTGGGTCTGGAGAGCAATGCCTTCGCCACTGAGAAGCTGCCCCACCACTTTTGACCTTGTCCCCATTGAGAGGGAGGTGACACATCCATGGGATGAAAGCCACGAGGGCACTAGGTGACTGTGGACCAAGCTGTGACTGGCCGGTCCTGCCCCCCCATGTGACCCATGTTAGCCTCAAGTGCAGAAAATCCCCAAAAAGACCCCTGCTTGAGTGAATGGGTCACATATAAGCCAACTGTTCTCGAGCCGCCTAAGAAGCAACACAGTATATACAGTGAGCCACCCACTCACTGAAGTCCCCAAGGCTCACAGCTCCCTAATGTGACACCAGGTAATCCCAGCAAACAGAAGACCCTTACTTTATAATTGACTTGAGAATTCTACTACCAACACTGCCTTCCACCTTCCACTTATAAAGTTCTTTCCACTCTGTCCCCTGCTCTGCAATTGTGCAATCAGTCCAGAGCTCCTTCATGAGACAGGAGGGAAGGGGGCAGGGCACAGCCATTAAAAGAATGGCATAGCCATTAGCACCGAGACGGTGGAAAAGTCAACTCCCAGTAGAACTTGAGCTTCAATACACACTCACTGAAATACAGCAGGATGCTAAATGGCACTCCTACAGGTGCCAGGACAGGTTCAAGGCTGACCATGAAAGGTCAAAGGGTGAGTGGTGGCCCAATTTCTGGTAATCGCAACACCTTCCCCAAAGCGGTTGGAATATTCCTCCCACTTATTAGCATATGAAGATACTGAGTGCATAAAAACTAACAACCACACCTCGTGGCTGCTCTCTCTGCTGAGGGAGACAGCCCACACTATGTCTGTGGAGTGTGTATCTACTTTTCCTTTAAACTGGAGCACCCAACCCTCACGCCTCATGGCCTTTCTGTTGCCTTCTGAAACAGCCCACTCTGTCTGTGGAGTATATATCTCTCTGAATAAATCTACATTTACTGAATTGTGGCTCTCTCTTGGATTCGTTCCTGTGCAAACCAAGGACCCACACATCACGAGGTGCATCTCAGGGACCCAAATAAGACCTGGGATACGGCCATCCTCTCCCCCACATTTTCCTGTATCATACATTCCTTCCCAAAGGATCTCACCTTGTGCACTCCAAAGTAGACAGCACTCATGTGTCCTGACCTGGATCTGCTTCTGCGTTTATCATTTCTTATGTCCACTAGAACGTCATCTTCATGAGGACAGGGATTTGGTTCTGTTCACAATGAAGCACCAGCACATGACAGGTGCTGGAGAAGTATTAGCTGAATGAATGAGCTGTGGGAAGTCCTGGGAATTCAACCTGGAACTCCTAGCCACTTGGGCCCCAGCTGACTCCAGTTGCTTCCTGCTACTCATGGCTGACCTCTTGCCACCACTCTCTGCTCTGCCATCACCTGAGCCTGGATGAGCTGAGATGAGTACACACCACGGAGAGCATGGTGAATGGTTCACGTTGTTGCAAAACACTCGCCCTCTGACTGCCAGGGGTTACTTAGGATGGACAAACTGAAGGGAGCACCACGTGCACCGCCCTACCCTACAACTCACTTGAAGCACCAGAACTGCACACATGGGAAGCGCTGGCCCTTTCCAACCTAAGGAGAGGGACTATGGATGAGAAGAGGGTCTCTGTCAACTAACAGTCTCTTTAAAAGCCCAGTCTTAGAAAAGCTCTTTAAAGACACTTTTGGTATCTTCCTTGTGTTTCGGTAATCCCTCTAGATTTTGTCATTTTAATCTATGCATCAGAAATACAGATGCTCTTGAAATCTCTATTGATTTTCAATGAAGAAAATCCTCAATTTCCTTCTCTGCTAGGAAAATTACTGCACTTTATATAAAAAAAAGCAGCTTCCCTTTTCAAACACCTAATTTCACAAGAATCAGTGAAGCAGGACATGAAAATCTCGCTGTGCTTTATCACCTACTGGTGGGCAGGAATGAAATGAATGAGTACTGATCTCATGAGACGGCAAGGCTGGGGCTGTCTTATTCCTGCTACAGATGGAAGGGTCCATATCTGTGAAGGGGAGGAAGGACCAAGGATGAGAAACCAACATTTACTAACCCATTTCTCTTTTTCAGAGTCTCAGACAAAACACTGTGATTTTATAAACAAAACAAGAACATCTGCACCCTTTTAAAAGCACGTTACAACTTTACTACTACACACGGCACTCTGTCATTGACCTAAAGGCGAATGACAGACAAGAAATTTGCAGGGATCTTATTCTGTGCTCATCCCTTTTGGTCTTTGGAAACTCAGGAAGTTTGCCTCCTCTCCCTGAGTGTCGTTTTTCTCATCTTTCAAATGGGAGTGTAACAGTCATTCATTTGCTCAGTGTCCATTCGACAACAGGAGACGGCTTATGAAAACAATAATAAAAAAAAGCAAAACAGCAATTCTGATCTATGCTTCTTCCTCCTCCTCCCTGAACATGAACTTACAGGCTAAAATGGCATCTTTCACTAAATCCCGAACGTAAGGAGCAGTTCTGATAAGGAAGTCACAGGATTGCAGGTGTAACCGAGAAATGACCCAGTGAAAAAGAATGAGTTGCCAGCAAATCCTCAAAACCCGTAAGGGTGCAAACCCTGGGAGTTACAGCCATGGGTGGGAGTTCCTTAGTTCCCCATTTCACAAAGCCGAGAACTTTGCAGGGCCCATGAAAGACACAGATAGCCCAGTAAAACCACACCATGTTTTGGAGTACACCGGGGCCACATCGCTGCTGACCTGCACTGCTGTGTGTCCCAGAGCAAGAGCCCTGGACGGGGGTGACTGTGTTTGAGGCTGGACAAGAACTTCCTGTTCTGTCTCTTTTACTCTCTCTCTTCCTGCAATAAAACAACTGGTAGGACTCTGGTGGGGAGCACTGCACCCACATTCTCTGGGAAAGCACACACCAGACAGCTCTAGCTGATCTGAGAGAGGACTATATATACTCCAAAGTCAGGCAGAAGGCTGCCTGTGGCCTTGGGAATCCAAACTAGCTTGTCCTGTTAATCAGGATATTACACATCTAAAGAAAGTGTGCACCAGATGAAGACGATGCCTTAGACAACATCGGTGGTTATGTCCAGCAGTGTCTAAGGACAAGTCATGCTCTGGTAGACGGGAGCATTTTGGTTGCTTTAAGAGTTTGCTACTGAAGGGCCGGGACATTTCATTGGGACTTGAAACTCCAGACCTCTTTACTCACAAAGGCAGACAAGTTAGGTGAGCCAGGTCAGCCTTTATTCCAACTTCCTAACCAAAAGTCTATGAGGTCGAAAATATATTTCTCAGACACTTCTGCAACAAGGGTTCCAGATGTGGCTTTAAAAATGCCCATCAGAGACTGAGATTTGCATATATTAACTACTATATATAAAAATAGCTAAAAAACTAAATTTCTTCTGTATAGCACAGGGAACAATATTTAATATCTTGTAATAAACTTTAGTAAAAAAATATGAAAAGGAATTCATACATATATATGTGAATATGAAGGACTGGAACATTGCGCTGTACATCAGAAATTGACACATTGTAACTGACTATACTTCAATTAAAAAATATATATATATATTGCCCTTCAGCAGCATCTGAGTGTCACTGAAAGCAGAAACCCAGATGAATGGAGGCAGAGGTGGTTGGAGGAGCTACGTTATTTTGCTGGGGTGGATGCAGCCGGCATGGCAGAGATCTAGAAGGAATGCGCACAACAGCCACTCACTATCTGAAAGTGAGTTAGTTTAACAGCTTTCTGAAATCCTCACCGCCCCTCCTGATGAGCCAAGTGTCTGGCGTTTCTCTGGAAATCACTAGGCGCAGCCTGGAACTCAAAGGTAAAAATTAAAAAGTGCAGTCAAGTAGCAAAGAGACTGGCAGGACACGTTGGACAAAAGTAGGTCAGAGTCAACAAGGAATGGGGAGGGGATAGAACGTGTGTTGAGGACCCTGAATTCAGGGGTGGATTGTCTATGTTGAGTATTCTGAGTCAGTATGATTAGATGGATTGGTGTGGACTATGGACTAAAATGGTGGCCATCGTTCAGATAAGTGTGTGATTTGGAGTATATTTATTTGAGGAGGGGTTTTTTTTCCCCTTCAACATTGATCATTTCTAGGGAGCAGAAAAATATTCTGCCACACAACATATAAGTGGAAAAGAGATGCTATGGGATGATGGTGGTATGAAAAATTTCAGTACTGCAGTTTCAAGCTTTCCTTAATGAGATGCACAGCAGTAGGTACTTAAAATAAAATAAGGTACTTATAATAAAGACATCATCATATGTACATATCATTTAAGATACACATATGGTACTATAAGTGGGCCTGAAATGTGTTCTGCATTCTAAAATCCGATGAAATAAAATCAGTAGTTCAATATGCCTGTCGGCTCTAAAAACATGATGTAGCTCATGATCACAGAAAGCAAGATCAGCTAGGAAATTTGAGATTTGTCGTTTCCAGTGTCAAAGTTAATATTTTTTGCTTTACTTAAAAAGCATTTTTTTAATTAGGTCTGTCAGCATCCATTGGTATATGGGGTTCAGTAGATGTGTTCAGATGTTCCAGACAGTGAATCAGAGCAAAGACTGAGGTTTAGACAGTAGTTAAATGCCTCACCCGTGTGATCAGCATCCACAAACTGCTTTACTGAAAATCCTTAAAAGTGAGAACTTCATTAAAGCAACGATAAGTGAGGGGAAAAAATAGCTACAGACTAGTGGAAGTTTTGTAACGTGTAACAATGACAAAAGGCTATTCATGAGCATATTTTTAAAAACCCCTACACTTTAATAAGAAAAACAACAATCTGACAACAGGTTGTACACTGCTGTAGGAGAATCCATGCAGGTGGACTCTTATGTGAATGGGGCTGGAGCTGTAGAATTAGTTAGTCTTGCAAGTAACTCAGTTAAACACAAATGCAAATGGGATACACTTCTAGACTATCTGAGTAAACATCTTGGAAAACTTACTCCTCTATGAAGCAATGACAATGGCTTTGTAAAATTTGTCAAAATTAACCTCTGTAGAACTCTGGAAATTAAACCAACACTTCCAGCAATTCGGGGAGTCTTTATTTGAGAAAAAAAACCCAGCTAAATCTCCATAAAGATAGTGAGTTTTGAGGCATTGTAACTTGATCTACCCCATCCCTGTATCCTCACCTAAATGGTGGCCTTTATAAGCAATAGTCTCACAATCAAGGTAGGGGCAGAAGTGATTTAAAGTTACCCAAAAAATCCGCCCCCAGAGAGCTGTCACTATGTGACCTGTCACAAACTCATGCTGTGCAAACAGCCTGTCCCCAGAGTGTGTGTGGGAAACAATCAGCAGTGAGTATCTAACATTACAACTGCCTGAGGCAGTGGGACCAGTAGAGGCTAACTACGTGCTGACTAGGAAACTTAGAAGGCAAAATTGATTAATGAGACGTTCTGGGGGTGAAGGTAGGGTTAAAAAGCTCCAAAAAATTCTGAGAATTGTAGAAGGCAATATACATGTGTGGCACATGGCAAGGAAAGATCTGAGAAAATCCTAAGCCTTCAACTCTGGCTGAACTTGAGGTTCTGCATAAGCAAGAACTAAAGGATACGGAAGAGCTGCTGACTGCATGCCGGTGCTGAGGGCATCCCTCAGCACGTGGACACACAGCCACCTGGCAACAGCTCAAACGATTGTCTCCAGGCATTGAAAGAAATCACTGTCCAATCATTACTACAGTGATGACAACTAGGCTTTCTTCACACACACTGATCTCATGGTCATGCATGATAAAGAAAACAGACTTTACAGAATTTGTTCAGGAAAGTAACTAAATAAATAGCAGCAGCAGCAATGACAATGAAAGCAACGATAAACCCTGGAGATGAGGAAAATCAGGCTTTCAGATCTGCCACATTGTAATATTTTAAATGTCCAGCTTTCAACAGAAAATTACAAGATGTACAAAGAAACAGAAAAGTTTGGTCATAACAGACGGGGAAAAAGTAGTCAACAGAAACTCCCTGAGGTAGCCCAGACACTGGACTTACTAGACAAAGACATAAATAAGCAATTACACATATGTTCAAAAAACTAACAGAAACCATGCCTAAAGGATTAAATTATGTCCTCATCTCATTGTACAGAGAATAACAATAAATAAAATTTATAATAAAAACCAACTAGAAATTCTAGAGATACAAATATAATGACTAAAATAAAAACTTCAATAAGTGGTTTCTCTGTAGATATGAACTTGTTGAAGAAAAAGTCAGTTAAATTAAAACTACTGAGATTTCCCTGTCTGTGGAACAGAAAGAAAAATGAATGAAAAAAAAATGAACACTGTGTCAGAGATAGGTGGGACACCATCAACAATACCAATACACACATAATGGGAGCGCCAGAAGGAGGGAGAGAAAAAAAGGGGCAGAAAGAATATATAAAGAAATAATGGCTGAAAACTTCCCAAATTTGATGAAAATATTAATTTGTACATCCCAGCAGCTCAACAAACTCCATGTGGTATAAACTTAGAGACATCTAAAATAGGCACATCAGATTCAGTGTGTCAAAAGACAAGAATAAAGTATCTTGACAGCCGAAAGAGAAAAGTGGCTCAACATATAGAAAGGCTCCTCAGTAAGACAGTTGATTTCTCATCAAAAACCATGGAGACCAGAAGGCAGTGGATGGTATCATCAAAGAGATAAAAGGAAAAGACTGTCACCAAGTATTTTATAGCCAGCAAAATGATTCTTTAAAAAAATTAAAGGAGAAATTAAGACACTCCTACAAAAACAAAATCTGAAAGAATCCATTGCTAGCAGGCCTGCCCTACAAGAAATACTAAGGATAGTCCAGCAGGTGTAAATGAAAGGACACTCGCCTGAAAAATAAAGAGCACTACTACATGAGTAAAAAAATAAAACAGTATAAATCGGGCATTACATGTAAATGTTTTGTTCTATTTGATGTAAAGGACAACTGCATAAAACAATACTTATGAAACTGTGTAGATGAGCTTATAAATGTATAAAGGTGCAATTTGTATGAAAATGACAGCATGAGGAGGGGGAGGGAAAAGACTGATACCAAAGCAAAGTTTTTGTGTACTGTTGAAATTAAGTTGGTATTCATGTGAACTAGATTGCTTTAAAACAAGATGTTAATTTTACTCTCCAGGGCAATGGAAGAGAAGGAGGAGGAGGAAGAGTAGGAGGAGGAGAAGAAAAAGATAAAATAAACAAATTAAAATGGCACACTTGAAAATGCTTACTATGTACAAAAATGTGTAGTAATAGAGGAATGGGAAAAAAAGACATATAGAAAGTAGACAGCAGTTGTAACTTCAATCTGATAAGAAATTACATTAATATAAATGAATTAAACATTCTAATCAAAATACTAAAGGCAGAAATAAATGGAATAGACAATAGATGAACAACAGAGAATAATCAACAAAAGGAATAGTTGGTTCTTTGAAAAGATCAATAAAATTGACAAATTTTATCTAATACTGAAAAAAAAAGAGAGAAGATTCAAATTACTAAAATGAGAAATGAAAGGAAGGATGTCACTACTGCCCTTACAAAAATAACAAGGAATATAAGGGAATACCATGGATAATTATATAGCCAATAAATGAGATAATCTAGATGAAATGGATAAATTCCTAGAAGGACATAAATGACTGAAGCTAATTCAAGGAGAAATAGAAAACTCAAATAATCCTACAGTAAGTAGTGACTGAAATAGCAATCCAAAACATTCACACAAAGAAATGCTAGGCCCGTATGGCTTTACTGGTGAATTCCATCAAGTACTTAAAGAAAAAACTAAAACAAAAACAAACAAAAAATGCTTCACAAATTCGTCTGAAAATAAAGAGGTGGGCACACTTCCCAATTCATTCAATGAGACTAGTATCACACTGATACGAAAACCAGACAAAGGCATCACAAGAAAACTAAAGACTATCTCTTATGAATATAAATGCAAAAATCCTCAACAGAATAAAAGCAAATCCAAAACAGTAACATATAAAATAGACCACTATTAAGTGGGATGTATCCAGGTATGCAAAGGCAGTACAACATACAAAAGTCAATTCATGTAATACACCATATTAATAGAATAATGGATAAAAACTAGGAATAGAAGAGAACATCCTCAACTTGACAGAGAACATCTATGAAAAACCTGAAGCAAAGATCATACATAATGCAGAAGCACTGAATTATTCCCTCCCAAAATCAACATTGTACTAGAAGTTCTAGTCAAATCAATCAGACAAAGAAAATAAAGCCTCTAGATTAGAAAGAAAGAAATAAAACTGTTTTGATTCCAGATGGCATGATATTATATATTGAAATCACAAGGAATCCACAAAGTAAAAATAGAGAGAAAAGAAAAAAAAATCCTCTTAGAATTAATAACCCAGTCTGACCAAAATTGTAAGACACAAATGAATATACAAAAATTAATTACATTTCTATTCAACAGCAGTGAATAATCTAAAAATAAAATGAAGGAAACCTTTTCATTTACAATAGCATCAAAAAGAATAAAATAATTAGTAATATTAAGAAAAATATGTGGAATACTGAGAAAAATATCTGAAACATGTATATTGAAAACTAAAATACTAGTGATAGAATTTAAAAATGACCTAAAATAAATGGAAAGCTCTTCTGTGTTCATGGATCAGAAGCCTTATTATTGTTAGGATGGCCATTGTCCTCAAAATGACCTATACATTCAATGCAGCTCTGGCTTTTTGGCAGAAATGAACAAGCTGATCCTAAAACTAATATGGAAATGCAAGATACCCAAAATAGTCAAAACAATCTTGAAAAAGAACAAAGTTTTGAAGTTTCCAAATTCAAAACTCACTAACAAAACTGTGATCCATACAGTGTGATACTTGCAGAAAGGACAGAAAAATAGATTGAGAGAAAAGAACTAAGAGACCATAAACAAAGTCTTACACACAGCCATATAATTTTTGACAAAGGTGCCATGACAATCCAATGGGGAAAAATAATCTTTACAAAAATGATGCTGGGACACCTGTACATACACCTGAAAAGAAAGAAAACTGAACTTTTATCTTAACACCATTTATGGAAATTAACTCAAAATAAATCACAGACCTGAAACTATAAAACATTTAGAAAATGAACAATGAGAAAATCTTCAGGACTTTGGATTACAAATACTTGTAATATATGACACCAAAAGCACAAACAACAAAAGGAAAAAATCAAGTAAACTGGACTTCAGTAAAATTAAAAACTTCTGTGCTTCAAAGGACTTCATGAAGAAAGTAAGAAGACAATACACAGGATGGATTAAAATATTTCCAAAATTTTCCCTGATAAGGGACTTTTAT
The DNA here is from genome assembly GCF_048564905.1 of Vicugna pacos. Classification (NCBI taxonomy): domain Eukaryota; kingdom Metazoa; phylum Chordata; class Mammalia; order Artiodactyla; family Camelidae; genus Vicugna; species Vicugna pacos. The sequence goes on along the minus strand of NW_027328740.1, from coordinate 70,913,928 downwards.
CCAGAATAGACAAAGAAGACTTAAAACATGAAAATACAAAGACAAATATAATTAAAATGGGCAAAGAATTTGAATAGGTGTTTCTCCAAAGCAGACATACGAATGGGAACTAAGCACATAAAAAGATGTTCAACATCAGTAGGCATTAGGGAAACAGAAATCAAAATCACAATGACATACCACTTCATACCAACTAGGATGACAAATATATATGATATATGATATATAAATATGAATTTATAAACCCAGTTATAAAAAGTGTAGTTGAGGATGTGGAGAAACTGGACTCCTCATACATTATTTCTGGAAATATACAATGCTTCAGTCACTTTAAAAGCTATATTAGCAATTCCTCAAAAATTTAAAAGTAGAATACATCCCAGCAATTCCATTTTTTGATATATCCTGAAGAGAAGTGAAAATGTGTTCACACAAAAACTTGTCCATGAGCATTTACAGCAGAATTATTCATCATCAACTGATGGATGGATAAGCAATGTGGTGTATTTATAACTATGGCATATTATATGAATACAAAAAGGAATTTGGGTATTGATATATGCTACACGATGGATGAGTCTTGACAACGTCACACTAAATGAAAGACGATAATCAAAAAAGGCAGCATACTGTATGGTTCTACTTATATGAAATGCCTACAACTGGCAAACCCATAGAGGCAGAAAGTAGAGTGGTGGCTGTTGAGGGCTAAGGGAAAGGAAGGTTAGGGACTGACTTACTAAAGGGTACTGGTTCCTTTTGGGGGTGATGGCTACACAACCCTGAAATGTACATAAAACCCTAATGCACACTTTCAAAGGCTGCATTTTATGGTATGTGAATTATATCTCCATAAACCTGTTATTCTTGAAGCTGAGCCCACCTATGGAGCAACTGACACAGCACTGACTGTGGCATCCGGACGGGGAGTGACCCACCCGCCCACCGCGAAGGAGAGAAGCACCTGACCCAGTGTTGGAGGGGTGCAATCTTCTTGCCAATGGACACTGTGAGCAGCACAGACGAGGGGGCCAACAGAGCAAGCTGAGTTCATGAAACAGGGCGAAGACACAAAGACCTCTCAATAAAACCATTAAGAGCGTTCAGTCTCTAGGAGAACACATCTTTGTTTTTAAAATCTTTTTATACCTGTTTTATTTTCTATTAGCTTTTTAATCTTTACTTTTTAAACAGTTCTATATGTTTACAATTTTCATTTCATTTTTAATTCTCTTGGATTTGATCTGTTATTGATTATTCACAGGTTTTAAATATTGTGTTTTGATTTTTTTCTTCTTTTTATTAAGGTTTTAAAAAGACATCTCAACTCGATTCCTATTCTTCTTCAACTTGCTCTTCTATTATTGATTATGCACTGTTTTCAAACCTTCTTTTCCTCCATTCTTTTAAAATTCTATTTCTCTCTCTTGTTTTTAAGTTTTATTCCAGCATAGGCCTTAGATAGATAAAGAAATAAACCCCTTTAAGGGCCACAATAGATAACTGATACTCCTTAAGCCACAGTGCCAGAGAGATATGAGCAGTTGAAGAAGCAGAGGAAGTATTCCCAATTAAAAGAGAAAGAGAAATCCCCTGAAAGAACGATCAATGAAATAGATATTAATGGCCTATTAGATCAAGATTTCTAAAAAGAAGTGATCGAATTACTGAAGGAATTAAAAGAGATAGTGTTTAGAGACATAAAATATGTCAAAAACAAAATAGTAGCTATAAAGAAGAGCCAAGTAGAATTGGTAAATTCATTGGCTGAAATGAGATCTGACCTAAAGGCAGTACAACGCAGGCTAGATAATGCAGAGGAACGAATAAGTGACCTAGAAGACAGGACAACAGAAAGCACACAATCAGAACAGTTGAGAGAAAAAAATAAAACACAATGAAAACAATATAAGGAACCTATGGGATAATATAAAGCATGCCAATCTATGCATCATAAGAGTTCCAGAAGGGGAAGAAAGAACAAAGGGGATGGAGAAGGTATTTAAAGAAATCATAACTGAAAAATTCCCAAACATAAAGAAAGAATCAGACACCCAAGTACAGGAGGCTCAGAGGTTCCCAAACAGGAAGAGCCTAAAGAGACTCACACCAAGACAACAAAATCAAGATGGCCAGACTGAAGGATAAAGAAATGATCCTAAAGGCAGCAAGAGAAAAACAAAGAGTGAGTTACAAGAGATGGCTCTCAGCTGATTTCTCTACAGAAACACTACAGGCCAGAAGGGAGTGGAAATATGTATTCAAAGTCCTGAATGAAAAAACAGATGCAGCCTAGGATACTTTCTGCAGCAAGGCTATCCTTTAGAACAGAGGGAGAGGTAATGAATTTCACAGAGAAAAAAAACTAAAAGACTGTAGCAACACTAAACCCATGCTAAAAGAAATATTGTAAGGTACACTCTAAATAAAAAAGAAGCAGGATGATACAGAAATGAGAGCTTATAACTGGAAAGATGATACTACCATGAATTACAAATAGAATAAACATGAAATTGTAAAAGAAGACATCTAAATCATTGAGTGGGAGAGGGAAGCAAGAAAATATAGAGGATCTTTTTTTTCTTCTTTTTTCTTAAATTTTTTGTTCTCGGTAGGATGGGTTTGAGATTACATTACTATCTGTTTAGTACACACAGTCACAGTAATTGGTTAACAGACTTACAAAAAAGTGTAACCACAAGCCAAAAACTTACAAGTGAGTAACAAAAACTAAATACAATCCAAGATAACACAAAGGAAAATTACCATACCACAAAAGGAAGAAGAAAGGAACAAAGAAGAAATATGAAATCAACTGCAAATATAAGTTCAAATAGCAATAAACACTCATTTATCATTAATTACTCTAAATGATAATGGACTAAATGCTCCAGTCAAAAGACAGAGTGGCAGACTGGATAATAAAGCAAGAAACTTCAATAAACTGCATACAAGAGACACACTTTAGGGAGAAGGACACATATAGATTGAGAGTGAATGGACGGAAAAGGATATTCCATGCAAATGGAAACTCCAAAAAAGCAGGTGTAGCAGTTCTGATTTCAGACAAAATAGACTTTAAAACAAGGGCCATAAAGAAAGATAAATAAAGGCATTTTATAATGATTAAAGGAGCAAAACAAGATGAGGATATTATAATCATTAATATATATGCATCCAACATGAGCACCTAAGTACATAAAACAACTACTAACAGAGATAAATGGGGAAATTGATGGGAATACAATCATTGTCAGAAGTTTTAACACGACTTTAACATCACTAGACAGATCTTCCACACAAAAAATAAATAAGGCAACAGAGAAATAAAATGATACATTAGAAAAATTAGATTTAGTGGATATTTTCAGAGCATTACAACCCCCCAAATTAGGATATACATTCTTTTCAAGTGTGCGTGGAACATTTTCTAGGATTCATCATGTACTTGGTCACAAAAGAAGCCTCAAAAATTTTAAGAAGATAGAAATTATCTCAAGCATCTTTACTGACCACAATGCCATTGAAACTAGAAAACAACTTCAGAGAAACAAAGCATAAAAAAAAGGAAAGCATAGAGATTAAACAACATGGTATTAAAAAAAAATGGGTCAATGATGAAATCAAAGTTGAAATTAAGGAATACCTTGAGACAAATGAAAATGAAAACAACCACAAAAAACTTATGGGACAAAGCAAAAGCAGTGCTAAGAGGAAAGTTTAGAGTGATACAGGCCTTCCTCAAAAAAGAAGAACAATATCATAAAAAAAATCTAACCCACCAGTTAAAAGAACTAGAAACTGAAGAGTAAAAACACCCAAAAGTCAGCAGAAGGAAGGAAATAATTAAGATCTGGGAGGAAATAAATAAAATAGAGATTAAAAGTAATAGAGAAAATAATCAATCAAACCAAAAGCAATTTTTTGAAAGAGTAAATAAAATCGAGAACCTCTGGCCAAACTCACAAAGAAGAAAAAAGAGAGAGCACAAATTTGCAAAATAAGAAAGGAAAATGGAGAAATTACAACAAATAACATAGAAATATAGAATATCATATGAGAATATCATGAAAAACTACATAAAAAAAGGGATAACCTAGAGGAGATGGACAAGTTTCTGGAAACATACAGTCCACTAAAACTGAATCAAGAAGAAACTGACCACTTGAACAAACCGATCACTAGGAATGAAATCGAATTAACAATAAAAAAAGAATCCCTACAAATAAAATCCAGAACTGGACAGCTTCACCAGGGAATTCTGCCACACATACAAAGAAGTACTCCTACCAGTCCTTCTCAAACTCTTCCAGAAGACTGAAAAGAAGGAATATTCCCAAACTCATTCTATGAAGCCACAATCACCCTGATACCAAAACCAGGCAAAGACACCACCAATAAAGGGAATTACAGACCAATATCACTGATGAACACAGATGCAAAAAAGTCCTTACCAAAATACTAGCAAATAGAATTCCAAAGCACATAAAAAAGATTATACAACATGCTCAAATGGGGTTCATCTCAGGGACACAAAGGTGGTTTAACATATACAAATCAATCAATGTAATACTTCACATCAACAAGAGAAACGACTAAAACCACATGATCATCTCAATAGATGCATAAAAGCTTTTGATAAAATTCAACACCCATTTATGATAAAAATTCTCACCAAAGTGGGTATTGAGGGAACATAACTCAACATCATGAAAGCTATATATGACAAACCTACAGCCAGCATAGCACTAAATGGTGAAAACCTCAAAAGCTTCTCACTAAATTCTGGGACAAGACAAGGATGCCACTATCACCACTCCTATTCAACATAGGCTTGGAAGTCCTGACCATAGCAATCAGGCAAGTAAGAGAAGTAAAAGGGGTCTAAATTGGAAAAGAAGAGGTAAAAGTGTCACTACATGCAGATGACACGACACTATATATAGAAAACCCTAAAAGGTCCACACCAAAACTACTAGAGCTGATCGAAGAATTTAGCAAGGTAGCAGGTTACAAGATTAATGTTCAAAAATCAGTTGCATTTCTTTACACTAATGATGAATCAACAGAAAAAGGAAGTAAAGAAATAAAACACTTTAAAATAGCACCCAAAGTAATAAAATTTCTAGGAATAAATCTAACCACAGAGGTGAGAGAATTATACACAGAAAACTATAAACCATTGGTGAAGGTAATTGAAGAAGACTTTAAAAAATGGAAAGGTATCCCATGCTCTTGGATTGCAAGAATCAATATTGTTAAAATGGTCACACTGCCCAGGGCAATATACAGATTTAATGCAATCCCTGTAAAATTACTCAAGACATATTTCATAGAACTAGAACAAATCACAATAAAATTTATATGGAACCATCAAAGACATAGAAATTCCAGGGTATTACTGAAGAAAAAAAAGAAAGAGCCTGGAGGAATAACTCTCCCAGACTTCAGACAATACTATAGAGTTACAGTCATCAAGACAGCATGGTACTGGTACAAAAACATACATATAGACCAATGGAACAGAATAGAGAGCCCAGAAATGAACCCACAAACTTTTGGTCAACTAATCTTCGACAAAGGAGGGAAGAATATACAATGGAATAAAGACAGTCTCTTCAGCAAGATAAACATAAGACAAGATACAATAAACCTCCTAGAAGAAAATACAGGCAAAATATCTGACATACATCTCAGAAATGTTCCCTTAGGGCAGTCTACCCAAGCAATAGAAATAAAAGCAAGAATAAACAAATGGGACCTAAAGAAACTTACAAGCTTCTGCACAGCAAAGGACACCATATGTAAAAAAAAGACAACCTACAGAATGGGAGAAAATTTTTGCAAATGAAACTGACAAAGGCTTGATCTCCAGAATATATAAGCAGCTCAAATGACTTAATAAGAAACAACCAAATAACCTAAACCAAAAATGGGCAGAAGACCTAAACAAGCAATTCACCAAGGAAGACATACAAATGATCAATGGGCACATGAAAAAATGCTCAATGTCACTAATTATCAGAGAAATGCAAATCAAAACAACAATGAGGTATCACCTCAAACCAGTCATAATGGCCATCATTCAAAAATCCACAAATGACAAATGCTAGAGAGGCTGTGGAGAAAGGGGAACCTCCTACACTTCTGGTGGGAATGCAGTTTGGTGCAGCCACTGTGGAAAAGAGTATTGAGTTCCCTCAAATGTCTAGGAATAGACTTGCCATATGACCTATGAATCCTGCTCCTGGGCATGTATCCTGAAGGAACCCTACTTCAGGATGACACCTGCATCCCAATGTTCATAGCAGCACTATTTACAGTAGCCAAGACATGGATATAGCCTAAATGTCCATCAGCGGATGACTGGCTAAAGAAGTCGTATATTTATACAATGGAATACTACTCAGCCATATAAACTGACAATATAGGGCCATTTGCAGCAACATGGATGCTCCTGGAGAATGTCATTCTAAGTTAAGTAAGCACGGTAAGAAGGAATAAAGACAAGTTACCCACAGGTACAGTTATTTTGATTAAAATATCCACACAGAAAGCAAGTCACCCTCACGACTGCTGCCAGGAGGAGCATCTGAGTGTAATAGCCCAGCCAAGCAAAGTAGATTCCGAACTTCTCTCCTTAGAATTTCCTGCAGAAAGACAGAAGGAAGTTTCAGAAGACACAAATAATCACTCTGTAGCTTCATCCTCATGTTAATTTATTTTTTCTTTTTTGGGGGGCATAATTAGGTTTATTTATTTGTTTTTAAATGGAGGCATTGGGGATTGAACCCAGGACCTCATGCATGCTAGACATGCACTCTACCACTGAGCTATACCCTCCCTCCATCATATTAATTTCTGATTCTAAATCAAGGGGGCTTTAAGTTTAAACCTCCGACTCAATTCACTCTTAAAACATATCCGTTTTCATAGCAGCCCCCAAATTCTACCATGAAATAAGAAGTGTTTTATGTATCATAGAAGTACAGATCACTGGCTCACCTGCTGAAGAGAGATAAATGAGAACAGAGCAAAGGAGGGGATGAGGCCAACTCGAGAGCAGATGCAGGGGATCATCACCACTCACTGGACAGTCTGGCACATTCAACAAATCCCCCCAAAAATCATTCTTAACAGGCTTGACACAAGTGGACATCAACAAGTGGCTCAGTCATCTGCTCCTGCCTTATCTCGGGAAAGTCCCTGGAGCAAATGCATCATAAACCACAGATAATAAGGAAATGGCTGATAATGATAACAACTGCGAGTGCAATGTCTGTCTGACAAAATATTTATAAAACTCATTGACATTGAGGGAATGGGAGAGGGCAGGAGGGATGTGGCTGAGGAAGACATTGCCCTGTATTCTTTGTATCTAGCACGTCTGTTGTTCCTAGGTTTTAAAACCTTTTCTCAGTTAATCTGGAGTAGATGGAACAGGCCAGGGAGGCAAGATTAGAAGAAAGGAGGCAGGGCATGAAGTGGTGCCAGGCTGATCCTAAAAGGGAGACCGACACAGACAGGCAGACACAGAGGGTTTAGGGATGAGGTGGAACAATGAGACGGCAGCTCAGGTGTGTCTTGCTGTTGCTGATCCTTCCCTCAACTGGCTCACTGATGATTCGGCAGTGCTGGGTAAAACCTGTGGATTTCCTCAGCTCTGAGTTCTCTCTGAGGCTTCCGGCTCAGTCTGGAGCTAAGATGAGTTCCGTGGGCTTAGCCTAAGGGGGACTCAGCTCTGAGAATAGCCTGGAATCCTGGAAAACTTCACGCAGGAATCCCTTGGGCTGGACCAGTGCTCATAGAGCTGCTGTGAGACCAGCTCCATCGTCAGAGACATGGGCGTGGACCATTCCATGGGGAAAAGGGCTGAGACTGATGCCAAATCAGATAGGAGCGACAAAGTGTGTTCATTCTTATGTGACTGGGCTTTGTGGCCTGCCTCACTGGTGGCAGGCTTAGGATGGTGTCTGGCAGAGAAAACCCTGGCAATGGGTTTGAGATGTCTTGGACTTTCTTGTTAAGCTTTTTGTAATACATTCTTATCAACTATCCATCCTGAAAATGCCAAATTCAAAACTGAAAGAATGTTAGAAGTTGCCTGCTCTAACTGCCCAATGGTAAACACACCCTGCTACAGTTAGAGAGCTGGTCAGGCAGCCTCTGCCTGGATATTTACAGTGACGGGGAGTTCATTACTTCCAAAGGTTACAAGTCGGCAGGAAGGTCAGACAGAATTTTTGAACCTTAAACAGATGTCTGCCTCCTAGTCCTTGCTGAAATGCAAGGAATAATGAGGATCCCTTCAAATGTAGTTTTGCTGATTGTTATCTCTCTCTGCAAAAGCACCCCAATTCTTAACATAAATTTTTCAAAATTCAGCTTTGATTTCTTTTTATCAAACTAATGCCATACATTCAATAAAGAGTCAAACAGTTCTCGAACACCGATTGTAAAAAGGAGCAGTTCCCAACAACTGCCCCATTTCCTGGCCAGAAACAACCACGTTCAGCTCCTACTGCTGACTCTTGGAATACTTACACCCTTTCTCTGACTAATATCCTTGTAACACAGCCTAATAACTTTTTCAGCTTTATGTATCACCTATTTAACTTTCTATTTTGGAAAATGAGGGTTCAGATCTCTTTCAAACCCCATCTCATCTACATACCCAAACCTTCTTTCTTCCAACCTTTTAATACAGTTACATTATAATTTTCATCAGCTCAGTATCCTTGCTTTACATTATTATTACTCTGTACAGACTATTCAAAGCTGTAGCAATTTGTGCTAGTCTTACCTTTTCTTCCCTACTTTGTTTTCCTGGAGTTAATAATTGTCTTGGTAGTTCATAGCTTAGATTTCTGTGCACTTAACAATTCAACCTCAGACCTTCTCTTAACGAACAACTTTCACAATACTTTCCAATACATTGTCTACAAATTTCATCTCCTTGAATAAATCTCTTCAGATCTCCTTCCACATGGATTAACGACATGCTAGTCTTGTCACAGAGCTCAAGGGGCCACTAGTGGGAAGTAACAAGGGAATACATGGACCAGGAGCAGGGAAAAGATCAACATAATTGCCTTAGCAATACATACTTAAAATAGTGGGAAAATTGTTTTCTTTACAAACACAAACACACACACAAACCCCAAAAGCCCATAAAGAATGATTAAAAAGCGGTCAAACCCATTGCCCTGCCTTCAAATTCTGTATAACACAAAACAAAAATAACAGAAGGAAGATATCAAATAAATATGAATCTCAACTGGGATTGGGTACACTCAGTGGCAGAGTGTGTGCTCAGCATGCATAAGGTCCTAGATTCAATCTTCAGTACCTCCATTAGAAAAAAAAATTAAAAAGAAAAAAAAATTATCAATTTTAAATATTTACATATTAACAAATATCCTCCTTTAAAACTGTGTTCTAAAGGATAACCCGGGTTAAGGAGAAAGTGCCTCTTCGTGACTGATCCTGCTGATAATTGAGGGAGGAAATTAGAGTATGACCACATGAAATAAAATTCCTTATGAAATAATGATCCCGGGTGACAATCATTATTGGCTGCTGTCATCACAAAAAAGAGAGTCAACTGTAATATTATGTACCTTATGACAGGAGTACAAAACTTCACATAAAAAATATTTTTGCACAAAGTTGAACCTCAATCAGACCAAGCTTTTAGGGGAGGATTAAATCACTTAGCTAAAGCCAATACATAGGATGGAGAAACAAGTCTAACACCATAGGGGAGAATGAAATCAGCCAAACAGGAAATAGAGAAACCCCTCAGCAATTTCAAGGAAAATGAGAAACAGGAAAATTATAGATTAGAACACACTTGAGAGATATGCTAGCTGCAATGTCTGAATCTTGTCTGGATCTTGATTTCAACCCCAAAACTACTTAAAAGTGTATTTTTGTGACAAGCAGGGAATTATTTTGTAACCCTAAAAAAAAGAATATTCCAATTTTATTTGAAAGAGACCTTGTCATTTCACTAATGAAAGGTTAAGCTATGTAGGATTGTCTTCAAAATGACCCCATAGTGGGGGAGGGGAGGAGATGGAGATGAAAGATGCAACAACAGTGACTCTGAGTTTATAATTCTGGAGCTGGGTGACTGATACAGGCAGGCTGGCTGTACTGTTCTCTCTATTTCTGTACATGTTTGAATCTTTCCATAAAATGTGAAACAACAAATAGACTTCAGTGTTTTAAAACCCTCACTTTGAAGGTTAAGAGGTTTGCCCAAGTAGATGGGCAACTGCATGGGGCACTGAGAAAAGAAAGAACAGACACCTGGCTCCAGACCGACCTGGGGCTACCTTGACCCTCCTCTTCTCCTAACCATCCACAGCCAGCCCATAACTGCATCCTGTCAGCCCCACTCCCCAAACGCATTCCTCATTGGCTCCCACCATCTCTCATCTGGTCCAATCCAAGAGCTTCCTACCTGGCCTCCCTGCTTCCTGAGTCCCTGCTATACATTCTCCACATTATCTTTGCAAAATGTGAGTGAGAGAAAATTACTTTAGTGCTTAAGCTATCATGACTGCTTCTCACTGCGCTTAGAGTCTACACTCCTTTCCGTGCTCCTGATGCCCTTCTAAACCTCGCGTCTCATCACTCTCACCAGCGCTGGCTCCAGTATCTCCTCAAACCTGCTGAGCACATTTGTGCCTCAGGGCCAATAGACAAGCTGCCTCTATTCCATGGGTGACTTTTCCCAGATCTTCAAATTCCAGCCTCCTTTTCACCATCTCAGCTCACATGTAACCTACTCAAAGATAACTTTCTTAACTCACTTCCCCCCAAGACTCCCATCTCAACACTGTGTTATTTCTTCATTTCAATCTGACATTGTTTCCTTATTTGCCCGATTATTTTTGTTTTCTCGGTTGTCCTTGGCCTGTATCCCCCCAGCAGCCTTGCCCAAACAGCATAAGCTCCCGGGGAGCAGCCAGCGCTGGTGCTCTGAGAAGACACATGCTGAGCACGACATTACAATCACGTGGTGTAGTGAAACGGTGTCGAACAGCAGATACAGAAAAGCAGTGAGAATTTCTCTCTTATTTTATAATTTAAATGAAATATAACATTTACTCCTATTTAATGAAGAATTTGGTAGGTCTTTTTTCCCAGTTCCTAGGCAGCAACCGCTAAAGCTTCCAAATTTCCCAAGATAGGAGTGTCTATGCTATTCATGGTGGAACCTTGGATGGCTTGTGTTCATGAGATGACTCAGGATGGGGACTGGCCAGCCAGAGACACCAACCATGTGGTTAGAGGAGTGGGGCTTTAAGCTTTGTGACAAGTGAGTGGCCACCAGGAGAGGAAGGGGCTCAAAGTTTAGGGCTAAGGAAAGGTTTGACTTACAGTTAGGGTTTGGGTTAGCCATGTCGGTAGTGACCCAATAAATCATGGCTTTGTAATAAAGCCTGCAGTAAAAACTTGGGGCAACGAAGTTCAGAGCTCCTGTGAGCTTCCTGGTTGTTAACACTCTTGGAGGACTGTCACACTCAGATGCCATGAGGACAACCCTGAGCCCTTCCCACTAGAGTGCTCTCCACAACAGCTCACCTGATGAGACCTAAGGGCTGCTGCTTGTCTGTGCTTCGAGGAGGAGCCCATTCCCTGTACAGAAGGCCCTGATCGCTGGGGCAGCTGAAGTCCTCTGATGGAGGTTGAAGTGGCACTGGGAATCAGAAGCTAACAGGTGAGTGTCACTGTCACAAAATGTTCACATGTTCTGTTGATAAAATCTGGTGCTAATACTTCATGGTCATTTGTAAATAAGGGGCCCTCACTTGCCAGGAGGGATGGAGGTACCATATAATTTTTCATAATTCTCACCCAGGATTAATATTAACCCCTTGAGGGTCATTTGCAAACGTGGGTGGAAAGGAACGCTTAGATGTCACAGTCCTGGGACCACCTTGCAGATGCTTAATGTCCTACAACCGGGCCAGTCTTCCACAGCAAAAATCTAGGCCACCCAAGTGCCCAAACTGCTGCAGTGGAGGGACACCTGATGGTCCAGCCCCCTCTTTGGGCACCCAGAGGAACCTGGACTCTGGCAGGTTAGGGGCAGGGTCAATTCTAAAACCCAGGCATTTCTGTCCCCACAATTCAGTAGTTATTTGGTGACAGCAAATGGAATATAAACAACAAAGTAACTTGACATGATGTCATATATTTAGCTTACTCAAGAAACAAAGTTTAAATCCAGTCATTCTCCTTCCCACCTGACCTACTTTCCTTTCTCTTGTACTAGCACCAGATTATTACCCACCCAGCCTTAACATGGGTCCTGACTCCACTTACCTCCCTCCCAAACACCACATGAGATGATTCCTCAACCTGGATGTGGGACCAGCAATTACAAGAAGCTTTAGTGGAAAAGAACTGGTTATGCACAGATGCCAACTAAACACTGTAGAATCCTGGTGTCCCACATTAGTAATCATGACAGCTGTTTGCAAGTGTCCCCAAAGTTCATTTAAGACTCTCACTGCTAATTTTGCTGGGACATAAATATGAAACATGTGGACTGCTGGGCTGGACTGCTAAGCTGGGTCTCTAATCCAGGAAGCTCAGTGTCTGCTCCCTGCACCCAGCTCCCTGTTCTGTTCATGCATGTGCATCAAGAAGCTGTTTAATGTCCATTTTAATATCTTAAACAGTGCATTTCAATATTGTCTTCATCCACAAATACGTGTACCACACAGTAGTAATGATCAATCTTAGTATTTGCTTTCTTTGGTCTTAGAGAGTCAGATAAACAGATAGCAAAGATAACAAAGTCATAGAGGGCTATAATATAGTATTTCCTTTATTTCAATGACAAGATTTATTTAAAGAGCTTAGATATAACATCCTTGCATTTATGGCATCATTAAGCATCTGAAGCTGTTACATTATAAAAACTTCATTTCTAGCGAGATGTTATCAGTTAGAGAAGCGCTCGTAAATTTGAGGGGTTGCTGTCATCTCAGACGGAGTCCCTAAAAAATGTCAGCAATCTGCAGTATTGCCATCATGACAAGAACCCAGACAGATGAAATTTGGAAAGCCCTGTGGCTTTCTAGTGCACAGACATAAAATGTTATTTCAGAGGGAAAAGCCTGAATTACAGAAAGTGATAAATGAAATGGTCTAACATGCATTTCTCTTTCAAAGAACTAATACGTCTTTTGTCGATAATAACATCTGTCAGTAATTATGAAAAGAGCTGACAGATGCATAGTACTTAATATAAGCCAGGGCTGTTGTATCACTGACACAGATTCATTAATCCCCATAGCATCTCTACGAGGTTGGTACTACAATTATCCCCATTTTATTGGTGAGGAACTTGATAGACACAGAGGGTAAATGACATTTACAAGGTCGACAGCGAGAAACCAACACAGGTGTTCCAGCTTGAGTCTACGCTCTTGGCCACTTCTCTTTTTTTTTTTTTTTTGGTGGTGGGGAGATAATAAGGTAATTCTGGTGGGGGAGGGGAGGTAATTAGGGTTATATGTCTATTTTAGAGGACGTGATGGGGGCTGAACCCAGGACCTTATGCTTGCTAAGCATGCGCCCCATCACTTGAGCTGTGCCCTCCCCTCTAGAGTCTATGCTCTTAGCTTCTAATCCTCACTGTCCCACATGGTAACTGTGGGGGAAGTACAGTTCGTTCATTCATTCGCTCGTTAAACTCAGCCTTCCCAGTGCCTGAGATTCAGCAGTGAACAAGACAACATGCTTCCTGCCTTAAATGAGCTTGTCGCCTCCTGATATATTATCTTCATTTTACCCAGGAAGAAACAAGGTCAAGAAGATTAGCCTTTTCCTGTTAACACCGGAGGATACATGAGGTGCTTTATTTCAATTCTGCCATTTGACTTACACCATGGGGAGGGAAAGCTGCCTTGCAAATCCTGGAGCTCACAAACCTGTTAATCCTGAATTTTTTTTAACACTGTCCCTTACTTGATACTTGATCTGAGAAAGGATGAAGTAAACCTAAAAATGTTCTAAGAGAGCTTGTGGTTTATACAAGGTAACTAACCAGCCACTGTTTACTATCCTAACAGGAATCTGTAGGCATATTTCTTTTCTTTCTCTTTTTTCCTTTTTATGGGCAGCTTTTAAAAACCAAATCAAACCAACCAAACCAAATCACTGATAATTCAACAGCAGGTTCTAAATCACCCCCAAGACAGCAGCTAAACTCGGTTTAGACTTACAATGCGGTTTCTGGTGGTTGGATTGGAGAATGTATCTCTATGCTGAATATAAAAGTCATTCACGGAGCTCTTCTCAAATAGGGCAAAGAAAAGCTCTTGTTCCGGTTGTTGATACTTTCATCCACTTGGAGGACTTTCATAAAACATCTCAAGTTATCAAAGGCTGAGGACCGGGTTTTCAGATCATTGGGCTTCAGAGGCAATATTATGTGCAGTATCTCAGCGTATGTACAGAACACCTCCCACAGGGGGTGTACTTTTGCAAATACAAGCTTGTCATCCAAAACCTACATTGGGAGAATGAAAACACAAACCGGGAAAGTATTTTCACATTTTTAGTACACAGATTTTTCTTACGTTGCTGGTAGTTAAAGCACTTGTGTAAACACACACATATGTCACACTGGTAAAAGTGAAGATATAATAAAAATAGATTTGCAATCCATCATACATTTTTGCCTTAAAGATAATTTCTTTGTTGAAATTACTGAAAAGTTATTTAAAATCCTTACAGTTCCTTCATAAAATAACCAATGTTTTAGATGAAGAAAAGCAAACTTGTTAATTTTTAGTCCAAATTAGTAACTAAAAATAGAAACACCAAAATATTCTTTGCAGTGGTATTGTAATGACAATTTTTTAAATTTCTGAAACCTAGGACTATTTACATATCTGTTCAATATAGTGTTAAACAGCCATTAAAAGGGATTTAAAAGATTTATATTTGTTGATATGGAATATATAATAAAAGGAGAAAGTAAAAAAATGTGAAATGATAATTTTCCTTTTTGGAAGGGAAAAATATCTTCATTTGAACAAAAAAAGTTTAGAAGGATTTTATGATTCTTTATGTATAATTAAGGTACAGATGATTTTTAATTCCATTGTTCTTTCATTTTCAATTTTGGGGGGAAACTTTTTATAATAAAAAAATCTTTAAAAATGTTCTTGCATAAATACATTAATAGATATATTTATGAGTATATTCTCTGGCTATTAAAAAAGATCTCCTAACTGTAGATCTGAAACATACATTCCATAATGCAGATTCTGAGTGACTCGCCTCCCAGCCCACAGCGAAGGCACGGCTAGTGTGACATGTTTCAAATACCATTCCAAGGAACATGCAGGCTCCCAGCCAATGGCTGCAAGGGGACTGACACTGATCTGGTTGCTCCCAGCTGCAGACCATCACAGATGAGGTTAGATCCACAGGCTCATGTTTTCTCTGTCAAAAGAAATCAGAAAATGTTAGGCTTTTACTTTCACCAGGGAACAAGAAGTTGTTTTTTTATGCAAAAAAATAACAACAAACCAATTTGAACCTGATGAAAAGACATTTACTCAAAACAGCACAGTAGCAATGAAAGTGTTCTGGCAGACAGGGACTTGTTGGATTCCTGTGAGTGCTGGACTCCTCACATGGAATTTCCTTGGCACTCCAGAAGGCCTGTGGTTGTCCTCATGGGTTTGTGGCCATAAGTGGTGCACAAAAGTCTCTGGCTTTGCCACAATTTCAAAGCCTTTTTGGCTTATGAAAGGTTTTGTCCTCAAATGGAGTTTTCTTGAGTCCAGTCACTGATGTCATTTACCAGAGTTACAGTCCAGATCTGATATTCTAGACTCTTAATATCTTGCAGACATTCAAATGGTTCAGGTTTGGATGTGTATTCACCTCTGCAGGCCTGGACCAAGTCCGATAAAGACACCTGGACAAGTTCAGCAAAATAAAAAGAAATTTTCCTCTCTGCAAGACTGAAATGTCTGTGAAGCTATAAAAACATCTGCACCTACAAAAATAGGGAACCAACTCATCAATAACATATCTATCCATAATGCATGGACATTCAAAATAAATACTGTATTTACTCCTATTAAATTCTATCTGGTTTTTGCCAAACTGTGTCCTAAACTGAAAGGAAGGTAGGTAAATGTAGAGAATTTTTTACCTTTTAAGGAAAAAGGAACCCTCCTACTCGATTGGTGGGAATGTAAATTGGTGCAGCCTCTATGGAGGACAGAAGAGAGGTTCCATAAAAAAATGAAAATAGACTTCCGTGTGATCCAGCAATCCCATTCATGGGTATATGTTTGGAGAAAAATTTAATTCAAAAAGACACATGCACCCCAATGTTCACAGCAGCACTATTTAAAATAGCCAAGACACTGAAACAACCCAAATGTTCACTGACAGATGACTGGATAAAGAAGTTGTGGTATATTATATATATATATATATGTATATATACATGTATACATATATATACACACACATATATACATACCATGAACACACACACAAATGGAATACTGTTCAGCCATTAAAAAATAAAATAATGCCATTTTCAATAACATGGATGGACCTACAGGGTATTATGCTAAGTGAAATAAGTCAGAGAAAGATAAACAAATATTCTATGTATTAACTTATATGTATATCTAAAAAATAAAACAAATTAATGACTATAATAAAACAGAAATAGACTCACAGGTACACAGAACAGACTTGTGGTTACCAATGGGGAGAAGGAGAAGAGGGGAGGCAGGGAGGGGTTAGGGGATTGAGAGGTAAAAAGTACTACGTATAAAATGGATAGGTTACAGGGCTGTATCATACAGCACAGGGAAATATAGCCATTATTTTATGGTGACTTTAAATGGAATATAATCTATGAAAATGTGGAGCCTCTATTTTGTACACCTGAAACTAATATGATGTAAATCAACGACTCAATTACAAAATTTTTAATCAAAGTTTTCTTTTCATATTATTTGCAATAAGTTAGAAGCCAGCACTCTCAATAGAAACATAGTGCAAGTCACAATTTTCCAGTAATTCCATTTAGAAAATAAAAAGCAATAAGTGAAATTAATTCCAGTAATAATTACATTTATCCCAAAATATCCAATACACTATCATTTCAAAAGTGTGATTGACACTTTTAAAACTTATTAATAATATTTTACATTATTTTTGTTGTACGAAGTCTTGAAAATCTATTATGTATTTTCCACTTATAGAACATCTCAATTCACAATAGCCACATGTGGCTCGTGGCTACCATACTAGACAGACCAGATTACACCATTCACACTTCTGATAAATTAGCTGCTCTTTCTTATTTAAAAAACTTGCAGAAAAGGGTTTAGATATGGCCTCTATCAAACAAAGCAACCGTGACGGTTGGGGATTATCTTCATTATAAAGTGAAAAATAAAGGTAAGAGAGCCATGCTTACACGTATGTTAATGTAACAATACCTTCTTAATTCATTCAGGACTTTACAATCTTTCTTCATATGCCAAGGATTCACTGTCACTGCGCAATGTTTTTCACTATTATCATCTTCGTGATTGAGAGGCTTCTGATGACCCTGCTTTGCGCATCTGTACATAAATTAACAAAACAGAGAAAAAGACCTTATTTAAGATAATTTAGGGGGGAGGGTATAGCTCAAGTGGACGATCATGTTCTTAGCATGCCCAAGGGCCTGGGTTCAATTCCCAGTACTTCTTCTAAAAATAAAATAAATAAATAAAAACCTAATTACCACCCCCAGCAAAAAATTAATTTATTACTTTAATTAAAAGTTAAAAAAAGATAATTTAGTGCAGGCTTATCAGGCTACAAGAGCTACAATGAATGCCCCCACCCATTAATTTAGAAGAAGTCTCACAGTATTTCTCAACATAAAGGCTAAAATATAATTGAGAACACTTCCTGATGGTCAGAATCATTTTAACAAAAATGTAGATAATTACGTCCGTGGTGTCAAATTTCTGTAAGAGTTGGGCATGGAACATTTAGTAAAAGTGATTTTGCAGCTATCTTTGAAAGAAATGCTGAGAAATGATCTTTTCTGTTGGAAATTAGCCTGCTTTTAAATTCTTCAGTAGGCATACGTGTTTACAAACCAGGCAGGAACTGGATTATATTTTACATATACTTTAGAAACTGATTTGAATTTTGCCCTTTACCTGCAAGGCTATTTCTTAGGTAATAACATAAGCCCATTTCTTAGGTAATAACATAAGCAGGCCACTATACTAAATTTTTTTTCCCTGTTTGCTTAATCCTCACAACAACTCTGTAAGCTGCTATTATTACCCCCATATAACAGATAAAGAGCTTGAGGCAGAAAATAATTTGGGTAACTTGGTAAATGGTGGAGCTGGGTAAGACTGCAGCCAGTCTGACACTCAAGTCCATTCTTTTCACCAATGTCGGATACTGCTACCTACATTCAGCAATGACCGCTAATTTCATATTTAAGTGTGTCATTTCAAAAAGTGCAAAGCTATATTAGTACTGCTGTGTAAATTATCCGTTTGAGATGTGATTGCCAAAAAAAAAAAAAAAATCAGGGTGCCACTGAGGGGAGGGCAAACTGCATATGGACGGACACAAGGGGACTTTATGAGGACAAAGTTGCACAAATCTAGAAATAGATAAAATGGCTGACTTGTACAATTATAATGTGTGAATTTTATGGCCTGTAAATTACACCTTAATACAGCTATTAAATTAAGAAACTGGGATACCAAATTAAGACTAAAACACATATATATATCACACAAAGAACAACAGGCAAATATCAATATTTACTGCACCATTTTCCTTCATGCAGCTTCCGATCCTCACCCGTTCCTGAAAGGATGATTCATTTTTAAAATAGTCTTTAAATTTATTCAGCAAATAATTTTTGACTGCCTACTATGTACCCAGGACTAGTCTAGGCACTTGGAATAGATCAATAAACAAAACAAAATTCCTGTCCTCACGGAGCTTGGTTGGAGTCTAGCTGGGATGGGGGTGGAGATGACAATTCACACAACAGAGCAGCAGAGGAGGTGGCATGTTAGGAAAGAGGAACCATGGAAAAATCAAAAAAGGGCAAGGTAAAGAGAGTTGAGGGTATGGGATGAGGGTGATGTTGTATTAAATACCAGAGCAGGCCACACTGAGGACTGAGGTTAGAACTAAGACTTGGAGGTAAGAAGTCCCAGGTGGACGGAATAACCATCACCAAGGGCAGCGCACACCTCACATGTTCCAGAATGGGGACACGGCTGGAGCTGCGGAGAAGGGTCAGTGCAGGTCCTTCATGGCCTTGGAGGACGTTGTAAGGACTGTGGCTTTTACCCAGAGTGAAATGGGGAGGCACTGCCGAAGGACGACACTATCTAACTTAGGTTTTCGAGGCTGACTTGACTGCCGGGTGAGAATAGTCAAAACGGGTCAGAGATGAAAGGTGGGAAGCCTCTGAAAAGGGCTGTGCAGGAGGAGAGGACAGTGGCTCAGGGCAGGGAAGCAGCAGTCGAGGCAGGAGCCATGGTGAGAAGTGGCTGGGTTCTGGATATGGTTTAAAGGCAGTGTTAAACCAGATCTATTGACAGAATTCATGTGGTATGTCAGTGAAAGTCAGAGTAACTCTAAGCTTTTTAACCCAAGCAGCTGGATGGATTAAGTTTCCACTAACTGAATGGGGGAGGTTGCAGGAAGAACCAGTTTGGGGGGTAGGAGAACAAAGGGCTCAGTTTTTACACATGTTGCTTTTAAGATATCAGAGTTTC
Source organism: Vicugna pacos (assembly GCF_048564905.1). Lineage (NCBI taxonomy): Eukaryota > Metazoa > Chordata > Mammalia > Artiodactyla > Camelidae > Vicugna > Vicugna pacos. The sequence goes on along the minus strand of NW_027328740.1, from coordinate 70,894,105 downwards.
AATTGAAGGTGTCAAATCAGTAGAAGATTGTAAGAGTCCAGAGTTGGAGAGAAAAATTCTAGCAGGAGACAGAAATGTGGGAATCATGGGTCACACAGGTGGCACAGGAAGACATGAAACCCAGGTAGTCAAACATTAAGATAACCTGGCATTAACCATAGAAGTTGTCCTTGAGGGCCTGCCTAGTAGGTGTGGATATCAGTCCTAATTCCTGACCACTCGAGTTTTAAAAAGCAACTTACAAATGAATTCGTGCAAGACACTGCCTCCAGTGGGTGGGTCCAGAGCTGGAGTGGGAGAATTGGATGGTGCACGCTACTCCCTACAGTAGAATGTGTGTGTGTGTACACATGTGTGTGTGTGCAGGGGGATGAGATACACCTGGCTTAAGAAAAAGAGCAAGTAAGTCTAGAAGCTGAAAGATGAAAGAACATCCAGATATGGTAGAGGGAACAGGGGAAACACTGTGTACTGTAAGACATATGCCCATAATGCCATTTCCCACCATCCTTTCATCAGGAACACAGTTGGAAAGGGGGGAATTATGTAGATACGTGTGATGTACACAAACTTTCTGACTATGTAACACTGAATATCTACATATGTAGCAAGTTAATGATATTTATATCTGCTTCAAATTTAAAAACAAGTTCACAACAGAGGGAAAATGAAATACTGAGGACTGGTAGAAGTATCATAGAAGGCCTTTCAATGCTCAGAATGGAAGCAAAAGCAGCTTCACCCCACAAAGAATGTCAATAAGAGTCAAGAATGTTTATATTTGCTTAAGAAATTGAGAGTTACAACTTCCTGCTTTAAAGAATTAACATAAGACAGATACCACACTATAAGCAACGTCTATACTGGAGATTTCTTAAAGCTATTTTAGTTCCTGCTTGTTCTGATGTACTCCAGAAACTCTGCAAAGAAAACCTTCTATTCAAAGGCTTAAAGGAATAAAAAAAGAAATAACACTGCATTCTTTTCAGTGTTCTCTGTACTGAAAGTCAATTGCAAATGCAGCACCCTGCCACAGGTCTACATTTTTAACAATAAAGACCTTTGCGCAATTTTTCAATTGCTATGTGACTTTGGGTCAGTCTCTCACTAAGAAGCAGAATGGAGTACCAGAAAATGACACATCAGGTCTAAAACTACAGATGTGGGAGATGAACCTACACCAGGAAACAGCTAAGTGGGAGGGTAAGGTTTACCTTTTAAGTTACCGTAAGTGCAGTTACACCTGCTCCCTGCTTCCCCTGTGAAGTGAAGAGCTAGTCTTTTCCAGAAAAGCTCTCATTCTGAGAACTGTCTTCTTTAAAATATTCGGAGATTCTCTTTTAAGGTTCTTTCACTTTTAAGCCTTTCCCCAACTCTACATCCTATAACAAGTGTAAAAATTATCCTATAGCCTATTGTTACAGAACATACTCTACAAAAGCTGAGGTTTCCCAGGGTTTGGATCCCAGAACTCTGCTACCAGATAATCCTAAAGCTTTCCTTCCATAACAGACTCTTCTGCCAATTCCCAGCTGCGGGCAAATTCGGCTTCTCAGACCAGGTAACTTTCTAACTCTGCCTACGAACACTCTGCTGCCAGTAAAGGAACTCTCAGACAGAAAGCACACAATGCCCCTAGTGAGGGTTGCCTCCTTCAATCAATCAAGATGCCATCACCAAGCAAATATTTAAACCAACTGCAAAACCTCTGAAGACAACTTACAAACAATATACTTTCTATGGAGGCATACTATTTGCTCTGGAATAGTGATTTCCATTGGAAGGAACAAAGGACCACATGACCCAAGCAATTTTTTAAAACTGCACATAACCATCCCTCTTCACGTGAGGATTCAGGCAAGACGGTCTTACAGGCCTAGGTGTAACAGAATGACAGCACCTCTAGGAGTAGGGTGAAAAGTAGCGAGGTAGACTTCTAGTGAAAGGGGGTGATGTAATAGGCCCCATCGCCCACTTACCTACCACCACAGGACAATCATCTCAGATCGAGAACAAACACTTTGGGAAACAGGTTGTTTATATTTTTATGGTATTCTGGTGGAAATAACGCCCTGAGTCATGTGAAGTTGTGGCTGCAAAATTGAACAGGGGACTGGACATTTTCACATTCAGGACAAAAGTAGCCCCTGGATAGCCACCATATCTGCTCTCCCCTTTGCCTGTTCACCCCAAAAGCTGCAGGACTCTCCTGCTTGCAATGACACCCACCACTTCTCACAAATTCTTGCAAAGTTCACATCAGCAGCTGGTGGTGTCAAAGTCGCCATTTGTACTGCTATGAAGTCCCTCCATTACTTTATATCCCTTCTATTTTCTCTGTTGTCTTCCTAGCTACACTTGCATCCACAAGATGGTTACCGCACTAACATTGCCTCTGTAATCAGTCCAGGATATAGGAAGTAGAGATTCAACTGTAACCAGTCCCAGAATACTTGTCATCCCACTCTAGTGTCCCAAAAAATACTCTGGCATCCCTCATCTCACTCAAAGAACCACTGCATTACTTAGAGGTTGTAAAATTAGAGGGCTTTCTCTACTGGGAAACACTGTGGCTTGTGGTAGAGTTGTGATTTCAGTTTTTGCAACTACTTACAGGCAAAAAGACATGGCCCGCAAATTTTCTTCAAGCGTTTGATATTTAAACTTTCATTAGATACAGAGCCGGTGGACTAACCGCAATCTATGAACATATGGTCATATTATCAAATAATGTTCATGTCTACCTTACAGACATGTAAGGACTTGGATTACACCTGCAGCCTCTAGGCCTTTAGAATTGGATGTGAAGCATCCTGTGAGATAAAAAACCTCCTATCCAGTCACAGAACACAATTACAGACAACATGACACTAATGTCACTGAATACTTTAGTATAGTCCATGTATGGTTAAGTTACATCTCCAATTTCTCAGAGCTGGAAAGGAGATGTCTAGAAAAGCTGGAAAAGCCCAATTACCAAAACAGCTCAAAAGTTAAAGCAGACTCCTGCACCTCCCAGAACAGAGGGCGGAGGGGGCATTGCCCACCACTCTGTCCTCCCCCAGGACGTGGCATGTGGGGAAGCAGGCAGGAATGGGTGGCTGGGACTCGGAGGTGGAGAGGTGATGAAAGCAAGAGTGGAACTGCTCTGGTCCTAGAACAACAGAGCTGTAAAAAGCTCGGCTTCAGTTCAACCAACTCCCTCTCCCACTTTCCCTCCCACCTACGTGACAAACAGAGCACAGCCAGGCACTTTCTGCCCATGACGGTGACTACTAGCAGGAAAGGGACCAGGATAAAAGCATGTCCTATAAAAGATCAGTCTGATTTTAAGGCTATGTTATAAACAATGAACAGCACTCTCAGAGTGGGACACTTGTGAGGCGCTCAAGTAGGGAGGAGGAGGTTGAGGATCCATTTCCAGCACTTCCATGTCTTTTATCACTCCTATTTCTGACCTTTCCTTTGCCACTTTTTGTAGCACTGCCATCACTGGCAGGTAAAGGGGCAGCAATGTGACTTGGCCGTTTGGCTGATGGGGCTACATTTCCCAGCAGTGGAATGAAAAGGCACTGGAAGAGGATCAGCTGGAAGATGTGCACTGCGGTCCTGGCCTGTGCCAAACACTAACCAGGTGATCCTGGGTTAGGCTCTTAGTCTCTCTGGGCTTCCGGCTGTTTACTTATAAAATAAGGTTTTGTCATTACACAAATATATCCAATATGAAATGTAACATGAAAGTCAAACATAATGACATCTCACCTGCTTGCCTCAGGGAACTGTACAAGCACTGAACACTATGTGAATGTAAACACAGTCTTAAGAAAACTATTGAGATAAAGCGCTAAACTGAACATGGAGATAAAGTTTTTTGGATTTTCTTGGCTTTCTTTTTTAACTGCAACACTGAATTAATAGTTATTAGCTATAATCCACACCACCACCACTGCGAATAAATAAAGAAGGCAAGCACTGCCTGGATGCCTGTTATTGCCCGATGCTAAGCAGGGTGAGGGGTATAAAGGAGGCTGAACAAGTGAGTCTTCTCCAGTTACCAGCTAAGTGAGGAGACACATTGGAAATCACCCAGGAATGGTACCAAGTCAGTACTCAAATCCAAGATTACAGGCTACTGATCATAAACAGTACAGGAATACAAAGAAGAGCTAGAAGTATTTGGAATAAATAGGGAAGACTCTATGAAGGGGATGGGGCTCCAACTAGTTCTCAGGGCAATTCTAATCTGTTTTAACTGAGGACTGGATAGGAAAAGGCTGGTGACTCCTGGTTTTTAATAAGGCACAGGTTACCCTAGGAGGCTAAGTTACATAATGATTGGAAAAAATAATGTAAGTCCAAAATGATGAAGGGTCGAGACTCCCTGGCTGAGATCTGGTTGTGTTAAGTCTTTGACTTGACTGTAGATGTTGGAGCACCAAAACTCTAGGTTGACTGAAAGGGGGGGAGAGAATATCCAAGAATTCAGCAGAAGGAAAAATTCATGTATCAGGGATGAAAGCTCTTCATCAGAGTATCAGCAATCAGAATAGACACTTGAAACCAACAACATACAGTTCAAGAAGCTGACAAAATGTGGAGGGTGGTGAGAGAAAGACAAATCAAAGACCACTCCAAGCCTTTGTGTATTCAAGACCGGAAGAATGATTATCCCACTGAATAAGTGGAGACGCTGCAAGAAAAAAGATTATGAAATCAGCTTTAGACATGTTGAATCTGACGTATGAGCTAAGAGTAGGTTTTCTCTAAGAAGCTCAAAATTCAAAACTGAAGCACAGATGTTGAGTACAGACTTAAGATGCAGATGGACAAGACATCATAAATCTCCTAAAAGAAAACATAGGCAAAACATTATCTGACATAAATCTTAGCAACATTCTCCTAGGGTAATCTACCCAGGCAATGGAAATAAGAGAAAAAAATAAACAATAGGGACGTAATTAAACTCATAAATTTCTTCACAGCAAAGACAACCATAAGTAAAACAAAAGGAAACAACAAACTACGAATGGGAGAAAATATTTGCAAATGATACGACTAACAGAGGCTTAATTTTCAGAATATATAAGCAGCTCATAGAACTTAATAACAAAAAAACAAACAACTCAATCTTAAAATAGGCAGAAGACCTAAAGAAGCATTTCTCCAATGAAGACACAAATGGCCAATAGGCACATGAAAGAATGCTCGATATCACTAATAAACTGAGAAATTCAAATCAAAACTATAATGAAGTATCAGCTCCCATCAGTCAGAATGGCCATCGCTCAGAAGTTCATGAATGATAAATGCTAGAGAGGCTGTAGAGTGAAGGGTACCCTCTTACACTGCTGGTGGGAATCTAGTTTGGTGTAGTCATTATGGAAAGCATGGAAATCCCTGAAAAAACTAAAAGTAGACTTACCCTATGACCCAGCAATCCCACATCTGGGTATATAACTGGAAAGAACTCCAATGTGAAAAGATACCTGCACACCAGTATTCACAGCACCACTGTATACAATAGCCGAGACATGGAGGAAAGCTAAATGTAGCAACAGATGACTGGATAAAGAAGTTGTGGCATATTTATACACTGGAATACTACTCTACCATGAATAGGACAAAATAAAACCATTTGCAGCAACATGGATGGAGCTAGAGATCATCATTCTAAGTGAAAGCAGCCAGAAACAGAAAAATACCAAATGATACCACTCATATGTGCAATGTAAAAAAAGAGAGAAAAAGACACTGTGAACTCATCTACAGAACAGAAACAGACTTGCAGACTTAGTAAACAGTCAAGGTTACCAGGGAAAGGGGATAGGAAGGGATAAATTTGGGAGTTCGAGATTTACAAATGTCAGCCACTATATATAAAAAGAGATTTTAAGTTAAGTTTCTTCTATATAGCACAGAAACCTATGTTCATTATCTAGCAATAACCTGTAATGAAAAAGCCGATACAGCCACCAACTGAGGAAGCAAGAGAAGAAAGGAGAGTTAGTTATGCTGGGCTCGAGCCGACTTCTAAAATCCTTGTCAGCCACTGAGGCTGCCCCGAGTACACTGAGCTTTCCTTCCAGGGACAGGCGGACATGACATGCGTCCTGCAAACCTGGGGCAGCAGAGGCCGTCCCCAGGTCTGGCCCTAGGGGAGATGGGAGCAAGTCCACCTGCTCCCCTTGGGGCAGCACCCCTCCCTGCAGCCCCCGCCACCTGACTGCACCACGCCTGCCTCTCAGGAAACCACTGACTTGAAAACAAGTGGTCCACGAACATGGGGCAGCGGCAGGGAGATGGGCAGCGACCTGGCAAGCTGGTAGATTTGCCCCCATCTCCCCCACGGCCTGTCAAGGGCTCGGCCTCTGCTGCTCCAGGCACGGTCCGCAGGTCAGCCTGCTCTCGGGAGGAGGGCACGGTGTGGTCGAAGGCAGTGGCGGGTTATGGTGTCTGCCCATGGGAGCCCTTGGATTTGCTTCAAACTCCCCAGCGCATGGCCTGAGCTTGGCCTCTGCTGCCTCAGGTTCGTGGAACTCAGGTTACAGGTCAGCCTGCTCCTGGAAGGCGGGTGCTGTGCTGTCAGGGAAAGGTGGCGGCTGCTATGGCGGGATTGGGGCTGCCCTGTGAGAGCGGGGGTTGCAACAATTTCCCGCTGCTGCTGCAGCCATCCCAGCACACTGATCGCACCGAGCCCATCTCCCAGGAGCAGACTGACCTGTAACCTGAGTCCCACTAACCTGGGTCTTTAGAGGCCGCCCCCAAGGTCAGGCCGCGGGTAAGATGGGAGCAAATCCAGGGGCTCTCATGGGGCAGTCCCCATTCCATCCGAGGCCCCGCGACCGCACCGCACCCGCCTGCCAGGAGCAGGCCATCGTCTGAGGGCCAGTCGGAGATGCTCTGGAACCGTCCACGCGCCCTCCCAACTCCCGGGGCTGTACCTGCTCTCCTAAACCCGGGTAGAAGCGGCGGCAAAAACGCGGTGTTCAGGAACTACTAATACCGGGGTTACCACGAACCACAGCGGCGGCTGGGACCCGCCTCTGGGTCCTAACGGGACGCGCGGCCGGGACCTCACCTCCGCACCCCTCCCTGGGCGCATCCTCAGCTGCACAGCACAGGCGTCACCCGCCGGGTCCCCGAGAAGCGCGCCCCTACCAGCGCCCTCTTAACTGTCCGGCAGCGGCAGCCGAGCCGCGGGCAAGCGGCGGCCCAGGCCCCAGGCCGTGTTCCTCTTCCAGGAGCTGGTCCAGGAGCAACCGGCTGCCGCCAGCTTCCACGCGTTCTGGGTGGGTTCCGGCGTCCGCGCGTCTGTCCGTCTGCGCGTGCGCGCCCCTCCTCCTCCCGCCCGCAGCGCAAACTGCTCGGGTGGGTCTCCTGCTTTACCGGCCCTGGCCGCTGGGGCCGGGAGGAGCCAGGTGGGGCCCCTCCTGCTTGTCCCGCTGGGTCTCCATCCCCAGAGCCTTCACCCAGCCACCGACTGGGTCCTGGCACAGAACTAGAACCACGACTGCCCTAGGCTAGGCCTCACCCACCCAGCCCCACTTCCCCTGATCAACTTCCCCTCCCTGTTACTACCCTCCCACCACTGGCCAGGCCCAGTCTCCCACCAGACCTTGAAGACAGGGCTCCTTCTCCTCACACCATTGTCCCTGCCCTGACACTCCATCCTGCTAGGTCCTAACCTATGGCCCCTACACCCACAAGCTTACCCCTCATGCCTCAACACAGGACACCCAACAACCTGAAATTATCCCCCTCACCTCTCAGCCAGGTCATTTCCACTCTGATCGGGCCCCACACCTCTCAACCTGTACCCCCACACCATGGGATCCCCTTCAATCTGAGTGCACCCCTACTCTGAGTTCACTCACTCACCCCTCACCCTGTGGTTGGGGTGGGGAAATCCGTGCTCCAGTAATGATGACTACTGCCACCAGTGGGGGATCGAGCCTAGTGTGCACCTTCATAGTTAATGTCTGAGACTACAGGGTGAGGCAGGCTGGGCTGAAGGTGGTTCCAATTCCCGCCTTGGCACCCTGATCCCCGCAGCCTGTGCCTCAACTGACCCGATGGGTCAGGTTGATCCCAGGCTGCCAGCCACTGGCCTTGGGCTTTGGGTGGTTGATGGTACTGATGGTGATCTGGACCCCTAGGGCGGAGGCACTGGGCACGCGGACCTTTGGTGTGGGGGAGTTCAGAGTTTGCACTTGATCCCAGGGTTACACAGCAGATGGTGGGCTGTGTGCATGGGGCTGTGTGCATGGCATGGACTCAGCACAGGTGGGTGCAGGGACCTTGTTCATTCACACCAGGCCAGAGGGAAGAGGAAAGGGAGTTTTTAAAGTGTCAAAGTGAGGAATCCAAAGCTTTAGAGCGAAGTAGGAAGGTGCACTGGCCAGGCCACCATGGATCTCACCGCGACGCTTGTCCCTTGCATCAGGGGAGACTGGCAGTTGACTGGCCAATGAGACATCCCCTGCTGTGGTATAGTTTACAGGCAATTGAAGGGATTTTGAAAGGTAATTTTAATCCAATAATTGTCAGTTTCTCTGCGGTAGATTAGGTCCAAAATCATGGTGAATCTGGCAAGGATCCTGCCTGAAATCCAGCCTGGGACAGTGGAGGACCCACCCAGGAATCATCCACTTAGCTCTCACCAAAAGTCACTGTAATAGAGAAGAACAAATCTGACTCCATATTGGATCTGTTCCTTTTCTTTAACCCTCTGCAGTGTTTTCTAGGCTTAGACTTGCTAGCTCTGCACTTTTTGTAAAACAGGGTTGCCTTTAGCCTGAAATAAACAGGAGAGCCTATTCTCAAAAGTCTGAGCTTTAAGGATATTAACACTTTGCACTCCTATAAAGATAACAAGTTGCAGAATAGAAAAAGTTAGTTTTGTTGCAGGTTTTGCAGAAACACCATGATCTGACCCACGTGGACAGCTGCAAAGGATTCCAAGAACAAGGAATTTCTACACCAACAAGTTTGCAACAACCAACCACAGCCCCTCCACTTTTTAGCAGAATAAGAGCCTGAAGTTGACATGTGGAAGATGGTTCTCCAAGATATTAGTCCGCCATTATCTTGGTTTACAGCTGTTTATGTAGACCAGGCCTCTGTAAGTCCTCTAACAAAACAAAAGTAGTTTTCTATTCTACAACCTGTTGTCTTTATATAAGTGCAAAAGTGTTAATATCCTTAAAAATCAGAGCCTTGAAAGTAGGCTCTCCTGTATATTTAAGGCTAAAGGCAACATTGTTTTACAAAGGTGCAGAGCTAGTAAAACTAAGCCTAGAAAAGAGGGCAAAGGGTTAAAGCCAAAAGGACAGATCTTCTATGGAGTCAGATTTTTTCTTTTCTATTATACTATATTCTATTTTTGTTTTAAGTATATAAGAATAAAGTTTAGCCTTTTTCCATTTTAAATTGTGCAATTTTAAGGAGCATTAATTGCATTCACAGTGCTGTGAGACCAGCACCACTTGTTTCAGACTATTTCCTTCCTCAAAGTAAAAGCTTGTATACAAAGAGCACCCCACGTCTTACCTCCCCCAGCCCATGACAAGCCCTAATCCCCTTTCTCTCTCTATGTCTTTACCTATCCTGGAGGTTCCCTATCAATGAAATCGTATAAAAGGTGGCTTTTTTTTGGTTTGTCTGCCCACATATCTTAAGTAGGGACGGGTGAATTATTTTTTTTCACGTGAATTAGCATTTTTGTATTTTGAGAGGAAAGTCCAGATGGATTAAAGATGAGACGTACCATATGAAGCCCTTTTAGTAACTCTGTGTATAATCTCGGGGTAGGCACTGCTGTTCTAAGTGTGAAATCAGAGCCAGAAGGGAGATGCTTAGCTCTTCTTGTGGCAAAATCAAACCAAACAAAAGCAGAAAACAAAGGCCAAGAAAGACAGCTGGAAAGACAAACCACAGCCTGGAAAAACCTTTCCTCATGACCCAAGGTCGGAAAAAAGCTTCACATCCCTGTGGTCCAAAAAGCTCTTGAAGCCCAGTGTTCTGAAAAGAAACAAAACACACAGAGTCAGTTCCAACGAGAGGCAGTGCAGGTGGCCGGTTTGTGCTGGAGATGCTCGACCTCTCAGGTGAGGACACAGGCAGACAGACAGACTGCAGAGACAGCATTGGCCACCATCACCCTGGCAGGTCTTTAGCCCGGTGACAACCAGCCCTGGTGACAATGTGAGCAGGCAGAGGCCCCAGGAGGTACCCTGGAAGGAAGAGCAAATGGACGCTCCTCTCCAGCAGAACAAGGTGTAGGATACATCAAAGTGCCACAGGTGCATCCCTTCCCTAGCAGTGCTGAGCCTTAGAGAAGATCCCACCAAAGTGCTTGCACAATTTTCAAAGATAATGTTTCTTCAGTAACATGAATTCAAAATAATCAATATGTCATCAAGGGATTTTCAGAAGTGACCTGCCCTGGACCCGTACAATACACACACATAAATACACACATATACACATAAATATATACACACATACATACAGGAAAACAGACAGACAGACTGAAACACAGAGAAGCACGGGGAGACAGAGAAACAGAGAGAGAGACAACTCAGAGAGGCACTGAGAGACAGAGACCGAGAGAAAGAACACTGGAGCTGGTAATGAGTGGAACTCACATACATTTTCACAAGTCAGTCTATGTGTCAGAACCTGGTCCCAAAGTCGATCCACCCTCCAGGGGAGGGTGTGGGGATCCCACAAGTGTGTGGGAACAGAAGGCAAAAAATAGGAATCCATTGTGGGGCAGCCCACCACAGAGGCCGAGATGGGACACTGGGCCTGTATTTCAACATGACAGAATGACCTAGGAGGTTGTATGCCAGAGCGGACGATGTCAGAGTTGTATTTAATTTCAGTCTCACGACTGGGAGCGGGGAAGCAAGCAGCAAGGAAAGTGACTTTCTCCAGACCCCAGGGCAGACCCCGGCCTGTGTGGGGTGTGCTTTGAACTCTGCCAGCCCTCTGTGGGGTCCTTCCTTTGCTGAGTCTGTGCACGATCTCCCTGTGATGCGAGCCCGTGGGGGTGACAGAAGCAATAGGTGTTTCTAGGTCTAGAGACAGGATGGGTTCTCTAGGAAGCAGGGGCCAGAATGATCCCCACTGTGCTGATGGGGGATTGGGGAGGCCCTGAGAGGCACATGGCTTGTCCAGGATGATAACACTGCTGAGTAGGGGGAGCCAGGTCTGAACCCAGCTGTGTCTTCAGAGCTGCGGCACTGGTTGCATCCAGGCCTCCCCAGGGCTATGGGGGGGGCTGAGTTGGTGTCACTGTGTGTGGACATGGCATGGAGTGAGAAATGAGAGATTGGAAGCCCAGAAAGGCCCTTGAGGAGCTTTGTGTCAGGAGGAAGCTTGGAGAAGTGGGCCCCAGGAAGTGACCTCACTTCCCTGGCAATAGAGCCCAACAGAACTTGGAACCGAAGTCACCAGGCACCCACTCTGTAGAGAAGTCCCTACTCAGCTCACCTGGTTGGAGACAGAGGCATGTTCTGCTGCATTCCATTATCCTGAGGCCGCAGGCCCCAGAAAGCCCGCAGCGAGGGTCTCTACCAACGCTGCCGGCACTGGGTCAGGTCTCACCCAAGGCACCTCTGGCCTTTTGGACAGAGAGACCCAAAGGTAACACAGGGAGGCCCAGGGCAGGCCCCTCCATGCTGGGCCACCACTCAGATCCCATCCAGGTAGCCACACGGCCCCATCCTGCCTGGTGGAGGTGGAGCAGTCAAGTTGGGGATGGGTATCTGCCTCAAGAAAGAGAAGGACAGAGGCCTGGGGGGCCCAGTCACATAGACAGCCCAGGACAAAGCTGGCTGGCTGAGATGTGGAGAGGCTGGGAAGGGTCCTGCTGCCCGAGGTGGAGCCCATGCTCTCTGGGTATGTATTTTCCCTCCCGGATGTCTGAGCTGAAAAAGGTTCTGGTCTGATCTAGCAGCAGAGGGTAGAGTCTAAGGAATCAGGAGTGTTCCTGGCCGGGAAGGACTCTGAGACTTCCATGCTGGGTCAGCTGCTGGTCACTATCATTGCAGAGCCAGATACCACATGTTGAAAAGAAGCTGATGAATAAGAACACCAACGCACCCTCCCCAAGTGAAGGGCTGGTGTGTCACTCTTCTGAGAGCCAGCGCAGACTCCTGGTGGGTCTGGATATGGAGGGGTCCCCACCACCATGGCCCACAAATCAGTGGGGCAGGCCTCCGACCCAGACATCACCCAGGGCTCTCCCAGGGACCTACCCGGGGCTGACGGGTAGCTCAGCACACCCTGGTCTGACCTGGAGCACCGTGCCCACCTCGCTGCAAGTCAGGTGGAGGACCAGGAGCCCCCGAAGCAGAGACCAAAGGTCAAAAAGCAGGGCTGGTGTATGTGTGTAGGTGAGGGTGGGGCGAAGGCTGGGCCACACAGGGAGGTGTCCCTAGAGGCTACTGTTGGGACCAGAAAAAAGAATGGCCTCAGACCACCTGTCTGGAAAAATTCAGTCACAGAACACATCCTGTGGGCACTTTCTGGGTGGGAGCTGTCTGGAAAGCTCTGGGAAGATTTCTGTCCTTGTAGAGGCACATGGAAAGGGAGGCAGGTGCGTAAAATTTTCCTCTCTCACAGCATGAGGTCTTCCACAAGACTTAAAACTCTCTCCACTTCCAATAGTTACAGAGGAGGCAGGGGCAGGGGAAGATGTCAGAGACCAAAAATGGGACGAACTGGATCCTGCAGGAGACCTCGAGCTACCTCCTGCCGCTCCTGCAGCTCTTCCTGAACCTGCATCTGCAGCTGGACTGCTGGGCAATGGAGAACCAGTTCAGGCATCACCACCACCTGGGGTAGAGCCCCCTCTGCACCCACCCACACCTTCTTCTCCAAAATGTTTTCCAAAATCCCACCGTCAGTCCCCCCACAAACTTGACGTCCCTTCCGCTGGAGATGTTTTTGTTTCATTTTCTTTAGTTTCCTTTGCTTGTTTCACATCATTTATGACATCCTTTATTTTTCTTTTTAGAGTTTCATGTAATAAAATATAGACTTTTCCCCTTTTAAATTATGCAATTCAGGAGCATTAGGGGTATTCACAATGTTGTGCGACCATCACTACCATCTAGTTTCACACTATTTCTTTCCTCAAAGTGAAACCTTGGATCCAGAGCATGCACTCCCCTCCCTCCTCACCCAGCCCCTGACAACCCCAAGTCCTCTTTCTCTTTGCGTGTCTTTACCTCTACTGGTTGTTCCCTGCCAATGAAATTTTAAAAAAGGATTTTTTCCTTCCTGCCCACATGTTTTCACCTGGGGCTGAGGATTTTTGTTTGTTTTCACTTGAAACAGCATTTTTATTATTTTCAGGGGATATCCAGGGGGATTAAAGATGTGATGCACAAAATGAAGCCCTTTTGGTAACTCTGTGCATAATCTCAGGGTAGACACTGCTGTTCCCCCTGTGACACCACAGCCAGAAGACACAAGGGAGATGCTTAGCTCTTCCTGTGGCAAAAACAAAACAAAACGAATCAAAAAAATTAGTAAAAGCCCAGAAAAATTGCTTGAAAGGCAAACCACAACCTGGAAAATTCATTCCTCATAACCAAAGGTTGGAGAAATTTTTCCCATCCCTGTAGTCCAAAATCCTTTTGAAACTCAGTGTTCTAAACAGAAACAGAACAGGCATGGGCAGTTCCAATGAGAGGCAATGCAGGTGGCCAGTGTGTGTTAGAGATGTTTGACCTCTCAGGTGAGAACAGAGGCAGAGAGAAACACTGCAGAGACAGCATCGGTCACCATCACACTGGCAGTTCTTTAGTCAGGTGACAACCAGCCCTGGTGACAATGTAAGCAGGCAGAGGCTCCAGCAGATCCCCTGGAGGGAAGAGTGAAGGGACACTCCTCTTCAGGAGAACAGGGTGCAGGACGCATCAAAGGGCCACAGATGCATCTCTTCCCCAGAAGATCTGATACTTACAGTTCATCCCAATAAAATCCTTACACACCTATTCAAAGATGCCTTTTCAAGGGTGTCCATCACAGCACTGGTTGAAACAGTCGGAATTAAGGCAACACTAATATTGATGGAGAGGGGATGGGGTCCATTCGTTCTGGTTCATGTGGATGAATGAATGCTGTTCAGTTGGAAAAGTGGGTGCCTGGTCTCAACCCAATGTCAAGGGAGGCCTCAGGGTGGAAGTATGCAGACCCACTCTCTGCATCCAGGGTCCCATCTGCACGACCACATGTGTGTGAAATCAATATAGATGGAAATTGACCTGATTGTGAGTGTGTGAGAGACAGAGATGGAGAGAGACATACTGAGAGACACAGAGACTGAGACATAAGCACCAAATCATTCATGACAGACACCGCTGTGGGTGGGAATTACAAATCACTTCTTTTTTAGGCAATATTTCAATTTTTTGTACTGTGTCTGTATTACTCTACTAATTCTAAAAGGATTAAAATCCTATGCTAATGTGACCCATTCATTACTCATCTATGGAGTAATTAAAGTACATTAATCCTATTTTTAAAAGAATTTAAAGCCTTCTCAGGACTCAGTTCCATGTCAGCTCAGTGGAAGCAGAGGTTCTCCAGGAGGTCGTGTCTCTTCTGAATCAGCATCCAATACAGGTGAGCAAGAAGTACCCGACTTGGACACTGAAGACTACAATAGATGAGAGAGTGTGTTGAGAGAAATTAAGACCTATATTCAAAGAGAATAATCCCATATTCATGGAGCAGAAGGCTTCATTCTACTAAGATGACAAAGGTCCACGAATAGATCTAAGGATTCAAAGAATGCCTACCCAAATCCCAGGTGGTATTTTGCAGGAATTGACAATCAATCTAAAATTCACGTGGAAAATCCAGGAGGTCAGAATACATGAGTGAATCTTGAAAAAGAAGAACAAAGTTTGAGGAATGGAAAGTCAGATGGAACCCACGGTTAATACAAAACCTCTTTAAGCTGAAGATAACTGAGATTCAAAAGATGCAGAAGAAAAGCTGTCATGGAAGCCAATTCTCTCCTTTCCCTTTTCCCTATTAAGTTAGGTTGATAAAAAAGCCTTTAACTTTCACCATTTAACATGGTAGTTACTTTTCTGGTTGGCTCCTGCGTGTGCATAAATAAAACGTTTCTCTCGTTCATCTCCTCTTTACTTCTGTGGGCTCTTTGGGAGGGACTCTGGATTATGGGGACCTGCTCTTTTCTCACCTTCTTTAGTGACATCTTTTGTCCATGGTGAAGTTCTTAAAAAAAAGAAAAGTCTCATTGGTTTTGGGTCAGATTTGGAACATGTATACCTTTGGAGACCCCCTGGAGGAACAAGGGGGTTCAATACTGCCTGGAGAATTCACTTGTCAAAATGCCTAACAAGACGCTATTTGCAAGGGTTTTTTTTTAAAGATTCTTACCCTAAAACAAATCCCCTATCTAAACCTCTTGGATGATCAAATATAAAGAAAAAAGGAGAATCATGTCTGGCCTAAGAACACTTGCTTAACAAAACGGAAGGACAGAATCAGTTTCAGAGCAAAAATTAAAATGCATTTATACCATCAACCCTCCCACCCTTTTGTACACTGTCCTCATGTAATCTGCCAGATGGCCCCCTGGAGAAGGCCCTTTGCCCGGAACTCGTGCTCATTTTCAGAGCTCGGCCAAGCGGGAGGTTGGTCCCCAGGGCCTGAGAGGGGCTATGTGTGAAATCTTCTCTGCTGAGACCCAGCGGACTGAAGGTAACTGTGTTCTCTGAGGGAGAGAGAGCACACCGAGCCTCTGAGGAGGCATCTCTGAGACCCTCCCAAAGGCACAAATCTCTAACTCTGGACACGGGAATTTTTGATTGGCATCTTAGTTGGAAATCTCCTCCTGGATAGAAAGAAGCAGATTCAAGATGTTGCAATTGGATGGGCAGGTCGGCCTCTCGAATTAGTCGATGAGGAGGACACGCAATTCTCTGCAGAAGTAGGAACACCCATCCCTGCTCTGCTGACGTCATGTACAGAGAAACAGACGCGACTCTAGGGGAATTCAAAACCCACCAACCTTTCTTACCGACGTCAACGTCCCCACTTTATTCTCCTGTCAGGTCTCTGCACAAAAACTGTGGCTCATCCCCAAATATCACACACCCATCACCCTGTACCACTCTGTGTCTGTGTCCAACTCGAGCATTAAGGCCTGTGACCGTTACTGTTAAATCGTGTCCCCCTTTCTGCCCGTCTCCCGCCATCATCCCAGTCCAACCTCGGTGTCTCTCTCCAGGTCAGCAGCACTCTTCCCACTGGCTTCCCATCAGCTTACCTTGCCCTGTTTCCATTGCTTATTCCCCATACGTTACCCACAACGGTCTTATTAAAGTATGAATCAGATCAAGTAGTTCCGCATTGCAAAATACTTTCGTGATTTTCCATTGTATTCAGAAGGATATCCAGAGTCCCTACCAAGGCCCTATGTGATCCGGGCCCTCACCGATCTCTGCAGCCTCAGCTCTCACCGTTCTGCTCCAGCCCATCTTCACCGCCCCGATGGTCCCCACCAGGACAGCTGCGTTTCTAACTCCAAGTCTAGTACTTACACTTCTTCCGGCCTGGGAGGCTTTTCTTGTCTGTTACCTACGTGGCTTATTCTTTTGCTTTATTCAGGACTTTGTTCAAATTATTTACCCTCAGAGAGGACTTATCTGACCAGATTATTTAAAATAGCACACACATATTTCCTATTCAAACATTTTCTCTCCTAATATGCTTTATGTTTCTTTGTGGCAATTATTAGTACCTGGCAGTACATCATATATTTATTTGCTTACTGGTTTACTGTCTGTCTTTCTTACTAGACCTATATTCATGGAACCACAAATAACTGTTTTAACCAGTAACTTTCAAACCACCTTTAAATGAATTCTTTTATAAGATGAGAATTTCAGAGGCTTCCACGGGTTGCTTAGGGGAAAAAAGAAAAAGGATTCAGGTTGAACTAATTTATTAAGGACCTGAGAGTTGGTTATTTATTTTATACATAGTAGTGTGTACCTGTTAATCCCAAACTCCTAGTCTAGCAAAAGGCCTAGCTGACTACTATTTTTAAAGGAATTTTTTCTTTTTAAACTGGGGTTGTTTGAGATCTCTTTTCTTCTTCGTTAGTTTTCTTTTTTTAAAGATTTTTTTTATTATTTTTTTACATTGAGGTACCGCAAATTGAATCCAGCATGTACTCTACCCCTTGAACTATACCATCCCCTCCAAAGACAATTATTTTTATACTTTGACAATACCATATTGAATTAAGATTTTTGTTCCGTTTTCCCTTCATAGAGTTTATAACTGAGGGAGAGAGTCAGAGGAAGCTCTGGGCCAACCCTTCCTTCTCAGCGGGTCACTACACAGCAGAGGAGCTTGGCTGTCTCCAGGCCCAGCTCACCTTTCTGCTCTGAGGGCCGACTCAGGCCACTTCTCTTACAGGCGGCATGTTAGAAGCAGCAGAAAGCCAACTAGCGAGCAACAATGACAAAACTGACCCACCTGCAGTTGGACATCATCTGGTCTGAAACGTACCTCTTAAATCTCTTCTTCTTATTAGTGGATGGTTTTCAAAAATATTCCCAAGGAGATGAATCTCACTCCATTTATTCTGGATTTCTTGGGCCTTCTATGACTTTAACTGCAGGCTTCATTTTCTGCACAACATCTGCAGGGAAGCCAGGCAGAAAACGTGAACAGACCCTGCAGGCAGCGGCTGAGGCCTCCCGTCAAACATCCTTGTTGTGCAGAGCCTACGTTCATGGGACCAGTTTCATTACTGCTGTAATTAGTTCTTGTCCAAGTGTCCCACCGGAAATGTTTCTAGATAGAACGTGGCCTGACGCAGATGAGCAGTGGGGATGTGGGGTGCAGATGACACACAGACTGGAAGGAGAAAAGGGAAATGTTTCTTCAGGCTTCAGTTTGGAAGATTTCTGATTTTTATATGGACATTAAACTTGGTCAGGCTGAAGCACCATTTGCTCTAAGACGGGGTGATGTACACGTATCCCTACAACTTCAAAAAATATGTTGAAGCTGGGCGTAACAGCCTAGGGGACAGACAGCTTTGAGTGACACCTCCGTTCCAGGATGCCTATGATCTCGGGCTCACAAAGAGGAAAAGAATACACATATTTTGCCTCTGTAGTTCTATGTGAAATTATTTTGACCCTTGCCGGATGGTGTAAGATCAGAGAGCATGTAGTCTTTCGTACATCGCAAAGACGACAAGTCTTCTTGATGAGTCAGCACACTGTTTCCGATGGCACGGGGTCTATGCCAGACATTAGCTGTCTAGACAAATACCATACAGCCCCCCATCCCTCAAGGAGATCACAGTGTGTCGTGGAAGATACAAATTTAAATAGATTTTCAAAACAATGTGGTAAGAGTCACTTTGCATCATATATACTATATGTTCAGAGGGGCTCTTGCACTGCCTGGGGCTGTGTTCTAGAAGATAGGGAAGGTGTCAGAGAGGAAATGCTTTCTGCACTGACATCTGATGGATTCCAGCAAATCTGTAGACCAGGAGAGTGCATGGTGGGGACGGGATTCTCAGCAGCTTGCGTGTCTCGTGCAGACCCCTGGTCATGTCTAAGAGCACTTTGCACTTAGGGAAGGAACGTCAGTGAGGCTAGAGGCTGTGAGGAACTAACGGAAGCTGAGGCTGAAAAAAAGCAGCAATGAGGTGATGAGAAGGTGTGACGTTAAATCAGAGAGCGTGGACTTCCTCACACACGCAGCGTGGAATTCTTTGCGGTTTTAAGGAGGAGAGTGACACAGATTAGTCATTAAAAGTGAGCAAAGTGGATTGTTCACTCTAAAGTACAGCACTGGGGAGACTAGAAAGGGTGGGAATTAATGCAGTGGGGAGCGAGGAGCAGGGACATAGTTGGGGGACATTAAGGAATAGAATTGTAGTACTGATGGGGGTGAGGGAGTGGAAAAGTAAAGGAAAACTCCCAGATGTTTGGCACAG
The DNA here is from genome assembly GCF_048564905.1 of Vicugna pacos. Classification (NCBI taxonomy): domain Eukaryota; kingdom Metazoa; phylum Chordata; class Mammalia; order Artiodactyla; family Camelidae; genus Vicugna; species Vicugna pacos. The sequence continues at coordinate 70,875,087 of NW_027328740.1, read as the reverse complement.
AAAAGAGATGGGACAGTGATGCCATTGTTTGAAAAAGTAAAACTAGTTCTGGGCGAGTGTAAATCCAGACAAACAGAGCTTGAGATTTTTATGTGCTAACCAAATGTGAATGTCTACTTGTCAATTAGAAATATATTTCTGGGACTGAACTGAGATGTCCATGCTGGAAAAGATTTGACAGTTAATCATTGGACAGAGGGCAGTTGAAGCCATGGGAATAAATGCCACCCACTGACAGTTTACCAAAGAAAAGGGAAGGAGGGCACTTCTGGTTCAGAAAATATGGCAGACCAGAATCTTGAAGACCCACTCACTTAAGACACATAAAAACGTAGGACAAAATGCTGCCAGTGTTTTCCTGTTTTTTTTTTAAGGGCACGTTTATTGTGGTATGATACCTGTACAATAAAATACACATATTTCACATGTACTACTTGGTGAATTTGATAAATGTCTACACCCAGAAAACCATAACCACGATCAAGATAGCTAACATTTCCATCACTCCCCAAGAGGGGCACTTTTCGAATCCCCATATTTATTCCTTCCCATCTCCTTCTCTCCCTGTGAACCGTAAGTTTGTTTCTCTATGTCTGTGGGTCTGTTTATCTTCTGTATTTAAGTTCATATGTTTCTTTTTTTGATTCCACATATAAGTGATATCATATGGCATTTTTCTCTTTTTCTGGTTTACTTCACTTAGAATGACTATCTCTACGTCCATCCATGTTGCTGCAAATGACATTATTTGTTTTTTCATGGCTGAGTAGTATTCCATTGTATAAATATACTACTACTTCTTTATCCAGTCACCTGTCAATGGACATTTGGGTTGTTGCCATGTCCTGGCTATTATAAATACTGCTGCTGTGAGCATTGAGGTGCATGTGACTTTTTGAATTAGAGTTTTCTTCTGACATATGCCCGGGAATGGGAAGGCTGGATCATGAGTTAAGTCCATTTTCAGTTTTTAAAGGAACCTCCACACTGACTTCTCTAGTGACAATGCAGCCCATCTTGTGAAAGCAGAGCCATGCTCAGAAAGTAATGGGTATTTCTAAGGGCCAGACATGAAGTGCAGTGAGTGTGGCCTGTTCAAGAATCAGAGGGCAGTCTGCCAGGGCTGGAGGAGAGTGACAAGGGAAGTGTGGTACAGGTAGGAGTCAGACCATGTGGGGACATGGCAGGCTGGGATAAGGAGCCTGGACTTCCAGTAATCCCTTGGTAACCATGGGGCACTGGTTCCAGGACTCACCCTGAAGTCAACATCCATGGATGCTGACGCCTCTTGTATAAAATGACATAGGACTTGCATGGGACTCATGTACATCCCCCCATCTACTTTTATATATATATACAAACTTTTTTTATTGAGTTATAGTCATTTTGCAAAGTTGTATCAAATTCCAGCATACAGCACAAGTTTTCAGTTATACATGAGTATACACATATATTTGTTGTCACTTTCTCTTTCACTGTGTCCTCCTGTGTACTTTAAGTTATCTCTAGATTACTCATGGTATCTAATACAACATGAATGTTATGTAAGTATTTGCCAGTGTATGGCAAATTCAAGTGTTGCTTTTTGAAACTTTCTGTTTTTTCAACAATATTTTCAATCCACCGTTAGTTGAATCTGCTGGATAGGGAGGCCCTAGATATGGAGAATCCCCAAGCTCCTCCTTCCCACATCCTATATTTTCACTGCAAGCACTGAAGGGGTCCAAACATAGAAGAGACCCATCTACCTGCTGGAAACCCTGAGGAATTCCGTCAGCGTATGTAGAGCAGGAGAGAAGGTTTAGGGCCAACTAGTGGGAAAGGAGGGCCTGCCTGGAGAGGATGGAGGAAGGACAGTAGTGGAAGCCATCACGTACTCTTACTGGAACTAGCTGACAGCAGTGAGGGACGCCAAGGAACTGGGTACACGTCACGTGTGGGGCGATCCTGGCCACCAGGTGCAGGGTTCACATAACTGGGACCCAGTTTGCAAGATCAAAATAACAAGGAGGCAAAGGGGCTGCCTCAGTCCCAGGATCCTGACAACGGCCACAGCGACGTGACCCCAGCTAATGCGGTTCCCCTAGTAAGCCAGAAAAACGAAACTCTGAGCCAAGATATTGCAGATTCCACTGCAGCCACATGGATAACTAGATCTCTAACCTGACAAAATGTAACCACCAGAAACAGGAATCTTTCCTTTTCTCTTCCTTTGGAACTTTGGACAGGGAGTCACAAATCTTTGACGGGAACCACCTATAAACCAATAGAGAGCTCACTTTTTCAGGAATAAGCATGGAGAAAAAGAGTGGGGTGATGGTTTAAAGCAGAAGTCAAAGTTGAAGCCCATCTGAGAAATGGTAAAAACATGTTTCTCAATGAATTCGAGTTATGGCAAAAAGAAGGAGGAAGGTTAAGGAAATCTCTATTAATATCCATTCACCATAAAAGACTAGCCAGCCATAAAAAGACAACACCTTAAATTAATAATTTTTCTTTTTGGTGATGAAAAACAATGCCTTAATTTAAAACAAGGCTTGGGCCATCAACAACACTCTGAGAATTGTTGACGAGGAGAACATAAATCTGCATATAGATATGTAAGTGTTCCAAGTCCACCACTCAAAAACAATTAGTCAATCATGTGTCCAGTTGATTGGGAAATCCCAATAAGTAAATAACTCAAAAGTGGGAAAGACATGGGATTAAATAGTGGTAGTGAGCAATGAAATCCAAGATGTATATACCTATATTTTCTTTGTTAATGTAACAAACTTAAAGCAACTGTCTAAAAAGTAGTAACTGGAGCACACAAACACACACACACACAATTTAGAACAACAGAGAGGTAAAATATGCTAAATTTATCATTATTGAGGAACAGGATCTAATAGATCATTTCATTTTTGAGACTCTTATAGGAATACTGGTCCAATTGCATAAAAATTTATGAACTTAGAGATGATTTATAAAGATTTAGAGAGAATTTTCTTTAAGAGGCAATATAGCTTCCAAATCACTGAAGAGAAAATTAACAATAAAAAAATTAATTAATCTAGGTAATATGGAGTAACACTGACCATATTTACCACCCTAAAATAAACCACAAAATGGATAAAATATATGAAGCAATGATTTTTAAGACACGTGGAAACGATCATCCACTAGGACCTTGCCTTGCCACCTCGATACCAAGGCTCCTAGGCCTCCTACTGCCATCACAAAGGATGTCCACCAGGAGGCGACATTTCCTTCCTCTGCTCCTACTGCAGAGCCAGTCCTGAGCAGTCCTTTCCCAGGTGTTGGCAGGCAGCTCCCAGAAGTGCTCTCGTGGGCCTTGGTCCCTTTTGGCCACCAGCAAAGGGATCAAGGATGAGCAGTGAGCCTCCTTCCTCATCCAAGACCTAGGAAACTATCTGACTTCTGAGCAGCCCTTCACTCTTGTCTGCTGTCTGGTACTCTCCACCCGGCTTCCCGAGTCCCCGGCACGGGCAGCCTGCACACTGGCCACAGCCCATCAGAATCTGTTCCCCCGCCAAGAGGCCACGCATGATCATGAGCAGGGCTCCAGGCCTCTGGAGCAGTGCGGCTTGGACTGGGTCCTGGCCCTGGGCGCGCGAGCTCCATGCCCTTGGTTGAGTCAGTCAACATCTCTAAGCTACAGTTTCCTCATCAGTAAAATGAGGACATAATCAATATGGAAAAAAAACAGAATCTGAGGGGGACTAAATTTCTGGTGATTGAAGATAATTTTAATTTTGATTTATACAGCAAAGGACATCATACAATTTTTACTACATCGTATTTCTAAAGGACAGCTTCTACTATTAAAAGTAATGCATGCACGTACACACAAACACACGTGCAGACACACTGGCTCTAGTCCACATACATCTCCACGGGCACACACACATGGAGTCATGTACCACCCACACACCCATAACATACGCACAACCACACACATCCTCAGGCGCACACACACACATAACATACAGAACCACATACATCCCCAGGTGCACGTGAGCACACACAAACACACAGTCATGTACAACACACGTCCCCAGGTGCGCGCGTGCACACACACACGTCTTACACACTTTGGCGTTATTCTAAATCAATTTACAATTGAGGGTCACAGTGTCCATTGTTTTATCCACTCAGAAGGTCCTGACTTTGGAGCGTGAAGCAGGAGCTCTCCTCTCTGGAGATGGTCTTTACCAATTACAGTCTCAGTAGAGCCAACATAACTGCTCTGGACCTTTGGAAGTGCAGGCCAGAGCATACCTGGGAGCTCACATCCTGTACATGTAAACATGTTAAGTGCAGTAGGTTCTAAAGTCCTGCCTTTACAAATATACGTTCATTATAAGGGGGAAGACCAGGTTCAAATTTAGAATTCCAAGACACAGGGGAGTCCGGCAAAGAAAGTGAGCGTGTGGGGAGAGCTGATTCCCAGTCTCTGACCACTAGCCTGATCCTTTTCTTCCCAATGCTGGGTCCATCCCTTGCCACAAGTGGCCTTGGATGTTCACAGGGGGACACTCAAAACTCACATTCGGGATCTGCTCATACCCTCCATACATACAGCTGCCCTTTGGCCTCTCTGTGAGTCCTGGGAATCTGAGCTTCCGGGAGAGCCGGTGCAGGCACTAGGAATGGGTCAGGGGCTGCTGAGACAGGGCATCTGGGGTCCTGGGCTTCTAGAGCATGGGATGGAGCCAATGACCCTGCCCCCTTGGCCCTGCTGACTCCACCCCATGGAGGGCATGGCCAGAGGAAGTGTCAGGGCCAGAGGGACCCTCTGCAGTGCAGGACCCAGGGCAGCGGGCCCCCTTGCCGGGGTCTAAGAGCAGAAGGCCTAAGGAAAGATCTGAAGAGGCTGTAAGGTATCTTCATTCCCATTAATTAAACAAAAATAAAAGCATACCACAGGCGTGAGTGGAAAGGGATTTGTTAGAACAAGGGAAGGCACTTGCCAAGGTCTGGCCATAGAGGGCTGGTGGGTTTGTCAGGTTGATGAGGAACCAAGAGGCTGTTAGTCCCTTCTGGGTCTAAACACCTCTTGAATTCCTCCGGGTGACACTGAAATGCAGTGAGACACGGAACTCTCTTAAGTTGTTAAAATCTTCATGGTGAACCATTCAACTCTCTCCTCATTCTTGGCTGCGAAAGCACGATAAACACAGGCCAGAAACTCATCAGCCTGTTGGTTGGTTCACTATCCGTCTGGCGCCTCCTCTTGTAGGAGCCTTTATCACATCACCCAGGGCTGACCCGGCTCAGGATTATAGCTGATTTTCCGCAGGTGGCATCACTTGCTAGTGACATGAAGCAGGCACATTAGCCACCTCCCAAACACTGAGGCTCCTCCTGGGAGGAGCCTTCAGACCCCCAATCCAGCCTCTGCACCACGATGTTCCTTAGTGTCACTACCGGTTTGCTGCCTTGGCCTCTAGCTTTGACCAGATCCTCGCCAGATTGTCGATAAATATCACCCATATACCACATCTAAGCTTGCGGTCCAGATGTGACCATGGTTCTTATTTTCTTCCCATCGATGGATTGTTTGATCTTTGTGTAATCATGTCGACAGCAAGGCCAGTACAGCCCTCTTGAGGCCTCCCCGAGCCGCCTCTGTGTATAACTGTCCTAGCACCCCAGGGGATCGGGTCTGAAGCCTGGCACTCAGACACGAGGATGTCAGCTGGAGAGACAGGAATCCACTCCTGCCGTGGCTTCTGCTGTGGCTCAATGTGGCCATAAAAACGGATCCCACAGGCCCTGACGTCACTTGACTCACTGCAGGGATGCTCCCACACTGCCGCGTTCCCCAAGAGACTGAGGGCTTTCTGCTTGTTCCGGAAGGCCCCACCCCCGAGGGGACACTGGGTCCAGTGGAGCATCCAGCCTGCTTCCCCGCCAGCCCTTAGGGCCTTTGTGGGGCCTGGAACATCAACTAACCTCCCCTTAGGGACCCCTTTGTCCTTTGCAGCCAACAGACCTAGGTCATAAGCACTTTAACTCACCTGAGGGTGTTTTCCTCACTTCAGGGGCAGTGAGGACTGGGCTTCTTCACACTCCAAGTGCCCCCGGTCTGGATGCAGACAGTCTGGCTCTCCCCCCAGTCCTGCAGGTTCCGGCCACACCTCCTGCTGGTCACGGAGTCTGTGCTGTATTCTCTTCCAGGACAACAGGTGCACTCTGCCCCCCGCCCTGTCCCCACCAGCAGTGGCAGAGGTGGAGGACAGGCGGGTGAGCTTGGGCCTGAGACACTGCCCTGAAATCAGTGCCCCAGAGGCCGCTGGTGACTAGAGGGACCACGGGGAAGAAGGCAGCATGTGATGGGAGGGGGAGGAAGGTTCAGGATAACGAGATGAAAAGGGGAACAGATAGCACCGTGAGGACCTCGACCATGAAAGGGAAGAAGATAGACAGTGACAGCTGGAGCAGTGTTGGCGTTAAAAGCTGCGGGCATTTTCATTTAATTTTATTAATTACCATTACATATAGTGACATATTTTTATTTGATTAAAGATTAGGTGCCATGTCATATAACAGGATATAGTATATTATTTATTAAATAATACATAATAGTAGATATACTAGCATGTTATGTTCTGTTTATTTATTATCAGATAGTATATAATACATATGTAGTTATTTATATACATAATATATAATTCATGCATCTATATAATATATAACACATAACAATGTAGGATTATGAATATTATATTTTATAACAAGATTACATAACAATAATGATGTAATATTATCCATTGTATATCTTGGCTCATGACACATTCTCACCTTAGGTGCCTGTCAGAAGTATTTATGTATTAAAATTAATATTATAAGAAACAGTTGTGAACCTGTCACCCAGCACCAGAACAGGACTATTGACAGTGACATACTGTGTCCTATCCTGCCCTAGGCCTCTTCTCACAGGAAGTAACCAGCATCCTGAATCCTGGCTTACACTTGCCTTGTGTTACTGTCACACACACAACATTTAAGATCAGTTAAAACAAATGAACTGCAGGTACATGCAACGAAGTGGATGCATCATACACCCTATGTTAAATTGAAAAAGTAAGCCCAAGAAGGTAGCCTATAGTGTGCTAAGCTTTTAACTGTGTATATATATGTCAACTAAACTCACTAAATTAAGAACAACTACAGCTAGAGTCCAGGTGGGAGAGGGACAGATAAAAGGTGAGGTGAGCAGATTTGCTGCAGGTGAGCGAGTTCCCTTCAAGTAACATGTCATTCTCTCTGAAGCAGGAGGCAAGGCCATCTGCTGGGAGTCAGGGAAGAGACAGAGGGAAGCTTAGAGGTGTGCAGAGAGCATAGAATGTTGACACCACTGTGTGGCAAGTGGGGAAATGTGCTCACTAGAGAAATCCTGGAGGATTGCCTGGCAGTGGCAACATGCTGGGCATTGATTTGTAGTCTTAGAAATCTGTGCTGGGAGAGCCTGCTGCCTGCAGGCTCAGAACAAATAGAGCTGGGTGAACCGAGATGGAAGTCATCCTGGTGAGGAAATGAAAAGATCAAGGGTCAAGGGAGTTTTGTTTGTCATAAAGAGAGTGCTGACTGTGGATGCAGAGCTGGAAGGTGGGGAAGTGGAAGTAAGAGGAACGTGGACAGGTAGGAAAGCAGAGGAGTCAGTGCATGATGCCCCAGTGAGGGTGAAGGAGGGCCAACGAGGCTGGTGGAGAAGCAGCTGGATGGCTAGAGTTGGGCACATAAAGCAGAGAGGCTGGACCTGGGGTGGAGACACGCCCGGGTATGAGCCCGGGGGTAGGGTGAATGGGAGGTGTCTGGCTCAGGCTGACGGAGAAGAAGACCCTACAATGACCATACTGGGTGGTGGAGGGAGAATCAACATTGACGTCTTGATGGTAGGCGGTGAGGCAATACAGAGTTGGTGGTCCAGCTGCTCCTGACTGAGGCAGATGAGCAGGGAGGCCAGGGTGGCAGGCACTGCTAGGAATGGACTGGGTTTTCCAGGTGTTCCCAAGAGAGGAGGAGAAATCACCTCATGGGGGAAAGTGAGCACAAGGAGGTCAACCCAGGCTCCTGATCAAACGGAGAGTGTGAGGGGGCAAATCGTCAACTCCAGAGATGGTGGCCTAGGAAGCAGGGACCATGGGTGAAGTGAGGGGACACTCAGAGAAGAGAGAGAGATGAGTCTTCTGGGTGTAGGGGGAAGAGAGGCCCCAGGACAAAGGAGCACAGGGGCACAGTGATGAGGATGGACTGGCTCTGTTGTGACACTGCAGGAATGGCTGGATCTTTGTCCTGAGGGCTTAGTTTGGGGGGGCTACTGGCCTCATGAAGGCCCCCTCTCAGCAGCCTGGACAGATGCTCCCGCTCCTGATAGCTCTGTGGCCACCACTGTTCCCGGAAGGGCTCTGCCTCCATCTTCTATCAGACATTCCTGCCCAGTCCCCGACTGCCAGCGAGGGAGCCTGGGCCTCAAAGCCGTTTGCCGTGGAGGGACACAGGCTCCTTGGAGAAGCAGGCTGATCTTATTTTTCTCCGTAACCCACGGCCTAGCAAAGCGCCAGCCTATGGGTGGGCCATTCAGGGGCTCGGATACTTCTTAAATTAACTCAAAGCAGTAGAATAGCAGAGCTGGAGGAAGTGACCACTGAGCTCACAGAGTTCACTGCCCACACCCCCATTCTACAGATGAAGAAACAGAGGCCAAGCAGCCAAGGTCATGCTGCTCTTTAATGCTGGCCTCTGTTGGGCATACCAAGTGATGAGCTGCACTGAAGGGCCTGAGAGGGGGCTCTGGGGTCAGACAGCTTGGGTTCAAGTCTCACCCCTGCCATTTACTAGTTGTGTGATTAATGACTGTCCTTCCTGTAAAGTGCCACCTCATTTGTTTGTCATGAACACAGAGTTCCTTGAACAGCAGGACAGAATTCTTTAAAGGTTTGCTGTTGCTTTTGTTACTATTATCACCAAGTGAACCCTGAAATGAAGAACAAAGACAGCAAGATTTTTTATTTTAAAAGATTTTAAAATACGATGATGACTGTTTGATTTAATCTATTCAAGTTTGCATTTGACCATTATTAACAAACAACTGCACAATGGATGACTTTTGAGGAAATGTTACTTCATGTCTTTAATTCTCACTAACTACACAGGCTATTCAACAGGAAGCAATTTTTTTTCCAGGAAGAGGGACAAAAAGTTAACAATATCTCTGTACCTCTCGGTTCCCAGTGAGTTGGTTGTGATCTGTCAACCCAACTTTGGGGAAATGCCCTCTCCTCCTGGGCTCGCTGCACTGCCACGTGGCCTCCAGGGGGCGATTTACCCCCACACGAATCCAGTATCTTGGTTCATATCTTTGCTTCAGATCCCTCAAGGACTGCCCATGCACCAGGGCCCCATCTGCCCCGCCAGTCTCACCTGCTGGCCTCCAGGAAACTATCCTGGGTCTCAACCATCCTCTGTTCCTATGCCCGCCCCACTACTCTTCATTTTGTCCTTCAAGTGTGGGCTCCTGTGGCTTGCCACCAAGCAGGGGTCTCCCAGTCCTCCACCTTGGGGAACTGCATCGTCCTGCACAGTGCCTAGTGAAACTGTGTGGAGGCCGGAAGAATACAGAACAACAGGTGCTCAGAGGGGCTGCCTTTCCCACTGCAGGGGCCCTGGAGAGCTTTCTCCCAGCTGGTTATTCACAGGTGCTGAAGCTGTGGAATCTCGATCTTACCAATTTAAAGGGCATCATCACTAATTACAAAAGAAATCATTTTTTCAGTAGCAAAAGGAGAAAAGACTTTGTGCCCCATGCCCCCATCTTTCTTCCTCCGCCTTCAGAGGTGATTCTCACTCTCTGGGCAAGGGTAGAAAGCAACAAACAGAATATTATTTTTCAATGATTCTTCTTTCTCACTCTGAAGATTGCATCCCAAGACTGATGAAGGCTAGGATGGTTTGGCTTCCCTGTACTGAGTATTCAGAGGCTCAGGGTGGAGGGGGTTAGGGAGATAATTCAGCATTATGAAACCAAACAGAGACATTAAAAGGTTCTACTCTAAACAGAAAGGAAGCAGGATGCTATAGAAATGGGAAAACCATCATTGGAAATGAAATAACGAGTTACAAGACAATAAACATGAAGATGTAAAAAAGAAAAAGTATATCAAAATACAAAAAGGTGGGAAAGGGAGATGGTAGCAAGAAAAGATAGATTTTTTTCTCTTTCTTTTTCCTTTTTCTCATTATTCTTAGGATGTGTTGGAGCCTACGTGATTATCAGTCTAAAGGAAATAGATATGATAATGGGTTGATATACTTGAAAAATAGGGTAACCACAAATCGAAAGCATATAATAGAGTTGAAAAAAAAATAAACCAAAAAAGGAACAAACTCTAAATGGCTTAAAGACTTAAACATTAGACAAGACGCTAAAAAACTCTCAGAAGAAAACATAGGCAAAACATTATTTGACATATATCTCAGCAGTGTTTTCCTAGGGCAATCCACCCAAGCAACAGAAAATAAAAGCCAAAATAAACAAATGGGACCTAGTTACACCTATCAGCTATTTCAAAGCAATAGAAACCATAAGCAAAATGAAAAGACAACCTATGGAATGTGAGAAAATATTTGCAAAAGATGAGACTGAACATGGCTTAACTTGTAGACTATAAAAATAGTTCATACAACTTAATAAGAAAAAAAAATAAACAACCCAATCCAAAAATGGGCAGAACAACTAAACAAGCAATTCTCCAATGAAGATATACAAATGGCCAATAGGCATATGAAAAAAAGGCACAATATCGCTAATTATCTTAGAAATGCAAATCAAAACTACAATAAGTTATCATCTCACACTACTCAGAATGGCCACCATTCAAACATCCACTCACCATAGATGCTGGAGAGGCTTGGAGAAAAGGGAACCCTCCTACATTATTGCTGGGAATGTAGTTTGGTGAAGCCAATGTGGAAAACAATATGGAGATACCACAAAAGACTAAAAAAAGACATCATTTGATCCAGCAATCCCACTCCTGGGCATATATCCAGAGGGAACCTTAATTTCAAAATATACCTGCACCCCAATGTTCACAGCAGCATTGTTTTCAATGACCAAGACATAGAAGCAACCTAAACGCCCACTGACAAATGACTGGATAAAGATGTAGTATTTAGATATAAAAGAATATTACACAGTTGTAACAAAGAAGGAAATAATGCCATTTACAGCAACATGGATGGACTTGGAGATTATCACACTAAAGTGAAATAACTCAGACAGAGAAAGACAAGTAACATATGATACCACTTATATGTGGAATTTTTAAAAAAGATACAAATAAACTTATTTACAAAACAAAAACAGACTCACAGACTTAGGAAACAAACTTAGGAGTTTGGGATTAACAATTACAAACTACTATATGTAAAACAGACAAACAGCAAGGATTCACTGTAGAACACAGGGGAAAATGTTCAGTATCTTGCAATCTATAATGGAAAAGAACCTGAAAAAGAATAGACTATGTATATGTACAACTGAATCACTATGCTGTATACCTGAAACTAACAAAACAGCTGTATATCTGAAACTAACTAAACATTGTAAATCAACCACATTTCAATTAAAAAAAAGATAAGCTCTAAATAGCTGTATTCAAAGAAAATCTTCAAATCTTACCTCCTACAAAAAGTAAAATGGGAAGCTTGAGCAGGACCAAATTATACTGAATGAGAGGTTACATACCTTCGCCAGCACGTGGCCCATGGGACACATACATCGTGTTTTCCTTCAGGTAAGAATGGCCCTTACTGCCCAGGGAGCGAGTCCTGCTGGGACAAGGCCTCTGTGGCAGTGGCCTCCTTGTCACCGCTCCATCTCACCAGAAGGCCAGGGTTTTCAGAGGGGAGGGAACACAGAGCTCATACACTTCAGATATATTTCCTGAGAAAAACTGTGGAAAGACCAAATTCACCTGCAGTGCAGGAAACATGAGCACGGCCCCTAAGCAGACTGACAAACCCGAAGCAAGACGGCCCGATGTTCACATCGGAACCAGAACAAAAACCGTCTGGCCCCAGTTAAACGATCACCATCTCACCTGCAATGAACTGTTCGTACTCATTGTCAGGGATGTTTCTGTTGAGACTTGAGAGATCAAAAAAGTCAGACCAGGGAATCCGGACCTGGTGGATGTCCAGGCTCTGCTAATGGTAGAGGCGGCCCCAAGGGGGTATCACCAGCACCGACTCTTCCATTTTCAGCAGGGTCTTCAGGAGGAAGACGATGTGGATACAGACGCCCCTACGGAGGCTGAAGCCCTCCGGAGGGTTGACATAACACAGAAGGTAACTGGCAGGGAGCAAAGGAGAGCGGGTCTTCAGAGCCAGGTCTCTGCACAGGAATCCCGGCTTAGATAGAACAGATACAATGGGAATCTCTGCACAGCACATGGCCTAGACTCAAGACACGTTCAGCAGCTTCTGGTTTGTATAGTGGAGGCACTGCCCACCGATCTCTGTGTGGCCAATTATTTCGAGTCCGGGAGCACATGCAGAAGACATCTTGGCATCTGTCTATCAACGCTAAGCACCTGACTAGTACCTGAGCACCCGTTCTCCAGGGAATCTCAAACTTCTTGGCCTAAAGACCCCTGTACACTCTTAAATACTGAGGACTTCAAAAGGCTGCTGTTTATGTGGGTTAAATCTATCAATAGTTCCTGTGTTAGAAGTTAAATAAGAACTTTAAAAAATGCTTATGAGTTCACTTAAAAATAATAACAACCTACTACATGATACCATTAATACTCTTAAGCAAAAAATAAGTATATTTTTCTAAACAAAAATCATTAATGAGAGGAATAGCAGTGATTTTAATTTCTGAGAATCTCTTTTGGACTGGTGAGAGCTTAATTCTCTCTGCCTCTACATTACCTGTTTTGTGATATCACAGACTATGTTTTCCCTGGAAAACCCCACAGGAAACTCGGGAGTGCAAGAGTGTGCAAAAGGCAGGTGACTTCCCGGCGTTCCTACGAAAATAGTCTTGCATCTCAGGGGCCTCGGACTCACTTTGATAACTGCTGCCCTACCCTAGGCGAGACTCTCCTACACAAGAGCCAGGCAAGTGTCCTGGCTTCTTTAATGAGTTACCGCAGCAACACCCCTCCCTTCTCTGTGTTAATGTTTCCCACAACCTCCATTACTGCAGATGAGGATGTAATCCTCAACTGAGGCCTCTAATCCCAGAAGACTACCAACCTTGAAAGGGAGGGCCCATCTACCATCTCTACACCCCGCACAGTCTATTTTGAGTCAAGCCCTAGATAACTGCTAATTGACACTGACCCTTGTCTTATTCCTGAGTTTTAGCGAAGGAGCCAACATCTGGATGGAACTGAAATTTCCCTGCTGATATACAAGGCTGATAAACCACCCTATTCCAACATCTGATTCTGGGGCTCTTCAAAACGCGGGTAAAGCCCCGCTTCATAAAAGACGGGTCCTCCACCTGCCCTTCCCAGGGGTTCTGGGAGGCCGCGGCCACGCAGGGCTACCCGGAGTCGCGGTCCAAGCCCCAGAGCCCGAGGGGGAGGAAAGCCGGAGGCTGTGCCCCAGCCCTGTCCCCCCCGCCCCAACCCGCTCCCCGGCACCACAGCCCTCCCCGGCCGCCACACCAACCCGGATCCCACGCCGGTCCATGTCCACTGGCCCCGCCAACGGCGCTGCCGTACGTTTACCGTCTGTGAGACGCCGCCCCAGAAAGGATGTCGGCCGCCGACTGACGCGGCCAGAACTAGTGGCCCGGCCAAGCAAGCCGCCATCCCCAGCAGCAAACACCGCCATGGCCCCGGGCAGCTGCACACTTCCGGAGCCCGCTGCCTGCCCCAGAAGCGCACGCCAGCCCGCGAGGAGCGCGGCGTCTTTATCCATGGCAACGCCGCGGGGCCCTCCCCTAGCGCTTGCGTCTGCGTCCTCCCGAGGTTAGACGTGCGAGAGCAGAACTTTCGGAGCCAATGGGAGCAAGGGCGCGGCCAGGACGGGGGTGGGGGGAGGCTTATGGGGCAGCTGGGTGGGGCCGGGGCGGGCGGGGCCGCGCGGAGGTCCTCAGCTGCAGGTGGCACCGGCCGGAGGCTGGGGCAATGCTGCCAACAGTGGGCGGGGCGGCGGGGTGGGGGCACCCTCACCTGTCCTTGTGCGGGGCTCAGCCAGGGCTCCGCGGCCTCCGCTTGCACCGGAAGTGGACCCAGGCTACCGGTGGGCAAGATAGAGGACTGAGCCCAGGCAGGCACGGCTGGCCAGGTAGGGCACCTGAAGTGCAGATCCGCCAGGCCGGCTGCCGGCCTTGAATACGCGCTGCTAGGCAGTTTCCAAGAAGACGGGATCTGTCCCAAGAGGGGAGGTAGGGCAGGGTGCCAGATGCCTGGTTGGGTGCGGTCTTACAGGAGAGCCACGTTGAGAGGGTGCAGAGCAGCCCCTGTGTTGGCGGGGCTAGGAATTTGGGGTATAGGGTGGGGATGATGTGTGCCATTCCCTGTGGTCTCCCAAAGAACTCGCACCCCCAAGCAAAGGACCCTGCTCCCTCCACCCTTCACTGCATCCCCTGCCTTCCCCAGCACCACCGCCCCTGCCCCCGGAGGGTCCCATGACCTCTCCCCACACCAGGCACCGTCCCTGTTACAGGTACTTATCTCCTGGTGGTTCCAGCCCAAGGGTGGGGGCTGTATCTGACCAGTTAGGATGCCTGGAGCCTTTGTATGAAACCTCAGACTATAATGCAGGCGTGCACAGAGGCCCCTCAAACAGGATTCCCTGCATTCCCTCCCCACCACGCACCCACAGCGCAGCTGCCACACCAGGCCAAGCCTGCTGGAGGACCGCTGTTCCCTCTCCACCTGTCCCTGATCAAGAGTGCACCGCCCACACTGCTGGGTATTTAGTGGGCCTTAGAAGAGCAGCTGGTATTTTCATGGACAAATATTTGCTCTTTTGGGAAGAGTTGAGTGCAAAGGGATGTAGGGTATGCCTTTTCTGTTGTCCTGGAACTGGTGACTAGGATGCAAACTTAAGTCAAAGCAGTTTTTAGAGAGAGCCGCAATATATCTTACCCAAAGATCACTGTTCCCCTACAAAGGCAACACCACCTGGCGGGTGGGGTCCTGGTCCCTCTTTCTGGAGGTTGGGCTTTGCACCCTCCAGCTGGGACAGAGCCCGAAACAGCTCTGAACACGCTCCAACAGGCTTTCCCAGCACAAACTGCCTTTATTTTGAATCTGGCTGAAGGAAGCAGCTGAGAAATCTGGGTAAATCTTCCTGGGTGTAACCATGCCTTTTGTGCTGAATGAAAGAGCGGCTCTCCACATGCTAACAGCTTAGAACTGAATGTGTGTCGAAGCCTTCATGCATGTAGCATGTTGGGAACAGCGTTTCATGGTGAGGGGAACTCTATAACTTACATGTGTATGGGGAAGCCCTCACTCCAACAGGGTTTTCCTGCACAAACTGCCTTTATTTCGAAATTGGCTCTTGCTGAGAAATCTTGGTAAGTGTTCTTAAGTGTAGCCATGCCCATTATGCAGGATGAAAGAGCGGCTCTACACTTTTTCACATCTCAGAAATGAATGTGTGTTGAAGCCGTCATTCATGTAGCGTGTTGGGAACACAGAATTTAGTGGTGAGAACTATGTAAATTACATGTCTATGATGAAGCACTCTCTCGAGCCGGGTATTCCAGTGCATACTGCCTTTATTTCGAAACTGGCTTCTCAGAAGCCTGTGGTCTCCACTGCAGGTCTGTCTCCAAACCCAGGGCCAGCATGGTAACTCTGCTCCCCCTGTCTATTCTGGAAGTTCTAGGTGTCCTCCATGGCCCTTCCACCATTATGTTTTTGGAAAACCCCGCAGATGGAATGGGCCTGAGAACAGGAGAGCTGGATGCCAGAAGCCACTGCCCAGTGTGAGGCTCCTGGGAGGGGCATCTCCTCTCCGTGGGCTCTGATCTAACCTCCCCTCTCCCCCACCCCCACCCCTCTCCTCCTGCATTTCCTGATTGATCCCTGGATAATGGTCCATACCAGGAATGACCTGGGAGAGGTTTTATGAGTCTTTAAGTGGAAAAAAAAAAGAAATCTTTAGACAAGTTACTGAAAGTAACTTCCAGCTTTACCGGGAAAGACCTCATTCCAATGTTTAAGGCTAGTTGACAGGGTGTCAAATTGCTTAACCACTCACATCTGAGCAAGTGCTACCTCTCTCTCCAGCTCCCCGCAGCATCCACCTGTGGCAACTTGGCCAAAAGAAGGCAAGAAAGCTCTTTCCCCTCGCCAGCACCAGCGTGGCTTTGGAGTCAGTGGAGGCTGAGAGAAAGAGCCCCGCCCTGAGGTTTGAGGGGCCTCCAGCCACAGCCAGAGGAGCGGGGGTTTTCAGAGTGGCCCAGCAGGGAAACCAGGCAAGGCCACCTGGCCCAAGTCTTCCCTGCCCAGAGAGCCCCATGAACTGCTTTGGGCCACACTCCCCGTTTGGGCCCCCTGCAAAAAGTTACCACGGGAGCCACACCTGAGAAGGCAGAAGGACAGCCCTTTAGCCTGGGGTCCCAGCAGGTGTGTCCTGTGAGACCTGTGGCCACATAAGTTCCTTGTCTCTCCAGGTCACTGAAGGGACTGTGCTGGGCATCTTGGTGGTCAGGGACATGGGAACACCTCTAAACTCTGAAGAAGGACAGAGAGACTCTTCCTGGAAGCAAGGATTCCAGGGAGACACCTTGCCCAGAACTGGGGGACTGTGTCCTGAGTAGACCCCTGGGAGGCAATGTGGGGCTGTGGGGTCCTCTTCTGAGAAGGGAGCAGGTGAGTTTTCCGGGGGTGGGGTCCTGCTTTGTCCAGACATGTCCTTGTGTAAGACTCATTTACAAACACCTCCAAGTCCACCTAGGGGTGGCCCCAGAGGTGGGGGTAGAGGAGGAGAGTGAAGGGTGCAGACTTAGGGCCCCCTGAGCCACCCAGGGAGCCAAGGGTCAGTGGGAAAATCTTGGGAGTCTAGTGCAGGGGTGGACGACGAGCACTAAGAACATGCCAAGTCATGCAATAAAGTGACCCATGACCACGAGACACAGGTGGCCGTACACCAAAAGAGGCAGATAGAAATTTAGACCCAGGATTTGAGAACCTTGAGAGGGGCTGGAGGGTCCCAGGAACCCTCAGGAACAGCTCTTCTAGGGGCACAGACATCCCAATACACACATTTCTCATGGAAGCTTTTTGGGGTGCAGAGTGAGTTACCAGGATCCTGAACTTAGAATGGAATCCCACCCCCTTGTTCATCACGGTACCTGGCAATAAATTGCTGTCATTTGTCCCTGGACATGCACAGGGGAGCTGACTGCTGTGGGGGTCACTGCAGGACTAGAATCTTCTGGTGTCTGCTCTGTGACCACAGAAACCCAGGGGGATTTCTCAACGGGAGAACCTGGAGACCATGCCTGCAAGGACCACCCTCATGGGATGGCCAAGGAGCTCGTGGTACCCAGGTCACCAAGTGACGAAGTTGTGAGGTTGCCTGGGGTATCCTGGGGGCATGTAGATTTCTGAGGTCAGCACGTGGGCCCAGCACTGCTGGATGGTCTGCACAAAGAGGGGCCTGCCCTCCTGATGATGGCTCTTAACACCTGCAGGGAAACTGCTCCCAGGGCTCCTGGAGGTCCATATTGAGAGTGTCCTGCCAGCCTTGTGGGGTCACCTTCCCCTGATGCAGAAGCAGACCTCTCTCCCTTGAGGCCCAGGGGACACCTGGCTCAGGTGCCACCTGTGTGCCCTGGACACGCAGAGCCCCAGAGCTCTGGCACAGCCTGGGGTGTGGTGGTGTCCGGGCAAGAAAGGCCCTGGGAAGGGGGTCATTCATGGGCAGAGGCCACTCTGCAGGGATGCTGGACCTGGCAGCAATGCACTGCTTCAGTACTCCCTTGGGTTGGGTCTCCAACCTGTGGGATGGAAGGACCACTCCTTCCTGTGGTGCAGTCGGGGGAACTAGATCCATCGTCAAGGTCAGCCCTGAAAATGGAGGCTGCGCTACCTCCATTCCTGGAAAGAAAATCAGTCCCCTCCAGTCCAGGTGATTCAGAAAGTCATTCAGCAATGTTCGGGGCCTCCACTTTAGGCTTTGAATTAGAGCTGAGCGGCTTAGGAGGCCAGATCCCTGTCCGTGGCTCCAGGAGCAGGCTTTCTGCTGGGGGACAGGATCCTCACAAACACCTGTGTCTTTGTGGGACACTCCCCTCTGACAAGCTGGGAGGCAGGGTGCAGTTGTGGGAAATCGTGTTTACATGAGCAGAGGGCCACCATGTGGTGGGGGCACAGGAGACTGTGAGAATGAGTCCCACAGCCTTTCTGGAATCAAAAAACTGGCAAATGTGAAAAAGTGCATAATTTGTTTTATTGAACAGGCTGCTTATGTACGTTTGGAGGACCAGGTTCAAGGACTCAGCATCCCTCCAGGACAATAGCCTCAAGAGAAGAACAGACAGAGCAGGAGGAGATCTGGGGTTTCTCCCAGGAATGAGGTGGAACAGGGATTTCTGCAGATTTGCAAGGAGTCCCCGACCACTGAGCATGGGGTTACAGCCCCACGAGCCCCTGTCATGTTTGGCTTGGGCTCTGGTTCTGGCCTGCTCATGTATTCTTCCAGCAGAGTTCCAGAAACTCAGAGGGTGGAATTAGAGGGGCTGCGTTTGGAACCTAGTGAGGAGTTGGAGGGTCCTTTATATTGAGTCCCTTCATCCTAATCACCGTAGCTGAAGCCCAACACCCCCCAGGCCCCCATGGTTGCCGTGGAGGGAGAACAAGCCTGGCAGGCGACCTAGGGGTCCCACTACTGTGTCCTTCCCTTGTCTTCGTTCCCTTTCACCCCGGAAGGTGTGATTGTCTCGTGTCATGGTGGCCTCCACAATGTCCCTCCCAGTAATCTCTCTTCTCCATCAGGTGGGGTTCCCAACCCCGCTCAGCCTTCTCTGCATGGATGCTGAAGGACCAGGCCCACCTGAAGTTCTGAGCTCGAGCAGTAAGGTGGAAACAAAGAAACCAATGGAAAAAAGAAGCAAGTGATTGTGGCAAAGCTCCCCACCACAGAGAAGCTGCCCTGAGTGGAAGGGAGAGTGTGGGCATGCCCGTTTGTTTCCTATCTCCCAGTGCTCTTAGCTTTCTTATTGCCTACCTGCATGGTTACAACAAAATGATCTGCAAAACTGAAAATATTTACTCTCTCGCTTTTACAGAAAAGGCTGGCCAGCCTCTGGTCCGGTACCAGGCAAGAGATTGGAGTTCCTTTCCAGTTTGGAAACATCTTGGCAGGCCCAGGTTTGCAAAGGTCTTTAAGAGTAGTTACGGAGTTTTGCTTTTAAACTTTTTTACGGCTCTATATACTTGTGAGATGTGGTTGTGATGTATAATTCTGAGTCGGGATTTTCTCAAACTGTTTCTCACTTCTTATACCAGACATTCCTAAATTCCAAGTGGAACTGCATATTAAGGAAGCCATGGAATTTAGCAAAAGGATACAGATCTCATTTCCTTTTAAGCATCGATGTACCTCCATCATGGCAGTATTTGTTATGTGTTATTGATAGGGGAACTAAGTAGTAAACAGATTAATAGAAAATAGGGGATTTTAGGTACACAGGTTCATCTTTTCAACATTGTTTGTAATATTTGCAGTTTAAGATGACCATTCCTGAGAAACAGGCAGCCTCTTAGAATGAAATAGCATTTCCTCTGAACCATAATTAATTTTTATTTTGTAGACAGCAGGAAGGGTAATAACACGTCACACATTTGGGGACGTCAAAGAGAAAATGTAACTTTCTGGGAGCGCACTCCCCCGCCTCCCCCTGCCCTTTTTACTGTCCCATTCTCCCTGGAAGGCTCTTTCTTATCTTCTGCTCATGGCTCCAGTAACTCTTTCTTCCTCCTTGTTCCTCAGCTGGTAAGGTTAGTTTTCTACTTTGAACAAGCAAACAAGCCAACAGAAGAGAAATTTCACAAGCAACTCCCAGCACATCCGCTCGCCTTCTGATGTCTGTGACCTCACTCTCGGTGCCCCACCGCTTATTAAAAGTGGCATCGAAAGCCAGTTCCTCCAAAAGTCCCCGAGGCCCCATCCCTCCCATCTTCTCTGGGTTGTCACTCCCAAAACCATCCTCTCTTTCACTGCCTCATCTATTTTGTTCTCCTGCTAGTTGGCACCATCAGTATATAAACGTCCATCCTCTTAAACCAACAGCACTCCTTGACCCTAATTCACCCCCACCAATTGCCACCCTGTGTCTTTGCAGCAAATCTTTAAGGAGTTGTTTAAACTCACTGTCTGCATCTTCTCTTGAGCCATCCCCTTTTACACCCATTCTGGCTTTTCGCCTGATCCCTCGCTCTATGGAAACTGCCCTGTCAAGGCCATCAGTGACCCCATGTTGCTAAATATAGTGGTCAATTTTGACTCCTCATCATGCTTGGCCCCTCGGCAGCATTTGACCCAGCTCTTCCATCCCTCCTACCCCGTGTTCCTGCTTCACTCAACCCCCAGCCCATCTCTCTGTCTGTTTCTGCTTTTGGCCTGCTGGCTGGTCCTTTGCCAATGTCTCCTGTTTTTTCCAAACATATACTGTGGGTGTTCCCCAGGGTGGGTTCCTGGGCCTCTCCTCTCTCTCTCTGCTATTCCTTTGGTGGAAGCAACCCAGCCTTGGAAATTGGCATGCCATCAATTTCTCGATTTCTCCAAAATTCCCTGATTTCCCCTTTCCATCTGAGCCTTTATCCCTGAGACTCACATCACATTCTTTTCCTTTCATTCATCTTGCTTTCACATTCATACATATGTTCTACTATGAAATTACTTTTCCAAATTTTGAATCAGTACATATATATCATGTAAAATGCTCAAATATGTATTATTTCCACTAAGATGCTAATTCTACCTTAGAACATTTCTGCACTTCTGTATTTATGTGAATAAAGCGAATAGTATTTCTACAAGCCTCATAGTTAAACACTGTTAGTTTGGGGCTATTATGTAACATGAAATAATGGTACATCAACATAGTCGTTTTTCATTTATTTTTATGTAACACCGAGATGAGGTTTTTGCCCTGAAGACTGGTTTTATTGAAATTTTACCTACGTTACGGACAGTCAGTTTATGTGAAAGCCCTCATTTCTCCCCTTTTTGATATATGCTCCATTTGGCTATATATAACATATAACTTGGCATGAAACAAAATTCCCAAATCATTCACATAATACAATTAATATGTTTAATTATATTTTTTAAATGTTAAAAAGAAAAAGAAAACAGATTCCTCTACCTACTAGGCACTTCTGTGGCAATATGTAACACACCCCTTAACCATGACATTGAAGAACTGAGCTGATACCAGCCCCTTTCCACCTGCTCAGCCCCACCTTTTCCCATCCCCTTTCCCATCCGGAGAGGACATCCCTCCCATTGTCCAGGCCCAGATGTTGGAACCATGTCCTTTCTCTCTCTTTCTTTTACACTCACAGACAGCAAATCCAGCTTGTTAGAAAATTCTGGATATTCTGTCTTAATTAAATACCTGCTCTCTGCTCCCCGCCCTCCTAAGAGCCACCTTCAGCCTTTCCTGGATACCAATAGCCTTCTGTTTCCATCTTTGCTTTCCTACAATCTCTCATCCACACAGAGTCAGAGGGAGCCTGTAAAAACATACATTGGGGGTGGTGGGTGTTGCTCAGTGGTAGGGCGCATGCTTAGCATGCTTGAGATCCTGGGTTCAATCACCAGCACATTTCATTAAAATAAATAAATTACTTCCCCCCAAAAAACACAAACACAAAAGCATAAGTTGGACTACATCACCCCTCCCCTCAAAACTCACTAAACGGGTCACCATGTCATTAGGAGCCAAAGTCGTCACAAAGGCCTCAGGACCCGGCGTGCTCTGCCTCTCTGCCCACACTCTCCCCCTCACTCTGGGGGCCTCTGGCTCCGGCTCTTCCTTCTTCCTCCGGATCTATTCTGCTTCAAGTTCATTACTCCGTGAGATCTGCCAGGATTGCCTTATTCTCTCCTGCCTGCCTCCCACCCCACCACCATCACCCGAGTTTGCTCATATCACTCTTTTTTAAAAATTTATCCAAACTCTTGCTACCCCAACATGCTGCCTGTTTCCTCTGCTAAAATTCTGAGCCCCCAGTGATGGGGAGTCATGTCTATTTTGTTGACTGATAAAGCCCGAGAGCCTTGGGAACGGTCTAGTTAGGAGATTCCCGTATGTAGTAGGAGCTTATACACATTTGCTGAATGAATGTAGATGCCCTGGTCCAATCCGATGGAGCACTTCTGTGACGTGCTCAAAGAATAACTCTCCTTTCCACCTGAGAGGGGGTGACAACTTCCCTGGTGATTAAAGGCAAGAATTTTTTGCTTTATGCTGTTAACCTTAGGCGGGGAGACTGGGGGATCTTCATATATATTTTTAAATTTGGTTCACTCTGCAGTTGGTCTTTGGTCTCTGTATAATTTTGAGAAACTCTTTATGAGTGATCATTCTTTGATCAGATTGAACAGGTTCCAGGGGGAAGGACCAAGCCTGTCCCATCAGCCATTCTATGTGTCTTGTCCTGGGACCCAGTGGATGCTCAGCATGTAAGTGAACCGACAGGAGTGAGTGAAGAGATGGGAGCATCTCATTATTGTGGCGGATCTCTGTCCAATGCCTTGAGATTTGGGGAAGGGTTTACGAGTGCAGAAGGGAGAGCTCAGGTCCTCTGTGCTTTTCCTGAGTGCCCTGGCCTTACCCATTCCCCCAGCCCCCTCTGGGCAGCCAAGCCAAGGAGCTGGGCCACCAGGGGTTGTGCTGATCAATAATCCACCTTCACCCCAATTCCGGGGGTAGGTACACATGGTTGTAGACACTGGAGTCAGGTCCTTGGAGGAATTCCTCACCGAACTATGTTTTGGACCTTTTATTTTTCTCTAGAACCTCCAGCTGAAGAAGATTGTTTTAGACACATGAAAGTTGAGGACACCTTCTGTCCCCTCACAACCCAGGTGGGGCTGGGAGTCTGCTGTTTCTATAGCCGGTGGGCTCGTGTTGATTTGGGCATCCCTGTGCCTGAATTCCTGCAGTACACTCGGTGGTAAGGTTGGGGGTGCCTGGCAGGGAGGGAAGCGGGTTGGGAGACTGTACAGCTGGGCTGATGTTAACCTGGGGTGAGCGGGAGCTTGCTGATGCATGGCATCTCGGGGCAGGGAACTCTCCACACTCAAGAGGGGTTCCCACTCACGCAGGGTCCCTTTGATCAGGGTGCTGGGCTGTCAGGGGACCACAGGGGTCCCAGTGAGGATTAGGGTGCCTTCAGGCAATGGGAAGTGTGGGGTCCAGTGGCAATTGAATTAACTGTGCACCCAAACCCAGCCCCCACCTCTTTCAGCCTGTTTCCTAATCTGCAAAACTGGAATGTTATTAAACATCTCACGGGGTCATTGATGGGCTGGGACAGACTAGACAGTCAGGAGCTGGAATTCCTCTGTCCCCTGATTGTTTGCCTTCTTTCTGACTATTTGCTCTCACAAGCTCAGTCTCTCTGTCTCTCGCTCTTTCACTTCTAAGTGTCTCTCATGCTCTGGTTTCATTTGATTTCCAACCACCGCCCCTCCCCTCCGCCAAACTCCAGATGAGTGAACTTGATTTCTATGTGTCAGTTCCAAATTCCCAGGAAAGATGCTCTGTCACCTCTGGATCTGCTGTCCAACCCATGAGTTGTGGCCAGATGAGCGAGTCCTTCTGGGACCAGCAGAGGGTCTCTGCCGAGCCCCCAGCCACCACTGTGGGAGCACATAGCTCTCCGTGGAGGAAGTACTGGCTGTGACCTTGTGTCACTAAGTGTGAATTTATGTCTTCTCTTGAACCACCTTCATCCTCCTAAACAAAGATGAAAATTAAACACTCCCGGGATTTGTGTCATGGAACACTCAGGTTGGGGGCTAATGGGGCTGGAATTTCTGCTGTATTTAAGGGGCTACACTGAATCCCCAACGAGAGCCTACAAAGGGAACAGCACCGGCCCCACCCAGCACTTAGGGCGCTGAGTCTGCGTGACGGTGAGCCAGGCTTCTGACCACAGCTCAGGGGTCTGGTCTGACCAATTAGCCTTTGAAACCAACCAGCTTTGGATTCCTCAATCCCACCCTGAGGTTTTACCTGAACCATCAGCTTCTGTATCTCTGAAGACAGATGCTGAGGACCCTTCACGTAAGCCGTTCGCACAGCCCTGTTCAGGCCTTTGTGCTGCACGGTCTGCCCGGCGAGCTGACCGAGGTTGGTATTTTACTGATGTTAGAAGTAGTCTGGTTTCCCGATGTACTGTTTCACTGAACAAGCAACAGAAGCCACTTCTCGCTGATAAAAGCAGAAAAGGGACATAATGAAAAGATACTGGGAGGGTGTGTGGAGTGGCCAGGACCGGAGCCAACCCAGGAGCTGTAGGAGGTGTTAGGGAGCCCCAGGCACCAGGCTGGGAGGGGTGCTACCGGGCCCCCTGCCACCCCAGAAGGGACCCCCCTCCACCCGACCCTCCACCTCACTCACTGCAGGTTCATGTCCCGGCAGGGCCAGGTCACACTGAAGCCACCAGCACACACCTCAGTTGGGGAGCTGGCCCCGTCTGAGCTGCGGGCGTGCCTGGTGTGGGGAGAGGCCCAGTTAGAGGAAGGCAGTTCCCCTACTGTTCCGAGTTAAGGTGCAAGTCAGTGCCCATCACTCAGGAGAGCCAGGCTGGATGGACCTCATTGTGGTGACTAGGCTGTCTGAGTTCACTTATTACTTTCTACGTTTGAAGGCCCTGGAGGGAGAAAAAGTGAAGGTTCTAGTACTTATTTTGTGTTTCCCACGTACCAGGTGTGGTAAACAAGCCACTTCAGACAAGGCCCGGAGCAACCACGTAAATAGGCCACGGAGCAAGTCGTGCAGTCAGGCCTCTGTGGTCCCGAAACCCGTGTCCCCATCGGCTCCATAGTTACCAGTGGAAACTAGGGGGATTTATGGGACTGTGTGCTCCTGTGAGGGCTGGGATATGTGTGTTTAAGTCCACATCTTCAGAAACTCGGCTAGAACCACAGCCACTGATTGCACGGTGGCAGAGGAAGGGAGGATTCCAGCCTCTGGTCCAGCTCGTGTGGAGCTCAGAAGTTCTTCCTCCTGTCCTGAAAATAACACCAAATCTGAGGGAGCTGCAAACCCACTGCTCTTCTTAGATCCCAGAAGACTGAGGGGGAAAGCTGCTTCCAACCAAGAGAGGTTGCAAAGGGAACAGCGGGCAGGCTTGGAGAGTCACAGCTCCCAAGGCAGAACCTGCTTTTGTAAGAACCCCGGGGGCAGGCAGATTTAACAGGTCCCTGAGGCCAGCAGGAGTCTCAGTGTGGGGAAATCAGAGTGTGACAACTAAAGGGGGCCAGTCAGAGGGGCCCCATGCTCTTTTTCATGTATTTTACATCCAGGACCGTGTCCTGTTCTCAGAATGAAGGTCAGAGGATAACTCCTCATGCTTCCTGCCTGGAGAGGAGAAAATAACTGTATTGAAATACACCCAGAACATTCTGTTTCACTGGGGGAAGTTGTTTTTTGTTTGTTTTTTTAATGAGAAATTATTTTACCAGAGCCTAACCAACCTGGGAGAAGGGAAATCCCTTCTGTTTCACCCAAATTGGGGTGGGGGGAAAGAGACACACTTGTGGAGGTCACAGCTCAGGGCACAGGCTCAATGAGAACTAATCACAGGACTGCAGATGCCCTGCTCTGTCCCGCTCCCCCAACACCTTACCTCCATGTCAGTAGGGCCCGTGTGTAATAACAGGAATAATACTAACAGAAGTAAATGTCTCAGGAGTGTCTAGGGAAAACCCAAAGACAGCGGGGAGATGAAAACAAGGACACACAGGCTGTTTTAGCCTCTCACACCAATAGCTGTAGCAAACTACACACAGCCCAGCCCCAGTAGATAAACAGACAACCTCACAGAAGAAATTATTTATTTTGGTTCTCTTACCCAGTGCATTCCATGGTGCATCCTCGCCTAGAATTGAGTGGAAGCAAGTCCATCTCAGAAGGGACATAACTGAAGAGGGATGGCTTCCCAGACTCTGAAGGGCAGAGAGAGCACCAGCCTGGGTTAGAGAAAGGTGAGGGGTGGGGTAGGGTGTGGGCTGCCTTCTTCCCCATATAAGGAACCTTCCTGAGGCCAGCACAGTAGGAGGGAGGGCCATGGGGTGGAAGCAGCCAGACTTCATCCTGAGAACTGTTGGGATGCCTCAAAGGGACCATTCAGGTGCCCAAACTGGGCCCTGATTGAGGGAGCCAGTCGGTCTGACTCAGAGCCCAGGACTGAGGTGGGCTCACAGCAGGCCGGTATTACTTGGCCGGATCCATTTCACTTCTCCGAAGCCCTGTGTAAAACATGAAGCGTGGACGGCCTGGTGAGCACAGCTCTGCCCTCAAGACCGGTTTCAACTCCTCTCTTCCCAGAGAACAGCATCTCTGAACCCATCCTGGGTGACCTCACAGAGATCACCCTAGTGGCCCAGGCTAGTGACCGGGAACATGTACCTTCCTGCAGGCAACCCCTGACGTCCACTGATGCATCATATACTGGCAAAGAGTGAGTCACTGTGCATTGGTCTAACAGCAGAGACTCTGCCAAAGGCCCAAGAGGTGGTGTGTGGGACATGCAGGGGTGCAGGTGTGTAAGCAGTGCAAAAGTGTAACTGGTGACAGGGGTGCAGGGGCTGTGGAGGGCGCAGGCATTTCAGGGGATGTGGGGGTGGAGGGATGCAGAATTGCAGAGAGTAGCAGGGGTGCAGAGGTGCAGGGAGTGTAGGGATGCAGGGAGGTGCTCAGGGACCTGGCCAGGATAAGAAGGCAAGTGCACATCCTTGCAGTCAGCCTGACCCCGGTAGGCTATTGCAATGCTTTTGGGCTGCGGCGGCGGCGGTGGCGGTTGGGAGGCTGCCCGGGCAAGCCGATCGATTTCTTCTCTTCCCTGCAGCCTGGCCTGGGGTGGGGCTTGGCCGCCGGAGATTCGCCAGATGTTGCACTCCAGGTAAGCTTGCTCCTGGTAGGTGGGGCGGTTAGGTCAGAAGGCAGTGGCAGCGGCAGAGGGGCGGAGCGGGTCTACCCCTGGTGAACGGGTGGAATAGCTGCCTTGTCCCGGCTGCTGGGCCTGGGAGCGGCCTCTTCTTCCCCAGGTCGCCGGACACTCCTGTCCCACTCAGCTTGCTGAGTGCGGAGTGGGGGCGGGGCCGTTAAGGTGCGGGACCCACGGGGGGAGGGAGGCTGCCGCGGGGGAGCCGATCAATTCGCTCCGCTCTCCCCAGAGGCGGAGCCAGGGGCGGCTTCTGCTGCCCTAGAGGCGGGACGCGGGTCTCCAGATGAACTTGCTCCTGGGAGGCGGCGGCGGAGGCGGCAGGGGCAGGGGATGTGTTCCAGGGAGTTGCTCCATTTCTTCTCTCCCCCACGGCCTGGCTTGGGGGCGATGTCTGCCGCCGGAGATTTGCCTCAGGTCCGACTCCAGGTGAGCTTGCTCCTGGGAGATGGGTGCGGTGCGGTCAGGGGGCTGGTAAGTTGGTGGCTGCAGGCATAGGGAGGCTGCCCCGGAGGAGACTGTGGATTAGCTCCATGTCTGCACCGCGTGGCCTGAAGGCGGCCTCTGCTGCTCCAGGTCCGGGGACACCCCTGTCCCACTTTGCCTGCTGGGGGCGGGAGGCAGGGTAGTCAGGGTGCAGGGGTGGCGGTGGTCGGGGGCCTGCAGCGGGGGAGCGGACCATTTGCTCCCATCTTCCCCGCGTCTTGTCCTGGGGGCGGTCGCTGTTGCCCTGTGTTACGAGACGCGTGTATCCTAGTCGGCCTGACCCCGGGAGTTGGACTTGGTACTTTGGGGGTGGTGGCAGCAGCGGCAGGTTTTCCCATGGAACTTGTCCATTTGCTCCCACTTCCCCCCATGGTTTGCCCTGGGGGCGGTCCCTGTTGTCCC
Source organism: Vicugna pacos (assembly GCF_048564905.1). Classification (NCBI taxonomy): domain Eukaryota; kingdom Metazoa; phylum Chordata; class Mammalia; order Artiodactyla; family Camelidae; genus Vicugna; species Vicugna pacos. Next base: position 70,847,023 of record NW_027328740.1, on the reverse strand, counting down.
AAGTTCGTCGGACGTCCATCTCCAGGTCAGCCTGCTCCCTAGAGGAGGCCACTGTGAGGTCATGGGCAAGAGTGGTGGCTGCTGCGGGGGTAGGGGCTGCCTTGGGGAGCTGGTGGATTGGCTCCCGTCTCCCCGATGGCCTGGTGTGGGAGTGGCCTCTCCTGCCCCAGGTCACCAGACGCACCTGTCCCACTCAGCCTGCTGGGGGAGGGGCGCCCTGGGCGGTGCCTTTAAGGTGCGGGGGTGGCGATGGCGGGGGTAGAAGACCTGCAGCGCGGAGCCTGTCAATTTGCTCTCCTCTTCCCCGTGACCAATCCTGGGGGCGTCCTCTGCTGCCCAAGAAGCCGGATGCCCGTCTCCAGGTCAGCTTGCTCCTGGGAGACGGGCCCGATGTGGTCGAGGGGCAGAGGCAGTTGCGACGGCCGGCTGCCCCGCCTAATGGGGCCACTTCTTCTCCTCTCCCCTGACCTGGCCTGGGGACGTCCTCTCTGGCGCAAGATTCGCCTGACACCCCACACCTGGTCTGATTGCTCCTGGAAGGTGGGCGCGGTGAGATCAGGAGGTGGAGAGGACAGGGGCTGCCCCTGGAGAGCTGGAGGATAAGCTCCAATCTCTCTGCAGGCCTGACGTGGGGGCGGCCTCTGCTGCCCCTCGTTCCCAGGTCACACTTCTTCGGGTCATATTTCCCCGGGGTTGCGGTAGGGTGCGGGGGCGTCGGGGTGTTGGCGGGGGTATGGAGCCTGTCGCTTGGGAGCTGGGGGTTTAGCGCCCATCTTTTCCGCAGATTGGCCTGTGGGCAGCCTCTGTTGCTCCAGATCGCAAAGCAATTTCCCTGACAGCTTAGCCACCAGAGGTGGGCAGGATGGGCTGAGAGGGCTGAGGCAGCCGCCAAGGCAGCGACGGAGGGGGCTGTCCCTGGCCAGCTGGTCAATTTGTTCCCATCTCAACCTTTGCTGCCCCAGTTTCGCAGAACGCCCTTCTCCAGTTTATTCTTCTCCAGGGAGGTGGGCGCAGTGCATGCAGCCCGAGGTCTGGGCTCTCCCTTGGGAGGGGCAGAACTCTCTTGTTCTCCTTTGTCTTTATTCTTCAGCGAAGTGGTTACTGGACGCAATTCTTAATTCTGAGAAAGTGTAGCCTGTGTTATGGAAGAGCTGCTGGACAGTGAGGTTTCTGGGTGGATTTTCACATCAGCTGATGCCCCAGGCAGGCAGGAAAGCTATTACTCAGAGCTTCTTAGTCTGGGGTTGGGGATGGCCCCGCCATCCTCGCCATGCTTTTTAAAAATGTGTTACTCCCCTCTTTTTCCTAGGTGACATTTTAGGTTATTGGGTCTCAGATTGCTGGCACACTCATCCCTGTTCTCAGACATCTTTTAAACTTGGGTGAAGTGATAAGTAGGGGAAGATGATTTACTGAAAGGTAAGAATACTTAAATTCGCATTAAAGCTACATTCTGTCAATCTTTCTAAAATGATTTTCCTCTGATTCTAAATCCACGACCTAGTGAATGTTGTACTCCTGTGTAAATTATTGATCTTCACATCACATTTGTTGAGTGGTCAACGAGATTTGTTAATTAGATTATTCCTGAAAGGAAAAGTTCAGGCTTTTCAGAATTCCTTGTCTGATGTCACCCAGGCAGTCACAGTAGAAGACAGAGCTGATATAAAAATCCCTCAGCTGCCTGAACTGCAAAGCTTCTGGGATTACTGATCCCTGAAATGCAGGTGACTCTTGATCATAATCTGCGGGATGGTTTAAATGATCAGATTCTTCCAGTCCTATAAATGGGTTCCGTGGCCCCAGCCCCGGGAGAACTGGACATAAGGGCCATATCGTGTGTGGTGGGATGGGAAGGCAAGGTGTAAGAGCTGGAATCACTGAGATTCCACACTCGCTAAACACAGACTCCAGAGCCTAATTGTTGTCAGGTTCTGTTCTGGATTTGAGAGTGTGTTCATACATGATTCTTGCCCTTCTGGAGTCACTGCCTGGGTGGAAGTAACCTTTACATAGATCTGTGGAGGATGACATTTAAGTAGATGGGCTGTTATGGTTCTCAATGTGCCCAGGCTTGCTCTTCCAGGCACTCGTGGGACTAACGCGAGTCATGTTATTCACTCATTCACTGATTTATTACCCTTGAATTGATCACTCGTCCCACAGTAAGTGAAACAAGGTAACAGGAAGCTGAGTTTTGTCCCCTCTCCTATCACTGATTGTTTTTCAGTCGGGCGCCCTGCGTATGCATTGTGAAACGGTGGTATTTCGTGCCCAATGGGGCAGCACTGTCAGTTCTGAGAATCAGGGGAGACACATGGGTAGGACAGCACCCTGACACACATGGCACCCCCCATCCCGTGAGACAGAATTGTCGATGCTCAGGTGACCCGATGTAGACTGCGGTGCTAAACCTGAGCATGTTTAGTTATCCTGGTGGCTATGAAAATACAGACTACCAGTCGCTACCTCTGGAGACTCTGAGGGTGTGCACCCCAGGATTCTGCATTTTAAGAAGCACTTTAACGAATCCTGATGAAGAGATCTGAGTGTCCCACGGAGAAACACTGGTGTGCGAGGCACCAATATTGAGGATTCTCAGGGAACGATGTCTTTTTAGGATGGTCCATGGGCCCTCACTTTAGACTTTTGCCTTGGGTTTAATTGTATGTGTTCAGAAGTGATGTCTTTCAATTCCAGTGCATGTCAGCATGCTCTGTGCAGGGATTTACTCTCAGTAGATGGCAAAAACTATGATTCTTCAGGTCACCGAGCTACACTGTGAACGATATTTTATTTTGGTTTTCTTTGTAGCAATGCAGAGTCTCCCGAGAAGAGAGTTAGACTCAACAGCTTTGTGTCAGACTTTGGAAGACCGCTGCTGCCCAAGGTGTTCTCTGGCAGTGCAATGACGAATCTAGGTCCCTCTTTCACTGCTACATCAATGAAGTGGACCACTTGGACAAGGCCAAAGCTGGTATCCCTACCATAGCCCTTTACAATGTTATTCGGCTCCAGGAAGCCATCAGATGCAGCAGGTGGCCAGAGGAGGAGCCGAACAGACTCATGAAATGTGACATCCCCAACTTTATCAACACGGACCAGAACTCTGCCTTTGTGGAAGATGATTTCCTGATTTTGTAACTACCGATTGTTCTAGAAAATAAGCCAGTTGCCCAGAACTCACACAAAGACTTGAATTGAGAAACGTGCTTTCTCAGGTATCTTTCTGAAGATGTGAAGTCTGTCTTTGTATGGAAGGAAGTCCCCTTTCACAAAACTGAATGTGTTTGTGTCTGAGAGAGGGAAATGGAGACAGAAAGACGAAGAAGCAGAAGAGAGCCCCCTCAGAAGAGATCTAGTTAAGGTGAGTTTTTATGCCTTTAAAAAACATTTGGGGTTTTAGGGGGAACAAAGTATTTACACTGTCTTATTCTCCTCATTGGAAACCTTGGCCCCGTCGTCAGAGTCAGCGGCCTTGAACGGGGGTTGCACGCTGCGTTTCATCTGGCACTGCCACTTCCACGCTCTGCCTTTAGCACGTTGCTTTGCCTGTCAGGGTTGCCACCCTTTTAACTGTAAGGTGAGGAGTCTGGAGTAGATGATCCACCCCAGCTCTGCTGTTTTGCAAATTTCTGATTTCGTATTCGGATGAGTCTGGGATACACCCAGAGCAGTATAAACCAGGCCCTACCTCCTGCCTATTGCTGGGGCATCCCTCAGGTCTGTGCCTTCTACTCAACCCTTTACTGAGCCCAGCTTTTGTCAGGAGCCCAAGTGCCTACCGGGATGGCAGGGGACTTGTCTTTCGTGGTCACGGTGGCCAAGAATTCTATTGGTGTGCTGAAACAACTCTTCTGAGATCCTCCACCCACCCCTGCTCAAACCTAATGACAGCACTACGGTTCCTTTCCTAGGAGGAGAATCAATCCATGGTGCATTTTATGACAATCCTGTCCCCAGGGATGCACGGAAGTTTATCAGCTGAGTGAGGGGAGGTGCCTCTGTGTCCCTGTATCTCTGTCTGCTGACAGTTCGCTGCCACCGGCTACTGAACAAGAAAAGTGCTATTCACCATGTTGTGTGTTTTCCAAATGTGTAGGTGATGGTCTTGTGGCTCGTGCGTGGGCTTTGATTTGGGATGGTGAAGGGCTTATAAATACCTCATCAACATGTATTCGAGGTGGCCTGGTGCCACACAGATTTGATTCATGAAGGCATCAAGCCTGCACACTGGTTTGGAAACAACTTGGTTTTGATCATTCACACTGCGTGCATGACTCGCTGCTAATCTCTGGGTGGTTTTTTCATTTCAGATTTATTCACCCCATGTCTTGCTTAAGCTGAAAAATACATTTATTTCACCAGAATATTCTCTGATTCTTTGTTTACACACATCCAGTTTTTTTAATTCCTTTAAAAATGATTCTGTGTTTATAATGCCTCCTAATTTCTATCATCTCTATGTTGCCAGTGGCCTGAGACATGCACCAGATTTGATGCCGGAACAGTTCCACCAAAAGAAATCCCTTTGCCGTAATATCTTTTGAGGAAAATATTATTCTTTAAGGCTCTAACAGTAAATCGTAGAAGAAAGCATGGAACATTTCTTGTAGTTAATACATGTTCATGCGAAAAGAAATGATATTTTCATTAAACAATGTTGATTTTAATAACTTTTACAAATGTGAACATTATTATTCATAATTTAAGTAACCAGATAAAACCACAGTTATTTATTATGAAGATTGAAAACTATTTACACGGTCTCTTAATTAGAAGTAGCTTTATTAGAAGACTGAAGGGTATTTAAAAGATGGAAAAATACCCATGATGACACCATCATTTTTATTAACTAAATATCAAGAACTGTGCAGGGATAAGATTTAACCCTCTGCAAACTGCCAAGTTAGCATGAGGTAGTTTGTGGATGCTGCCAGAGGACAGGACACTCCCCCAGGATCAGAGACAAAGGACTTCCTGCCAGCACAGCAGGCAGCCTGTGGTTCAAGTTCATATTGGTTCCTGAGTTCCTTTCCTATTGCTGTTGTAACAAAGGACCACAGACTCAGTGGCTTAAAGCAATACACATTCATCTTCTCACTGTTCTAGGGTGCAGTAGTGCAAAGTCAATGTCAGTGGGCTAAAACCAACGAGTGGCCAAGGCTAAGTTCCACACCGAGGCTCTTGGGAGGGATTCGTCATCCTACCTTTCCCAGCTTGCAGAGGTGCTCACACTCCTTGGCCCAGGGCCCTGTGTCACTGTGACCTCTGCTGCCACTTTACATCTCTGTCTCTGACTATATAGATATAGAGGAAGAGTCTTCTACATCTGGTATGGACCCTTTTTCCTACATGGACATTGTATCCCTATTTATGTGCAGATGAAAACCCCTTCCCTCCAGGGTGCGGTGGCATCAGCTCACAAGATGACCACTCTGGGCTTTAAGTGTCCTCTTTGTATTGTCATCAGGGAACTTCTCTCTCCATAGTTAGCTCTGTGTTAATTTGTTGTTATATTTTACCCAGAATTACTGAAAGTTTTACTTAAAAGGGATCCTAATTAGCTCTGTTTACCTGTTTCCAGAGCTGAAAGCTTCAGTTCTAGAGTATCAGTTTGACTTTTCCTAAAAATACATTCCAGTATATTTCTCTGGTGAAAGTCTCTACCCTGTTATCTATTGTCCCATCATTTCCTTATTTTCTTGAATATATTAAAAGTATTTTATAGCCTTTATTGGTAACTCTGATGCCTACATCACCTGGGGTTTGCATCCTTTGTCTAATGCTCCTTATTCTCATGTTATCTGTCATATAGTCTGGACATGTTGCATGTCTAGAAATTCTTTATTACATGGCAGACATTGCAAATGAAAAATCCATGTTATCTTCCGTGAGAGCTTTTCTACCTTCCCGTTAGGCAGACAGTGTGAGGGACTGATCATGTCACTCCAATCAGGCGCTGAGGTGGATCAGGACTAAAGTGCCTTTTTTCTTAAAACAGCTTTGAGGTATACTTGGCAAAATAATTTTCACACGTTTAAAGTGTACAGCTTAATACGTTTTGACGTAAGTATATCCCCAAGGAACCATGACCACACTCAAGACAGTGAACATACCCATCACCCACAAAGCTTCTCTCCTGACTTTTGTTGTCCCTCCCTCCCTCCCCGTCTCTTCCCCTGGGAACCATTGATCTGCTTTCTATCACAAAATAGTGGTTTGCATTTTCAAGATCCTTATATGAATGGATTCATGCAGTATCTACTCTATGTTGTCTGACTTCTTTCATTCAGTGTAATTATTTTTTTGAGAATCATCTGTGTTGCTGTATTAATAGCTTGTTTGTCTTATAGTAGAGTATTGTTTAGTGCTGAGTTTTTACTGAAGAGTTTATTGTGAGCAGTGTTTGTATAGACCATCATTTCTTTCTGCATTTACTTCTTGATGGATGCATGGGTTATTTACAACTTGTGCTATTATAAATAAAATAGCAGTGAATGTTTGGTTATAAGTCTTTGTATGGACATATGCTTTTCCTTTCTAAAGCACCAGATGAGGAATGTCTGGATTATATGGTACACAGGTGTTTACCTTTTTAAAAGAATCTGTTAAAGACTTTTCCAAAATGGTTGTACTATTGTAAATTCCTCGTGGTGTGTATCAGTTCTGGTTGCTCTACTTCCTTGCCAGCACCTTGTAAGGTCAGTCTTTCTAACTGTATTCATTCTAGTATGTATGTGAACTAGTATCTCACTGTGGTTTTTAAAAGCATTTCTCTAATGACTAATGACACCTTTAATCAGCATCTTTTCATATGCTTATTATCCATCTGGATATCTTTACTGAAGTGTGTTTTCTGGCCTCATTCATTCAGGTGTTTGAATTATTATTGAATTTTGAGACCTCTTTATTCTGGATCAGATACAAAGAGAGACCTTTATCAGATATATGATCTGCAAATAGCTTCTGTCTATGGCTTGTCTTTTCATTTGCTTAGCAGTGTTTAGAAGAGCATTGAAGAGTCTTCATGTTCATAAAGTTCACTCTATCAGTTTCTTTTTAAAATAGATGATACTTTTGGTGTCATAGCAAAGAAAAATTTGCCAAACCCAAGGCCATAAACCTTAAGCCTATGCTTGTTCTCCTAGCTGTTTTATAGTTTTAGATTTCCTATTAAGATCTATGATCCATTTTGAGGTAAATTTTGTATATTTTGTGAGGTGTGGATCAAAGTTCATTTTTTTTTTTTTTGCGTATCACGATCTAATTGTTCCAGCACTACATGCTGAAAAGATCCTTTCTCCACAGCATCCTTTTTGAGAATCAATTGTCTGTATAAGTCTTGGTTTAGTTCTGAACATTCTATTGTGTTCCATTATTCTATTTTCCTGTTTTACACCAACACCCTAATTTCTGATTACTGTAGCTTTATAAAAAAATTTGAAAATCAGATAGTGCAAGTCTTCCAACTTTGTTTTTCTTGTTCAAAGTTGTTTTGGATTTTTGGGATCCTTTGAATTTTTATATGAATTATAGAATAAGTTTTTAAATTCCTTACATCCTGTTCTGCCAAAATTCCACCCATGTCTTTGGCCGTCTCCAAAGCCACATTTTCTGAAGAAGTCTCTCTAGATCCCAGGTGAAAGGAATTTCTCTTTCGTCTGTGCTCAAATCACATTTGATATTATTTGATTACATTTAATCATATTTGCCTGTATGTACTTGTCTGACCTTTCCAGCCATTTAGTAAATCTCAAAAGATTAGGAATCTTGACTTGGTACCCTCTGTGTGCTGAGAAACTAGTTCTATGCTTTGCAGGAGTGAGCCCTGCAGTAAGAGGAATCTGCAGCACACATCTAGCTCATTGCTTGAATATTGTCAAGGAATTCTGCAGATTTAGAATTGTTTATTGATTGTTGTCTCCAAGACGGCTCAGTCTTTTTTATTTCTATTGCTACTGCTGCAGTTTCAAAGAACAATGGGCTAGTTATTTTCCAAATATCAAATCATACTCTAATTGTGTTGTCACGCAAATTATGTGCTGCTGTGTCTTAACAACCTGCTTAGTGTTCACAGGCTCCTTCACTCATGGAAAATTTGGGAGAATGTCATATCCTTAGAGATAGCAATGCTGTCTTTGGCGACCTGAGCAGCAGTATCTGAATTCACTCCTGCTGTTTTTCCAGTGTCCCCTCTAGACCTCCTCCAGCCCTCCATGGGGGGCCCTGCAGTTCTGCCCTAGAAAAGCCTGTTGCTTCTCAGGAAGACTTCCCTATGAAACATAACCATGTCCTTCTTGTGGGGACATTCAGTCCAGAGATCTGAAAGCAGGGGAAAATATTTAGCCTGCTTTTGGTAGAACCTAAATTCTTCCATACTTGTTAGAAGCAATTTCAATGAGGAAACTGTTTTGGCATCTAACAAATCAGCATAAATGACTGATGAGGAAGATCAGCTTCCCCATCCCACTCAGTCGTCATGTTGATGTGACACACACATTGGCAAACATTTTCTCCTGTGAGCAACATAAAGTTCAAGACGTTATGAATGGATTTTTGTTTTTATTTCTTAGTCTTTCCACATTCACTGTGTCTCGTGAGATTATATGAATCCTGCTTATTTTCAGCCCAGCACTAAACTTTTTAAAAGGATCACGTGTTTAAAAGGCTAGTGGACAATTTTTTAGAAGACAGAAATCCTTAGATTTTGGTCCCAGAGTTGAATCTTGGTTAGTGGTGAATGAAAATTCCCGTTAAAATTTTAAATTCAGTGATATAAAGTCTTAAAAATAGTTAAATATTAGTCAATTTCATTAAACACTATAAGAGTTATTTACCTTTAAGCCTGTTTCTGGGGCAATTTTGCAATGATTCCCTCCCTTTATCGATTCCCTCTTTATCAGAATCCTTGAGAGGCCCCTGTCATCATTGTCAGTATCATCATCATCATCATGGAACTGATTCTTCTGGAAGATTCTAGGAAAATAAAGAGATGGACGGGATTATGTGTAGGTCAGTGTGTGCATATACAATAAGAACAGCTGTCAGACATTAGATGCAAGATACCCATTTCATTTAGGGGAGAATGTGGTCATGAAATCCTGATGTGGTGAATGAAGGAAGCGGTGGGAACAGGATAGTCAATGCAAAGGAGGAGGAAGTGAGTGAATTGGAGAGCATAGATCCTTGGTTAGTTGATCAGCACATTGGTGAGAATGAGGGGAGTGTGATGGCAGAATCATGTCCCTCCCCAGCCACAGGGTAGCCACCTGTGACATGTTACTGTACATGGCAAAAGGGATGACAGATATTTTAGGATTAAAAATCTTAGAGGATTTCTGTCTCCTAAATTGTCTATTAGTTAGCCTTTAAACCCATGATACATTATTATAGATTAGTGCAGGGGCACAAATAAAATGGATTCATATAATCTCACCAGACAAACTGAATGTAGAAAGGATAAGGAAGAAAAACAAAAAGTCACTTATAAGTGCCTTGAACCATAAATTGCTCATGAGGAAATGTTACACAAGGTGAATGTCACAGCCACATACATACTGCCTGAGTGGGATGGGACAAGGGGATCCTGAGATGAGACAATAGGGTGAGTAGTCTGGATTGTCCAGGTGGGCTGAATGTAATCACAGGGGTCCTTAAATTGGAGGATATTTCCCAGCTGAGTTTAAAATCAGAGGGAGGTGTAGCGATGGAGCAATGTTCAGAAAGGCTGCTGACCATGAAAATGGAGGAAGTTGAGGGGCACAAGCTAAGGAAGGTGGGTGACCTCTGTAAACTGGAAAAAAAAAAGGAAACATTCTCTTCTAGACCCTCTAGAAGGAAGGAACCCTGCTGGTATCTTGAATTTATCCCAATGAGAACTGTGTTGGATCTCTGACATCCACAGCCATAAGCTAATAAGTCTGTGCTGGTTTAAGCTATTAAGCTTAATGGAATTTGTTACAGTGGTAATAGGAAAATAACATAGTGAGTGGTAGTGTAAGGGATTAAAGGTCTAGGATGGGGTGTGGAGAGAATTCTGACATTTACACCTAAAAAACAACCAGGTGAAGTGGGAAGGTGTTTTAAGGAAGACCTACCTGGCAGGGCTGTCAAGCAGACTGGAGTGAGCGAATCCTTGGAGTTAGAGGAATCAATTAAACCTCACAAGGAAAATAAGAAATAAAATGTAGCAGGGCTTCAGTGTTAGTAGATGTAGGAATGGAAATGGGCAGAGAGATATAAACATTATTTTGAAATTAGCTACAGGTTTGATGACTGCATGTTTGGGAGAGTTAGCCGATGTGTGGACTGAATGCATCCCCTCAAAATCCATATGTCGAAACCTCATCTCCCAGGGTGATGATATAGGGATGCGGGGCCTTTGGGAGGTGATTAGTAGGATAAAATGAGGTCATGAGAGTAGAGCCCTCATGAATGGTATTAGTGTTCTTATACAGGGCCCCAAAGTGCTTGCTTCTCTCTCCTCTCTGGGCCATGAAGATAGTGGGAAGACAGCCATCTTCGAGCTGGCAATCCTCTCCCAGATACATTGACCTTGAAAGCCTCAGCCTCCAAACCATAAGGAATATGCTGGTTGTTTAAGCCACCCGACACACGGTAATTTGTTACAGAATCCCAGACTGACGAAGACAGTGGAGAATGCCACTGTGTTTTGCACTGATTGCCTGGAGAATGCTGAAACCCAGGGAAGTGGGCAGCACAGACGTTTACTCATTTAATCCTGCCAACACTGTAGGGGATAGAGTCTACATTTTCCTCGCTATTTAAAAGGTAAGGAAAAGAGGCACAAACAATAACAATGACAACGACAACAACAACAACAACAGCAACAATAATTTGTCCAAGATTCACACAGAACTCCCTGGAGGGAGAGTGAGAATTAATACTTATGCAGGCTGGCCCCAGAGCCCCTGCTCATAACTACTAAGTCAGATCACCTTGCTTATTTAATCAGTTTTTTTCAACTGTGATATGAGTGTACTGTGTCCAGTAACTTATAATTTCAAAATACCTCACTGTAAGGGAAACATTAGTCGCAGGCATTACAACCCACAGAAAGCTAGACATACAAAAATAACTTGTTAAGGCAAGATAACCAATAATGTTTTTAAATATTATACCTGCTGACCCTTTGCAATAAAGTGTTTATTTATAATTCTGTCTGGCTACAGAATAACATCATAATCCTGCATGTGGCTGGTGGCTCCCGTGTTGGACAGCACGGGTCTAGAGAATTTAAATGACTTGCCCAGCCTTGCCCAGGAAGCTCGTGGTGGGATCAGAGCTATAGTCTGGGACTGTTCCTTCCTATCCAACAATTCCCTCATGGAAGTTTAGAAGCTTCTCCTTTGGTGCCCAGCTGTCTATCCGTACTTATGACATCTTGTCAGGTGCCCCGGCCTGCTCCTGAAAATCAGCCAGAACCCACTTCTGCTCTTTTTTGGCCAGGTAATACCTTCTAGCAACTTCCATTGCCTTCTTGGCATCAGTTTTTACATGGAAGGGTAGTGGCTAGAGAAGGAAATGTGTCCACATGACAGGTTTTTCATAAATATAGTAGGAGTGGTCAAGAGAAGAAAACCTCAGGAATACGAGTGGAAGCAGGTCATTTAATATACCAAATGCGTACTTTCAATGTATGTTTGTGTTTCCGAGTCCACGCTTGTTCTACTCGTGCATTATAGGCCAACACATCAGGAGACAAGGATTTGGGGCAAGAAATAGCGGCTTTAATTTGTAAAGCCAGCGGAGAAGATGGTAGACCAATGTCCTGGAGAACCATCATCCCAAGTCAGAATTCAGGCTCTTCTTATATTAAAAAGGGGAAGCGGGAATGCTTGGTTGTTGCAAACTTGGTGTATGAATTCTTTGTTGTTAGAATCCTTTGTTCTTGCAGCTCTTCACCTGGGTCAGATCCGTGTAAACCTCCAACAAGCAAATGTTATTTTCTATTCTGTATCTTGTTATCTTTATACGAATGGAAAAGTGATAATATCCTTCAAAGTCAGAGCCTTGAGAATAGGGTCTCCTGTATATTTCAGGATCTAGGCAACATTGTTTCACAAAAGGTGCAGAAACAGCAAGACTAAGCCTAGGAAACAGGGCACAGGTTTAAAGTCAAAGGAACAGATCTAATATGGAGTCAGATTTGTTCTTTCCTATTTCAGTAGTGCCATGGAGAAGGCACTGTGGGCAGCTTTCTGTAGGGTCCTGGAGGCTTTCTCTCTCAGCCTCTGTGCGCCTCTATTGAAAACCCGTCATCGCTATCTGGCCTGCTGGAAAACCAGTCCGCCTGTTTTGCCCTGAAGTTGTGTTCTGTTTATAACTCATCTCTACTCCTTGGAAAACAACTCAATAAAAACTCAGTTGGTTTCCCACCAGCCCTGAGCAGGGGTGAGGGATAGCATGTTATTATTTTATTAAAAAAATATATAAAAGAGTTTTAAAACAGCACTGGGCACATAGGAGAGAGACAATCAATGCTTCCTGGCTTAAATCGAAAATGATGACTCAGTGAGTCTATGGCTGCTGTATTTGCTGAGCTAGTTACTCCTTTGCTCCATTACACATTTATTTTAACTGAAAAAGAAATATATGCATATGGTTAAAAAAATTCAAACAGAGCAAAAAATACTCAAGTGAAAGAAGTTTTCCCTCATCCTCTGTTCTTACATGCCTCCCTGGAGATGCCAATGTTTACAATCCTTTGTGTGCTTTTCCAGATATGCTATGCAAGTTCCCACCAATGTATGTAAATTCCTTTAAAGTTTTACTTATTTTTAACTTTAAGGGATTTAAATCCTCAAGTGGCTTCTGCCACAGTAATAGAAAAGAAGAAATCTGACTCCATATTAGATCTGTTCCTTTGACTTTAACCCTGTGCTCTGTCTCCTAGGCTTCTTCTTGCTTGTAAAACAATGTTGCCTAGAGCCTAAAATATACAGGAGAGCCTATTCTGAAGGCTCTGACCTTTAAGGGTATTTAACACTTTTCCAATCATATAAAGATAACACGTTGCAGAATAGAAAATAACGTTTGTTTTGTTGGAGGTTTACAGGGATCTGACCCAGGGAGATAGCTGCAAGAACAAAGGATTCTAACAAGAAGGAATTCCTACACCAAGAAGTTTGCAAAAACCAAGCACATAGGAAAGCAGCCTGAATTCTGACTTGGGGAGATGGTTTTCCAGGACATTAGTTTGCCATCTAGGTCTACAGAAACTTGCTATTCCATGCCCCAACACTTGGTCTCCCAACTTACTGGCCTGTCCTGCACTGAGGAGAATGAATTTGGACTCAATAACACTTCTACCTACCTAGCAAGTTGGACACTGGGACTGAGGGCAGCTCTCCCACACACAGGGGCCTACGGTGAGCCCTTGATTATTCCCCGAGGTTGGGGTGTGGTTTACCCAGGAGGGATGGGGACTCTACACCAACACTCAGGCAGTCTGCTCCTTCTGGGGCTCTGACATTTTACCTCCCGCTCCCTGCCAGCCCAACATTTGGGACAGTGGAGCTAAGGCAGAGATCGTGCCTGCCTGTTTCCCAGCGTGTAAAAGGGGAATATGTACTCTTCCCAAGGTAGTTCTGAGAAACAACACCTGCGGGTGCTTGGTTCCCTGAGCAACAGTAAACCTAGCTCCTTGTGGGGGCAACGGGTATGATACCCGTAGGGTTTCTGCAGAGACCTTAGCTGGAGGGCTGGGCCAGGGACGTAAAATATGAGCTGTGGGCAATGACGGGTAAGAGAAGGGTGTATAGGCAGGACTGCTGCCTCCTTCGGGGTGCCACAAGAGGTAAAACGCTTTCTCCCCATCTCTGTTACTCCCCTCCCAATTCCAGATAACTGCCTTCCCTCTGCTCCTCCTGTCCATGTGTCTCCCTCCACTTTTCCCCGCCTCCCCTCCTCCTCCCCTATTCTCCCTCCCTCGGTTCCCCTTCTCTCTCAGGACCCAGAGCGGATCGCTGGCCCTCCTGCGCATGCGCAGTTGCTGCCAGCTGGACCGCGGGTTGGAAGCTCCAGCTCCGAGCCGGGGATCGGCCCCAATGGCTTCTCAGCTCTGTCGCCCTGTAGGCCTTTGGCTACTGCCTGGGGCCGGGGCCTCTGGCTGTGGAAGTGCAAGGTGAGGGGATATCGGGAAAGGGGTGAGGCGGCTGCGGGAGGGCGGTCGGCGTGTCACAGCCCCCCAGGGCGCCAGTCAGCGTGTGTTCAGCTGGATTGCTCGGGCCAGACCCCTCTGCCCGCGCCACCTGCCCCGGCGCCCCGGCCACAGCTGTCCAGGGCCAGGTGTGCCCCTGCGCCTCTTGGCCCAGCCGGGCTCCCCTCAGTCCGCGGCTGGCGTCCGCTTCCCCTCTTCCGCCCGCGAGTCCTCCCCTCCCGGGCTTCCTCTCCTAGGCCGCCGACCCGTCCCCACCACTGGGCGGGCTGTGTCCCGGGCGGGCGGGGTCTGCACACCCGGACGGGGCGGGCGGCTTGGGCTGGGGCTGGGGCTGGCCTCCGAGCGGGGCTGCAGCCCGCGTCCCCCACCCCGCTCTCCCTGCCCCGCGACCCCGGGGCTGCCTTCCTCTCCCTTTCCCGATCCCTGAGGTCCAGATTAGCGGCGTGGGCGCTGCTCCCCAGGCTGAGAGCCCGCGGCTGTAACTCCCAGCTTCTCCTGGTGGAGTCGGGAAAAAGGAGCGGCAGTGCTGAGGGAGCTTCTGTCTCCTTGATCAGGATTTCTGCCCCAGATAAGTACCTTGAACACTTTCAGGTGTTATGATGGCGGTGCTTGTTGATGTCACATGTTTTTATACTGAGAGGGATTACAGTGGTGAAAGCAGGGCTTGGTTCAGTTAAAAATGAGCTGAAGGCATGAGGCTGTCTCATCCTCCATCATTCACTCTCCCAGGGTGAAACGTGAGACCGTCGATCTTAAAAAGATACTTATAGTCCCTAACTAGTCCAGCCCAGCTATTGTGTGTTAACAGGAACAGCACAACCCGAGGCGTTGGAGACCCAGGGACATTGCACTCCTAAAGAGCTCCTGGCAAAATCTGGTTTGTTTTGTTTTTTTTGTTTGTTTGTTTTACTTAAATTGTGGGACAGACTAGTAGTATAGAGGGAAAAATAATTGGCAAGAAGGATTTTTTCATATAACAGCTTTATTGTGATATTGTTCACACACCATGAAGTCCACCCACTTGAATGTTACAATTCAGCAGCTTTTAGCATATTCACATTTGTGCAACCATTATTATTCCAGAACGTTTTCATCACATCAGAAAGACCAGTTGAAATGCATGACCTATCCACCCCTTCCCAGTGGTGGTTCTAAAGAAGTTTCTTGGCTGTTCCTGACCATAAATTAACTTGTTACATTCCATGAAATATCTGGGAGGAATTCTAATCAGAATTGCAATGAATCTGTCTATCAAAGCAGGAAGAATTAATGTCTTTATGGCATAAACTTCTTCTACACATGAATATATCTGGGACCCTATCTTTTCATCTGTCCAGAGCCAGGCCTATGGGAAATCCTCATTAATTCTTGGGTTTGTGAATGATGAGATTCAATACATCATTAGATGGAACTGTAGCCTTTCACTGAAGAGAAAAGTAACCTCGTAGAAGCCAAGTGATTCTCTGATGGTTAGAATGAGAGACCGCCAGTGCTGGAGTATTCGAGTGGACTTGGTGCTTGCAGAGTTCTCCACCACCTACAGCTAAGGGGATTACCGTGTTCTTTTACTTTTTTTTTTATGGCGTTGCTTTTATTTTTACTTATTATATAAAATTATTTTTTATTGAAGTGTTGTAAATTTACCATGTTAGCTTCAGATGTACAGCAGAGATTCAGTTATAAGCTTATGCATATGTATATAAATGTTTTTCAGATTGTTTTTAGTACAACTCATTACAAGAAATTGAAAATAGTACCCTGTGCTATATAGTAGGTCCTTGTCATTTAGTTTATATTTATTAATGTGTATCTGTTAATCCTCCGTTTCCTGCCTGCTAACAACAGTTTGCTTTCTATGTCCATGAGTCTATTTCTAGCAGCACCGTTTTTGCTAGCAATATATGCTGGTTGGCTCTTTTCTGTTTCAGTAGTTCCATCTTATGTGTGGGCGTTTTTCTTCTGGTGGGCCTGTGTGTGGTTTGCACACGTGATAATAGAGATCTGTATTTGGGAGAACTCCAGGCCTCGTATGGAGTTCCCTCGTATGGAGCGCCCACTGAACTGATGCTTGAACTTGGAAAAAAACAGTAAATGTTGGAATTTCCACTATGGTTGAGACTTCCAGGTTTCTATAACCTCTTTAGCCCACCTAAATTTTGGCTGCACCCAATACTGGATAATTTGGTGGAACTTCATGGTATGGTGGTGTAGAGACAGGGCCTTGTATGCTTCTTCTCTTTCCTTTTTCTAACAATCATTTTCCTGGGCCTTCCAGGTACTCCCCCAGAAGGGCCCAGGGCTGGCTTGGTGTTGCACTGAGGCAATATTTGTTAATAAGTCCCTTTCCTCATCTCTTCTGAGCCTCCATTTCCTTCTCTGCACAATGAGGGCTTAGACTAGATAAGTGCTTTTCAGTTTCTTTTAAAGCCATGTTTCCTTTGAGAAACAGAAAATTCAAATCTCTCCTCCCATCACAACCCTTTAGATTTTGACACGTCCTCCAAGGAGTCACATAGCTCTTTGTGGTAAATTGACGTGATTGTGATTCCACGTGGCACAGAAAAGACTCTTCAGAGATTTATTGCAGGGAGAGGGCAGGAAAGGGGCAGTATGTCACACTTTCTTGTGTGAGCACTGGAGCAAAGGCTTGGGTTTAAATACAGTGTCTGATGTGGCATCTCTCTAATCTTGCACAATGTGATAAACCTCTATCCCTAGTTTCTTAATGTGTCAAGTTGGGGTGGTAATGTTTTAAGGCTTTTGTGAAACATTATACACATAAGCCATTTGTGTCTCGGTAGATACAAGACCTGCTAGAGAGTCGGAATTTCTTTAAAAATACATATATATTGTCCACATCACTCTGTCTGTGTGTATTTTGAAGTTCCTGGAGGGTGAGGGTTGAGTGTAATGTCCATCGTGGGACAGGTGGCCCATGGGTCTGTGTGCCTCAGATTGCCCCCTCCTCCCCAGTCCTCTTCCTCTCAGTCCAGGATGAAGTTCCCTAGTAGATTTACACAGAGGTCTTGTGGAAATGGCTCTTCATTTTATTGTTTCACCAAGGAGGGTTGCCATCATGATCTCTGTGGTCAGGTTTTGGTGACCTGAAGGCTATGCAATTGGGGATTTCTATTTTATAAAAAGAAAAAAAATTACAAATACAAAATTAGACCTAGGTTGGTGGCAGGGGCTTTTGAAAGTGGGGACCATTAGCTTTTTTAGCTTCAGGTGCAGTGGCCTCTGGCCACGAGGACACATCCTCATGCTCTGAATTTGGAGGGACCAGTGGGTTCAGTGGGAATATTTACTGAGTGCATCTCATGGGCTGCGCATTCTCTTATTTGTACTGTGTGTTCCTTATTTGAGACGGTGAGCTGATTTAAACTCAATAGCCTCTTTAAAATAATAGACTTTTTATTTTTAGATGTAATGTAGATTCCCATGTAGTTGTAAGAGATAATATGGAGAGGGCCTATGGACTCTTTGCCCAATTTTCTTTAATAGTTCCATCTTGCAAAGTTGGGGTACTATTCATTCGTGACTCACTAACCCTTTTAGGTTTGTGTTATTGCCCTCATTTCTATTTATGAATAAACTGGTGTTGAGAGAAGCACACAGGTCTGCCCAGGTCACCCACGTGGTTAGTGAAGATTTGGGTGGAACGTGGGCTTGGCATTTCCAAGCAGTACCATTATGATGGTCTGTGGCAGGGAGCAGCATTCACTTTGCTTGTTTATTCATTCATTCAACAAACATTTATTGAATAAACTCTGTGGGTCAGATGCTTTCATAGGGTTATCTGATTCTTCAGCAGTATGGAGAATCAGGTAATGTTTTCTTTTTCTTTTTTTTTTTAATATGAGAAAAATATCTCTGAGAGGTTATAATCTCCCCAAGGGAAAAATAGCTCATAAATGAGGGATAGTACTTTTGTACAGTTCCTTCTTCTTATGCAGGTGGTACCCTAGGCATTTTACATTTGCAAACTTCCATAATCCAGATATATTCTTGTAAGGCAAGAAGTTTTGTTTTTAATTGAAGTATAGTCAAGTTTACAATGTTGTGTCAATTGCAAGGTGGTTTTTTTTGAATTTTGAATGGAGAAAATATTTTTTGAGGGGGTTAATTAAGTTTATTTATTTGTTTCATTTTTCTAAAATGAGGTACTGAGGATTGAGCCTAGGTCCTTGAACATGCTAAGCACGTGCTCTACCACTGAACTGTACCCTCCTCCCCAAAGCAAGTTTTCTTACCCATTATTCTGCACCTTAGGAGTTCAAATAAATTGGCGTTGAAATCCAGATATTTTGATCCTACTATGGTTCTTTGCATTATATCCTGCTGAGGGGTGGGGAAGCAGTTCCTTTATTCATTCATTTATTCAGCAGTTTTGAGCACCGACTTTGCATCAGGGCCTGCCTAGGTGCTTGGAAACAGAAAACAAGAAATGATCCTTTTCTGCAGGGGATGGAAGCCTAGACCAAAAGCTGGGTAATGTGATCTGAGCTTCAGTAGCCATGTGCAGATGCTGAGGACAAAATTATCCCCGATTTGCTTGGACTTCCCTTGCCTTCTGGCTGGTGCACACCAGGTCGCCGCATCCCAGTGAGGCCCGCAGCCCACAGCACAGTATGTACATCGATTTACCCTCCCTTCTCGGCAGGGCCTGCAACATGAACACCCCTGACTACGTGCAGTGCGCTGAGGACCACCAGACTCTCCCGATTGTGGTCCAACCCGTGGGGATCATCTTAGAGTATTTCTTTTGCATCTATAATGGAATCTCCTTGGTGAGCCAGATCAGACCGTGCGGCTCCCAGTGGGCACTCTTTATCTACTATAGGTATCTCTATGCGCCCGAGAATGGATGGAGTGACTTCCAGACCCACCGCAATGTCATGGGCCTTGTCACCATTACTGACTGCCTCTTGGCCAAGACCTTCTAGAAGCTCCACGCACAGAGGAGCTGTATGGCACCACGCTCTACGACTCTCAGCTCTTTGTCTTTATGCTGTATGGGGAGGTGGCCGAGCAGCCGCACACCGACGTGGCCTTCAATCTACGAGGACTGCGGGTGGTGGAGAAGAGGATCGAAGACTTCACTGAGTCACTCTTCATCTTGCCCAAGTCCAAGTGGCTGGATGGGGACCCCGAAAATTCTGGGGAGAAGACCCCCCTCCTCTACATCCTATTTGAGAAGGAGGACTTCGTGGGACTGGACACAGACAGCAGGCAAGTCAACCTGAAGGCCGGGCCACCCTGGCTGTGTGACAGATTGCTTCCCTACATCCAGAATGGGATCATCAAGGAGGAGGGCTTTCTTGTAGCCAAGGCGGGAAGGAGGTGTAGCCCGCCGGTTTTCAGACGTTTAAAACTAAATCCGCCTTTGTTTCAGAGAGATCCTTTTAGGGTTAGTGTGGACACTTACTCCCCCTTTTCAGCCAGGACACTTGGGGGGACCCTTGGAGTTGCTGTCCAATAGAGTAGCCACAGCTACTGATGTTAGTAGTGCTGGGGAGGAGGCCGGTCTGAGCTGAGATGTGCTGTAAGTCAAATGCACATCAGACGCTGAAACTTGTCTAGTAAAAAGAATATAAACTATCTTGTTACTTTCTATATTGATTACACGTCAAAATGATAGTATTTTACATACAGTAGAATAAGTAAGGTCTGTTCTTAAAATCAGTTACTTGGTTTTTTTTTTTTGTTACATTTTAAACGTGGCAACTGGGAAACGTTATTTACATGACTCTCATTTCATTCCTGTTGGACAGCCTGTCCTGGGACAGTTTCATCCCTTTGCTTATAAATGAGACTCTGAATCCCGAGACGCAGAATGAGGTGCTGGTTGAGCTCAGGGTGGAGCCGATGTCTCCTGCCTCCCAGGCCCAGCACCAGCACGGCTCAGGCCCTCTCCCCTGCCTGACAGCCACCATGCCAAGTTAGGACATCAGAAACACTGCCAGGGGCTTCCGAATTAGCTCCTTACGCAGGGAAAGGCGTGTCACGGTGTATGGGACACAGCAGGGAAAAATTCGTCCTCACTTTGTCCCTGTGATTAGGTCAAAGGCCCCACTCTGCCTTGGAAGTGCAGACGATCACTTCTGGGCTGCCTAACCCCTCACCCTCTACTATGTTTCCCTGTGTATCTTTCAAGCTGTCCCTCGGGCAGAAGAGGGTGAGACGTCTTTGCCGAGAGGTGGTCCCCCTTTACTGGGGAGAGTGAGGTGAGCTGTGTCCCCCCGGCCTACGGCCTCGGGCCTTGAGTCTGGAGAGCGCTCATGGCGGTCCCACAGGTGACGGTCGGAGGACATGGTACGTGCTGCCGGGCCCGCTCTGCAGGAGGGGCTCTGTGATTCTCTGTGATTCTAAGGTCAGATTCTACTTTCCTGTTGTTGGTAAGATGGAGGAGAAGATGCCAGAGAATTGATAAAAAGAAAATCCACACCAGTCCTGTGAATGACAGACACAGGGGATCCGTGTCCCACCTGCGTGTGGTGCCTGGCAGGCTCTGGAATAATTTTCACTTCCTCCCCGGACATTCCTCTATGGCTTAAGGAAGGGGAGAGGCATGTCGTGGCCATGATCTGTACTTGTCCTCACAGGGCCCTGTGATCTACATGCCCACACTACACTTCTGCTCCTTGGAGATGAGGTGTCAGGTTTAGGAAACTGGGCACTGCTGAGGGCATAGCTGCCAGAACCGTGCTACACCAAGGCTGGCTCCGTTCACCTCACCTGTCACCTCCTGTTGAGTCCTAAGGCGTCATTCAAGGTAGGTGCATCGGTGCAATGAAAGCAGGGACCTCCTTCACCCCCTGGACAGACTGGTGGGTGATCAGTGGAAGCCTGGAGCCCTGCCCCAGCCCCACGCCAGTGCCTCCTATTTTGTCATAGGAGGCACTGGTGACAATTTTGCTCAGCAACTGCTTTGCTCTGATTCTGCAGAGCCAACAGAGAATGCCAGCTTGTTTTTGCCTTTTGAAGTCTGCCCTTGGGATTTGGCGGAGTAGCTGGATGTGTGCTTAGCCCATAGTGGTTGACACTGTCACCATTGTTTACCCAGAACCTCGTGTACCAGGCATGGCTGCCGGCATCAAAATACAGCAGCGCATTAAACCTCCCTCCTGGTGGGTCTGTCTGTTCTGGTACCATAAGGGCTCAGCCAGCATCTGAACGTCAGTGAGATAACGTGGCCAATGAGCTCGGGTCAAGCACGTTCTCCGCCAGTGACTTTTACTCCATTGTTGCTTTTACTATTACACAGTCATTAATTTTTTAAACAATGCTTTGGTTCAGGAGCAGAACCTAATTCTCCCCTGTTCCTCTTGGTGGGAGTGAGTAAAGTTGTCCAGCTTGAAATGCGACCACATTTTGTAGCTCAAAAGCTGTCTACACGCATCTAGGTGAAGTTTTGGTTTGGGGCGCTGACCACGTTGGGGTCCCCCGGCAGCATCGCTCCCCTCAGGCCCCTGCCTTCCCTGGATCAGGAGGTGAGGGTGGGTCTCACCGTCCCTGCGTCCCTGTCCTCATCACACTCACGTAATTTCTTGTAAATGCTGTCAAAGTCATTTTTGTTCTCGTGTGTTTCTAATTTTGGCTGTTCCTCTATTCCTTTTTCTATTTTCCTTTTTCCCTTATACCACCCCGTGAGCATGTTGTTGGGTCTGAAAATGTGGGCTGTGCACACCCTGCATTGGAATAGCCAGATCGCCCTCTGTGCCGTCTCCATCGCTATAAAAAGCAAAAACTTAACAGTTGCCATGATTCGTATATTATCCTAGTCATCTTATTTTCTACTTTTTTGGAATTTTTGCTATGTTAGCACATCACCCACTGGAGTTTGATATCTGTTAAAGTCCTTGCTTTGAGGAACCTGTTAGTTCGTCCTTATATTTGGTAACAAATGCTCTCTTACTAATTTTGTTTATTTGTTTTGAAGAAGTGAGATGCGAATTGATTTAGGCGGCTGCTGAGGGATTTTTTTCATGGAGTATTTAAACTTGGAAAGTCAAATTCTGCAGCACCTTGCTTGATTCTGGCTTTTACACAAACGTGCTCGGCACGAGGTTCCTGGCTGTCGCTGTGTGACGTGCGTGACGGCGCTTCCTGGCCGGCGGTCACTGGTGAGGAAGTGGCCGGCTCGGGGGTGAGCAGCTGCAGGGGACGCTGTTGGAGGAAGCAGTCACCGGTTTTTTGTTTTTTGGTTTTTTTTTTTGCATTCACCTTCCCAGTGCCATTTACTTTACTTTGCATTCATAGAGGGGCAGGAGCGGGCCTAAAACCATGCCACTCTTTTGTTCCCTTTATGAGGCTGGTTTTTCTAAGTATCAGGAAAACATTGCCTTTTCCTAAGTAACTGGTTCACTTGGATGTGGTGGACACAGGGACCGCTAAAGGGGACCGTAGCTTCCTCTCTGCTTCAGCCAGTGGGCATTCAGAGCCAGGTCTGTGGTTTGCCTCAGCAGCCGTGCAGGCCTCCCTGCACCGGCCTTTACTTTTACCCCTTTTTGGCAGTAAATAGCTGACTCTGTGTCTGTTGCAGCTGATGTCCACCACTGACGGCCGTGTGGTTATTTTGCGGTAGTGAGTCTCCAACACCCCTGTCAGCCGTGAAGGGACCTTGCATTCTCACCCCGACCCTGGTTCATCTCACCCAGGGAAAGGGCTTGGCCACCACCGTCATGCTGGACATGAGGCCTTGTTTCTCCTTTCATGCTCTGGTCCAAATGTGGACACTTCATCCTTCACTGACTTGGTCTCGCTTGAGACAGTCCAGACTTTCTGAAAGAGTCCATCACATTCTGGGGGGGAACAGAACAGAAGTAAGAGTCGCAAGTAGGAGTCTAGGCTGTCTGGGTTGGCAAATGCAGGCTGGGATCTGTGATGGCCGGTCTGTGCCCTGGAAACTGGCCTTTCCCGTGGCTCCCGAGAGAAAAGGGGTCGGAGCGAGAACAGACTTGCCTGGGTTCCTACCATCCTCATCTGCTCACTGACAGGAGTGTCAGCTAACTAGGAGCTCCCCCAGACCTCGGGCCCTTCAAACCTCAGATCACGGGAGATCCTTGAGTCCTTTTTCTGGTCCTTCTTTGTGAGAATCCAGTGCCTTCTGAGGTGACTGGCAGCAGGAGATGCCTCCCCCTCCAGGGAACTCCCTTCGGAGGACTGTGACTCAGTGCACCTTGCTGTGAGCTTGTGGGTTTCCATCGTGCTCCCTGTAGAACCAGACTTGAGACTGGCTTAGCGACAGAAATAACAAGACTGATTCCAGGGCAGGGCCAGGTGGAGGGAACAGTGGAAATTGAATGTGACCTCAAACACCTAGGTGGGTGCTGGGGCTGTTACTAAAATGGGGAGCCTGGGAGGTACCTGCCAGGAATCGAAGTCTAGAGTAAATGGTGGACATAAGGCCTTTTTTTTGACATATGGCATTTTTAAGATGCCATTTGTCATCCAAGTTAGGACTTCCAAGAGGCACTCGTGTCTATGAGCCTGGGGCTCAGGTGAAGGAGCCGGACTAGAGATACACATTGGGATTCGTCATTCTTAGCTGGTGTTCACAGCCGTGCAAGGGGATCAGCTCATCTCAAGAGGTGCAGACTGTGTCTGAGGTGGGGCAGGGCTGTGCCTGGTTTGGAGGAAAGCCCGGACCATGCAGCTTTGGTGTGTCAGTCAGCGGCGTTTGTGATTTTCAGAGCAATGGCATTTATCCTTAAGGTTCTGGGGGGTGGGCAGGGCCACACAGGAAGAAATCTGAAGAGAGGGTTTTGGCCACGTGTGCGCGTCTTGGGACGATCCAGAAGCTGCAGGGTCCAGAAGGGGAAACTCCTCAGAAGCTGGAGTCGGAGTGGGGAGTTGGGAGAATGTAGTCACACTCTCCTGTGATGAAGGGAGGGAGGCCTAGGTAGTCCGCACCCTAGCGGACTCTCTTTCCCACGAACAAAAGGCAATCAGACAGAAGATTTGAGGTAAGAAGGGATGGGCGTTGGGAGAGGAGCCAACCTGGAGAACGGTGGTTGAACAATTCTTGAATAGTCTCCCTGAAACATAGAGTTAAAAAAACCCAGACTCTTAAGAATATTGATAGTGACTGGGGAGGAGGCAGTTGTTTTTCTGACCTCCTAAGGGTAAGGTATGTATCCGGGGATATACAGAAGAATCGGGCAGTCTGTTCCTGGGGCTTCACCCTTACCAGGGGGAACAGTGCAAGTTTAAAGGGGGAGAAGGGCAGCGGAGGGAAACTAGCCAGGCCCCGTGTCACGTACCAGTCGGCCGCCCTACTTGCGTGTTGCATTCACATCCATGCCTCCCAAGTGGGCGGTGGCAGCCCCGTTTTGAAGATTGGGAAGCCTCCTCAGAGGTTTAAGGAATTGGTTCATTTAGCAGCTAGTAAATGCTGTAGCAGGATTCCAGCAGGGCCTTGTCAGACTTCAAGGGCATGTTCTCTCTACTAATTCCGGTTGTACCTGAAATGGTGAAGTGAGTCAGTTTCGGAGCCTTTCAGAGAAAGTACGCTTTAAGTGCCTCAGGACTGTTGCACAAAGCTCAGTGTTCTTTCATGGTTCGGAACCACCGCAGTGCTTTTTGCCCCACAGATGTAAGGTCTTACTCCTTTGACGATGGCGTGGTTGTAAATGACATACAGGTGCAAAACCACACTTAGCAGCTTCTGAAGGGAAACTCTCCTGTTCTCCCTTGATCGGCTTTCTTCCACGGGATGTAACTGTGCTGCAGCTAAGGCCTGAGCTTTCCGTATGGAGTGAGGGTTTGATATCCAAATTTAGCATAAAACAGTCAGATGGAGAAAATCGAAGATGACAATATATTTTGGGGTTTCATTAGACAAGACATACTATCTGTTAATGGCTCATAAAGCTAATGAGATTGAGTACAGAACATTTCATTTCTTACTTTCTACTGAGAGCTGTCTTCCAACATAAGGTTCTCTGCTTTGGAACTTCAGCTCAGCCACTAGGGCGCCTGTCATTGTGTTGGTGTGATTGCATTTACACAGTGCATGTAATCTGGGCTTCCTTAGCCCCAAACACTCCAGTGCAGAATCATAGGCTGTAGCCATCACTTAGTTATACAAATACTTCTAAAACTATATGATACCAAAATAAATAAATAAATAAAAATAAAGAGAGAGAGGGAGATTGCCTTTATCAAAGTTCCTTTGGATTTTAACTGCAAAGTGTTGTTGAGCAGCTCTGGTTTCCTTTGGATATGAATATATACATTTCTTTGCATGTAACTTGGATTTCAGGCTTGAACACCAAGCTCTTGTTTTCCATGAGCCACAAAAATCATAGCCAAATGACACACGTATGAAACAGTTTATTCTTTTTATCTGAGACAGAATCCTTGAATTTGGGACTTGAGCTGCGACTTTCCTGTTTGCTCTTCCCACCCCTCTTGTCACCTCACTCCTTTTTCCCACGTGGCCTCCAAGAGGTCATGGTCTCATAGGAGCAGGTGGACAAATACCAGTTGGTCGCCAAGCAGTGCTGCTGTAGATGGAGCCCAGCCAAGAGCTAAAGGACATCATCAGGGAGGACTTCCTGGAAGAAATTGGCTCTACATTCAGTTCTGGGGACAGAGTAAGAGTCAGCCAGGGGAAGGAATCAAGAGGGTGACTCAGGTGTCAGGAGCAGCCCGGGTAGAGGCCTGGAGGCTTGTGGGGTGGGGACTCGGGGAGACTGCCCTGTGTGGTCCAGGGTGGTGGGTGACCCTGCTTTGAAGGACACTGGAGAGGGCCTAGGGGTGGAGGGCTTTGGAGGAGCTTGGTTTTTACTAGAACTGACACAGAAGAGGCAGTGAAGGGTGTCAGCAGGAAGTGACCCTTAGGAGAGCAGCTCTGCCTGTCCTTTTGAGTCCCACCCCTTCATTCTTTTATTCACAAAACACGCAATTCTGAGTGTCTAGGGGAGAGGGGGTGGACCCACAGTAGTAAGCAAAATGTACTTGCTTCTTGAGAGCTTAGCAGTGTCAGAAGTTGACTTAGATTAAAATGTTTTATTAACACAGCAGGGCACCTAATCCAAAGTGCGGAGGTTGGAGGGAAGGAAGACTTCCTTGACAAACAGTTAAAATGAGCCTGGAGGCTAGTGGGAAGTAGCAGCAGGTCACGGGGCCCCTGAGGTCACTGGGGACCTGGTACTGAGGTGAGGATGGACAAGCAGGGTCGGGGGTGGGGCTAGAACTCTACCAGGGAGCCTCTGATGGGTTTGAAGTGGGGGAGATGTAATCAAATTTGTGCTTTGGGAAGGCTGCCTTAGCTGTGTGTGTGTGTGTGTGTGTGTGTGTGTGTGTAGCGGGGAAGAGGGGGAGGGTGTGACCAACTGGGAGGGTCATTAGAAGACCATTCACAGGCTCGGAGGCCACCAGTGGGAGAGGGGCGTCGGGACTGCTTGGGGACCGCAGGGGCAGAGTGGATGCCGGGTTTCCTTGTGTGGAGGGCTTGTTAGCGGGGTCGCTCTAGCGACACCTTGTGGCTGGAAGTAAACAGATGGAGGCCGCCAGGTGGACTTACCTCTTCTCTCCTTCCCTGCCTTGTGTGATGATCTTAGCTCTGCCAACATATGGAACAGAAGAGCTAAGTTCCAGAGTAGCCCAGGACTTTGCTGGGCTCGTTCAAGTGAGAGCAGATAGGATTTAGGCTTGTGTTGAGATCTGTAAGTTAACTTAGCTAGAAACGTCCTGTCTTTTGGATTTTCATAGGGGTAGTAATTCTTGATAAAGATTGCTTTCTTGGTGAGAGGAAATTTAATACAACTGATGTCTTTCTCAAAAAATATCTTATCTTTTAAGAAATTTAATATTCAAAATAATAGGAATATTTTAAAATGATAAACTAAGGCTTTCGTGTAGTTTCTTTGGTTTCTGAGTTGATGTGTAGGTAGACCCTTTGCATTACATAATAGCACATCTTTGACAGTATTTAAAGAGCTGTTAGTGAGCGCCCCCAATTTGAAAGCATCATTAAAGCTTGCTCTGAAATAGTGAAGTCATATAGGTCTTGTTTGCAGAAGCCAGATATTTGGTTTATAATCTGCAGCATAGCTCCCTTTATAAAATAATAATAGATTCAAAATTAACAAAGTGGAAAATAATTGATTTTTTTTAAAAAATGAAACATAAACTTTCTTGTGCTATTGTTGCAACTGGAAATTTTGAAAAGAAAAATCCTATTGTAATATCATCTAAGTGAAATACATATATGTCTGTCACATTTGAATAGTAACTGCACAGTGGTTTTTGAAGTCAGGATCATTCCAGCTCAGATACTGGCAGTGATGGTTGCTGGTTTTCAATGGAAGAGCCTAAATTTGCTTTCTTAGCTTTATTCTTTTCTTTTCTTTTCTTTTCTTTTCTTTTCTTTTCTTCTCTTTTCTTTTCTTTTCTCTCTCTCTTTTTTTTTTTTTTGGGGGGTAGTGCGAGGGTTGAGTAGTGCTGTGCCAGCATGATTTGGGGGCAATTTGTGGGCAGATGTCGTGCAGCAGCAGTGAGATATTTCCATGCATTTTACTTTCCGGACATCACCAGGGAACATGTGTGGTTTGTGCCTGCAGGATGGGATGCTGCAGGACTCCCTGGTCCATCAATGTTATGTCTTGGAGCTGCTCCGGTCAGTGAATGATTTTCTGTGGCTTGGAGCTAATGTGGTCTGATGCAGATGATCAGAAGTGTAACTAAAGTACTGTTACTTGAAATAAGAGAAAAGCTAGCAAAAATGTCTCTAAAATACAGGATGAGGGAGGAGAATTGGCTGAGCTGCTTGCAGTGGGGAATATTCTCAGGTGACTCCCTCACTGTGTCTCCTGTCACTATCCCCCACAGCCCTGCATGGCAGTCCTACTGAAGCAACCATGCACTTTCTCAGAAACGTGCTGAATTTCCTTGTGCCTCTGATTGTTCACTTTTTTTTTTGAAAGCACATCTTGCCCTTTGCTTAAATGCCATCCCTGCTAGCCACCACTTACACTCATTCTTCTGGACCTCGTCCATATATAGCTGCTGAATGAAAGAACAAAATGTAGTATCTCCATTTAGTGGAATATTATTCAGACATAAGAGTGAATAAAAAAGAAAAAATAAATAAAGGGGAATATGAAAAAAGCCATCTGCTCTGGGTAGTCCACCCTGACTGCTCAACCCGGCCTTTTCCCTTTGAAACCCCACCCCTTATACCCCACTCTACTATTTTTGATAGTATTTACCACCTTCTAATAAAGTTTAACATTTTCAAAAAAAAAGAGACATGCTGATACCACTTCAACATGGGAAAGCCTTGATAACAGCACGTTAACTGAAAGGAACCAGACACAAACAGCCACATATTGTTGATTTCAGTGATCTTAGAAATGCCCAGAATTGGCTCATGCAGTGGCAGAGAGCAGATGGTTGCAAGGGGCTGGGTGGAGGGGGGTTGTGGAGTGACTGCTAGTGACAGGGGTATTCTATTGGGGTGATGAAGTGTTCTGGAAATAGATGGTGGTGAGGGCTGCACAACCGTGAGTGTGCAGAAGACTGCTGAGCGCTGTCTCTGGGAGTGCTTGTTGTTGGGGCGGCTTTATTTTGTTCTCATCCTGTAATGTGAAGGGTCATCTTGTGCTGAGACCATTCAACTCCTGTGAGTGGTAAGGCTAAGAGACTTTGCAGAGTCATGTTTCTTTTTTCCCCCTTGCTGAGTGTAGGCAAAAATGGTTTAAGCCTGAGAAAGTGCTCCATATGCAGAAATGTCTTTCAGTTTTGGTTGGTGTAAAAATCTTGTGAGCTTTTTAATCATTTAGGACAGTCTGTAGGGGGAAACAGCCTGTGAAGCCTGGGTGAGACTTGGAAGAGCCGCGCTACCCTCCCAGACACGGGTGGGGATTTCACCCCCATTCAGGCAGTGAAGGGCCAAGACCCGTGAGAGGAGTTGACAGTCATGAATATTTATGTGTATCCGCTGCTTCATCTTGGATATTAATTTCTAGCTGAGTCATTTTGTGGCAGCAGCCTCATCCTACATCAGGAATTTATAGTATCTGCTCTTTGAGGTGAAGAGCTGACAGACTTGATTATTTAACAGTCTATCTTGTATTGATATCTCAGATTCCTTTGTCAACCGCAAAACAGCAGAAATACAGACGTACTTTAATGCCGATGTGACCTGGAGCAGGTTTAGTTTCTGTACCTCAGTGACCTTATCTGCGTGTGGGGAAGATGATAACAGTGCTTCCCTCAGAGGGGCTGGTGAGAGGAGACTGAGAAGCACAAGTGGAAGACTTACACGAGATGCTCATGAATGACAAAATTTAGTGCTCTCAGCCTGGTGAGGCCTCAGGGGCAGAGATGTCAGAACAGAGCAGTCCTAGCCGGAGTTCGATCCGCATTGGCAGGTTTTATGATCACTATCACCACTGTGGGTTATCAGGTAGTTTTAAGACTTGGTAATATGAATTCATGAATAATGTTAAAGACTAGACAACTCAGATCCGGTTTACATAGTTCTCAAGATTTCCTGTGAGAAATGGATATTTTTTCCCCATCTTAAATCTGAGTGGATTCTCTAAAAAAATTCTGTAGTCCTCCATCTTTTTCCTTTAATTCTCCTTTTTTTTAAATAAAAGTTTTTAAATGGAGTTACTGGGGACTGAACTGAGGGCCTCATGCGTGCTGAGCACATACTCTCTCAACTGAGGTATACTCTCCCCCATAATTTTTTTAAACTTTACTTTCTTAGTATTCAGAGGTTAGAGGCCTCTAATTCTTTTTTTGGAGACTTGTCCATAAACCGGTAAATCTAAAATTAATGGACAAAATTTGGTTTATTAAAAAAATCATTAGAACTTTTATCAATCCATTCAAAAGGAAATGCTTATTGAGTTAAATAAAGAGGAAATAGTTATTGAGTTAAAATGTTTCTCCTTTATGGTGATTTCTAATTTTTGGTCTAGCTTAACTTATTAAAAGTAATCCTCATCATCATAATGACCAAGCTTGCTGTGAGTGGACACCTACCAAAGGCTAAACTGTTTTTCTCATGTTTTACTTCAAAGCAGGTGTTTGACGGTAGGTATCAATGTCTCCTTTTTGCAGCTGAGGGATTGAGAGGTGGGCAGCTTGTCCCAAATCAAACGCAGCTGGCGGTGCCTAGCTCGGTGCTGGAATCCAGGCTGCACAGGATGCATTCTCAATTTCTCCTCTGATCAGCCTCCCGTTGAGTGGTTTCCCGAACTCCTGTGAGTCCATAAATGACCGATTTTGGCGATCTCAGCCTGATGAGGCCTTCAAAGGAGAGACACCAGTGAGAATGTGAGACAGAGCGGCATAAATTAAAATTGTACATTTTCACAAATGTTGCATTCTCAGGTAATGACTTAAATAGTTTATGTTTTCTTTATATTAGTGCTATGTAAGCACTAAAAACAAAACATTAAAAATGATTATAGTGCAAAATAGGAGTGGGCTTTGAAAGTCCAATCATTGCTAATGATTTTGCTTGTTTTTCTCTAGTGGTGCTTATTGACAGAATAATTTACAATGACTGAATTTGTTTTATGTATGTAGTCTTAGTATGGAGGAAAAGTTTGTCAGTGCATATTGAAAGTAAAATCTTTACTCTTTTCTTTCCTGATGATAAATATGTACGTTGTTTCCATGGCTTAAGTATATTTCCTCATTTGTGAAATTTGAGTGATGCCGTTTACCATGTCTGACTGTGAGAGGTAGACGCCTTGTATACAAAGCATCCAAGAGCTGCTTAGTAAAAATGTGCTGTCACAATGACAGATAGTTTAGAAGGATCAACTGTGAATACTAAAGAGGGTGGCTTGTTTCTGATGCATATTCAATATGGATATATATGAATATGGCTTAAAGTAACAAGGATTCAGGGTTTTGTGTGTGTGTGTGCGTGCAGTATGAAGTTTTAATGAAATCTGTATCATTCTATTGAGACAGGGACTAGTTAAATTGACTTAAGCAGACGACCTTGAAGATTATTTACACAGAATGTGTATTGTTACAACTCAGTGTTCATGCTGCCGTGTAACTATACACTCAGACATTTAAATTCGTAGGACTCTGACCAGAAGCATTAAGTTTAGAAAAATCCACATTGATCATTTTCAGGGAATAAGCTTCTCTCTTTTGTGATTAAAGAAAATTTTGATTTATTTTTCTGCACTCTTAATAGGTTTTAAAATATCAAAACATTGATTTGACATGTCAGCTTTTTTAATAGAAAAAAGCTCATGCTGTTTTAATATGTAAATAAATGTTTTTGTATTTCAATACACTTCTATGATTTCCTGGCTCTTTGAGAAGTATTTTGCAAGATACTTAGATTACCTCCTGTTGGAAAAATACAGACATGACTTTTATGAATATAGGCCTAGTACAGGTCTGTTGGTTTTTGCTACAGTGCAAGACATGAGGACTAGGAGAGCAGTATGTGCTACATAAGCTTTTAGTTATCTGATTCTTGTTTCTGATCCACAGGCAATTTTTGTGTTGCACCTTTCCAGGCAACCAGGAAGGCCTTTTAAGCCATAGGTGGCGCTGTTGCACCTTCTTACAGTCTTAACTTTCCTGTTTGTAAAGGAAGTCTTAAACAACTTTTTTTTTTTTTTGATTCCTTTGCTTAGTGCTTCAGGGTAGCACAATGTCCATTATGTCTGACTACCTGGAACTATTATTCTGCTTATGTCTTAGTTTTATTCTATCATCTCGCTGTGAACATTTCAGACTTCCTGTGCAAACAGTTGCAACATCGGACTTTTCTTGCAGTGTTAGAAACCAGTGAGCCGGGATTTTATAAAAGAGCTAGAAGCGGCCTCTGGAGCACCTTAAAGCTGAAAAGTGTACTGAGTTCCCTAAGTATTATCCCCACCGCTGTGTGTCAATGGGTGGTAGGAGATTTGGTACATATACAAAGGGGTGTGGTGTTTTGACTTGGGTTTGCGTGCACGCGCTGCCACTGAGCTACGTGATCCTGAGTCAGTTCTTTCTGAGTTTTTCCCTCGTCTGTGAGATGGGGACACTCATTTCTGCTTTGTAGAATTGTGAGAATTAGAAATTATGTAAAGTGTTTAGCACAGTGTGTATGACAAGAGGGCTCATAATCTTAACTGCTGTTTGGTGTGAAGCCATCATTTGATAGTCTTTGGCAATTACTGAGAAACAGGAAAATAAGAAAAGCTGGTTTTATGATGAAAGATATTTGAGGAGGTTCCATAGTTCCTATACACATAATTTAGCATCAGCAGAGTCAGGACATTTACACAGTCGCCCTGAACCAATGTTAAGCCACAGAATTTTTGTTACTTCATATATGTTGGGGCTTAAGGGGACCCAATACTTATACACATGTTGTGTCCAGCAGCCAACTGAGAGATGACAAAGAAGAACAGGCAGGCGATAAATGTCTCCTTTATTACTGATGAAGCCACGTTCTCCATGAAATTCAGGGCTGTGGGAGAGTGAGTGTCATGACACTATGTCCCAGAATTAGAGACTTACGCAGTCCCAGGTAACTCTGGTCCACAGCGAGCATTCCCTTGAGAGATTCTGACCCATAATGCACAGGACTGTCTTGCCATGGAACTGAGCATCCCGGCTGCTTCCTAAGGGTGGCCAACACTGGAGGGGAAGGAAAGCTTTCATATGCCCTGCTTGTCTCCCCGGACTCACACCTCAATCTGTTAGTGTGAGGAGGGCTAGCCGTGGGCCAGTGGTCAGGGGTGTGAAGGGAGAAGCAGTCTCCCATGGACCAGAGGAGTGTGGAGGAGGGAATCCCCCCTCAGATTAAACAGGTGGTGGCTTGAAACAGAAGGGTGCTCCTCAAGAGTTTATAAGAGGGGAAATAAGGATTTCCTTTGGGACTCAGAATAGTCATGAAACACAGAAGATGATTAGATGGGAGACTTGTAAATCACTTTCTTATTAAATTGAAATTTGTTGGGCACCAAAAATGTGCTACATTCTTTTCTGAGAGTTTTACAGAAATGAATCCTCCAATTTTCACAACAAGTGAGTAAGAAAGATTTGATTGTTATCCCAGGTTTACAGTGTGGAAATTGAGGCACACAGAGGGTAAGTAATTTGGCCAAGGTAACAGAGCTAGTAAGTGGCAGAGCTGGGATTTAAATCCTGGCTATCTGGTTTCCAGGCTCCCAGGGATGGGCTTTGGGTGTTTACAGGTATCTGCATCCCTGGATCTCTGTACCTCTGCATCAGTTAGACCAGAAAGGACAGGGAAAGTGGAGTTATACAGGTACTCACAGTCGTGTTTCAGCCACTGTCCATGGAGTGTGCCCCGTGATTGGCATTAATTGTTTTCCAGGCAGTAGATCTGTTCTTATAACAGAAATTTAGTCCATTGAGTTAATCTAGAAACCCTTCCTGCTCTGCTTCTGTCCACGCTTGCCATGTGACTGCCTGCCCGAGATTGGGCCGTGGAGGAGAATCTGTACTCATGGTTGAACTCTGATATTTCAATCTGGTTTGTAGTTTCACATCTCCTGTTACATTAATAAATTAAATTTCTGGTTTTCTTGCATCAGTGTGTCATAAGTTTGCTTAATGTGAAACCAGTCCATGGGAGC
The DNA here is from genome assembly GCF_048564905.1 of Vicugna pacos. Classification (NCBI taxonomy): domain Eukaryota; kingdom Metazoa; phylum Chordata; class Mammalia; order Artiodactyla; family Camelidae; genus Vicugna; species Vicugna pacos. The sequence goes on along the minus strand of NW_027328740.1, from coordinate 70,813,246 downwards.
CCAGGGGTGCTGACGGTATAATTTCTGAGCATGTGGCATTTCTACCCGTGCAGAAATGGCTGGAGGATGTCCACCTTCCTCACTGATTTCTCCCAGCAGCAGGGTTCTCTCCCACCCCCGGATGTGAGGATGGGATCTCTCTGAGTAGGCCATTCAGAGGCCGAGTCCACCAATCAGATGAAGTACCTGGAAGTGGGTTTAATAGAAGAAAAGGGCTTCCAGGTAGTCCGATGGGCTGTTTGAGTCCGTTTGGTGAAAAGATGTCCACTGTCTGTGGTTGAGCTGCTTCTTTGCTGTTTAAAAGTCTGTATTACATGAAGGGATTTTAAAAAGCAGAAAGGTGTGATTTCAGGTGGTACATCCGCACCGGTGAGTAGTGCTGGATGACCGCCTGTGTGAGGAATAGACAGAGTCTTACAAACTTCATAAAACAGCTTTTAAAGCTCTTCCATCTGAGTGCACTTCGTATGGGGTCCAGTTCATGACTGGTCGCGCTGAGAGGGCACGTAACTGATGATGGCAGAAAGGACACGGAGGCATCAAAAAGGTCCCAGACATGTTCTGTGTTTAGAGGATGGGGCACAGAGTAACATATTTGAGCTGGTTTTTCATTGAACACTTTTGAGTATTTTCTAGGACTCCCCAATCCCCCATGGTTCCATGCAGCTGGGTGTCCCCTCAGTGCAGCTCTGTCAGCGCTTGCCCTGGGCTGATGTGGTGTCACGGGGAGCAGGACGGTCAGTGTTCCCGGCTCCTCCGAGCTCCGTCTCCTCATCCGCAGAGCCGGGTTTCTCATCCGTGTCTACTTAGTAGGATTGCTGAGAATCACACGTGATGGTTGTCAGGTGTGACTTTTGGTTGTCTCTGTGATTGGCGTATAGTCAATATTTGATAGAAACACTTGTTTTTTATTATAATTGTGGCTCCTAGATTGCAGTGGTTTTTAGTCTGCATTTATTTTTTTATATAAATTTATTCTTATTTTTAAGTAAGCACTTGTATTTATTTATTTTCATGAAGGTACAGGGGATTGAAGCCAGGAACATGTGCGTGCACAAAAGGTGCTCTACAATGGAGTAATACCCACCCTCCTTGTCTGCACTTAAAAATAAATATTTCAATACACAAAATATTTCTTAAACACCATCATGGGTCCTATTTTCTGCATAGACAATTGAATACATATGCCATCTCAATAAGAATAAATGTCATAGGGACATACCTTTCTAAATCTGTTTACGTGTTTTAAAACGATCATAGCTAGTGAAAAACACGAGTCTTGGATCCACTACTTCTTAGGGTCTGCTTTGCCATCATGGGGAATTACATTCTACAGAGAAGGCTTATTGGATCTCATTGATATTTGGATGATTTTGCAATGTTCAAGGCTTTCAAAAGCTGACCGTTTTGTATTTTAAACTAACTACAAAGTTATCTTCTAGAAGTTGTAAGTCCTTAGCTTGTGAAGTGCCCAGTAATTCAGTTTGTATATGTCTGTGTCTCTGTGAACGTGTATGTGTGTGATTTCAGGAATATAGCAATAAGTTCCATATAGCCTTCTGAAATCTTTCTCCTCCAGTTCAAGGTGTAGGTATATATTTACACAAATAAATTGATACTCTTTTGTGATTTGGCATATTGGTGGGAATAAGAGGTTCTCATAATTGTTTCAGAAGGGTTGGGGAGCATGAGCTTAGAAAATGGGAGGAGATAGAGGCAGGGAGGTTCTTTAAACTTTGTGCAAGATGAGAAACAGTAGCTTTTCTTTTTTCTTCTAAAGCAAACTGGCACTGAATTGTAACATACTAATACTCAGAATTGCTTTTCTGATCAGAGACAAGTGCCTCAGATTTTTCAAGGCAACATGAATGATGAAATGTGTTTTAGCAGTTATCTTTAAAAGTAGTTTTATTTTTCAAGTATAAGTCTATAGACTGTTCTTTTTTTCCCAGCTGTACAAGAATTTCTCATTGATCCAGGTACGTGATCAATGTGTTTAGTTTCTTTGGGTTATTTATTTTTTTTAAGTGCTTGATTCATTCTGGTGTGAATGAATGTTTAAAATTTCTGGATTTTGATCTTTAAAACTTGCTGATTTATCAGAACTGCAAAAAACCTGATGTTTGTTCCTTGTTTGGTGGGGCAACCTATTGATTTATGTTGTCTGTTATAGAGGGAAATTCTTCCTCTAGCCTGTAGATAATTAAGGGAATGGTTTGCAGTGTGCCTTAAAAATTATTTGAATGCATTGAGCATGTTTGTCCAGTGAATTTTGGATTGAGTCATAATAATGACTTTGCTTTGATTCTGTGGCTTTTGTCCTCTCCACAAGAATTTGAATTCTCTGTTGCATTTTGTATTCGTGTTCTTAACAGGGGAAGGAATTTTGCATTTTTTACAGAGGTGGGTTTTCCTATCCCCTCTGAATTCCTTCTGTAATTGATACAGCGAAAATCTGTTATTGCAGTGCTTAATTATTTCATAAAAAATTTTTTGGCTTAATCAGAAACAATGACAAAGAATGATAATAAAAAATACGAAAACCTTCCTTCCTTTGAAGAATAGAAATGAGGTGGTCAGGCTCACGCATGCTTTGTACCTGACACACTTACTCTCATGTCATTGTGTATCATGAGTCGGAGATGGAGTTGTTTCAGGTTTATAGATTTTTGTTTTAACATTTGTGTTGAATTCATTCTCTAGGCATGATGATTCCTGTTGCCTTTGTGGAAAGTGTAGATGAAGGGAAACAAATGCTTTGTTTTGTTTTCAGGAGGCCTGAGATGCTGATGAGAAAAGAGTAGAGGGTGGGCTGAGGAAAATAGTGATAGATCCTCACCTCCAGGCTGAAATTGATGAACAAAGAAATCAATTAAGTGTATCGGTATTTGACTAATAGAAGTCAGACAGCCCAGACTGTCTAGTTATGCCCAAAGGAAAGTACTGAATTCACCTGCAGAATTAGGTGCTTTACCATGTAGAAGCAGCTTAGAGCAATCAGAAAAATCAGTGATGAGATATATAAAAAGAATATAATATCTTTTATTTCTGAAACTTTTCTACATTAAGTTGTGTAGAGCTAAAATTAAGTTTCAAGCACCAGGAGTTAAGAGTTTAGGTGGTTCTGTGGGATCGTTATTCAGGGATGTGTCTAGACCCTGCTGGAGTGGCCGAAGCTGGCAGGAAAATATCCAGAGCCAGGATTTGTCATCCTAGGATGTCCTCCATAATGGTTCCATGTGGGAGCCCATGATTGAGTTAACAAGTTGTAACACATCCCAGCCGCCTGTCAACTTTAAGAAAAAAAATGTGCTTATTAACTGCTTTAAAGCAAACACCTGTGCATCCTCACTCCTGTCTCCTTGCCATAAAAAGCAGAGACAATGCCTTGCTTGCATATTTGAGGTTATAGATAGCACACTGCTTATTGCACAGCAATGACCCAGGCCCTCAGCTATAAACGCCAGGCCTGCGTGGTGTTAGATAGTCTATTATCCCCAAAACAGGGACCAGGCTGGTCTGGTGGTCTGCTTTGTAATGAACATGTCTAAAAAATGTATCTTGTTCCCCTCAGCCCATGACTTCCCTAAAGGTAAACTAAGCCTTAGTACTCATGGTGGAGTCTACAATCTCTGTCTCATCCCTTCTTTCCCCAAGTTCCTGCCTACTATCTCACAACTGTTATTGACTTTTTACTTTGATTATACACAATAAATATGGGAGCATTTGAGAGACTCGTGGATTTGGCTCCCTAATCCCTCTCGCTTTCTTTCCTTTTTCCGCAGTCTTGAGAAATTCATTCCGTGTCGGTAAGACTTCCGCCAGCCAGAACCCACAGTTCCAGGTGAGAAGGATGCAGGCTTTATCCCTCCTACCCGAGGGAGAGAGAGGAGATAATTGAGATATGCTCCCCTGTGGTCCCTTCCTGCCCCAGGGCCACTCCAGTTCACCTGCAGCCTTCTGGCCTCTGCTCACAGGGCCTCTGTCCCAGGATTGACCGCAGCCTTTTATTCCCTTGTCAACATTCCCTGTGCCTTTCAGAGGTTGCTCTCTTCTCTGCAATTCAACCCTGGCAGATGTGATGGTGGTCAGCGTGCTGATGGGCAGTTACTTGGGGACTCCCAGGAGCCATGCTGATTCTCCTGAGTCATTCGGGGTTACAGAACTGTCAAGCACTGCAGGAAGCCCATTCACGTGAGTTCAACACAGCATTACATCACTTTCATTTTATTTTTGAATTTTCAGTGGAGAAATTATTTGTAGCACACTGTTCCAGATTTTAGGCCGCCTGCTTTCCTCACCACCATTTCCTTGTTGGCTCTGGTGCTTGTTTTAAGAACCAGGTTTCTTCTCTGGTCATTTGTAGCAGCTGGGCTTGCCGAATCCTTGATTTGCATTTGAAGCAGAATGCTTCTTCGTGATGTCAAACTGATTTTCCTTGTCATGTCTGAATATTTCTTGTACACTCAGCAACAGTTTCAAGTGAAATGCTCTTGTCCAATTTCGGTTAACTAATATTTGCTGATCTCCTGCTTTCATGCTGAGGGCAGTTTCTTCTTCCTGTAATAAATGTTAGCAATTTGCATTTACTATGGAAGGTACTAATCCGAGGTGCTTTTGTTCTTAACAGTTTTAATACAAATCACCCATTAAAATGTACAGCGGATTTTACTCTATGCCCAGAAATGTGCATCCCAGTCAATCTTAGAATATTTTCTTCCCCCCAACAGGAAACCCAGTACGCATAAGCAGACATTATCAACTTCCCCATCCTCCCCAAGCCCCAGGGAGCCACTCTTCTGTCTCTGTGGATTTGCCTGTGCTGAACATTTCATGCAAATCGAGTCACTTCATGTAAGTGGAACCGTCTATTTTGACTGACTTCTTTCACACTGAGTAACGTTTTCAATGTTTGTCCACGTTGTGGCCTGGGTCAGTACTCTATGCTTTGCTATTGCTGAATAATATTTCACTGTATGGCTGGGCCCCTTTATTTACCCATTCATCACGTGATAGACATTTGGGTTGTTTCTGTTTTTTGGCTCTGAAAATTAATGGCGAAAAGTAATGGTGAATATTCCTGTAGGAGTTTTTATGTTAACATTTGTTTTCAGTTCTCTTACTTGTGTGCCCAGGAAGCAGAATTGCTGGATCATTCAGAAGCCAAATGTTCAACTCTCTGAGGACGTGCCAGGATGTTTTCCAAAGTGGTCACGCTGTGTTACATCCTCACCAGCAATGGCTGCGGGCTCCGCTTCCTCTGTGTCCTCATTAGTGCTTGTTAATCTTTTTTTGATTTTAACCTATTGTAGTGAATGTGAAGTGGTTTCTCCTAGTTGTTTTGACTTGATTTCCTTTAGAGCTAATGTTATTGAACACCGTTTCATTGTGCTTATTGGCCATTTGTATATTTTCCTTGAAAAATATCTTTTCAGATTCTTTTTTCATTTTTTAATTGAGTTGCCTTTTTATTGTTGAGCTGTGGAATTTTTTTTTTTTGATACACAAATTCCTTATCAGATAAATGATTTGAAAAAATTTTCTCCTGAGTGTTGTTTTTTCACTTTCTGGATGGTGTTTTTTGAAGCAAAGTTTTAAAGTTTAATGAACTCCAATTTATCTCTGTTTTCATTTTTCCTTGTGCTTTTGGGGTAATATTTAATATCTGATGTATTTTATTAAAACTTGTATATATAAAATAACTTAATTCTTAGGACCGTTCTAGGAGATGGGTGCGGTTGTTGTCCCCAGTCTATGCATCGGAGACTGAGGTGCAGAGAATTTGACTGACATATTAGTGTCAAAGCTACCCAGTGCTGTGGGAATTCAGACCCTCATGTTTTTCCCTAGCATCTGAGCTCAACACCACCATGCTCCAATCTTTCCAGGAAACGTTAATGAAAAAATCTTTACTTTTTTGATTTCTTGTTAGATTTTTTTCTTATTGGGGACCTCAAATTCTCATTTTCTTTTCGGATATCAGTGTCGATTTATTTTAGGTCTCATGTAGGGAGAAGCATTGCTATCAGTTAACTTCTTTATTACTCACTCTCCAGTGATGATTGTTGCTAGTTGATCTAATCAAGTCATGCTTAAGTCTTTCCTGCTCATGACACTAACAGCAGAGTCATGACTTATAGAATGCTCAAAGAAGAAAGTACTTGATTGATTTTATTTTGCCAACCAATCAAACCAATCAAATAAAACCCTGGTGTTGACACAGACTATAAGCCCTCCAAAATAGGGTCACTGTCTTCATTGTGTTTCATTTGTTGGGTCACAGTGTCTGGATAGTGCCTTGCTGTCCAGCAGTTTTGTGAGGATACGGTGCTCGTGAATCATTGTAAGGACAGAATTTTGACAACAGACTGTGTTGTTCATTTCACGACGGAAAAGGTAATATAGAATTACTGTTCAGATCTGTTTTAAAATTAAGCTTTGAATTTTGAGAATAGTTCAAGAAGCCATACAAAGCTCTTTTTCACTAATTTTAGATCTATCTTAGACACATTATGTTTACATAGCAGAGTAACTTATCAAGTAGATTTGACAAAGGAGTGTTATATTGATTATTTGTTTTAGTTGAAATATTCTACCAGGGATAAAGTCATAAGTGCCCATAAATGAACAAATATATTTGTATTTAAATGCAACATGGGAGCAGACTACATATGTTTCTATATAATATATATGACTGTGTGTTTTAATCTTTCTGTCAGTGTTTTAATAGTTTTTCAGCAATTTTGTAACTTTAGAATTCTTCTAAAAAATTCACCCCCAATTCTAGTGCAGTTTGTACTGTGTATCCTGTCTTATGCATGGGATTCCACTGTCCCCTCAGTGAGGAATTTCCTCTCCTATTGTGTTAGGAGCAGAGTTAAAGGAACTGTGATTTCTAGGCCTTTGCTCTCCATGTGTTTGCAGTTGGCTCTCAGTCATGATTTTCCCTTTCCAGAGTTTTCATTGATAAATTAGAATTTCTGAAAATAACTATTAATATGTTACATTGGTCTCCCTAGAAACTTGACGTCTTTGTGCTTTTCAGTTTTCAATTTATGAAAAATGCAAATGCACTCTTGTTTTTAAGTTGTCCTTTTTCAATAGATATTTATCTCTTAATTGATAGAATAATTTTTTCCCAATGAATGAATTGGTGTGCATGTTTTAAAGGATAACTTACTTTTTATTTTTCTTATTGTAACAGTAATATTCATTGTAGAGAATTTAGTAAATAAGGATTAACACAGTAATAACTTCACAATGGCCTCTAATCTCACCTGGAGATACAGTTGTAAGGTTTGAAATTGAGAATTATAAGTCCTCTCAAATTTTTCTTTTTCAAGTACGTATTGGTTACTGAGATCCTCGAATTCCCATATGAATTGTAGCAGCAGATAGTCAGTTTCTGCAGAGGAGCCCGCTGGGATTGTGATCGAGACCACGTTGAATATACGGATCGCTCTGGGGAGCACTGCCATTCCAAGAGCACTTTCTTTTGATAGGGGAATGTGTGTGGAGTGTCTGTCCTGGTATTTAGGTCTTCTTTAACTTTTTTTTTCAACAATGCTTTGAGTTTACAGAGTATTATTTTACTTTAATTATCTTTGCCTTTATATTGAGGACAAGTGTGCAAGGTACTGGGATCAGAAGTGTATTTGAGCCCCGCAACTTGCTGCCACCATGGACGCTGCACTCTTGCTTCACCCGCTGTACAATCTTGCACAGAATACGACCTCAGTAACTCTCTCTTGAATGAATGATTATATGATTGTTGGATGATGCTTGAGAGTCCTTGTGATGATTTTTTTCCCCAGCCTTTCCCCAGTTCTTAACTATGCCCTTTCTCTTCCTAAACTCCAGCCTGGGTTTCAGCCTGCCTGTGGCATTGATTTTCCTTGTCTGTGGACTCTTCCTTTCACTGGTTCCCGATAATGTTACATGTGGGCTGTGGAAACTTGCTAGATGTCAAGAAAGAGCTAATCCATTGTAGGCCAGTATTTTTAGAGTTTGTTATTGTTTTATTGATTGAAATTAAATGAGGCTGCCCCCTGAGCCCTCCCATGAGCACTTTTGACCTTCCTACAGCTGATACTGCTCTAGTTGCTGCATGTGCCCTTTCCCCAGCCTTGATTTTGTAATTGAATAAGTCACCATCACTGGAGCCCTCTCTTTAAAAGATAAAGAGAACATTTGCTCCTTTTCCCTGTTTGGGGACTTCAATGAGATGAGATCCCAGATAAAGAATGGAGCCCCACCTCTTTCTGACCCCCGCTGTTTCCGTTCCTTTCTTCAGGGGAAAAGAGTACAATTCAACAGTATAAAGATTGATTGTGAGCTAATGAGATAGACAAGACAACCGATCATTTATTAAATAACCTTTCATGATAGAAACAAATGTATTATACACACAAACAGCACACAAAGCACTGTAGTACCATGGTTACAATCGTGGGTCCGAGTTCGTGTCCTGCTCTGGAGAGACCAGTCCTGTGAGATGGAGAACTGGTAAGTCGGCTTAGCCTCTGCAGAACTGGTTTTCTGTCCTGCAGAGACGGGGCTCGCTAGGTGTCCCCCCCGTAGAGGTGCTGTGGGGTGTAAATGACGCGCGTGGGCAGCCTGAGCACAGCTGCTCATTCCTCGTAAGTGCAGGGTAGCATAGCTTTTGCGGTGATGGCTTTATGACCGCCCCATGTAGACTGTCAGTGCTCTGAAGGGATGCCTTGTGGTTTGGAGATGGGATTCTCACTTCTGTAAATACCCAAGTATAGTGTTATTGGGTCCTGCTGATTTCAGTCTATTCTTTAGAAAGTACATATTGTAGATATATTTTTCAAGCATGCGTGCTTTTTTTTTTTACTATTAAAGTTCTACCCTCTCATCTCTTGGTGTTACTTTTCATGGAATCCAGGAAACAGTCCTAAGCTACCTGCCTCTTCACACTTTTCCGTGGTGGTTTCCTTCCCTGATTAGAAGAGGGTTTTGCATAGGAAATTTTATTTGTTCCCCTTTTCTTGGAGTCTCTCTCTCTGTCTGCCCATCTCTCACCTCTCAATCTGTCCATTTCTCAACCCACTGCTTCTTCTGACATGTTCCAAAACGCATTTCAGGTAGCTTACAGAAGAACAGATACCAAATAAACAGGTGAGAAAATGGGGCCCAGTTCAGACAGTGAGGCTAGGAGGCGAGCCTGTGTGAGGGTTGCAGGCGTGAGACACATGCCTCTGCCATGTGACTTATAAGATCGACAGCAGCAGTGTGCTTCAAGCTCCCAGCAGACACAGGGAAGCAGGATTTGAGGGAGATGCTTACTGGCTGTGAAATAAATAAGTGACTTAGGAGAAGCCCAGCCTTTCCAGCTACTAAGGCTTAGGAGAATATTTTGAGTGTCTTCCAAAATCAGAGTATGGCATCTTTTCTTTTTTCAGAGTTCTATGTATAGTTGGTTACATTCTATACCTGGAAATTTCTCCAAAACTGCTTCCCACGTGAGTCCCATGGCTCGGGGATTGGGTGGTTCTGCTCATTGATGGGGGTTGGCCAGAAACAGAAAATGAGAGCCTCAAAGCGGCCTGGGATTTGTCAGTTATGTTTTGTCAGTGCTGTAGGGTTCAAGAAATGCTTTCACCGTTTCTCTCCATCTGAGGCGGCAGCGTAATCTCTTACCAGCATCAGGAGCTCAGGGCCACGGGATGGTGGGGGCTGACTGCACTGCCGTCAAGACAGCTGAGCTAGTCACTGCAGGTGTGGTTCTTTTACATACTGCAGTTCATGCTCTTTACTAGAATGTTTCAACAGGGAGTTAATTAACTGAGTTAATTAACATTTAATAAATATGATCTTTGTTGAAAAGACAGTTATAGGCAGAATATAAGCTGTGAAGTCTTTAAAAACGGTTTCATTACTGAAATTTCATTTGGGGAGATACACGGTTTATCTTATATATGGCTCTCTTTTAAAGTAACAAAGAAACAAGACAGAAAAGGCAGAGGATGATTTCTGTTCTTCCTCTCGGCTTGCAGGTGCCTTTACCTCCAGTGGCATCCATCCAGACACCAGCACTGACACTGGCCGTGCTCAGAACTGCCTCAGCCCTGAAGACACTGCTGACAAATAGAAGGGGGCCACGCCCTGTTACAGCAGGTGCTCTCACTTTGTGGGTCCTTATGTAACTGCGTGGTGTTAATCAGGATCGCCCGTCCTACATTGTGTGATGCTGCTCTTTGTCTCCTAGTTACTTGTTTCTCTAAGTATTCTTGTATTATTCTCCAATGCATAGTACTACACACCTAAAAATGCTTTTTTTCAGATGAAAAAGAATGTGCATTTAAAATAATAACTCTGAAAAAGGGGGCAAAAAAGGCTATCCTTGTCCCGCTATTCAAAGATAATAATTAACACGTTAACGTATATTTTCATCAGTGTGGATCACCTCTGTCATAAAAAACCAGAGAGCACTCTGTGACTGTTTACTGTGTGGACAACTCCATTTTCCATTCGGCTTTTTATATGTTTTTCTACAATATTCTATCTCCTCTGGCATGATTTTTGATGACCAGTATAGCATTCTGTCTTGTGGAGGCATTGTCCATTTTACTTCGGACTTAAATAAACTTTTAAATTCCAAGTATACTTAACTGAAATACTGAAAAGAGAACTGTGGTGGTAGAGGAAGGCCCTACCTCCCTTCCCCTTATTTCCGAAGAGTAAAAACTGTTGAAAATTTGATATATATGTTTCATGACCTTTATGCCTATGACATACATATATACACACATGTGAGAATTCCATGTATACGTGTGTGTATATATGCTTTATTTAAAAATGAGACCATACTATATGTTTTTCTGCAGCTCGCTTTAATCACTCAGGTGTATATCATAGACGTCCTCCCACTCCAGACTCACACGGTCCTTTCAGATAGAGTGGAGGGGTCTCCTGATTTGCGGGTGTGGTCTCTTTCCCACGCACACCTTTGGTGAGAGAATGCTGTGGACAAGGCCCTGGACCACGGCGAAATGCCGGCTCCCTCATTGCTCGCAGCTCGTCGTGATTTAACGCATCATTGTCTTGATGGTGGACAGTTAAGTTTTCTCCATTTTCCACTGTCAGAAAGGATATTTGACTGGCATCCTTCTTGTACAGACATTCCTGTGATCTTTTATGAGTATTCCTTTAGTTAAGGCTTCTGGAAATTTAGTCCCTGGATGTGACATTTACATTCATCACAGACTCCATTCAAGTAACTCTAGAAATTCCTTCCATAGGGGAATGAAAAGATGCACAATTACTTATGTAACCAATTCTCTATTGCTGGATATGATTTCACTTCAGTTTTTCTTCCCACCATTGTAAACAGTGCTGTGTAAATGCCCTGATGGGTACATCTTTTTGGACTAAATTTGTTTTTTCCTAGAGGAAACGATTCGTAGAAGTGGTGTTGAGTCAGTGTGTACGTACGTTTTTCAGAGTTTACATATCCATTGACATGTCGTCCTCTGAAAATGTCGCTCATGGTTTCTTCTCCCACAGATGGACACTAGATAGAATATCTTTTAAAAATATTTGCCAATATGATGAGCAAAAGTGCTTTTTCATTGTTTTAGTTTGCATTTGATGACCAGTGAGGTATTGAGCATTTTTCACTCATTAGCCATTTGACTTTTTTAAAATGAATGATTCCTTTTATCCTTTGCACACATTTAAGTGGGGGAGCTTCTTGTTGGTTTGTGACAGCTCTTTGTATGTTATGAACATTAACTTCTTGTCTTCAACAACATGTATCACAGAGCTTTTTCTTGTCATTTCTTTCCTTTCATTTTGTTTAGGAGGATTTTTATTTTGGTAGTGTCTCAAAATATTCTTATGATAATAAATGTATTCCTTATGTGTTTTATCTTTGAAATTATTCTTAAAAATAATTTCTTATACTGGAATAAATCTCCTCTGTAGGTTTTTTTTAATCTCTAAGATGGAGATGATAATAGTACTTGTTAATGTAAGGGTAAGTTGAGTTAATAAGAACAAAGTGTTGTATTTGCTGTTATTAGTACTTTTTTATATTTACATCACTGTCTGTAAATTATCTTGTGGTCCTTATGAGAGGAATAGTATTTATTCTTTCTAGGTGATTGTCTGATTGTCTCAGGACAATTACTGAAGTCATACTTTTCTCTTTGATTTGAAATCCCACCTTTACAAAATACTTATGTACACTAGAGTCTCTTTTTGAGCTCATGGTTCCCTTCTGTCAATCTGCCTTTCTTACTCCAGCACCATAACTTACATATTGTAAAAATTTATTTAATAATTGGCAGTCTGAATTTTTTTTCATTCTTTTCTTCCATCCCAAATTTTCTTGTCTAGTATTATGATTTTATTATTCCTGAAGAATTCCAAAATATTTTGTTCAAGTTAAAAAAAATCAGATTGGAGTTGTCATGGGAGTTTTCAGTAAGTTTTGAATTATTCTGATGAGAACTTACATCTTTACAAAACTGCTTTCCTCCATGCAATTTGTTGATGTCTCTACATTCTCACCTCTTACTTTACCCCTCAGTACAGCCCTGAAGTTTCTCCATTTAGAACATGGGCATTATTTTTTAACTTATTCCAGATTATTGTTTATGTTTTTGTCAATTTTGTAAGTGAAAATTTTTTGCTATTATATTTTTAAACGCTTAAAACTGAAATTTAGAAAGGAAGATTCGGTTTGTAAATACTCACTTTGTAATTTGTCATTTAAAATTGTAAGTATTAAGTAGTTGTTCCAGAATCCTTTCTTTTTTGTTTTTAAAAATTTGTGTCGAAGATTCTCAAAATGTTCATAGCTAAGTAGTATAGGTGGGGAGACAGATGGAGAGAGGTAGTGTGGCTCATGTACAAACTGTGAGCAGTTTCATGGCTGCCTTTAGGCTGGAGAAACCACAGAAGAGCCCAGGTTAGACAAGGAATGGCTTTGTATGCACTTGAAAGCCAGCTTTCCTGCCTGTATGGTGAAGCCTGGTGGGCGTGGCAGGTAGATGATCAAGGTCTGATCAAGGTCATTTGCTGCACAGAGCGCTGTGTCTGTGAGAAATGGTGACCATTGCCATGGCAAATGCTTGGTGCCAGGAACAATGCAGGGGAGCTGGGGAGCCTGTGTTAAGGATTTTCCAGTCCTGGGAGTGGGAAGATCAGACTCTGCATTCAGATCTGAGTTTGAATTAATCCTCTTTAGTTTACTGGACCTCTGACTTTTGTCAAGTTATGCATCCTGTTTGAACTCCTGCTTTGTTGTCTCTCAAAACAGAAGAATTACAGCCTGCTGCTAGAGTGTTTGATCAGGGTAAATGATTTGTGTCTATAAGATGCCACGTACAGTCACAAGCTCAGTGAGCAATGAGCTGTCCCCTCTTCTCCTGCAAATCAGTGCTCGATAAGTCATCAGCAGAAAGCGAGTCCCTAATTTGTATGTGGTGCAAGGAAGAACAAAACTAACGTCTTGCCTTTCCCTGGCAGTATTCTTAGTTCTTTGCTTCATGTACCTCTTTCCTCCTTCACTCTCCCCTTTCACCTCCTCCACCAAGAGCCCGAGACTCTCTCAGAACACTAGATTCAAATTATTTAAATGTTGGCTCATTCCCATGAAATGACAGTGACTTAAAAAAACTGTACACATCCCAGAATTCATTGTATTTGATTTACACACACACACACGTGCACACACACACAGACACACACATCAGGCTACCTCCCATTTACTGAGGGAGAAGGGCCACTTTTTCTGAGTTTTCATTTACTCAGCGTGAGAGCAGTCTCTTAAGCAGAATTTCACCTGGCTTCGTGCATGGTTTTTTAAATTGGATTTCTGCTTTTTGTCCATAAAAATATTCTCCTATTAGAAGACAGGAAGTGGAGACATAGATATTCTGCTGAGATATTGGTGTTATCATATTTGAGTTTTAATGGACATAAGGCGGCATAGAGTCATACATTATTATGGATGAGAATCCTTGATGATGTAACTTGGACAAGAATCTGGGTCTCCTGCCATCGTGTCCATGCGGGTGAAGAGGCAACTGGGTGGGGGATGGCAGGGAACCTTCTTGCTTGAGTTCCAGGTTCTTGTTAGTTTTCATTGCTCAGCTGCCTTTAGTTTATGTCCATGAGGCCTCTCATGGGAAGGTCACTATGTCCTGAGAGACTGAGTTACTAATCAGCAGAAAGCTCTGGACCCACTCATATTTTCCAGAGTTTTTCTGCTGACCTGCTGACACTTTATATAAATGAGACCTAACAAACTACTGGATATAAAATCCTTATTGTTATCATTTGCCCTCAAGTTCCATAGGAATGGGGTGCTGTCTCAGGCTGTCTAAGGCTAGATCTGAACAAAGATAGGGTGATAGGCTCCGCTGCTGGACCCTCCCCAGTCGAATGGGATTTCCACCTTAGTTTTTAGAATCAGGCAGATGAGTTCAAATCTTGTCTTTACCAGTTATTAGCTTTGTGACCTTGGGGAAATAACTACTTTTTTGGTTCCAATTTTCTTTATCTGTAAATAAGTTCAGTATTTATTTTAGGGTTTTTGTTTTAGAATTGAATGTGCTAATTCCCTAATTTATTCCTAAAATACTGATCACATGGTTCTATGCTGGTGCCTTAGTAGTTGATTGCTAAGGGACTCAACAGTGAGAATGGGGATGGGGCCCCCTGGATCATACAGCTTATATTCCAGGATATGCTTGTAAAAGACAAGATTGCAGTGGATTTTTAGTAAATGTCCATTCCTTTCCTAATCCCCATTGATTGTGTATATATCTTTATACTAATATATGAACAATTTTTTTTGCAGTTTAAATCTCTTTGTAGTATTTAAAGAATGTAGCTATAACAAAAATACATGAAATAAAATGACTTGACTTTTATTTTCCTTTCAATAAGCAAAACAAAATAAAATAGAAAAGAAAAGAAAAAGTATTGAAGGAGTAGAAATAATTTTATTTCCGTGGAATCAACTCCCTATGTTAGGTTTTTCCATTGTGTTGTTCAACATCATATAAAATTGACAGGTTGTGACTTCAGTGTTGATAGCTAGGTGAGTATAGTTTCTTTTTGTGGTTGTCTTTGATGAATTATTTGCACTAGATCATAAATGATGTGCATGTTACATATTGGAAACGAGGAAACTTTGGAGACATACTACCTCCAATGCAGTCATTTTGTTACCGAGTCCAAACTCGTTCTGCTCGCCGCATGACAGGCCAATAAACCGGGAGATGAGGTGTTGGAGCAAGGAATAGTGACTTCACTTGCAATGCTGGCAGACCCAGAAGACGGCAGACTGATGTCCTGGAGAACTATCTTCCCCAAGTAAGAATTCAGTCTCCTTTTATACTAAAAAGGGGGGGGGGTTGTGGTTGGTTGTTGCATACTTCTTGCTTTATGAATTGTTTGTCCTTTGAATCCGCTGTTCTTGCAGCTGTCCATGTGGATCAAATCATGGTACCCCTGTAAAACCTCCAAAAAAACAAAGGCTATTCTCTGTTATGCAACTTGCCATCTCTACAGAAGTGCAGATGAGCTAACATTTTTAAAGATCAGGGCCAGGAGAATAGGCTTTCCTGCAGATTTCAGGCTAAAGGCAACTTTCTTTTTCAAATGGTGCAGAGCTACCAAGTCTGAGCCTAGGAAACAGGGCACAGGTTTAAACTCAAAGGAACAGATTTAACATAGGGTAAAAACTGTACATTTTATTACAATTCCGTTTCCAGCTTCATAGATAATATTAGTAAGAAATACGAGCAATTTTGTATTTTTGCTTCTTAATAACCGATAAGTGTACCAACTATATTTTGTGAGCAGGGATGCTGTGCAGGCATTGGGGTGACAGCAAACTCTTGTAGGGGGTGGCCGACCCTGCAACATCTCTGATGCCCCGTGAGTGTTGGTGAGGGTCCCCGTAGCCAGGGGCTCTCTTCAGGAACCAGCATATGGGCATTGACCTCTGGAGACCTCTTTTTCGGCTGCAGGAATTTTTTTCAGATATTGAGATTGAAAAATCACTCCAGCTGGGAATAATTAGGGAAAAAAACAAAAGGAAAAGGGTTTGGAGTAGAGTAGAAGAGTAGGACATAATATCACGGAACCTGAGTGCTTGGCAGCGGGGCCTCGGGAGAGAGGGGAGCAGAGGTGGGGAGGGGCCTGGCTCCAGAACCAGCTCCTGTAATTGCCCCCGCACGCAAGCCACATAGCTTTAAATTGGCCTGGGCCACCTCTCTGGGCTGGATATCACCCTGGGCAGAACCGTGGTATCTGTAAAGTAAAATGACTTCACAACTATTGCACAGAGCTGCAGGTGTAAGAGAGCCTAAGCCTGTCTCAGAGTGCAGGGGACAAGCGGAAAGGAATGGCAAAATTTCCACTGACAATTGAAATTTTGTTAAATAGCCTGCTACAGTTGTTTGCATCACTTGAATGAATGCAGGCATATTTCTGTGGGCATTTATAGGTTCACTGAACCCCACCAGCCCCTCTTGCCCCCATCGGAGATGGGCTTTCTCAAGCACAGTGCCCCTCCTGCTTGGGTGGAAAACGCTGCTGGTCCTTGCCTGGGGCCGGGCTGCTGCAGGGCACTGAATCCCCGAGGCACGGCCTGTGAGACACGACAGGAACATCTCTGCTCTTGACTGGGTGCCTCCGTTTCCCCTGCAGTGTAAAAATGCCGATGACTGAGTTAGAAGCATGCTTCCAAGCTGTCCATGTCCTTGGCATCCAGAAGCGGAGCCTGGAAGCTTTCGAATTTATCCAGAATGCGGTTTACATTCACCTTCAGCAGGTGAGTGTATGTCCTTACACAAGTGGAGGAATTACTGCAGTTTTACTGGAACTTTCTCACTACAAGTCCATTTGATTTTTCTGTGCTAGGATTCAGTATGGCCTGCTAAAAACTCTGGAGTGAGATCTTGAAACCCTGATGAAGAGCATTATTTATTTCATTTCTCTATATGATACTCTTTTACTTTTAAAATTCAGAATTTTTGGTTGTTTCAAAAATTTTTTGGGGGGGTTGGAGAATCATGTTTACTCTTACCATCTTTGCAACCTGTTGCTTTGTGCCTCTCACCTGTCTTCTGTCACTTGTGAGGCGGTTCCATTTGTGACCCTGTCCGGGTTGTTCATGTTATAAAACATAAAGCCTGTAAAAGTACAGTCCCTTTTCCTCCGAAGACATTCCACAAATACTCCTTTAACCTGGGTGTGGTTTTAAGAAGACAGAATCTTTAGAACATGTCCTTGCAGGTTGCTAGTGCAAAATCCCAAAATCAATAGTCTAGCTCAACATCTAAAATCTTTCTAATTTACCTTGGAATTGTATGGATAAGTGAAGCAGTTTGCTAAGAACTCAGACCAGGTTTAGAATACAGGTTGGTGTAGCTCAGCAGGTCCTCCCAAGCTGATGCTCTGCCAGAGGGCGGGGCCGAGGGGAGAGGGCGGGTCCTGCCCTCCCTGAGGTGACAATTTCATGGCAAAGACTTTCACCTGGTGAAGAACTTGGAGTTTCTTCTAAGAAGAGTGGGTCTTAAAAGAGTCCAAAAAGCGCGGGAGTGGCACAGTCCCATTTGTCTCAAGTAGGGGAGAGCGGCTGTGGGGCCACTTAGGAGACTCGTGAGTCCAGGTGGGCAGTGTTGGTGGCTTCCACTTGAGCTGTGGGACGGTCAGTGTTTAAAAGCGAACATATTGAAGGCATGTTTAGATGGTAAAAAGGAAAAGATGAAGGCTGGCTGTGAATGCAGGATGGAGTAAGGCCCAGGTTTCTGGGTGGATTAATGAGGTAAATGATTGTCCTTCTGTGCTCTGAGGAGGGAAAGCTGCAGAGGGAGTTCTGCGGAAAACTGATGAGTTCAGCTGTGGGTAAAGTGAAAGGTTGTTAGATGTGTGGTCTGGGAGCTCAGGTGAGAGCCAGTAGTGAGTAGGGGGAGGTGAGAGGGACTTTCAAATAATTTTGTATTGTGAACATACAAATAAGTATGAGTAATGACACATTTAACACCTCTATATTCTGGATTTAAAGCCCAGTAACATTTTGCTATACTGACTGCAGAGGTTCTTAATATTTTTTAATAGAAATAAGTAGAAACAAAATAGTGGAGTTAGTGAGCATCTTAGAGTAGATGTGTGTCCTTGTATGTATTTTTATACCTCATCTGTTTATAACCATAATCTACAAAAAGTTATCTTGCTTAGCATAAGAGTTAAACACAGGGACGTGACACACATTGTTGGGGGTTGAAGCTGATCTTCTCGGGCAAATTATGGACCCTCTCTTTGCCTTAGTTGCATCGTCTGTGACTGCCCCAGGGCCCCTCATCACAGCTGATTTCCTAGAGTAGAAGTTGGGAGGGAGGCTGCTGAAGGGAGTAAGAGGTGGCAACTGCTAGGGATATTGAAGAGAGACAAAAACAGATTAAAGCCGATAAACTGAGTACAAATACCCTCTAAATAGAAGGAATCCCGCAGTGTTTTGAGCCGCTTATCATAAGGGAAAGAAAATCACTTGGATCCAAAGCTCTTGAGCATATGAGTATTGTGGGTGGGAGGGTGTCATTATAAAAGTGTTGAGAAAAGGCCTCTTTGTTTTCCTTGACATTACCAGTAAGGATGGGGAGCAGAAGCGAAACCCTCTGCTTCACAGTTGAAGGTGCTGTTTTGTGCGAAACTGACCAAAGTTTGGAAACCAGTCATCAGCGATGCTGGCAAATGAAGAGGCTTCTGGATTGGGTGGGGCACTTGCTGTGACTTCCAGGTGACCTGCTGGCTGGGGGCTGTGTGGCGGGCAGTAGTTTTGCAGGGTAGCCCGGGCATAATCCCTAGCTCTGATGCTGCTGGTCTGATTAACAGACCTGGGCGCACACTGTCCTAATGGGGCAGCTCGGGATGTGGCCCTGCCGTGCTGAGAGCGAGAAGAGGGCTCCCCTGAGGAGGTGTCCCTGCAGAGACTGGAAACGTCCTCCTGCAGGGGAGGAAGAGCCTCTGAGCAGCGGGCCGGATGCACAGGCAAGACCAGCATGAGCACTGATGTTTCCGGGAGCCGGAAGTCATACAGTGGCCCAAACGGCCTTGTTCCTCAGAGACTGGAGGAAATAGATGCTGAAAAGGCAGGCTAGGGTCAGACCCTGTGGTGGGCTATGAGTGACAGGAGAGGATTGTTCAGGCAGGCATGAGACAACCCTGTGGGCGTCCCAGCTGGGGCGTCACGCCGAAGGGAAGAGCAGAGTTATAGACTTTGCCACTTATTAGCTGTGTGACTTTAAGCAATATCACCCCACCTCTCTCTATATATATCTTCATCTGTAAAGTGACACAGTGACAAGGTCGTGTCATCAGAAGTATTAGCTTAGCTCTGATCCTCTTTGTCGACTCCTGTCAGTGCTTCCCTGCAAGGTTCTGCAACGGCTGCTTTTACCCTGAGACGGGAGGGCATAGAGGGACACTGTAATACCCGAGGGAAGGAAGGGGTTGCTTTAAAAGCAGACATGTAACAGCCTGCAGCTGCAGACCTGCAGGCAGTTTGGTTGACGGTCCTTGAGATGACTTTGGAGGCCTTAGCGTCGTCTTAAGTCTTATTTCCTCTTGGGGACCGGATTTGCCTTTGGGGATTGATGTTGAAGATTTGAGCTTCTGCAAAGTTGTTTTCAGAGATGTGTATATACGTAAAATATCATATAAAATAAAATGATTTATTTAACGTGTGCGAATTTGTAGCTGTTAGGAACAGCTCTGTTGGCCTGGTCTCCACGGAGGACACCAAGGGTCAGCAGAGCATGCAGGAGGGCAGGCAGCCTGCAGTGCTTCTGCGGGGTGTTCTCCACAGCAGGGTGCTCTGCTGAGTTGAGTCTTCTACGAGTTTTGTTGCCAGAGGAGCAGACAGCAAATTAATGAGTTCTAGAGGGATTGTATAATGACAGGAAGAAATAGGAACCCGGAGATTTTCTGGACTAAAACACGCTTTGGTTCCTGATTCAGTGTGTTCCATTACAGAATTGATGAGTTGTGTCTATTCTGGAACGTCATTGAAATAAACGTTCAGCCTATATGTTAAGGGGTTTGTTTTATTTGGCTGGAGGACTCGAGCCGGGATGACAGCCTCTCAGATCACTCTGAGGGACTGCTCCCAAGAGGTAGGGGAGGAGCTAGGATATATAGAAGCTTACAACAAAGACCAGGTAATTGGAACAATAAAATATTGCTTGTTATCTAAAGAAAACCAGATATCTCAAGTTCAAGTATTTACTGCTTTTCTATGTATGGTGAGAAGCAAACATTTGAGTCATTGAATTCATTCCTTTGGCAAGCCCCTGGCTATCTAGGGCCAGTATCCTGTCCTTTCTTACTCTGAGTCTGCTCAGAGGGCACCACTGTGAGTGGCTGAGAGGCCGGGCTGTAGGCATGTACTCGCTGGGGGTTGGCAGCAGCCGCTGATGACTCGGATTCAGCATTCTTTGTTTACTGTCATGGTTGCAGTATTTTCATGCACATTGTAGTATTTTCATTCACAGTGCTCCCACTTGGTCCTAAATTTGACCAATATTTTGAGAGAAATTTCATGACCAATTTTGTCCCACGGTGCTAGGATGGCTCATTCCTAGTTCAGGTGAAGAATCTTCTAAGTTGCCATTCAAGGTGTAAGTTTTTTTTTGTCAGACCCTGTTGATACTAAAAGTTCTCTGGATCACCTGTCTTACTACTCTATTATGATCCAGGAAGTGTTTACCCATCTTTGCTCATTCCCATACCTAGAATCACACTATTATATTTATTTTATTCAGGGTTATAAATTTTATCTGTTTCTTCAAGATGTTTAGCCATCATCCATCTTGTGGGCCTAGTTACACATTGGGAAATGTAACAGACAACAATTTTATAAAATAGACAGGATATAAGTAATACAGCTAGTAACGTTAATAAAGTCACGAGTAAGAATTTAATAGTCGAGAAGTTGTATTTTTGGGTTAAAATTTTGCTTGTGTTTCTGAGTTTGATCCTATGAGAAAGTTCATATTTATGGTCAGGGTCAGAGCAGGTATTAATTGGCCAGTTGAAATCTCCCACCTTGTAAGATCAACAGTGGCCTAAACAGAACTATAAATTCTTTTTAGAATAACGTTTCTGAGGGCTATCTAATTAGAGCCTTGGAGTAGGGAAACCCACCAAGGTAACACAGAAGTACTAGACATAGGTAATTTATCATAAACTTAACAAGTGGAGTAGATCATAATCAAAGGTTGGAGAAATTATCAAAGTAATTGGTATACAGTCCTGGTCCGGTGTCTTGGGTCAGCAGTCTAGCTCAGATGTCGTCTTCTTCTCATCCTGGTCTGGTAGCTTTTTCTCCATTTGGGCATTGTTTTAAGGTGAGCAGCACTCGATAGGCCAGTGCAGTGCAGGGGATGTTTCAGATAGGAAATGAATCGGAGACTCCATTTCCTTCAGCTTTGGTGTGTATGGTCTGGTAAAGAGTACCTGAAAAAGGGTCCTTCCATTCAGGTTGGAGACAGTTCTTTAAGTCATGCCTGTTGCAGTATGTATAATCCCCTGGCTGCAGGTCATGGGGCATTGGAACTTTACCCAAGGATAGATTTCTGAGCTTCAGAAACAAACCTAGAGTATCCTTTTCATAATTCAATTAAACCGTACAGTAATGTGACATGACAGCAAGGAATAATCTGGGAAGTGTCTTAGTAAATATGGACCTCAATTAACAAAACTAGAATTTAATATCCAGTAAAATATAATTTATTTTCTCTCTTAAGTTACCCTCAGTTTTCTCAAATATAGCCAAATCAAGATTAATTTTTTACAAGTTAAGTCTGATTATTTGATCATATAGGCTTTTTTAAATTGGCTGTGTTGGAAGTTTTAATACGGAGTCTCAGGGTAGAATGTTAAGGTTTGCTAAGGCCAAGAAAGACACGTCAAGGCTTTTCATGGGTTTCTGCCTTACAGATTTAGGTAAATTCTTTTCTCTTTAAAATCCTTAAAATATCTTTATACTCCTATATCTGTTAGGAGATGATCTCCCTAATTTGTTTGATAGAGCCACTGGGAACCTAAGTGTTTTTAGTCTCTTGAGGGATCAGATAGAGAGAAAAGATAAGTGTTCCAAGTGTGATTACATAGGTATAATTTATCAAATTGCTGTGAAC
The DNA here is from genome assembly GCF_048564905.1 of Vicugna pacos. Lineage (NCBI taxonomy): Eukaryota > Metazoa > Chordata > Mammalia > Artiodactyla > Camelidae > Vicugna > Vicugna pacos. The sequence continues at coordinate 70,791,062 of NW_027328740.1, read as the reverse complement.
CATAACTAGCTTAAGGAGAAGAGATTCTTTACGTCTGGGAAACAGGTTAAAAGCCAGTAGTATTTCAAACAATATCAAAAATTATAACCATATTCAGCAGGTTAATCAGTCCCTTGTAACTAATTCTTTTAATGAGAGTTTTCATTAGAACTTTAAAATGTCTTACCCAGTTTAGTTCAGTGCTATAGTGTGAAATTTATTAGGAATCAGTAAATCTCCTTGAAGAGAAAGCATTTTGCAAAACCATCAGAAGAAAACAATTAACTGTCTATAAATGACAAAAATTTAAAAGCATGGTTAAACACCGTTACACTATAATCAATAAAGAAATCTGTTCACTATACCCATAATTATCACTGGTAACATTTCAGATATACCAGAATTTTAGGGAGTCCATATAATTTCTACAATATCTATATTAATAATATTGTCTCATTCAATATAACCTTAGAAGATTTATGATTCATTTGACAATTCCATGTTATTTAAAATGCCAAATGAAACTTTATAATTAAAAATCTCTCTTTGGGATGTTTCAGGGGCCTTCTGTAGCATCCCAAACTTAACTGGAGATTAAAAGAATTTTAATTAATTAAATTAATTTTTATTTAATTAATTAGAATTTTATATTTGGGGAGCTTTTTGAAAGATTTCAGAACACTTGATCAGATAAACATATAGATCACTGTAAAGTAGTACTAATTCATTAACAAGAAAATACGTCAAAAGTAAAGGCAGAACAGATCAGCTAAGTGGTATAAGAAGTTTTACAATCTGTTACTGAAGGAGGATTAACATTTTAAGAAAATTTTTTCCTCTTAACAGAGAGAAAAACAATTCTAATCTTGTACCAGCTTACTTCTAAGATTCATTTACGTTGCCCAATTTGTTTCTAAACTTAGCCAATTCTGACCATGTACAAAACTCTTCCCTCAGGGTTCCTTTTCCACAAGCCTTCCACAGCTTTCTATACTTATATTAGTGTGTCCCTTATTTTTCTTCTATTCAGAAGTAACCAGGTTCAGGAGAAAGTCACTATTTTTCATTAACAAAATATAATTCCATTCTTATATCTTCCTTTACGCATTTATATTACTTTCCTAGGATACTGAGATCATTCCCTTACTAATAGAGACTATTTCAGTGTGGCACCAACCATTTATTAATATTTCTATATACCTTTAGTTTCACTGTAAGAGGAAGTCAAATGTTAAGTAATTCGTATTTCAATGTTATTTTATCTGAAAATGGCATAGCTATTTAATAAAATCTTGTCATTTAACTTAATTTAGCACAACACTAGAATTTAAAGATACCAAACACTTAGAGATTATCTTAAACATACATTTTAAAAATATATTTTAAATATTTACCCAAAGCTCTCATCTCATTTGCATTTAATTTAATTAAAATTTTACCACAGCACATTACTTTTATTTTTTTTTGACAAATCTGCAACAGATATAACAGGATCTTATTTGACTTTCATTAAACCTAGGTACAGTAAAGGTATTATACATAATATTGATGACTTTAAAGATGTCTATATTAATTAGAACATACTTAAACTAAACAATATCAAATATTATCTTAATATTGAATATTTTCCATTTCACATGACGCTGAAAGTCAATTTGTTCAGTTGTTATTTTAAAAATACTTAATGTTTAAGCTCTTATATTTTTACGTCAATTAAGCAGAGCTCTATGACTTTGAATTTTTTTTCTTTAGCAGTAGAAATATCTCACTTCTATAATGTGTACACAGGCTTATAATCAGAAAAAAGCTAGAGATCTCATAGCTTCACTTTAAAACTTACTTATAAGATAGGTATAATAATAGTTGGAGTAAGCTGAATTTGCTTGCTCAAATCATTAAGGCTTACTATTTATGAAACAGACAGTTAAAATTTCTTCACAATGTCTGAAGGACCCTTCAGAGTTCTGAGTTCTAATATGCCAAAAATTTCTTGGCCTTAAGGTTTATTTCGTTGAGCTAATTAGACTCAGTCCTAGGTCACTGTTTGTTGTATTTATATTTCTGATGTGCAAGACAAAGACACTGTCTTCCAGGTCCCCAGAGAACTGCTCTCTCACCCAGGCCGTATTTTATCTCCTTAAATGGCATTTTTGTATCAGTGAGAAGAGCTGTAAACAAAGAATTCCATGTTTTAAAACTTTAAGGCTTACTTAAATATGTCTTCCAAAACTTGCATAAGGCATTTAGTAAGATCTCTTTTTCTTGTGTTATAAGTTAAACCCAGGGTAAACCTGTATTTTTTTATTAGCCACTCAAATTAGTTTTTAGTTTTACATTATATTGGACGGCTTATGTAACTATATTGGTTTATTTTAATTTGTTCAATTAATATTTTCAGAGGGACAGATATGTGCCTAGCCTTATAATACCAAGAAGGGGAAGTGTTTTTCCTCTTAAACATATGTATCCCACAACACAAGCAAAAGTTTTGTATAAAGACCACTTAAATATACCAATTTCACAAACTTTTATCTCAATTTTATTAAATCTTATACCTTTAATTTTTATATTTATTAAGTTTAATCAATAATTCTTATTTCTAGAAGGAGTGCCAGAAACCTTTTTGTGTGTGTGTGTGCATTGTATATAATTTTATAGAAGTCTCTAGGATGCCCAAGATTCAGCCAAAGAGCTTAGGCACTTCTCAGTTTTTAATTTCATTAATTGGTCTGTTATCCCAATTATTGATCAAGTATTTCAGTCTATATATACATATATTTCAAACTGTGGTAAGTAAAATGGGCTTGTTTGAACTTTAATCTTGGGGGGGAGTAGGTGAACTCTTTGGCCCTTTTTTTTTTAACTTTACGTTGTGTAGTATCAAAACCCTGTATGTAAATCCAAAAATGTCCATTTTATTTATTTGATTCAAAATAACCATATAAAAATATTTATCCTTTTGGGATAAGCCACTTATTTTTTTTTTCGACATTTTTACAATCATTTTTCCAGTTATTCAACCTAATTAACATTAATTATTCTAAGTTTTTATTAGCATATCTAGAAACATTTATCAGAAAGGAAAACACAAACGTAGCTTTTCAAACCAGTTTTATTTTTTTAACTAAGTTCTTAGGTTAACCATTAGATATATTTTTCTACATTTAAACTTGATTTTAATAGAAACCATAAAACAACTGTTTATAATGAGATCTCTTTAAACTTTCACCAATTAAAAAGTTTTTCCAAATTAAAAAATCCATCATATGGCCGTCAATTTATATACAAATATAATATATATATAGTGATTTTAAACCAATAAGATGCAGAGGCCCTTCCACATGAGAGTCGGGGTGTTGCCTAAATAAAATTCAAAGGTTTACTCTCCAAAAGCTAAAAGCCTTTGTGGTCCAGGCTGATGGAGCAAAGTTTAAGATGGCAAAATATCTGAAAATTGGTACAATCAAAGAATTGCTTAGAATCCCAATTTATTTGCGTGGCCACCATATGTACACAATACTTGAAACTTTTGTATGGTGGAGTCCAAGGTTTCCTTTAAAAAATAAACTAAACATACATATACATACATACACACACTTAAAACACCCAGAGAAAGATAAAACATTTACATTTCAAGGACACAGGAAGAGAAATCCAAGTTACCCCTAAAGGGGATTTTGTTTTTATAAGTTCAGAATTCCAAAAAATGTTTTTATCAGGCCTGGTTAGTTATTTTCAGAGTGAGGTTTTTTTTTTCTTATTCCCAATTAATGTTGTAAATTTTGTATGTACATAAACCTGGCTGGGGTAATAGTTGGAGACTGGCAATCTGTCATTTCTTTTTCTTTTCTTTTCTGTTCTTTATTTTTTTTTTTGAAAGTTCTATTCCCCATTGTAAGGTTGGGTTCTAAGAATAAATTTGCTAGTAAGATTTCCCACAGGGACAACTCTGTGTCATGAAGTCTTTGTGTCTACCACTCCTGGAAGATTCTCTGTCACCCGAGAAAGCTGTTACCAGCCAGGAGGATGGTCCGAATTTTGGAGTTGAAAGTTTCCTCATAAGAGTTTTACTTTTATCCTGAAAAATTCAATGGAGGTAACCAAATTGAGGAAAATATTAGACCAGACTCTTACCTAACCACTCAGTCCTGAACCCAGTGTCTTTCAACTTGGACTCACTCAGGATGTCTCCACTGGGTGAGTATTTTCCTCATATGTTTCCACCAGCCCCACTTTGGACATATTCTCAAGGTGGATATTTCCTGTTATCTTTCAACCAGGCCCCACTCAATATGTCTCCACTGGGTGGGTAATTCACCTCAGTTTCTTTCAACTGGAGGGCCACGTACCTGGATACACCGCCAGATAAAACTTAGGATCATCAACCAATATGTGAGATCCGAGAACCTAGAGAGACTCACCCAAATTCATCTGGACTCCCCGAGGAGGTGGATGGGCACAAAGGGCCACTGCTGGTACCAAGGCTCCGGTTACTTGGAGAGTTCAGGTGGAGAGAAATCTGCTGTGGTGCTTCATGGTGTCCAAAACTGTTGACTGAAATACATGTGCAGCCTAAAAGTTAAGAGTTATGTTTCATTTGGCGGGAGGACTCGAGCCAGGATGACAGCCTGTCAGAACTCTCTGAGGGACTGCTCCCAAGAGGTTGAGGCAGAGCTAGGATATATAGGAGCTTTACAACAAAGACCAGGTTGTTGGAACAATAAAAGATTGCTTGTTATCTAAAGAAAGCCAGGTATCTCAAGTTCAAGAATTTAGTACTTTTGTATGTGTGAGAGGAAGCAAATATTTGGACTCACTGAATTCATTTTTTAGACAAGCACCTAGCTATCTCGGGCCAGTAGCCTGTCCTTTCTTATTCTGAGTCTGCTCAGATGACACCATTGTGAGTTGCTGTAGCAGCTGAGCTGCAGGCCTGTCCTAGCTGGGGGGTGGCGGCAGCCTTTAATGACTTGGTTTCAGTATTCTTTGTTTACTGTCATGGTTGCAGTATTCTCATTCACATTGTAGTATTTTCGTTCACAGACTGATTATGGATAATCTGCAACCTTGGAAAGCAACCGAGATGGAATTACTGCAGGTAACTTCTGCTTTAATAAGCCGTGTGCAAACATAAACAGGGAGGAAGCATACACTTGGATTTGGAGGTGTAGGAAAGGGATCCTGCACATTGCAGGAGAACCCAATGCAGAATTCCTTAAGTCCACCTTTCTTTACTGTAGTGGTTTCTGAGAACAGTTTATGGTAATTAACCAACATTGACAAACTGCACAAATTGCATTTAAGAGCTGGCCGGCTGAAACTTGTGTATTGGAGAGGTGGAATTCAAAGGCAAGTGGTCAGGTGGATTGGAGAGAGATGGAGCCAAGGCCTGGGCCCAGATTCCGGTTTAAATTGCCATTTCTTCACCATAGGGCCTTGGAATAGAATTCAAAATCTCTTAACCTGTTGGTGAATCTGTGAAATGGGCATAATATTCGTTTCACCCTGGGATTGTTGTAAGATCTAAAGAGTATTATAGCACACATGAAGCACTTAACCCACTGGCACTTAGCAGTGTTCACTGTGTGGGGCCGCCCCGCTTAGCATGTGTCAGAGCCGTAAAGGCAGCATTGGTCTGTTGAGGATGCACTTGCAGCCCCTTGGCTAGGTTATGAATTTGGTGATTTCCTATAATCCTTGTAATTCTATGTGCCATGGACAGTTATTTTCATGGACAGATGAGGAATCTCATGGTAAAAAGACTGTATAATTTGCCCAAAATCAGACCATAATTTTGGGTGCAGAGGCCTCGGTTCAGCATGGGCCCCTGGGCCTTCTGCCCTCTCTGTTCAGCACCAGAGCCAGATATGGAGTCGGCTGTTTCCCTGCCCAGAATATCCGGCAGGCCGCAAGACACATCTGGCCCTGTGCTGCTTGAGCAAAAACTCCGAAGGAGAGACAGTTACAAAAGGGATAAACATAAAAACAGACGACAGCAAATTGTGATCAGCTCTGAGAAGGAAAGGAACACGTCTCGCCGTGCAGAGCTGGGAGCTTTCCCGTCTGGGCTGCTCTGGGGGTGTTCATCTCAGCTAAACAAGTTCTGCTGCTGCACCAAGGCAGGAAGGCAGGGCGCGTGTGGCCAGGTAGACAGGGCCTCGTTGATCTTACTCATTCCCCATTAAGCGACAGTTGTCTCGGGCACTTAACTAATAAACAGATGTTGGCCATAATCATCACGCACTTTGCTTGGTAGTTTTATTGGCCCCAGCATTGAGATGAGGTCATTGAAGCTGGGGAGTTTGCTGCATGCCCGTGATTACCTTGCAAATACCCCAACTGTTCTTTCAATCTAGACTGGTGTGGCTGTCATGTCCCAGCCCTGTGAATGGCATCGTGTAGCTTCTCCCAAGTGGCCCAAATGACTGACATTGATATGCTTAATTCGTTGGAAATAGTATGTGACAATAATAGAAAAAGGTAGTAAGAAATTGTTTGGAAAACTGGAAAAAACCTTTTCTTCCCCAGCTGGGGGAGCGTAACCTGTATCACTCACCCTACTCACTGCCTGTCACCTCCTCCCCGCCGACTCCGTGTTCATAAGCCACACTGAGTCTTGGGAGAACATTTTGCCTCATGACACTTTTGACTAGGACCTGCAACTTCTTTGTCCCTGGTTAACTCTCTCTTCAAAGCCATTCAACTTTTTGCAGGCTCCTCCACTCAGATGTAAGAATAGCCTCTTTAAACTTCTTGATGCAGCTCCTTAATGAAGATCTTGTGATGGAAACCTAGCCAAAACTGGGATGTATGCATATAGTGACTGCAAACTCAGCACTTTGTTAGTTCAGAATCAGAGGGGTGAGTGACTCAGGAAATGCTTTTTTAAGGTAACAAGGGGAAAGTGAAAGGACGCTTGCTGTGTGAGAAAGAAACATCTCAATCACAGCCAGTAAGGCACCTGTGTTCAGGATGGGGTGTGGCGAGTGCAGAGTTCTCACAAAGAAAATAGTGGTGTGATGGGAGCGAGGACAGTTGGCTACTTTATTGGGGAGGAAAAAATGTGGGCTTAACATTTCCTTGTTGAACAAGAGGATTGTGACATGATGTGCTTGTATTTTGGAGAGAAGGGTTTTGTGGGGACAAGCCTAGGAGTACGCTGTATGTCTGGGGAGTCAGCACAACAGAGAAACACAGAGAACCGGGCAGACCCCAAGACCCATGCTGGGGGAGAGACTGCCCACCAATTGGAGCCCTGGAGGCTGCTTCTGTCCCTTAGCTGTGGCCTCAGACCTCCCTTCACAGCCCAGTCCTGTTGATACAAGAATAAAAAACGTTGGGCATGAGAAGGGCTGTGTCCCAGGCTTTCATTGAGCCCCTGGGATGTGCCCCACCAGATTTTGTTCCTTAACTTCATGCAGTAAAGAATTCAAGAGCAAGCCAGTGTTGAGTAAAGGTAGATTTATTCAGAGAGATACATTGATAGGCAAGAGAAACTTCACGAGGTGTGGGGGTTTGATGCTCATATTAGAAGTAGGTACACACTCCACACATTGTGGGCCTTCCCCAAAGAGGGAGAGAGAGTGGTGACCGCGAGGTGGCGCTGTGTTGCTTGTTTTCTTGGGCTTGGTGGTTTCATATGCTAATATGTAGAAGGACCAGCCTTAGGGCAAGGGGCTAGGATTCCCAGGGAGTTGGCCATTTCCCACCCTTTGACCTTTTGTGGCTAGCATTGGGACTGCCATGTTGCCTGGGGCATGTTATTCACCAAGTTACTATTACAATGGATGTTTACTGAAGCTCAAGATCTGCTAGAAGTTAAATCTCTTCATCCTGAGCCTCAAGGCCTATTGGGGTTTGAATCCTTTAACATTTTGATGTTAATTGCTGTGGCCTTCCTTGAATGGCTGTGCTCTTCCCCCTTCCATCCTGTCTCACTGTGATGACACAGAGACAGCAAAGGTCGGGCCCTACCTGTGCTCCTGCATTTAAAGGTGGGAGGTGTGAGGTGGGCTTATGATGACCCTGAATGGTAAGAAAAATGTTTCAGATTTTCCTACGTGAGACATGGGGACCTGACAGCAACCTCCGCAGATTTATCTCACGGGCATTATCGCTTGTGTTGTTATAGAAACAACAGGCAAGCCAAGAAACAAGTATAACTCACAAGGTTGTATTACTGAGATTTATTTCGCTGGCACGCTCAGAGGGGCTTCATTTCCAAAGCTCTGAGCACCTCCAAGACGTGCACATGAGGTTTTATAGGGTTAATTACAAGTATGGGGCTATTAGCCAATAAGGCTCAAACAACAAAAAGCAAGGAATCAGTACACTGAAGCTTATCAATTTGGAACAGATCCCGTTACTGACAATTGTTGTCCTTGGATTTACGTGTTAGCTTATTAGCCCATTAAACTGACACTAAACTTCAGGTTTACCAGGTAGCTCAGCAAAACTTAGATCAGTAAACCGACACTTATCACACTTAGATTTGTGACTTAGCTTGTTAGCCCAGCTGGGGTTTTCCTTCACAGTGTCACTTATATTTTTTATTTTTCTTTTTATCTTTTTTTAAGTATTTAACCCAAATTTAATATCAGGGTTCTTTGGGAAAGAAATTTCTCTTTATCTTTTCTTTGGGGTTCTTTTGGGGGGGAGGTAATTAGATGTATTTATCTGTTAGTGGAGGCCCTGGGGTTTGAACCCAGGACCCCGTGCACGCTAAGCACATGCTCTACCACCGGCCCCTTCATCATTTTCTTTTTGCTTTAGCTGCCAAGAATCTTACAGCTGAATTTGTAGTCGGCCTTTAACACTTGCCCTGACTTCATGGAATCCATTTTTATGAGTTTATCTCCCCCTGGTTTCATTTAAGTATTGAATCTCCATTTTCTCTTCACTCTCCGTTTTGCATTTTTGTTGTTATGGTTGTTAAGCTGTGTTTAACAGAATTGTTTAAATTCTCTTTTAGCAAGAGGCTGAATGTAAATAAATATGTAAGCAAACAGCACAATTAAATGCTTTTATACATTCTGAGCTGTTTAGTAGTAACTTAAAAACCGAATTGAATATTAAAGTGATAGCATTTTAAAAATATTTTTTAATTTCTCATAAAAATATAGCTGATTTAAAATATGATATTAGTTTCAGGTGTACAATAGATGCTCCATTTATAGTTACTGTAAAACATTGTCTGTATTCCCTGTGTTGTAAGATACATCCCTCTAGCGTGTTTACATTACATGTTGCAGTTTGTATAAGAAAGTTGGGTAACGCAGAGTCTGGAACGTGGCTGTGTATGACTCAGGTTCACGCTCACCCTGCCTGTCAGAGCTCAGGCCTTCACTCCTTTCTGCAGGGGAGCGAGTGGAGGCAGCTCTCATCAGCGCTGTCACCACCCTCTGAGTGGCAGTGACAGCAGTGACTGTGTGTGGACGTGCAAATTGTTTTTCCAAGAGCTTTATATGCGTTTCTGCATTTAATAATTAAAGCCCTCCTGTGAGGAAGCGTTTTTAATGCATAATACATTTTATTTTGATATTGATAGATTTCAAACCTCTGGAAAATTTACAGTAGTACAATAAACGCTTAGATACAGTTCACCTTATAGGGCACTATTTGGCTTTCTGTGTCTGGCTTATTTTAGCATAAAATTTCAAGGTTCTTCCATATTGTAGCCTGAATCAGTACTTTATTCTTTTTGTTTGATAATATCCTTTTCCATTTTTTTTGGTTTTAGTTTATTTAAAAATATTTTCATTGAAGTCTAGTCAGTTTATAATGTTGTGTCAGTTTCTTGTCTACAGCACAAGACTTCAGTTAAAAAGGAACATACCTGCATTCATTTTCATACTGTTTTTAAACATAAGTTACTATAAGATATTAAATATATTCTCCTGTGCTATACAGTATAAACTTGCTGTTTATTCTTTACATACTCAGTAACTGCAAATCTTGAACTCCCAATTTATTCCTTCCCCCACCCTCCCCCCTCTGGTAACCACAGTTTGTTTTCTGTGACTCTGTGTCTGTTTCTGTTCTGTAGATAAGTTTATTTTTTTGTTCCTTTCTTTTTTTTTTTTTTAGATTCCACATGTCAGCAATCTCATGTGGTATTTTCCTTTCTCTTTCTGGCTTACTTCACTTAGAATGACATTCTCCATGTCCATTGATGTTGCTGCAAATGGCATTATTTTATTATTATTTTATGGCTGAATAGTAGTCTATTGGACAAATATGCTACAACCTCTTTATCCAGCCATCTGTCAGTGGACATTTCGGTTGTTTCCATGTCTTGCTATTGTAAATAGTGCTGCTGTGAACATTGGGGTGTAGGTGTCTTTTTTAATTAGGGTTCCTTCTGGATATATGCCCAGGAGTGGGATTGCTGGGTCATCTGGGAGGTCAAGGTTTTGTCTTTTGATGAACCTCTATACATTTTTCCACAATGGCTCCACCAAACTGCATTCCCACCACAGTGTAGGAGGGTTCCCAATTCTCCGCAGCCTCTCCAGTATTTATTGTCTGTGAACTTCTCAATGATGGCTATTCTGACTGGTGAGAGGTGATATTTGATTGCAGTTTTGATTTGCATTTCTCTGATAATGATATTGAACATTTTTTCATGTGCCTACTGGCCATTTGTGCGTCTTCATTGGAGAAATGTTTCTTTAGGACTTCTGCCATTTTTTGAATTGAATTGTTTGTTTTTCTTTCTTATTAAGTGTAAAAGCTGTTTACATATTCTGGGAATTAAGCCCCTAGCAGTTTCATTTATTGCAAATATTTTCTCCCATTCCATAGGTTGGTTGTCTTTTTGTTTTGCTTACTGTTTCCTTAGCTGTGCAAAAGTTTGTAAGTTTAATTAGATCCCTCTTGTATATTTTTGGTTGTTTTTCTATTGCTTGAGTAGACTGCTCTAGGAAAACATTGCTGAGATGTATGTCACATGTTTTGCCTATGTTTGCTTCTAAGAGGTTTATAGTGTCTTGTCTATATGTTTAATTCTTTAACACATTTTGAATTCATTTTTGTGTATGCTGTGAGGGAGTAGTCTAACTTCATTGATTTACATGCAGCTGTGCAGTTTTCCCTGCACCATTTGCTGAAGAGGCTGTCTTTACTCCATTGTATGTTCTCACCTCCTTTGTCAAAGTTTCAATGACCAAAAGTTTGTGGGCCTATTCTTGGTAAATGTGTTTATCCGTTCATTGATGGATGGATATTGTTAGTAACTTTTGGCTACTCTGAATGATACTGCTATGAATATTGATGTGAAATTTTTATGAGAATATGTTTTCATTCTGTTGGCTGTACATTTGCCCCTCCATATCTGTAGTTTCCACTACATGGATCCAGATGGCTGATTGTAAAGGGACTCGAACATCCTTGGATTATGGTATCCAGGGTGTGGGGTTCCTGAAAACAACCCCCCAAGGGTATTGAGGGATGACTCTACATATAGGAGTGGAATTGCTGAGCCGTATAACTCTAAGCTTTTGAGGAAATACCAGGCTTCTCCAAAGAAGTTGCACAATTGTCCCTTTCCCCTGGCCGCATATGAGGTTTCTCTGCCTCCTGAACGACATTTGTTATTGTCCGTGATTTGGTAATAACCATCCTAATGGGTGTAAAATGAGATCTCATTTTGATTTTGATTTGTCTAGTGATGTTGAGCATCTTTTCATATGCTTATTGGCCATTTGTATATGTATCTAAATTCGTGGTAAATTTAAAAATTGGGTCTGTTTTATTGTATTGTTCTGTTGTAAGAATTCGTTATATATCCTGGATGCTACTCTCTTATTAGATACATGTTTTGCAAAATTGTTCTTCTATTCTGCACATTGTCTTTCACTATATTTTTTTTAAACATTAAAACAATTTCTTTACAGGGGAGGTAGTTAGATGTACTGATTTATTTTATTTTTCTTGCTAAGCAAGCACTCTCTGACTTGAGATACCCATTTCCCCTGTCATTTCACTTTCTTGATGATGTCCTTTGTAAGAAAAGGGTTTTAATTTTGATGAAGTCCAGTTTATCTGCTTTTTTCTTCTATCACTTGTGCTCTTTGTATTGTATCCAGGAAACCAAAGCCTATCCTAGGACCACAAAGATTTATACTGTGTCTTCTTTTAGAAAGTTTATAGGTTTAATTTTTACATTTCTGTCTGTGATCTACTTTGTTTTAATTTTTATTTGTTATATAAAATATGGGTGTTCAGATTCCAGATTGATTCTTTTGCCTGCAGACACCCAGCTGTCCCTGCACAATTTGTTGAATAGACTATTCTTTCAATGGGGTGTTTTTGGCCCCCTAGTGGAAAACTGTCTGTAAATGTAAGTTTTTCCCCGTGGGTTTTTATTGTGTCTCATAGATTTATTTATCCAAACTTATGCCAGCAACATACTGACTTATTACTGTAGCATTTTAGTACCTTTTAAAGTGAGTCCTCCAACTTTACTCTTCTTTTGCAAGGTTGTTTTGGCTATCCTGGGCCCCTTGCACGTCCATATTAATTTTGGGATCAGTTTTTCAATTTTTGCAAAGAAGTCAGCTGGAATTTTGATAGGGATTCCACTGTATATGTAGATCATTTTGAGGAGTCTTAATATTTTTAATAATACTGTCTATCATTCCATGGAAATGGGATGTCTTCCATATATGTAGATCTTTTAAAATTTATTTTGGTGATACTTCAAAAAGTTCAATGTACAAATCTTGTAAATTTTTGTTAAATGTATCTCTCATTTTATTTTTAATGCTGCTGTAATTGGAAATGCTGAGTTTCTTATGGGTGGGACTATATATCAATCTTCTTATTTCTAGAATTCCTTAACAGCAATTACCCTAGTTATATATTTGCTAATTAAATCTATCCACAACAATTCCCCACCCCGTGTTATAAGAAACCAAGACCCAAGTTAAGCTACCTGAACACCTATGTGGAAATGTGAAATGTGACCCTTGGGTGGGGCTTTGTGCAGATGATACTGGAGCTTATTCAGGATGGCTTCATCGTAATTTCTTTTAAACAACCCTTTCGGTGTATTTAGTCAGATACATTAAGAACATGCCCTTTTGATGTGCGGAGTAGCTAAGACTATGATTTTCAAATAATTTCTAATGAGAGTGTTGTTCTTGAAACCTAATTTGCATCAATCTTTGAAGATTTATGTTTCAGGGGCTTTGACTAAAGAACACCTGTCTTTAATCAATAACGACAACTAAATGCTCAAGCAACATGTAAGAGCTTGAGCAAACTGCCCCTACCCCATAGTGCTGGGTGGCTGCAGCTGCAACTGGAGTCAGCGCTTACCTATCCCAGTACGCTTGTGTTGATCTGCTCAAAGTGGTTCGTCCAACAGTTTGTCAGTAGTCTGTTGGACAAAGTCATTAAAAATTGATTGAAGGTTGCTGGAATGCAATATAATCTTATTAATATTAATTAAGCACATATTGAGTGCTTATTGTATGATGGAATTGTCCCTCAGCCTCACATGAATATTATTTCTCATAAAACCTCACATATTTCCTTGTTAATCTCACTTTACAGATAAGGAGACAGACAATTAGGTCTTCTCTCTTTTGGGGGAGCTCATTATCAATGATGGGAAGTTATAAGAAAAAAGATATTGATTCATCATGAGAAAACATTTTTCTGAGGGTCAGCAAAGAAGAAGATGAACACTGAAGAAGGTGATCATTGTTCAAGTGAGACAAGCCCGGGGTTGTGCGGAGTCAGCATCCCTGTCCTAGAGAAGGCACGTGTAGAGCTGCGTACTGGGTGAGGCGGCGCGGCCGCGCAGGGAACGCGGATGCTGGGCCGTTGGGCTGTGCTCAGGCCCGGTGGGGCTTTCTCCTAAGGGCAGTGGACCATCATTGACAGATTTTATGTTGGAGAGTGGGGTGCTCTCGTAGTTCACTTTTGTCTTGTAGAATGCTTGGAAACATTTAGAAGGCTTGGCAGGAGGTGATGTGATGAGTCAGAGTAGGGTGGCTGCGAGGTGTAGCAGTGTTCAATTTTCAAGTTGTTTTCAGGCCCAGGCTTGTGGCTCAGTAGCCGTGTCAGTTTGAATGACGCACTCAAGGAAGTGAAACAATTTATCTAATCAATTGAAGCAGTGATGTACCCAATTCCCAGGACTGTTGTGGAGATCCAGTGAGATAACGTTTGCAGTGTGCAGCATGGTCCCAGCACAGAGTCAGTGCTGAGTGAGTGACAGTGAGTATCTGGTAGGTCAGGTGTGGGTGGTGGGACTCGGTGTCTGAGGATATCTGGGCCCTGAAGGAGGGGTCCATTCACATCTGTGAGTGATGGGTCTGAGTTGGGAGAGGCACGAAGAACTTAGCCCCGGACCAGAGGCCCTGGGCAGGACGGCTATTGGAGGAGCACCGTGAAGTCAGCTCTTTGCAGGTGGAGTTGGAGGTGCCCTTGTGACATCTAAGTGCAGTGTCACGAGCTGAAAGAGGAGGTCTGGGCCAAGGCTGTGCATTTTCGAATAATGTCAACTCCTGAGGACACCGAAGTATTGATCACTGAACGGAAGTCATACTTTACAGGACAAATGAATAGTAGTATCACCTCTGTCATCAAAGCTCACGTCTATTTATTCATCACTCAGTTTGCTAATTGGGTACTTACAGAGCTCACTTCACCGTCCTCCCGTGGGCTCAGGCTCCACAGAAAAGAGCTGGTGTGTCTTCCTCTTTTCCAGAAGAAGACACATTTAGCTTGTAGCCTTCTGTACCTCGCCAGACTTAGGATATTAGTTTGTTGGTTTAATTGTATTTTCTGTTGGCCATGTCCTGACAGGAGAGAAATTTTACCTCATGGTCATGTTTCAATTAGCTGTTACTGAGAATTGCTGATCTGATACATAGTGTATGTATTATATTAACTTTGTAGAGTAGTTATCATTTTTCTGTCTTTGCCCTTTAATTTTGATTGCCCCTTCAGTGTTCTATCCTTTTTGGGGCCTTATTTTTTTTAATTAAAAAATGTCTGTTAACAGTTAAGAAAACAAAAACAAAGAAAAAATGCACATGGGAGCTAAATTTAGAAAATGTCTAGTGTGTTTTCTATCTCGGCAATGGAGGGATCTAGAAACTCGTGAAAACTTTCATTACACAAGTTCCTTAAAATGCTGATTAAGAAATAAAACCTTCCTTCCTCATCTTTCAAGCTGCACAACAAATTGTCAAGAAAGTGAGGGGAAATTCTCAGAAGCCAAGACAAATGAGAAAGCAGGGTTTCTGGGAGATATGCGAGCCTTAGAATCCCTGGGGTGCTGGTTCGATCCTGAACTGATTTTCAGTTGCCTTGACAGGAGGGCAGGATGTGAGCCTCAGGCCTCTGACACTAGGAGTTGGATGGGGGATCATATTATGGGCCAAGCCCATCCTGAGGATCTTGGTTTACTAAAGGGTGAAATAGGAAAAAAAAAATTCCTCAAGGCAAGAAAATAAGGAAAGTCAATTTTGTTGGAAGAGGGGAAAAATAACAAATCCAAAGTAAGGATATAGTTTAAAGTTGTTCTGGCATGAGAGTGACCACAAACACCTGGCAGAAAAGCACAGCTACTCCTTGATTGATAAGTTGTGTTTTGAATGAATCATTGAACAGCCATTCTGAAAAAGGCCTCCAGAGTCTTGTGGATCAAGATACTGGACAGCAAACACCTCCCTTCCAAGGTCTCATTCAAATAACCAGAAAGGTTTTAAAGGAAAGAAGCCATGATCATAGTTCTATTTATTAACATTTCTATATGCTACGAATTCAGAGGTGACTATGTAGTTGTCTCCTCTATTATGGACCTTACTTTCTCTTTGGGGAGACAAAATGACATAGTTGGTAATCTTGGTGGAGGGAGGTGTTAGTCTGTTGCACTTAGCCAGGAGAGGAGATTAAGAAAACAGTGAAGGGTGGGTGAAATTTTTAGCTGAGGACAGTCTTGTTCACTTGGCTTTTAATTGCAGGCTCAATGAGCTGTCACTGGAGGGACTAGATCTTACAGAGGATGGACTTAGCTCAGGCCTCATTGGAATGGACAAATGAACCTGGAGAAAGACAGTCAAATCTGTGCAGACATTAAAGTTCACTTGAACGTGCTGCATCCCTGAGCCAAAGATAGGACAAATATGCAGCAATTCTTGAGGACAGAAGAGTGGTTTTTAAGGTTCTCCAAGAATGAATCCCATGGAACCGAGATGGCCAGTTGTCAAACTGAGACTTTGTTCTTTGGACGGTGTACCCAGCAAGGGTATTGGCCTTTTATATGTTTCCATTTGTCTTTAATACATGTCTGTTGATGAGGACATGGGCACAAATGTTTGACACCTTGTCGAGGCGATTTTGGATACCTGCCTAGAAGCACGGGCACAGTTGCGGCTGCTTCATACATCTTGCAGCCCATCCCTTTCCCCGGCTCCGTGATCACGGCAGAGTGGTTCTTGTTGACCTGTCCGTTTCCTCTGTGACATCATAACCCATGAAAAGACCGGAGCATATTAACTTGGCTTTGTTAAAGTCAAAGAAACAGATCAAATATGGAGTCAGATTTGTTCTTTCCTATTTCAGTAGTACCATGGAGATGGCAGTTTGGGCAGCTTTTTGTAGTGTCCTGGAGGCTTTCTCTCTCAGCTTCTGGGCGCCTCTATTGAAAACCCTTCATTGCTGTCTGGCCTGCTGGTAATGCACACTGCCTGTTTTGCCCTGAAGATGTGTTCTGTTTATAAACTCATCTCTACTCCTTGGAAAACAGCTCAAGAAAAACTCAGTTGGTTTTCCACCAGCCATGGGCAGGGGTGAGGTATACCATGTTATTATTTCATAAAATAATAGTAATAATAGTAATAGTAATAGTACTAGAAATAATAATAGTATTATAATAATAATAATAATATAAAAGAAGTCTTAAAACAGGACTGAGCACACTGGAGAGAGTCAATAAATGCTTTCTGGCTTAAATCAAAAGTGATGACTTAGTGATTCCATGGCTGCTGTATTTGCTAAGCTAGTTACTCCTTTGCTCCATTACACATTATTTTAACTGAAAAAGAAATGCAAGCAAATGGTTAAAAAAAAAACTCAGACAGAGCACAAAAATACACAAGTGAAAGAAGTTTTCCCTCATCCTCTGTTCTTTCAGCCCTGTCTGGAGATGCCACTGTTTACTATCTTTTGGGTGCTTTTCCAGATATGCTTTGCACATTCCCACCTATGTATGTAAATTCCTTTAAAATTTTAGTTATTTTTAACTTAAAGAGATTTAAATCTTCAAGTGGCTTCTGCCCGGGTAATAGAACAGAACAAATCTGACTCCATATTAGATCTGTTCCTTTGAATTTAACCCTATGCTCTGTCTCCTAGGCTTCATCTTGCTTGTAAAAAATTGTTGCCTAGAGCCTGAAATACACAGGAGAGCTTATTCTGAAGCTCTGACCTTTAAGGATATTTAACACTTTTTCATTCATTAAAAGATAGCAAATTGCAGAATAGAAAATAACGTTTGTTTTGTTGGAGATTTACAGGGATCTGACCCACGCAGATAGCTGTAAGAACAAATGATTCTAACAAGAAGGAATTCCTACACTAAGAAGTTTGCAACAACCAAGCGCGTAGGAAAGGAGCCTGAATTGTGACTTGGGGAGATGGTTTTCCAGAACATTAGTTTGCCAACTAGGTCTACAGAAACTTGCTATTCCAAGCCCCAACATCTGGTTTCCAAACTTATTGGCCTGTCCTGCACTGAGGAGAATGAATTTGGACTTGGTAACAGTCCTATCTACCTAGAAAGCTGGGCACTGGAGCTGAGTGTTATGGAAACAGGCCAGCCAAGAAACAAGCACCAATCGGAGTGCTGGAGTACTCAGAATTATTATGCCGGCGGGCTCAGAGGGGCTTCTGCTCCGAAGTTCTGAGCACCTCCAAGACGTGCACATGAGGTTTTAAATACTTCAATACAAGTAAGGGGATATTAGCCAATAAGACTTAAAGAACAAAAAGCAAGGAATCAGTACACTGGAGCTTATCAATTTGTAATAGATCACGTTACTGACACTTGTTGAGCTTCGAATTACGAGTTAGGTTGTTAGGCCAATAAACTGACACTAAACTTCAGATTTACGAGATAGCCCAGCAGAACTTAGATCAGTAAACCGACACTTATCACACTTAGATTTGTGACTTAGCTTGTTAGCCCAGCTGGACTTTTCCTTCACATGAGGACAGCTCTCCCACCCCCAGGAAACCACTGTGAGCCCTTGATGTTTTCACTAGGGTGGGGTATGGTTTACCCAGGAGGGATGGGGACTATGCACCAACACTCAGGCAGTCTGCTCTGTCTGGGGCTCTGATCTTGTACCACACCACTCCCCCCAGCCCAACACCTGGGACAGTGGAGCTAAGGCAGTGATCCTTCCTGCCTGTTTCCCAGCGTGTAAAAGGGGAATATGTGCTCTTCCCAAGGAAGTTCTGAGCGACAACACCTGCGGGTGCTTGGTTCTCAGAGCAACAGAAAACCCAGCTCCGCATGGGGGCAACGGGTGTGATCCCCGTAGTGTTTCTGCAGAAGCATCTGATGGAGGGCTGGATCAGGGAGGAAAAACATGAGCTGCGAGACTTGAACGGTTACAGAAGGGTACAGAGGTAGGTCTGCCATCTCAGGGTGCCCTAGAGGTAAAGCTTTTTCTCTCCAACTCCGCTACGACACTCCCCTATCCAGACCCATCCCTTCTCTGCTCTTCCTGTCCATCTGTATCCCTCCACTTTTCCCCTCTTCTCCACCCGCTCCCATCTTCTCCCTCCCTCGCTGTCCCACCTTCTCTCGCAGAATCCAGAGGATCCATGTCCCTCCTGCACATGCGCTGTCGGTGCCTGGTGGTCCGCTGGTTCGAAGCTCCATGTCCAAGCCGGGGATTGGCCCCAAATGCTTCTCAACTCTGTCGCCCGTTAGGCCTTTGGTTCCTGCCTGGGGCCGGGGCTTCTGGCTGTGGAAGTGCAAGGTGGGGGGCTCCCGGGAAAGGGTTCAGGCGGCTTCGGGAGGGTGATCTGCCTTTCACAGCCCCCAAGGGCGCCAGTCAGCCCCTGTTCAGCTGAATTTCTCTGGCCAGACCCTTCTGACATCACCACCTGCCCCGGCGCCCCGGCCACAGCTGTCCAGGTCCAGGTGTGCGCCTGCCACCTCTCACGCAGCCGGGATCCCCTCAGTCCACGGCTGGCGTCCCCTTCCCCTCTCCCGCCCGCGAGTCCTCTCCTCCCGGGCTTCCTCTCCTCGGCCTCCTGCCCGTCCCCACCAATGGGCGGGCTGTTTCCCGGGCGGGCGTGGTCTGCGGACCTGGACGGGAGCGGGCGGCTTATGCTGGTGCTGGGGCTGGCCTCCGAGCGGGGCTGCAGCCCGCGTCCCCCCTTTCCCTCCCCCCTAGGGCTGCCCTCCTTTCCCTTACACCCTCCCTCAGGACCAGCTCAGTGGCGTGTGTGCTGCTTCCAGGGCTGAGGGCCTCTGGCTGTAGCGCCCAGCTTCACCTGGTGGAGTCGGGAAAAGGGAGCATCAGTGCTGAGCAAGCTTCTGTCTCCTCCCTCAGTGTTTCTGCCGCAGGTAAGTACCTTGAACACTTTCAGGTATTATGATGGCGGTGCTTGTTGATGTCACGTGTTTTTATAGTGAGAGGGATTAACAGTGGTGAAAGCAGGGCTTGGTTCTGTTAAAAATGAGCTGAAGGCATGAAGCTGTGATATCCTCCTTCCTTCCCTCTCCAAGGGTGAAACGTGTGACCGTCGATTTTAAAAAGACAGTTACAGTCCCTAACTAGCCCAGCCCAGCTAGTGTGTGTTAACAGGAACAGCATCACCAGAGGCCTTGGAGACCCAGGGATATTGCAGTCCTAAAGAACTCCTGGCACAGTTTTGTTTGTATTGGTTTTTTGTTTTTCTTAAATTGTGGGACAGACTAGTGGTATAAAAAGAAAAATATTTGTCAAGAAATATTTTTTCATATAACAGCGTTATTGTGATATAGTTCACACACCATGAATTCCATCCATTTAAATGGTAAAATTCAGCAGCTTTTAGCATATTCACAGTTGTGCAACCATTATTATTCCAGAACGTTTTTATCACTTCAGAAAGAGCAGTGGAAATTAATGACCTATCCACCCCTCCCCAGTGGTGGTTCTAAAGAAATTTCTTGGCTAATCTTGACCATAAATTCACTTGTTACATTCCAAGAAAAATCTGGTAGGAATTCTAATCAGAATTGCAATGAATCTGTCTATCAAAACAGGAAGAGTTAACGTCTTTATGGCACAAACTTCTTCTACCCATGAATATATTTCGGACCCTATATTTTCCTCTGTCCAGAGCCTGGCCCATGGGAAGTCCTCACTACTTGTTGGGCTTGTGAATGATGAGATTCTATACATCGTTAGTTGCAGCTGGAGCCTTTCACAGAAGAGAAAAGAAACCTCAGTGAAACAAGTGACTCTCTGATGGTCAGAAAGAGTGACAGCCATTGCTGGAGTGATCCAGTGGACTTGGTGTTTGCAACCAGAATTCTCCACCACCTACAGCTAAGGGGATTAGAGTGTTCTTTTATTTTTTCTTAATGGCATTGCTTTTATTTTTACTTATTTTTTAAATTATTTTTTATTTAAGTGTAGTCAATTTACAATGTTAGTTTCAGGTGTACAGCAGAGATTCAGTTATAAACATATGCATATGTATATATATATGTTTTAGATTGTTTTTAGTATAACTCATTACAAGAAATTGAATATAGTTCCCTGTGTTATATAGCAGGTCCTTGTCATTTATTTTATATTTACTAATTTGTATCTGTTAATCCCTCCTTTCTTGCCTGCTAAATACAGTTTGCTTTCTATGTCCATGAGTCCATTTATAGGCGCACCATTTTTCCTAGTAATATATGCTCTTTGGCTGCTTTCAGTTTCAGTAATTCCATCTTATCTGTGGGCGCTTTTCTTCTGGTGGTCTTTATGTGGTTTGCACACGTGGTAATAGAGATCTTTATTTGGGAGAACTCCAGGTCTCGTGTAGTCCCTGGTACAGAATGCCCACTGAATTGATGATTGAACTGGGAAAAAAGCACAGTAAATGCTGGAATTTCCACTATGGTTGAGAATTCCAGGTTTCAATAACCTGTTTAGACAACCTTAATATTGGCTGCACCCATACTGGGTAATTTGGTGGAAATTCATGGTATGGTGGTGTAGAGACGGGGCCTTATATTCTTCTTCTCTTTCTATTTTCTAACACTCATTCTCCTGGGCCTTCCAGATCCTCCCCCAGAAGTGCCCAGGGCTGGCTTGGTGCTGCACTGAGGCAATATTTGTTAATAACGCCCTTTCCTCTTCTCCTCTGAGCCTCCGTTTCTTTCTGTGCACAATGAGCGCTTAGACTAGATAAATACTTTTCAGTTTCTTTTAAAGCCATGTTTCCTTTGAGAAACAGAAAATGCAAATATCTCTTCTCAACCCAACCCTTTAGATTTTGGTATGTCCTCCAAGGAGTGACATAGCTCTTTGTGAAAAATTGATGTGATTTTGATTGCAGGTGACACAGAAAAGACTCTTCAGAGATTTATTGCAGGGAGAGGGCAGGAAAGAGGCAGTATGTGACACTTTCTAGTGTGAGCAACGGAGCAGGGACTTGGATTTAAATACGGTGTCTGACGTGGCCTCTCTCTAATCTTGTAGAATGTGATAAACTTCTCTACCTCAGTTTCTTGATGTGTCAAGTTGGGGTGATAATATTTTAAGGCTTCTGTGAAACATTATACAAATAAGACATTTGTGTCTCGGTAGAAACAAGATCTGCTAGGGATTCAGGGATTTGTTTAAAAAAAATTCTTGTCCATAGCACTCTGTCTGTGTGTATTTAGACGTTCCTGGAGGGTGAGGGTGAGTCTAAAGTCCATTGTGGGACAGGTGGCCCATATTTCTCCGTGTCCCAGTTTACCCCCTACTCCCCAGTCCTCTTCCTCAGTCCAGGATGAAGTTCCCTAGTAGATTTACACAGAGGTCTTGTGGAAATGGCTTTTCATTTTATTGTTTCACCAAGAAGGGCTGCCATCATGATCTCTGTGGTCAGGTTTTGAAGGGCTGCCATCATGATATCTGGTAAGAATTCTATGCAATTTGGAGTTCCAATTTAATGAAAAGAAAAAAATTACAAATAGAAAATTAGAACAAGGGTGGTGACAGGGGCTCTTTTAAGTGGACACCATTAGCTTTGTTAGCTTCAGGTGCTGTGGCCTGTTGCCACGAGGACCCATCCTCTTGCTCTGAAGTTGGAGGGACTAGTGGGCTCAGTGGGAATGTTAACTGAGTGTATCTCATGGGCTGGGCATTGTCCTATTTGTACTGTGTGTTCCTTATTTGAGACAGTGAGCTCACCTAACCTCGATAACCTCTTTAAAATATTAGACTTTTAATTTTGAGATGTAATGTAGATTCCCATGTGGTAGTAAGAGATTATATGGAGAGGGCCTATGGACCCTTTGCCCAGTTTTCTTAATGGTTCCATCTTGCAGTGTTGGGGTACAATTCATTACTGACTCACTAACAATTTGAGGTTTGTGTTATTGCCCTTATTTCTATTCACGATTAAACTGGGGCTTCGAGAAGCACACAGGCCTGTCCAGGTCACCCACATTGTTAATGCAGAGTCGGGTGAACGTGGGCTTGGGATTTCCAGGCAGTACCATTATGATGGTTTGTGGCAGGGAGCAGCATTCACTTTGCTTGTTTATTCATTCATTCAACAAACATTTATTGAGTAAACTCTGTGGGTCAGATGCTTTCATAGAGTTATCTGATTCTTCAGCAGTACTGAGAATCAGGTAATGTTTATATATTTTAATCTGAGAAAATTAGCTCTGAGAGGTTATAACCCCCCCAAAGGAAGTATAACTCATAAAGGAGGGATAGAACATGTGTACAGTCACCTCCTTTTATGCAGGTGGTACCCTATGCATTTTACATTTTCAAACATCCGTAATCCAGATATATTCTTGTAAGGCAAGGCTTTTTTTTTTAATTGAAGTATAGTCAAGTTTACAATGTTGTGTCAATTGCAAGGTGTTTTTTGACTTTTGAATTAAAAAATACTTTTTCAGCTGGGTAATTATGTGTATTTACTTGTTTCATTTTTAAAATGAGGTACTGGGGTTTGAACCCAGGACCTCGTACATGCTAAGCATATGCTCTACCAATGAACAATACCCTCTACCCCAAGGCAAGTTTTCTTATCCATTATTATGAAGCTTAGGAGTTCAAATAAATTGAATAGGAATCCAGATCTTTTGATCCTACTGTGGTCCTTTTCTTTATATTCTGCTGAAGGGGGTTGGGGAAGCATTTCCTTTGTTCATTTCTTTATTCAGCATTTTTGAGCAGTGACTTTGCATCAGGGCCTTGCTAGGTGCTTGGAAATAGAAAATAAGAAATGACCTTTCTCTGCAGAGGCAGGAAGCCTAGACCAAAAGCTGGGTAATGTGATCGAGCTACAGTAGCCATATGCAGACTCTGAGGACAAACTGTACCCTTGGATTTCCTTTGGCTTCCCTTGTCTTCTGGCTGGTACACACCAGGTCACCGCAACCCAGATGGGCCCGTAGCACACAGCAGAGAATGTACCTCGATCTCCTCCCCCTCTCGGCAGGGCCTGCAACATGAGCATCCCTGACTACGTGCATTGTGCTGAGGACCACCAGACTAGTCCCGTTGTGGTCCAATCCATAGAGATCATCTCAGAGGAGAATTTCTTTTGCATCTATCAGCTACTCACCTCGGTTAGCCATATCAGCCCTTGTGGCTCCCAGTGGACACTCTGTATCCACTACAGGCACCGCTATGTGCCCGAGAATCGGTGGAGCGTCTTCCAGAAACACCCCAAGGTCGTGGGCCTTGTCACCATTACCGAATGTCTCTCTGCCAAGGCCTTCGAGAAGCTCCACATGCAGAGGAGCTGTATGGCACATCGCTTAATGACTCTCAGCTTTTTGTCTTTGTGCAGCATGGGGAGGTAGCCGAGCAGACGCGCACCGACGTTGCCTTCAATCTAAGAGTACTGCAGGGTGGTGGAGAAGAGGATCGAGGACTTCACTGAGTCACTCTTCATCTTGCTCAAGTCCAAGTGGCTGGATGGTGGCCCCAAGAATTCTGGGGACAAGATCCCCCTCCCCTACATCCCGTTTGAGAAGGAGGACTTCATCGGACTGGACACAGACAGCAGGTAAGTTTACCTGGAAGCCAGTCCACCTTGGCTGTGTGCTGGATTGCTTCCCTACATCCAGAAAGGGATCAGCAAGGAAGAAGTCAATCTTGTAGCCAAGGGGGGAGGGAGGTGCAGCCCGCCGGTTTCCAGACATTTCAAAGTGAATCCGCCTTTATTTCAGAGAGATCCTTTTAGGGTTAGTGTGGACACTTACTCCCGCTTTACAGCCAGGAACATGGTGGGACCCCTGGAGTTGCTGTCCAATAAAGTAGCCAAAGCCACTGATGCTAGGAGCACTGGGGAGGAGGCTGGACTCAGCTGAGATGTGCTGTAGGTCAAATGCACATCAGACGCTGAGGCTTGTCTAGTAAAAGTACATAAACTATCTCTTTACTTCCTATATTGATTACATGTCAAAATAATAGTATTTTACATACAGTAGATTAAGTAAGATCTGTTCTTAAAATCACATTCTAGTATTTGTTTTTTGTTTGTTGGTTTGTTTCTTTGTTTCAAATTTTAAACGTGGCAACTGGGAAACTTTCTTTACATGGCTCTCATTTCATTTCTGTTGGGCAGCCTGTCCTGGTACATGCTCATCCCTTTGCTTATAGATGAGATGCTGAGCCCCGAGAGGCAGAACGAGGCGCTGGTTGAGCTGCGGCTGGAGCCGCTGTCACCTGCCTCCCAGGCCCAGCACCTTTTCAGCTCAGGCCGTCTCTTCCTGCCCGACAGCCACCATGCCAAGTTAGGACATCAGAAACACCGCCAGGGACTTCCTAATGAACTCCTTATGCAGGGAAAGGCGTATCACGGTGTATGGGACAGAGCAGGGAAATGTTCATTCCCACTTTGTCCCTGTGATTAAGTCAATGGCCCCACTTTGCCTCGGAAGTACAGATGAGCTCTTCTGGGCTGCCTACCCCCCACCTTCTGCTCTGTTTCCCCATATATCTATCGTGTTGTCCCTCAGGCTGAAGAGGGTGAGATGCCTTTGCCGAGACGTGGTCCCCCTTTGCTGGGGTGAGTGAGGGAAGCTGTGTCCCCCCGGCCTACGGCCTCGGTCCTTGAGTCTGGAGAGGGCTCATGGTGGTCCCACAGGTGGCGGTCAGAAGACCTGGCATGTGCTACCGGGCCCGCTTTGGAGGTGGTGCTCTGTGATTCTTGAACTTACCTAAGATCAGATCCTACTTTCTGGTTGTTGGTAAGTTGGAGGAGAAGATGCTAGAGAATTGATAAAAAGAATGTCTAGACCAGCCCTGTGAGTGAGAAGCACAGGGGACACTAGTCCCACCTGCGAGAGCCCACCTAGCAGGCTCTGGATGAATTTTCTGTTCCTCCCCGGAAATACTTCTATGGCTTAAGGAAGAGGAGAGGCATGTCGTGGCCATGATCTGTACTTGTCCTCACAGGGCCCTGTGATCTATATGCTCGCACTCCCCATCTGCTTCTTGGAGATGAGTTGACATGTTTAGGAGCCTGGGCACTGCTGAGGGCATAGCTCCCAGCACCGTGCTACACAGAGTCTGGCTCTGTTCACCTCACCTGTCAACTCCTGCTGAGGCCCCAGACATTAGTCAAGGTAGGTGCATCAGCGAAACCTAAGCAGGGACCACCTTCTCCCCCTGGGCAGAGTGGTGAGTGAGCAGTGGAAGCCTGGAGCCCTGCCCCAGCCCCCACGCCAGTGCCACTTCTTTTGTCATAGGAGGCACTGGTGATATTTTTGCTCAACAAATGCTTGTCTCTGAGTCTGCAGACCCACCAGAGAATGCCAGCTTGTTTTTGCCTTTGAAGTCTGCCCTTGGGACTTGGCGGAGTAGCCGGATGTGTACTTAGCCCACAGTGGTTCAGCGCATTAAACCTGCCTCCTTGTGGGTCTGTCTATTGTGGTACCATAAGGGCTCAGCCAGCATCTGAACGTCATTGAGATAACGCGGCCAGTGAGCTAGGGTCAAGCACATTCTCCTCCAGTCACTTTTACTCCATTGTTTCTTTTACTATTCCACAGTCATTAATTTTTTAAACAATGCTTTGGTGCAGGAGCAGAGCCTCATTCTCTCCTGCTACTCTTGGTGGAAGTGAGTAAAACGGTCCAGACTGAAATGCGACAACAATTTGTAGCTCAAAAGCTGCCTAGACGCTTGTAGGTCGAATTTTGGTTAGGGGAGCTGAACACGTTGTGGTCCCCCGGCAGCGCCGCTCCCCTCAGGCCCCTGCTTTCCCTTGAGCAGGAGGTGAGGTTGGGCCTCACCATCCCCGCGTCCCTGGCCTCACACACTCACATAAATTCTTGTACATGCAGTCAAAATCATTTTTGTTCTTGTGTGATTCTAATTTTCTCTTGTTCCTCTTTTCCTTTTTCTTTACTCCTTTTTCACTTGTACTGCCCAGTGAGCATGTTGTTGCTTCTGAAAATGTGGGCTGTGCACACCCTGCATTGGAAATAGCCAGATTGCCCTCCGTACAGTCTCCATCGCTTTAAAAAGCAACAACTTAACAGCTGTTTTGATCCATCTATTATCTTAGTCATTTTTTATTTTCTAATTTTTTGGAATATTTGCTTTGTTAGCTCATCACCCACTGGTGTTTGATACCTGTTGAAATCCTTGCTTTTGAGGAACATGTTTGGTCCTCCTTTTATTTGGTGACAAATGCGCCCTTATTAAATTTGTTTGATTGTTTTGAAGAAGTAAGATGCGAATTGATTTTGTCGGGTGCTCAGGGATTCTTTTCATGGAGTATTTAAACTTGTAAGGTCAAACTCTGCAGCATTTTGCTCGATTCCTGCTTTTACACAAACGTGCTCGGCACGCGGTTCCTGGCTGTCGCTGTGTGACGTGCATGACGGCGCTTCCTGGCCGTCATGATGAAGTGGCCGCCGCGGAGGTGACAGCTGCAGGGGACGCTGTTGGAGGAAGCGGTCACCGTTTGGTTCTTTAATTTTTTTTTTTTGCATTCAACTTCCCCGTGCCATTTACTTTACTTTGCCTTCATAAAGGGGCAGAATTGGGTCTAAAATCCATGACACTATTTGTTCCCTTTACGAGGCTGGTTTTTCTGGGTATCAGGACAACATGACCTTCTCCTAAGTAGCTGGCTCACCTGGATCTGTTGGACACAGGGACAGCTAAAAGGGCCGTAGCTTCCTCTCTACTCCAGCCAGTGGGCATTCAGAGCTGGGTCTGTGGATTGCCTCAGCAGCCGTGCAGACCTCCCTGCCCCGGCCTTTACTTTTAACCCATGTTGGCAGTAAAGAGTTGAATCCGTTTCTGTTGCAGCTGACATCCACCACTGACAGCCGTGTCGTTAGTTTGTGGTAGTCAGTCTCCAACACCCCAGACAACCGTGAAGGAAGATGATTTGGCCGACCTAGGACCCTGGATTCTCACCCTCACCATGGTTCATCTCACCCGGTGGAAGGGTTTGGCCACCACCATCATGCTGACCATGAGGCCTTGTTTCTCCTTTCATGCTCTGGTCCAAATGTGGACACTTCATTTTTCACTGAATTTGTCTCTCTTGAGACAGGCCAGAATATCTGAATGAGTCCATCACATTCTAGGTGGGGAACAGAACAGAAGTAAGTGTCGCAAGTAGATGGAGTCTAGGCTGTCCGGGTTGGCAAATGCAGGCTGGGATCTGTGATGGCTGGGCTGTACACTGGACACAGGCCTTTCCCGTGGCTCCTGAGAGCCCATGAGTTGAAGTGATAACAGCCTTGCGTGGGTTCCCCCATCCTCATCTGCTCATTGGCAAGTGTGTCTGCTAATTAGGAGCTCCCCCAGACCTCGGGCCCTTCAAAGCTCAGACCATGGGAGAACCTTGAGTCCCTTCTCCTGGACATCCTGTGTGAGAATCCACTGCCTTCTGAGGTGAACAGCAGCAGGAGATGCCTCCACCTCCTGGGAGCACCCTAAGGAGGACTGTTAGTGCACCATGCTGTGAGCTTGTGTGTTTCCGGCCATGGTCCCTACAGAACTACAGTTGAGATGGGCTTATTGATGGAAATAACAGGACTGATTCCAGGGCAGGGCCTGGGGGAGGGAACAGTGGAAATTGAATGTGACCTCAGACACCTCGGTGGGTGCTGGGGCTGTTACTAAAATGGGGAGTCTGGGAGATACCTGCCAGGAATGGAATTCTAGAGTAAATGGTGGACATGAGGCATTTTTAAGATGCCATTTGTCATCCAAATTAGGACTTCAAAGAGGCACTCGGGTCGATGAGCCTGGGGCTCAGGTGAAGGAGCCGGACTAGAGATACACGTTGGGAGTCGTCATTCTTAGCTGGTGTTCACAGCCCTGCATGTGAATTAGATCATCTCGAGAGCTGCAGACTGAGGCTGAGGGGGGGCAGGGCTGTGTCTTGGTTGGAGGAAAGCCCAGACCATACAGCTTTGGTGTGTCAGTCAGTGGCGTTTGCCATTTTCAAAGCAATGCCAGTTATCCTTAAGGGGCCAGGGGCTGGGCAGGGCCAGCCAGGAATAAATCTGAAGGGAGGGTCGTGGCCACGTGTGCGTCTTGGGAAGGTGCAGAGTCTGCAGGGTACGGGAGGGTAGACTCCTCAGATGCTAGAGTTGCAGTGAGGAATGGGGAGAAGTTAGTCACAATCACCTGTGAGGGAGGGAGGGAGGTCTAGGGAGCCCCACCTTACCGGACTCGCTTTCCCATGAACAGAAGGCAGTCAGACAGAGGATCTGAGGTGAGAAGGGATGGGCACTGGGAGGGGAGCCAACCTGGAGAATGGTGCTTGCAAAATTCTGGAATAGTCTCCCTGAAAAATAGAGTTAAAAATACCCAGACTCTTAAGAACATTGTTAGTGACTTGGGAGGAGGCAGTTGTTTTTCTGGCCTCCTAAGGGTAAGGCATGTATCCAGGGATACACAGAAGATACGGGCAGTCTGTTCCGGGGGCTTGATCGTTACCGGGGGAACAGTGCAAGTTTAAAGGGGGAAAAGGGCAGCGGAGGGAAACTAGCCAGGCCCCGTGTCAGGTACCAGTCGGCCGCCCTACTTGCGTGTTGCATTCACATCCATGCCTCCCAGGTGGGCGCTGACAGCCCCCTTTTGGGGATTGGGAAGCCTTCTCAGAGGGGTTAAAGAATTGGTCCATTTAGTGACTAGTAAATGCTGTAGCAGGATTCAAGCAGGGCCTTGTCAGAATTCAAGGGCATGTTCTCTCTACTGTTTCCAGTACTTCCCTGTTATACCTGGAATGGTGAAGTGGGTCAGTTTTGGAGCCTTTCAGAAAAAGTATATTTAAGCGACTCTGGACTGTTTCACAAAGCTCAGCATTCTTTGATGGTTCTGAAGCACGCAGTGATTTTCGCCCCAGAGAGGTAACGTCTAACTCCTTTGATGATGACGTGGTTGCAAATGGTGTACAGGTGCAAAACCAGACTTTGCAGCTTCTGAAGGGAAACTCTCCAGTTCTCCCTTGGTCGGCTTTCTTCCTCGGGATGTATCTGTGCTGCAGCATAGGCCTGAGCTTTCCATATGGAGTGAGAGTTTAATATCTGATGTTAGCATAAAACGGTCAGATGAAGAAAATCGACGTTGACATTTTATTTTTGGGTTTCATTAGTCAAAATATACTATCAGTTAATGGCCCATATAGCAAATGAAATTGAGTACAGGACATTGCATTTCTTACTTTCTATTTAGAGTTCTCTTACAGAATAATGTTGCCTGCTTTGGAACATCAGCTCCACCACTCACGGCACCTATCAGTGTGTTGGTGTGATTGCATTTACAGAGTGAATGTAATCTGGGCTTCCTCAGCCCCAAACACTTCAGTGCAGAATCACGGGCTGTAGACGTCTGTTAGTCACGCAAATACTTCTAAAATTATATGATTCCAGAAAAGAAAGAAGAGAGAGAGATTGCCTTTATCAAATTTCCTTTCAGTTCTAAATGAAAACTGTTGTTGAGCATCTCTGGTTTCCTTTGGATAAGAATATATACATTTCTTTGCATGTAACCTGGGATTTGGGCTAGAACACCAAGTTCTTGCTGTCCACAAGCCACAAAAATAGTAGCCAAATTGCACACGTGTGAAATAGTTTATACCTTTTTCTGAGAAAGTATCCTTGAATTTGGGACTTGGACTGTGATTTCTGCTTTTTGCTTCCCCCACCTGTCTTGTAATCTCTCACTCCTTCCCACGTGGTTCCCAAGTGTTCGTGGTCTCAAAGGAAAGGGCAAACACCCAGTTGGTCACCATGTACTGCTGCTATAGATAGAGCCCAGACAAGACCTAAAGGACATTATCAGAGAGGACTTCCTGGAAGAAATGGGCTGTACATTCAGTTGTGAGGACAGAGTAAGAGTCAGCCAGGAGAAGTAGTCAAGAATGTGTCTCAGATCACAGGGGCAGCCCGGGCAGAGGCCTGGAGGCTTTTGGCGTGGGGACCCGGGGAGAGTGCCCTGTGCGGTCCAGGGTGGAGGGAGCCCCTGCTGGGGAGGACACTGGAGAGGGTCCGGGGTGTAGGGCTTTGGAAGAAGTTGAGTTTTACTAGAACTGACACAGTAGGCAGTGAAGGGTGTCAACAGAAGTGACCCTCAGGAAAGGTACTTCTGGTTTTGCTTCTGATATACTACAGACAAAAGGGTCGGGACGGTCGAGAGCAGGTATGTCTGTCCCTTTGAGATCCAACCCGTCATTCATTTATTCATAACACGTGCACTTCAGTGAGTCTAGGGGAGAGAGAGTGTAGCCACATAAATAAGCAAAATGTATTTGCTTCTTGAGAGCTTAGCATTGTCAGAAGTTGACTTAGCCTAGAATGTTCTAGGAAGAGAGGAACAAATTGTGGAGGTTGGAGGGAGGGAAGGCTTCCTTGGGAAACAGTCAAAATGAACCTGGAGGCAAGTGGGAAGTAGGAGCAGGTCAGGGGGCTCCTGAGGTCACTGGGGACCTATGTACTGAGATGAGGCTGGGCGAGCAGGGTCTGGGGTGGGGCTAGAACTCTACCAGGGAGCCTCTGAACTGTTTGAAGTGGGGTTGATGTAATCAAATTTGTGCTTTGGGAAGGCTGTCGTGGCTTTGTGTGTGTGTGTAGCGGGGAAGAGGTGGAGGGTGCCACCAACTGGGGGATCATTTGAAGACCATTCACAGGCTGGGATATGGGCTTCGGGGCTACTTGGGGACGGCAGGGGCAGTGTGGATGCCGGCTTTTCTTATGGGGGACTTGTTAGCGGGGCTGCCCTAGAGGCACCTTGTGGCTGGAAGAAAACTGATGGAGGCTGCCAGGGGGACATTCCTCTTCTCTCTTTCCATGCCTAGTGTGATTATCTTAGCTCAGCCAACATTTGGAACAAAAGAGCTAATCTCCAGGGTTGCCCAGGCCTTTGTAGAGCTCCTTCGAGTGAGATCTGATAGGATTTAGGTTTGTGTTCAGATCTGGATGTTCACTTAGCTAGAAACGTCCTGTCATTTCGATTTCCATAGGGGTTTTTATTCCTGATAAAGATTGCTTTCTTGGTGAGAGGAAAATTATTACAGCTGTTGTCTTTTTCAAAAAAAATCATATGTTTTAAGAGCTTTAATATTCAAAAGAATAGGAATATATAAAATATTTAAGGAAGTCTTTGGTGTGGTTTCTTTGCTTTCTGAGCTAATGTGGACTTAGAGCCTTTGTATTACTTAATAGCACATCCTTGTCAGTATTTAAAGAGCTGTTAG
Organism: Vicugna pacos; assembly: GCF_048564905.1. Taxonomy (NCBI): domain Eukaryota; kingdom Metazoa; phylum Chordata; class Mammalia; order Artiodactyla; family Camelidae; genus Vicugna; species Vicugna pacos. Next base: position 70,759,163 of record NW_027328740.1, on the reverse strand, counting down.
TGAGCACCCCAGGCCCCACCTCTCAAAGAATCGTTAAAGTTTGCTCTGAAATAGTGAGGTCATAAACGTCTTGTTTTCAGAAATCAAAAGGTTTTAAATACGCACCATAGCTCCATTTATAAAATAATAATAAGTTCAAAATTAAGAAAATGGAGGATAATTGATTTTTTTTAAAGCCTAAACATAAACTTTCTTGTGCTAATTTTGCACCTGGAAATTTTGAAAAGAAAAATCCTACTGCAATATCATCTACGTGGTATATATATATGAGTTTCACGTTTGAAAAGTAACTGCGCAGTGGTTTTCAAAGTCAGGAGCATTCCAGCTCAAATACTGGCAGTGGTGGCTGCTGGTTTTCAATGGAAGAGCCTAAATTTGCCTTCTTAGCTTTTTTTTTTTTTTTGTACTGAGAAGGTTGAGTAGTGCTTTGCCAGCATGATTTTCGGGCAATTTGAGGGCAGATGTCGTGTTCCAGCAGTGAGATATTTCCATGCATTTTATTTTCTGGACATCACCAGGGCACATGTGGGGTTTGTGCCTGCAGGCTGGAATGCTGCAGGACTCCCTAATCCATCACCATTATGTCCTGGTGCTGCTCCGGTCAGTGAATGATTTTCTGTGACTTGGAGGTAATGTGGTCTGATGGTGATGATCAGACGTGCAGTTAAATGCTATTAATTGAAATAAGAGTAACCTAGAAACATTGCTCTAACAATACAGGATGAGGGAGGAGGATTGGCTGAGCTGCTTGCAGTGGGATGTCTTCTCAGGTGACTCCCTCACCGTGATTCCTGCCAATATCCGCCCCAGCCCTGCACGGTAGTCCTGCCGAAGCAAGCAAGCACTTTGCTCAGAAACGCACTGAATTTCCTTGCGCCTCTGTTTGTTGGCTTTTTTTTGAAAACACATTTTGCCCTTTGCTTAAATGCCATCCATGCTAGTCACCCCTTACACTCATTCTTCTGGACCTCGTCCATACATAGCTGCTGAATGGATGAACAGAATGTAGTATCTCCATGTAGTGGAACATTATTCACACGTAAGAGTGAATAAAAAAGAAAAAAAAAAAGAGGAAAATGAAAAATGCCACCTGTTTTGGGAAGTCCACCCTGACTGTTTAACCCACACTTTTCCCTTTGAAACACAATCACTTATGCTCCACTCTACTCTTTTTGATAGTACTTACCACCTTCTAATAATCTTTAACGTTTCCAAAAAAAATAAAAAATAAAGAGATGCTGATGCCACTTCAAAATATACAAGCCTTGCTAACAGCATGTTAATTGAAAGGAAGCAGACACAAACGGCCAGATATTGTTGATTTCAGTGATCTGAAAAGCCCAGAAAAGGCACATGCAGAGGCAGAGAGCAGGTGATGGTTGGAAGGGGCTGGGTGGAGGGGGATTACGGAGTGAATGCTAGTGATAGGGGGATTCTTTTGGGCTGATGAAGTGTTCTGGAAATAGAAGGTGTTGAGGGCTGCACAACTGTGATTGTGCAGAAGACTGCTGAGCGCTGTGTCTGGGAGTGCCTGTTGTTGGGGCATCTTTATTTTGTTCACATCCTGCAATGTGAAGGGCCATCTTCTGCTGTGGTCATTCTACTCCTGTGAGTGGTGAGGGTCAGGACTTTGTAGAGTCCTGTTTCTTTTCTCCCTCTGGCTGAGTGTAGGCAAAAAAATTTAAGCCTGAGAAAGTGCTCCATCTACAGAAATGTCTTTCAGTTTTGCCTGGTGTAAAAATCTTGAGAGCTTTTAACCGTTGAGGCTAGTCTGTGGGGGTAAATAGCCTATGAAGCCTGGGTGAGCCCAGGAAGAGCCGCGCTTCCCTCCCAGACACGGGTGGGGATTTCACCCCCTTTCAGGCAGTGAAGGGCCCAGACCCGTGGGCAGACTTGACAATCGTGAATATTTACGTGTATCCGCTGCTTCATCTTGGATATTAATTTCAAGCTGAGTCAGTTTGTGACGGCAGCCTCATCCTACATTAGGAATTTATAGTATCTGCTCTTTGAGGTGAAGACCTGACAGACTTGATTATTTAACAGTCTGCTTTGAATTGATATCTCAGATTCCTTTGTCAAAAGCAAAACAGCAGAAATACAGACGTCCTTTAATTCCAATGTGGCCTGGAACGGGTTTAGTGTCTGTGCCTCAGTGGCCTTATCTGCGGGTGGGGAAGATGATAACAGTGCTTCCCTCAGAGGAGCTGGTGAGGGGAGAGTGAGAAGCACAAATGGAGGACTTACACGAGATGCTCATAAATGACCGAATTTAGTGCTCTCCGCCTGGTGAGGCCTTAGGGGTAGAGATGTCAGAACAGAGCAGTCCTAGCCGGAGCTCGATACGTGATGGTAGCTGTTATGATCAGTATCACCACTGTGGGTTATCAGGTAGTTTTAAGACTTGGTAATATGATTTCATGAATAATGTTAAAAGACTAGACATCTCAGATCCAGTTTACATAGTCCTCAAGATTTCTTCTGAGAATTGGATGGTTTCTTCCCTATCTTAAATCTGAGATGAGTCTCTAAAAATTTCCGTATTCCTCCATCCTTTTGCTTTAATTCTCTATTTCTTAAAAAACAAAGTTTTTAGATGGAGTTACTGGGGACTGAATTGAGGGCCTCATGCATGCTAAGCACATACTCTCCCAAATGAGGTATAATCTCTTCCCTGATTTTTTTTTAAATTTACATCTTAATTTTCAGAGGTTAGAGGCCTCTAATTATTTTTCTGGAGACTTGTCCATGAACCTGTAAATCTACAATTAATGGACAAAATTTGGTTTATTAAAAAAAATCTTTAGAATATTCTACAGTCCACCCAAAAGGAAATACTCATGGACTTAAAATGTTTCTCCTTTAAGGTGATTTCTCCTGTTTGGTCGAGCTTAATTTGTTAACAGCCATCCTCATCATCATAATGACCAAACTCGCTGTGAGTGGACGCCTAACTGAGGCTAAAATGCTTTGCTCATATTTTACTTCATAGCAAGTGTTTGATTGTAGGTATCAGTGTCTCCTTTTTTGTAGCTGAGGGATTGAGAGATGGGTCAGCTTGCCCCAAATGACACGCAGCTGGCGGTGGCTAGCTCGATGCTGGAATCCAGGCTGCACAGGATGAATTCTCAATTGCTCCTCTAATCAGCTTCCCGTTGAGTGTTTTCCCGAACTCCTGTGAGCCCATAAATGACCGATTTTAGCTTTCTCAGCCTGATGAGGTCTTCAAAGGAGAGACACCAGTGAGAATGAGAGGCAGAGTGGCATAAATTAAAATTGTACATTTTCACAAATGTTTTATTCTCAGGTAATGACTGTAAAGGAAATAGTTTTTTAATTTAGTGCTTTGTGAGAACTAAAAACAAAACATTTAAAATAACTATTGTGCAAGAGAGAAGTGGTCTTTGAAAGTCCAACTGTTGCTAATGATGTTACTTGTTTTTTCTAGTGGTGCTTATTTACTGAAAAATTTCCAAACACTGAATTTGTTTTATGTAGTCTTAGTATGAAAGAAAACTTTGTCAGTGAGTATTGTAAGTAAAATCCTTACTCTTTTCTTTCCTGATGATGAATATCTTAGTTGTTTACATGGCTTAAGTATATTTCGTCATTTGTGAAATTTGAGTAATATGGTTTACCTTGTCTGACTGTGAGAGCTGGACGCCTTGTATACAAAGCACCATAGAGGTGCTTAATAAAAATGTGCTTTCACAGTGACTGATAGTTTAGAAGTATCAACTCTGAATACTAAAAAGGGTAGCTTATTTCTGATGCATATTCAATATGTGTATATATGATATACATTAATATGGCTTAAAGTAACTAGGATTGTTTTTTTTAAGTGCAGTATGAAGCTTTAATGAAATCTGTGTCATTCTAGTGAGACAGGGACTACTTAAATTGCCTTAAGCAGACGACCTTGAAGATTATTTACACAGAATGTAAGCTCAGAATTCATGTTGCCGTGTAACCATCCATCAGACATTTAATTTCTCGGGATTCTGACCAGAACCATTAAGTTTAGAAAAATCCACATTGATTATTATCAGGGAATAAGCTTCTCTCTTTTGTGACTAAAGAAAATTTTGATTTTTTTCTGCACTCTTTTCAGGTTTTAAAATTTCAAAATTTTGATTTGACATGTCACTTTTTTAATAGAGATAATAAAGCTCATGCTGTTTTAATATGTAAATAAATGTTTTTGTATTTCAATACCCTTCTATGATTTCCTGGCTCTTTGAGAAGTATTTTGCAAGATACTTAGATTACCTACTGTTGGAAAAATACAGACGTGACTTTTATGAATATAGGCCTAGTACAGTTCTGTTGGTTTTTACTACAGTGCAAGACATGAGACCTAGGAGAGCTTTGCTGCTGATTGCCAGGAGGACAGATCTCAGGTCTCAGTCTCCCCTCGTGTAAAATGAAGTGGCTGGACTGGATTCTTTCCTCTTCTAAGATGAGCTTCCATGAGCCTATGTCTTTTGTTTATATTTAGGAGTATTAGCAATATCAGATTAAATACTGAATACCCCTCCATCCCCCCGAAGCAAAGTGCAGTATATGCTACATAAGCTTCTAGTTATCTGATTCTCGTTTCTCATCTTACAGTCAATTTTTGTGTTGCATGTTTCCCGGCAACCTGGAAGGTCTTTTTAGCCATAGGTGGCGCTGTTGCAACTTTTTACAGTCTTAATTTTTCTGTTTGTAAAATAAGGCTTAAACAATGTGATTTTATTTTGATTCCTTTGCTTAATGCTTCAGAATAGCACAACGTCCATTATGTCTTTCTACCTGGAAAATGTTTTCTGCTTATATCATAGTTTTATTCTTTTATCTCGCTGTGAACATTTCAGACTTGCTGTGCAAACAATGGCAAAATCGGGCTTTTCTTCTAGTGTTAGAAACCAGTGAGCCGGGATATTATAAAACAGCTAGAAGCTGCCTCTGGAGCACCATAAAGCTGAAAGGTGTGTTGAGTTCCCTGAGTATTGACCCCGCCGCTGTGTGTTAATTGGTGGGAGTTGATTTGGTACATATATGATGGGGTGTAGTTTCTTGACTTGGGTTTGCCTGCACGTGCTGACACTGAACCATGTGATCCTGAGTCAGCTCGTTCTGAGTTTTCCCCTCGTCTGTGAGAAGGGGACACTCATATCTGCTTTGTAGAATTGTGAGAATTAGTAATTATGTAACATGTTTACCACAGTGGGTATGTCAAGAGAGCTCATAAACTTTAGCTGCTGTTTTGTGTGCAGCCATCATTTTATAGTCTTTGGTAATTACAAAGAAACAAGAAAATAAGAAAAGCTGATTTTATGATGAAAGATATTTGAGGACGTTCCATAATTCCTACACCCATAATTTAGCATCAGCAGAGTCAGAACTGTTACACAGTCGCCCTGGACCAACGTTAAGCCACAGAAATTTTTGTTACTTCATATATGTTGGGGCCTAAGGGGAACCAATACTTATACACATGTTGTCTCCAGCAGCCAACTGAGAGATGACACAAAAGAGTAGGCAGGCGATAAATGTCTTCTTTGTTACTGATGAAGCCACGTTCTCCATGAACTTCAGGGCTGTGGATAAATGAGTGTCATGTTACTGTGTCCCAGAAGTAGAGACTCACCCTGTCCCAGGTATCTCTGTGCCACAGCAAGCCTTCCCTTGAGAGAATGAGCCCCATCATGCACAGGGCTGTTCTGCAATGGAGCTGAGCATCCAGGGTGCTTCCCTAGGGTAGTCAACACTGGAGGGAAAGGAAGGGTTTCACATGCCCTGCTTGTCTCCCCGGAATCACAACTCAATCTGTTAATGTGAGGAGGGCTAGCTGTGGGCCAGGGGTCAGGGCTGTGAAGGGAGTAGCACTCTGCATGGCCCAGAGGAGTGGGGAGGAGGTATCCCTTCCATCAGTTTAAACAGGTGGTGGGATGGAACAGAAGGGTTCATCCCATGAGTTTATAAAAGGAGAAATAAGAATTTCCTTTGGGTATTAGTCTAGCCAGGAAACACAGAAGATGATTAGGAAGGAGACTTGTAAACCACTGTAATATTAATTTGACATTTGTTGAGCACCCAAAATGTGCTACATTCTTTTCTGAGCGTTTTACAGAAATGAATCCTTCAATCTTCTCAACAAGCGAGTAAGGAAGGTTTGATTGTTATCCCAGTTTCACAGTGTGGAAATTGAGGCACACAGAGGGTAAGTTGACCAAGGTCACAGAACTAGTAAGTGGCAGAGCAAGTATTTTAACCCTGGCTGTATGGTATTGTGGCTCCCAGAATGGGCTTTGGGTGTTTAGATGTATCTGCATCCCTCGATTTCTGTACGTCTGTGCATCAATTAGCCCAGAAAGGACAGGGAAAGGAGAGTTACACAGGTGCTCACAGTCGTGTCTCGGCAACTGTCCACGAAGAGTGCACCATGATTAGAATTAATTGTTTTCCAGGCAGCAGATCTGTTGGTATAACAGAAATTTAGTCCATTGAATTCATCTAGAAATCCTTCCTGCTCTGCTTCTGTCCACACTTGCCATGTGACTGCCTGCCCGTGTTTGGGCCGTGGAGGAGAACATATACTCATGGTTGAACTCTGATATTGCAGTCTGGTTCATAGTTTCACATCTTCTGTTACATTAATAAGTTAAATTTCTGGTTTTCTTGCATCAGTGTCTCATGAGTTTGGTTAATGTGAAACCAGTCCATGGGAGCCCAGGGGTTATGATGGTATAAATTTTTAGCACGTTGTGGCACTTCTAGCCATGCAGACATGACTGGGGGATGTACGCCTTTCTCACTGATTTCTCCCAACAGCAGGGTCCTCTCACGGATGTGAGGCTGGGAGCTCTCTGAGTAGCTCAGTCAGAGGCCAAGTCCACCAATCCGAAAATGATGAAGTACCTGGAAGTGGGTTTAATAAAAGTAAAGGGCTTCCAGGTAGTCCGATGGGCTGTTCAAGAAATTTGGTGAAAAGCTGTCCACTGTCTGTGGTTTAGCTGCTTCTTTGCTATTGAAAAGTCTGGAGTAGATGAAGGGATTTTAAAAAGCAGAAAGGAGTGATTTCAGGTGGTACATCCACACCGGTGAGAAGTGATGGATGACCGCCTGTGTGAGGCACAGACAGAGTCTTACAAACTTCATAAAACAGCTTCAAATGCTCTGCCATCTGAGTGCGCTTCATATGGGGTCCAGTTCATCACTGGTCACGCTGTGAGGGCAAGTAACTGACGATGGCAGAAAGGACACGGAGGCATCAAAAAGGTCTCACTCATGTTCCCTGTTTAAAGAATGTGGCACAGTGTATTATATTTGAGCTGGTTTTTCACTGAACAGTTTTTAGTGTTTTCTGGGACTCCCCAGTGCCCCAAGGTTCCATGCAGCTGGGTGTCCCCTCATTGCAGCTCCGTCAGCGCTTGCCCTGGGCTGATGTGGTGTCACGGGAAGCAGGACGGTCAGCGTCCCCGGCTCCTCTGAGCTCCGTCTCCTCATCTGCAGAGCCTGGTTTCCCATCCGTGTCTACTTAGTAGGGTTGCTGAGAATCACACGTGATGGTTATCAGGTGTGATTTCTGGTTGTCTCTGCGATTGGCAAATAGCCAATAATTGATAGAAACTCTTGTTTTTTTTATTGTAATTGTGTCTCCTAGATTGCAGTGGTTTTTAGTCTGCATTTTTTTATAACTTTACTCATTTTTAAATATGCCCTTATTTTATTTATTTTTTTTTTTGAGGTACTGGGGACTGAAGCCAGGACATTGTGCATGCTATGCAGGTGCTCTACAACTGAGTAATACCCACCCTCCTTTTCTGCACTTAAAAATAAATATTGCAATACACAAAATAGCTCTTAAACTCCATCATGGGACCTGGTCTCTGTATAGGCAAATGAACACGTATACTATTTCAATAAGAATAAATGCTGTTGAGACATAAGTTTCTGAATCTGTTAATGTGCTTAAAAACGATCATAGCTAGTGATAAACACGAGACTTAGATCCAGGACTTTTTAGGGTATGTTTTGCCATCATGGGAAATTACATTCTACCGAGAAGGCTAATTGGGTCTCTTTGATATTTGGATGGTTTAGCAGGTGATCAAGGCTTTCCAAAGCTGACAGTTTTGTATTTTAAACTAACTACAAAGTTATCTTCTAGAAGATGGAAATCCTAAGCTTGTGAATTTCCCAGTAATCCAGGGGGTATGTGTCTGTGTCTGTGTCTGTGTGAACGTTTGTGTGTGTGATTTCAGGAATGTAGAAATAAGTTCCATATAGACTTCTGATATCTTTCTCTTCCAGTTCAAGGTTTAAGCATATACTTACACAAATAAATTGATTTTCTTTTGTCATTTGGCATATTGGCGGGAATAAGAGGTTCTCATACTTGTTTCAGAAGGGTTGGGAAGCATGAGCTTAGAAAACGGGAGGAGAAAGAGGCAGGGAGACACTTCACACTTTGTGCAGTATATGAGAAACGGTAGCTTTTCTTTTCTCTTTTCTTCTAAAGCAAACTGGCTCTGAATTGTAACACACTATTACTCAGAATTGCTTTTCTAATCAGATACAAGTGCCTCAGATTTTTCAAGGCAACATGAATGATGAAATGTGTTTTAGCATTTATCTTTAAAAGTAGTTTTATTTTTCAAGTAAAAGACTATAGCCTGTTTCTTCCAGCGTCTCAAGAAATTCTCATTGATCTATGTACATGTTCTATGTGCTTATTTTCTTTTCTTTTTTTTTAAGTGCTTGTTTCATTGTGGTGTGAATCAATGTTTAAAATTTCTGGATTTTGATCTTTAGAAAATGCTGATATATCAGAACTGTTAAAAACCTGATTGTTCTTTGGTCCTTGTTTGGTGGGGCACCCTATTGATTACTCTTGTCTGTTAAAGAGAGAAATTCTTCCTCTAGCCTGCAGATCATTAAGTGTATGGTTTGCAGTATGCCTTTAAATTTCATTGAATGCATTGAACATGATTGTCCAGTGAATTTTGAGTTGACTCATAGTAATGACTTTGCTTTGATTCTGTGGCTTTTGCTCCTCTCCACAAGAGCTTGAATTCTCTGTTGCATTTTGTATACGTGTTCTTCACAGTGGAAGAAATTTTGCATTTTTTACAGAGGTGGTTTTTCCTAACACCTCTGAATGCCTTCTGTAATTGATACAACAAAAATCTGTTATTTCAATGCTTAATTATTTCATAAACTAGTTTTTGGCTTAATCAGAAACAATGACAGAGTGATAATAAAAAATAGGAAAACTTTCCTTCCTTTGAAGAATAGAAATCAGGTGGTCAGGCTCACCCATGCTTTGGGCCTGACACACTTAATCTCATGTCATTGTGTATCATGATTCGGAGATGGAGTTGCTTCAGGTTTATTGATTTTTGTTTTAACATTTGTGTTGAATTCTTTCTCCAGGCTTATGTATCCTGTTGGGTTTGTTGAAACTGTAGAAGGGAAACAAAAGCTTTTTTTGGTTTCCGGAGGCCTGAGTTGCTGATGATAAGGGTTGAGGGTGGGCTGAGGAACAGAGTGACACTCCCTCTGCTCCCAGCTGAAATTGATGAACAATGAAATCAATTAAGTGTATCGGTATTTGACCAATAGAAGTTAGCGAGCCCAAACTGGCTAGTTATGCCCAAAGAAAGTACTGAATTCACCTGCAGAATTAGGTGCTTTACCAAGAAGAAGCAGCTTAGAGCAATCAGAAAAATCAGTCCTATGATGAGATATAAAGTAAATATAATATCTTTTATTTCTGAAACTTTTCTACGTTAAGTTGTGTAGAGCTAAAATTAAGTTTCAAGCACCAGGAGTTAACAGTGTGGGTGGTTCTGTATGATCATTATTCAGGAATGTGCCTAGACTCTGCTAGAGTGGCTGAAGCTGGCAGGAAAAGACCCAGAGCCAGGATTTGTCACCTTAGGGTGTCCTCCATAATGGTTCCATGTGGGAGCCCATGATTGGGTTAACAAATTGTAACAGACCCCAGCCGCCTGTCAAATTTAAGAAGAAAACGTATGCTTAGTAACTGCTTTGCAAGCAAGTGCCTGTGCATCCTCACTCCTGTCTCCTTGCCTTAAAAAGCAGAGATAATGCTTTGCTTGCGTAGATGATGTTTTAGATAGCACTCTGCTCATCGCAAAGCAATGACCCAGGCCCACAGCTATAAAGGCTGGGCTTGTGTACAGTTAGATACTCTATTATCCCCCAAGCAAGGACCTAGCTGGTCTGGTGGTCTGCTTTGTAATTCACATGTCTAAAGAATGTATCTTATTCCCCTCACCCCATGACTTACCTAAAGATACACTAAGCCTTTGTACTCATGGTGGATTCTACAATCTCTGTCTCATCCTTCTTTCCCCAAGTTCCTGCTTACTATCACACAACTGTTAATGACGTTTTCCTTTGATTATACACAATAAATATGGGATCATTTGAGAGGCTCGTGGAGTTGGGTCCCTACGCCCTCTCTCTTTCGTGACTTTTTCCACAGAGTCTTGAGTATTCATTCCCTGTACGTAAGACTTCTGCCAGCCAGAACCCACAGTTCCAGGTGAGAAGGATGCAGGCTTTATCTCTCCTACCCGAGGGAGAGAGAGTAGAAAATTGAGATCTGCTCTTCCGTGGTCCCTTCCTGCCCCAGGTCTGCTCCAGTTCACCTGCAGCCTTCTGGCCTCTGCTCACACTGCCTCTGTCCCAGGACTGACAGCAGCCTTTTCTTCCCTGGTAAACATTTCCTGTGCCTTTTAGAAGTTGGTCTCTTCTCTGCAATACAACTCTGGCAGATGTGATGGTGGTAAACGTGCTGGAGGGCAGTCACTTGGGGACTGCCAGGAGCCATGCTGATTCTCCTGAGTCTCTCATTCGGGGTTACAGAACTGTCGAGCAGCAGAGGAAGCCCTTTAACGTGAGGCCAGCTCAGCATTGCATCACTTTCATTTTATTTTTGAATTTTCAGTGGAGAAATTATTTGTAGCAAACTGTTCCAGATTTTTGGCTGCCTGCTTTCCTCACCACCATTTCCTTGTTGGCTCTGGTGCTTGTTGTAAGAACCAGGTTTCTTCTCTGGTTATTTCTAGCAGCTGGGCTTGCCGAATCCTTGATCTGCATTTGAAGCAGAATGCTTCTTCGTGATGTCAAGCTGATTTTCCTATTTCTGAATATTTCGTGTACACTCAGCAACTCTTTCAAGTGAAATGCTCTTGTCCAATTCTGTTAACCCATATTTGCCGATCTCCTGCTTTCATGCTGAGGGCAGTTTCTTCTTCCTGTAATAAAAGTTAGCAATTTGCATTTACTATTTGAAGGTTCTGGCCCTAGGTGCTTTTGTCCTTAACAGTTTTAATACAATTCACCCATTAAAATGTGCAGCGGTTTTTACTCAAAGCCCAGAATTGTGCATCGCAGTCAATCTTAGAATATTTTCATCCCCCAACAGGAAGCCCTGTATGCACAAGCAGTCATTCCCATCTTCCTCATCCTCCCCCAGCCCCAGGCAGCCATTGTTCTCTCTCTATGGATGTGCCTGTGCTGGACATTTCATGTAAAACAAGTTATTTCATGTAAATGGAACTGTCTATTGTGACTGACTTCTTTCACACTGAGTAACTTTTTCAATGTATTTCCAGGTTGTGGCCTGGGTCAGTACTCTATGCTTTGCTATTGCTGAATTATATTCTACTGTATATCTGGGCCCTACTGTTTACCCATTCATCAGGTGATAGTCGTTTGTGTTGTGTCTGCTTTTTGTTTGTGAAGAGTAATGGCGCCGTGAATACTCCTGTAGGAATTTTTATGTGGACATTTGTTTTCAGTTCTCTTACTTGTGTGACCAGAGAGCAGAAATGCTGGGTCATTCATAAACCAAATGTTCAACTCTCTGAGGACCTGCCAGGCTGTTTTCTAAAGTGGCCACCCTGTGTTACATCCTCAAAAGCAAGGGCTGCGCGCTCCGCTTCCTCTGTGTCTTCATTAGTGCTTGTTACACATTTTTTTTATTATAACCTATTGTAGTAAGTGTGAAGCGGTTTCTCCTAGTGGTTTTGACTTGATTTCTTTTACAGCTAATGATATTGAACATCGTTTGATTGTGCTTATTGGCCATTTGTATATTTTCTTTGAAAAATACATTTTCAGATACTTTATACACATTTTAATTGAGTTCTCTTTTTCTTGTTGAGTTGTAGGAGTTTTTTCTTTTATTTGAAGATACAAATACTTAATCAGATAAATAATTTGAAAAAATTTTCTCCTCTCTGATGTTTTTTCACCTTCTGGATGGTGTCCTTTGAAGCAAATTTTTAACATTTGATGAACTCCAATTTATCACTGTTTTCTTTGTTCCTTGAGCTTTTGGGGTAATATTTAAAATCTGAGGTATTTTATTTAAACTTTTATATAAAAAATAACTTAATTCTTAAGACTGTTCTAGGAGATGGGTGCTGTGGCTGTCCCCAGTCTATGGATAGGGGACTGAGGTGCAGAAAATTTCACTGAAATATCAGTGTCACAGCTACCCAGTGCTGTGGGATTTCAGACCCTCATGTTTGTCCCCAGCATTTGTGATCTTCACCACCATGCTCCACTACTGCCTGGAATCATTAATGAAAAAGTTTTCCTTTTTTGATTTCTTGATTGTTTGTTTTCTCATTGGGGAACTCACCTCTTCATTTTCCTTGCAGAGATCTGTGTAGGTTTATTTTAGATCTCATGTACTTATTTATTACACAGGCTCCAGCGATGATTGTGCCTAGTTGATCTAATCAATTCATACTCAAGTCTTTCCTGCTCATGACACTAAAAAGAGAGTCATGATTTACATAATGCTCAAAGAAGAATGTACTTGAGTGATTTTATTTTTCTAACCAATCAAACAAATCAAATAAAAACCCGGTGTTGGAACAGATTATAAGCCCTGCAGAATAGGGTCACTGTCTTCCTTGTGTTTCATTTGATTTGTCACAGTGTCTGGATAGTGCCTTGCTGTCCAGCAGTTTTGTGAGTATACGGTGCTCGTGAATCATTGTAAGGAAAGAATTTTGACAACAGACTGTGTTGTTCATTTCACAAGGGAAAAGATCATATAGAAATACTGCTCAGATTTATTTTAAAATTAAGCTTGGTGTTTTGAGAAGGGTTCAAGAAACCATACAAAAATCTTTTTCACTAATTTTAAATCTATCTTAGACACATTATGCATACATAGCAGAGTAACTTATCAACTAGTTTTGACAAGAGGAGTGTATTATTGATTATCTATTTTAGTTGAAATATTCTACCTGGGATAAAGTAATCAGTGCCCATAAATGAACAAATATGTTTGTATTTCTATGCAACATGGGGGCAGACTTCATATGTTTTTATATAATATATATGACTGTGTGTTTTAATCTGTCTGTCAGTGTTTTTATAGTTTTTCATCAATGTTGTAACTTTAGAATTCTTCTATGGAAATCACCCCCAATTCTAGTGCAGTTTGTACTGTGTATCCTGTCTTATGCATGGGATTCCACTGTCCCCTCACTGAGGAATTTCCTCTCCTATTGAGTTAGTAGCAGAGTTAAAGGAACTGTGATTTCTAGGCCTTTGCTCTCCATGTGTTTGCAGTTGGCTGTCAATCAAGATTTTGTCTTTCGTGAGTTTTCATTGTTCAATTAGAATTTTGGAAATAACAATTAATATGTTGCAACACTCTCCCTAGAAACTTGATGTGTTTGTGCTTTTCCGTTTCCAATTTACAAAAAATGTAAATGCACTCTTGTTTTTAAATAGTCCTTTTTCACTAGATATTTGTTTACTTCTTTATAGTCAAAATATTTTTTTCCCAATGAATGAATAGGTTTGCATGTTTTAAAAGATACCTTACTTTTTAAATTTCTTATTCTAACAGGTATATTCGTTGTACAGAATTTAGAAAATAAGGATAAACACAATTATAACTTAAAAATGGCCTCTAATCTCACCTGGAGATACAGTTGTAAGGTTTGAAATTGAGAATTACAAGTCCTCTCAAACTGTTCTTCTATTTCAAGTACGGTTTGGTTACTGAGATCCTCGAATTCCCATATGAATTGTAGCAGCAGATAGTCAGTTTCTGCAGAGGAACCCACTGGGATTGTGATCGAGTCCACGTTGAATATATGGATCGCTCTGGGGAGCACTGCCATCCCAAGAATGCTGTCATTTGATTCAGGAATGTGCGTGGTGTGTCTGTCCAGGTATTTAGGTATTCTTTAATTTTTTTCAGCATTGCATAGAGTTTACATTGGATTATTTTACTATATATTTTGCCTTTATACTGAGGACAAGTGTGCAAGGTACCGGGATCAGAAGTGTATTGGAGCTCCGCAGCTTGCTGCCACCATGGACGCTGTGCTCTTGCTTCGCCCACTGTACAATGTTGCACAAAATAGGACCTAAGTAACTCTCTCTTGAAAGAATGATTATATGATTGCTGGATGATGCTTGAGAGTCCTTGTGATGATGTCTTTTTCCCAGAATTTCCCCTCTTCTTTACTATGCCCTTTCCCTTCCTTTCCTCCAGCCTGTGTTTCAGCCTGCCTGTGGCATTGATTTTCCTTGTCTGTGGACTCTTCCTTTCACTAGTTCGTGATAATGTTACATGTGAGATGTGGAAACTTGCTAGATGTCAAGAAAGAGGAAATCCATTGCATTCTAGTTTTTTTAGAGTGTGCTATTGTATTATCGATTGAAATGAAATCAGGCTGACCCATTGAGCCATCCCCTGAGCTCTTTTTGCCTTCCTACAGGTGATACTGCTCTCGTTGCTGCATGTGCCCTTCCCCCAGACTTGGTTTTGGGGTTGAGTAAGTCACCGTCACTGGAGCCCTCTCTTTAAATGATGAAGAGAACATTTGCTCTTTCTCCCTGTTTGGGGACTTGGATGAGATGAGGCAACAGATAAAGAATGGAGCCCCACCTCATTCTGACCCCCGCTCTTTCCGTTCCTTTCTCCAGGGGAAGAGTACAATTCAAAAATATAAAGATTGTGAACTAATGAGATAGACAAGACAACCGATCATTTATTAAATACCCTTTCATGCCAGAAACAAATGTATTATACACACAAAAAGCACATAAAATACGGTAGTACTGTGGTTACAAACGTGGGTCCGAGTTCGAGTCCTGGTCTGGAGTGACAAGTCCTGTGAGATGGAGAATTGGTAGGTCGGCTTAGCCTCTCTTGGACTTGTTTTCTGTCCTGCAGAGATGGGGCTCGCTAGGCGTCCCTCCCCCGTAGAGGTGCTGAGGGGTGTAAAAGACACGTGTAGGCAGACCGAGCACAGCTGCTCTTTCCTCGTAAGTGCAGGATAGCATCGCTTTTGCGGTGATGGCTTTATGACTGCACCGTGTAGACTCTCAGTGCTCCAAAGGGATGCCTTGCAGATTGGAGATGGGATTCTCACTTCTGTATATACCCAAGGATTGTGTTATTGGGCCTTGCTAATTTGACTCTATTCTTTAGAAAGTACATAATGTAGATATATTTTTCAAACATGCATGATTTTTTCTTTTATTATTTATAGTTCTACCCTCTCATCTCTTGGTGTGACTTTTCATGGAATCCAGGAAACAGTCCTAAGCAACCTGCCTCTTCACACTTCTCCGTGGTGGTTTCCTTCCCTGACTAGAAGAGGGTTTTGCATAGGTAATTTTGATTGCTCCCCTTCTCTTGGAGACTCTCTGTTTTTCTGCCCATCTCTCACCTGTCCATCTGTCCATTTCTCTACCCACTCATTCTTCTGACTTGTTTCAATAAGCATTTCAGGCAGCTTACAGAAGAGCAGGTACCAAATAAACAGGTGAGAAAATGGGGCCAAGTTCATACAGTGAGGCTAGGAGTTGAGCCTGTGTGAGAGTTGCCAGCGTGAGACACACGCCTCTGCCTTGTGACTTATAAGATAGACAACATCAATGTGCCTGAAGCTCCCAGCAGACACAGGGAAACAGGGTTTGTGGGAGATGCTCATTGGCTGTGAAATAAATAAGTGGCTTAGTAGAAGCCCAGCCTTTCCAAGTACTAAGGCTTAGGAGAATATTTTAGTGTCTTCCAAAATCAGATTATTGCATCTTTTCTTTTTCAGAGTTTTATGTATAGTTGGTTTACATTCTATACCTGGAAATTTCTCCAAAACTTCTGCCCACGTGAGTCCCATGACTCGGGAATGGGGTGGTTCTGCTCATTGACGGGTGTTGGCCAGAAACGGAAAATGACAGCCTCAAAGGAGCCTGGGATTTATCAGTTATGTTTTGTCAGTGCTGTAGATTTCAGAAAATGCTTTCACCTTTTCTTTCCATCTGAGGCAGCAGCGCGCTCTCTTACCAGCATCAGGAGCTCAGGGCCACGGGATGGTGGGGGCTGACTGCACTGCCGTCAAGACAGCTGAGCTAGTCACTGCAGGTGTGGTTCTTTTACATACTGCAGTTCATGCTCTTTACTAGAATGTTTCAACAGGGAGTTAATTAACTGAGTTAATTAACATTTTATAAATATGATGCTTTGTTGAAAAGACAGTCATAGGCAGAATATAAGTTGTGATCACTTTAAAAATGGTTTCATTACTGAAATTTCAGTAGGAAAGATCCAGTTTATCTTATTTCCGCCTCTCTTTAAAAGTAACAAAGAAACAAGACAGAAAAAGCAGAGGATGATTTCTGTTCTTCCTCTCGGCTTGCAGGTGCCCTCACCTCCAGTGGCATCCATCCAGACACCAGCACTGACACTGGCCGTGCTCAGAACTGCCTCAGCCCTGAAGACACATCTGACAAATGGAAGGGGGCCGCGCCCTGTTACAGCAGGTGCTCTCACTTTGTGGGTCCTTATGTAACTGCGCGGTGTTATTCAGGATCGCCCTTTCTACACTTTGTGACGCTGCTGCGGTGTCTCCTAGTTATTTGTTTCTGTAAGTACTCGTGTAATTTTCCAATGTGTGGTACTAGACATCTAAAAATGCATTTTTCAGATGAAAAATAGTGTGTATTTAATATAAATGTATGAAAAAAGGGTCAAATGGATCTATCCTGGTGCCAGTACTCAGAGATAATAATTAACACATTAACATCTATTTTCTGTTCTTTTCATCAGTGTGTATTACCTCTGTCATAAAAACCAGCGAGCAATGTGTGCCTGTATACTGTGTGGAGACCTCCATTTTCCATTCGGCTTATTACACATTTTTCTACAATATTCTATCTCCCCTGGCATGATTTTTAATGACTAGTATAGCATTCTGTCTTGTGGAGTCCTCGTCCATTTTACTTTGGACTTAAATAAACTTTTAAATTCCAAGTATACTTAACTGAAATTCTGAAAAGAGATCTGTTGTGGTACCGAAAGTCCCCTACATCCCTTCCCCTTTTTTCCTGAGAGTAAAAACTGCTGACAATGTGGAGTATATATTTCATGACCTTTATGCCTATGTCATATAAATAAACTCATACATACACGTATATGAGAAATCTATGTCTATGTGTGTGTATATATGCTTTATTGAAAAATAAGGCCATACTATATGTTTTCTGCAGCTCGGTTTATTCACTCAGGTATATATCACAGACGTCCTCTCTCTCCAGACTCACCCGGTCCTTTCAGATAGAGTAGAGGGTTTTCCTGATATGCAGGTTTGGTCTCTTGTGTAAGGACACCTTTCGTGGGAGCGTACTGTGGACAAGGCCTTGGACCACGCCGAAACACCGGAACTTTAGTGCCCACAGCTCACCGTGATTTACCGCATCATTGTCTTGATGGTGGACACTTAAGTTTTCTCCATTTTCCACTGTCAGAAAGGGTGTTTGACTGGCATACTTCTTATACAAACATTCCTGTGATCTTGTATGAGTATTATTTTCGTTAAGGTTTCTGGAAATTTAGTCCTTGGATGTGACAACTACATAAATCACAGGCTCCTTTCAAGTGAATCAAGAAATTCCTTCTCCTGTGGGGCATGAAAAGATGTAGAATAACTTATGTAACCAATTCTCTATCGCTGGATATGATTTCACTTCAGCTTTTCTTCTCACCATTGTAAACAGTGCTGTGTAAATGCTCTGATAAGTACATCTTTTTGAACTGAATTTTTCTAAATGAAACGATTCCAAAATGTGGAGTTCAGCCTGTGTGTACACACGTTTTTCAGAGTTTACATATCCATTGACATGTCATCCTCCAAAAGATCGCTCACAGTTTGTTCTCTCAAAGATGGACACTAGCTAGAATATCTTTTAAAAATATGTGCCAATATGATGAGCAAAAGTACTTTTTCATTGTTTTAATTTGCACTTGATGACCAGTGAGGTATTGAGCATTTTTCACTCATTAGCCATCTGACTTTTAAAAAGTGAATGATCTCTTTTGTCCTTTGCACACATTTAAGTGAGGCAGCTTCTTGTTGCTTTGTGACAGCTCTATGTATATTATGAACATTAACCCCTTGTCTTCATCAACATGTATCAGAGAGCTTTTCCTTGTCATATTTTGCCTTTCATTTTGTTCAGTAGGTTCATTTTTGTTGTGGCCCAAAATAATCTTAAGATTGTAAATGTCTTCTTTTTGGGTTTTATTCCTGATATTATTCTTAGAAATACTTTCTTATAATGGTATAAATTTCTTCTGTAGGTTTTTTTAATCTCTAAGATGGAGATGATGATGGTACTTGTTATAGTGAAGAGAAGTTGAATTAATATGAGCAAAGAATTATATTCGCTGTTATTAGTACTTTCTAATATTCACATCACATTCTGTAATTTTTCTTGCGGTCATTATGACTGGAATAGAATTTGTTTTTTCCAGGGGATTCTCTGATTGTCCCAAGACAATTATTGAATTCCTACTTTGCTTTTTAACTTGAAATCCCACCTGTAAAGAATACTTATGTCCACTAGAGTCTCTTTTTGAGCTCATGGTTTATTTTTATCAATCTTACTTTCTTACACTAGCACTATATCTTACATATTGTAAACATTTATTTAATATCTGACAGTGCGATTTTTTGATTCTCTTTTCGATCCCAAATTTTCTTGGTTAGTATTATGACTTTATTATTCCTGAAGAATTCTAATATAATTTTTCAAGTTAAAAAAAAAAAGAAGTGCTGTCGTGGGATTTTTTAGTACTTTTGAATTATCTTTAGGAGAACGTACATTTTTACAAAACTGCTTTCCTGCATACAAAATGTTGATGTCTCTACTTTCACACCTCTTACTTTACCCCACAGTACAGTCCTGTACTTCCACCATGTACAACATGGGCATTATTTTTGAGTTTATTCCAGATTATTGTTGATGTTTTTGTTAATTATTTAAGTCAGAATTTTTTGCTATTGTATATTTTAACTGTTAAAACTGACACCTAGGAAGGCAGATTCGGTTTGTAAATACTCACTTTGTAACTTCTCATTTAAAATTGTAAGTATTAAGTGCTTGTTACAGAATCCTTTCTTTTCTGTTTTTAAAAATTTGTTTCCAAGATTCTCAAAATGGTCATAGCAAAGTAGTATAGGTGGGGACAGAGATGGAGAGAGGTAGTGTGGCTCATGTACAAACTGTGAGCACTTTCATGGCTGCGTTTACGCTGGAAAAGCCGCTGAAGAGTCCAGGATAAAACGGGTGGCTTTGTATGCAGTTGAAAGCCAGCTTTCTTGCCTGGTGAAGCCTGGTGGGCGTGACAGGTAGATGATCAAGGTCGAATGGAGGTTATTGGCTGCACAGAGCGCTGTGTCTGAGAACTGGAGAATATCGCCATGGGAAATGCTTGGTGCCAGGAACAAAGCAGAGGAGCTGGGGACCCTGTGTGTTAAGGAATTTCCAGCCCTCGGAGTGGGAAGATCAGACTCTGCATTCAGATCTGAGTTTGAATTCATCTTCTTTAGTTTACTTGTCCTCTGACTTTGGTCAAGCTATATACCCTCTTTCACTTCCTGTTTTCTTATCTCTCAAAATAGGAGAATTACAGCCTGCTGCTAGATTGTTTGATCAGGTTAAATAATTAGTGTCTATAAGATGCCACGTACAGTCACAAGCTCAGTGAGAAATGGGCTGTCACCTGTTCTTCTGCAACTCAGTGCTTGACAAGACATGTGGGAAAGCCAGTCCCTAATTTGTGTGTGATGCAAGTAGGAACAAAATTAATGTCTTGCCTTTCCCTAGCAGTATACTTACAGCTTTGCTTCATTTACTTCTTTCCTCCTTTCCTTTCCCCTTTCCCATCCTCCACTAAAAGATCCTGAGACTCTCTCAGAATAGTAGATTCAAATTACTTTAAAGGTTGGCTCATCCTCATGAAATGATAGTAACATAAAAAAAATCTGTGCACATCCCACAATACATTGTATTTGATTTACACACACACGTGTGCACACATACACACACACAATCAGGCTACCTTCCACTTGCAGAGGGAGAAGGACCACTTTTTCTGAGTTTTCACTCACTGAGCTTGAGAACAATGTCTCTTACACAGACTTTCACCAGGCTTCGTGCATGGTGTTTTTAATTGAATTTCGGCTTTGTGGCCATAGATATAGTCTCCTAATAGAAGAGAGAAAGTGGAGACATAGACATTCCGCTGAGATATTGGTGTCATCATATTTTAGTTGGAAAGGACTTAAGACAGCATAGAGTCGTAATATTATATGGGTGAGAATCCATGATGTTGTAACTTGGACAAGAACATGGACCTTCTGCCGTCTTGTCCACAAAGGTGAAGAGGCAACTGGGCAGGGGATGGTAGGGATCCTTCTTGCTTGAGTTCCATGTTCTTGCTAGTTTTCATTGCTCAGTTGCCTTTAGTTTATGTCCATGAGGCCTCTCATGGGAAGGTCACTCTGTCCTGATAGATTGAGTTTCTTATCAGCAAAAAGCTCTGGACCCACTCATATTTCCCAGAGTTTTCTGCTGACCTGCTGACACTTTATATAATTGAGACCTAAGAAACTACAGAATATAAAATCCTTATTGTTATTGTTTGCCCTCGAGTTCCATAGGAAGGGGTGCTGTCTCAGGCTGTCTAAAGCCAGATCTGAACAAAGATAGGGTGACAGGCTGTGCTGCTGGTCCTCCACAGTTGAAGGGGATTTCCAACTTAGCTTTATATTCAAGGCAGATGAGTTCAAATCTTGCCTTTACCAGTTATTATCTTTGTGAATTTGGGGAGAAACTGTACTTTTTTGTGTCCAAATTTGTTTATCTGTAAGTAAGTTCAGTATTTATTTTAAGGTTTCTGTTTTAGAATTGAATGAGCTAATACTCTCATTTATACCTAAAATAGTGATCTCATGGTTCTATGCTGGTGCCTTGGTAGTTGATTACTAAGGGACTCCGCAGTGAGATTGGGGGTGGGGGACCCTGGATAATAGAGCTTATATTCCAGGATATGCTTGTAAAAGACTGGATGTGCAGTGGATTTTTAGTAAATATCTACTCCTTTCCTAATCTGCATTGATTGTGTATATATCTTTATACTAATATATGAACAATTTTTATTGCAATTTAAATATCTTTGTAGTATTTACAATATCTAGTTATAAAAATACGTGAAATAAAAAGATTTGAATTTATTTTCTTTTCAATAAGCAAAACAAAATAAAATAGAAAAGAAAAAAGTTTTGAAGGAGTAGAAATAATTTTATTTCTGTGGAATCAATTCCTTGTAATAGGTTTTTTGTTCATGTTGTTAAAAAGCATATAAAATTGATAGGTTGTGAAATACTGGAAATGAGGAAACAGTGGAGACATACTACCTCTAAGGCAGTGAATTTGTTACCAAGTCCAAACTCGTTCTGCTTGCTGCATGACAGGCCAATTAATCGGGAGATGAGATGTTGGAGTAAGGAAAAGAGACTTTATTTGTAAAGCTGGCAGACCCAGAAAATGGCAGATTGTTATCCAGTAGAACTCTCTTCCCCAGGGCAGAATTCAGTCTCCTTTTATACTAAAAAGTGGCAGGGATGTGGCTGGTTGTTGCAAACTTCTTGCTGTATGAATTGTTTGTCCTTGAAATCCTTTGTTCCTGCAGCTGTCCATGTGGGTCAAATTATGGTGCCCCTGTAAAACCTCCAAAAAAAAGAAAGGTTATTCACTATTTTACAACTTGCCATCTATACATAAGTGTAGAAGAGCAAATATCCTTAAAGATCAGAGCCCGGAGAATAGACCCTCCTGGATATTTCAGGCTAAAGGCAACTTTCTTTTACAAAAGGTGCAGAGATAGCAAGTCTGAGCCTAGAAAACAAGGTACAGGATTAAAGCCAAATGAACACATCTAACATGGAGTGAAATTTGTTCTTTCTATTACAATTTCTTTTTCTCCCTCATAAATAATTTTAGTAAGAAACGTGAGCAATTTTTTTATTTTTGCTTCTTAATAAAGGACTACAACTACAATTTAGTGAGCAGGGATGCTGTGCGTGCCTTGGTGTCACAGCAAACTCTTGTTGGTGGTGCAACATGCCTGATGCCCCATGAGTGTTGATGAGGGTCCCCCTAACCAGGGGCTCTATTCAGGAACCACCATATGCGCGTTGACCTCTGGCACCTCTTTTTCAGCTGCAGGAAATTTTTTCAGATTCTATGATAGAAAAATCACTCCAGCTAGGGATAATCAGGGAATAAAGGAAGAGGAAAAGGGCTTGAAGTAGAGTAGAAGAGAAAGACAGAAGCTCAGGGAGCCTGGGGGCTTGGCAGCGCTGCCTCGGGAGAGAGAGGAGCAGAGGTGTGGATGGGACCGGCTACGGAACCAGCTCCTGCAGCTTTCCCTGCACCCAAGCCACACAGCTTTTAATAGGGCCCAGGACTCTCTCCTGGCTGGATGTCACCCTGGGCAGAACCTTGAGAATCGAAGGTAAGGGGTGGGCAGCACTCACCTAGGGGGTCACTGAGGACTTTGGTCAAGTCCACATTGACTTTTCCAGTCAAGTGCCTTCACCTGTTCTTTATCTCAGGATCTGAGAAGCAGGAGCAAGGAACTCAGGGAGAGATCCAGGAAGATATCTGACTGTGTTAAGAGACGACAGTCACAGTGACACTGGGAGCGAAGACACTTGCAGCAAAGTAAAATAACTTCACAACTATTGCATCAGAGCTGCATGTGTGAGAGAGCCTAAGCCTGTCTCAGAGTGCAGGGGACAAGCGGAATGGAATGGTAAAATTAACACTGACAATTGAAATTTTGTTAAATAGCCTGCTACTTTTAATTTTATCACTTCAATGTATGCAGGTGTATTTCTATGAGCATTTATAGGTTCACACAACCCCACCAGCCCCTCTTGCCCCCATGGGGGATGGGATTTCTCAAGCACAGTGCCCCTCCTGCTTGCTTGGGCCACGCTGCGGGTCCTCACCTGGGGCCGGACTGCTACAGTACACTGAGTCCCCGAGGCACGGCCTGGGATACATGACAGGAACAACTGTGCTCTTGGCTGAGGGCCTCCATTTCCCCCTGCAGTGTAAGAATGCCGGTGACTCAGTTAGAAGCATGCATCCAAGCCGTCCTTCCGTGTCATCACCATCTAGAAGCGGTGCCTGAATCTTCTGAATTTCTGCAGAATGTGGTTTACAATCACCTTGAACAAGTGAGTGTGTGTCCTCTTTCAAGTGGAGGAGTTACTGCCGTTTTCCTGGAACTTACTCACCACTAGTCCATCTGATTTTTCTGTGCTAGGATTCAGTATGGCCTGCTAATAACTCTGCAGTCAGATCTAGAAACCCTTATGAAGAGGATTATTTATTTTCTTTCTTTATATGATAGTATTTTACTTTCAAATTTCTGAGTTTTCAGTTCTTGGAGGAATTTTTTCGGGGGTTGGAGAAACAACTTTGCTCTTACCATCTTTGTGACCTGTTGCTATATGCGTCTCACCTGTCTTCTGTCACTTGTGAGGCGGTTCTATTTTTGACCCTGTCCGGGTTGTTCATATTTTAAAACATAAAATCTGTAAAAGTACAGTCCCTTTTACTCCGAAGACATTCCACAAATAATCCTTTAATCTGGGTATGGTTTTAAGAAGACACAATAATTAGAATATATACTTGCAGGTTGCCAGTGCAAAATCCCCAAATTAATAGTCAAGCTCAACATCTAAAATCTTTCTAATCTACCATGGATTTGTATGGATAAGTGAAGTAGTTTGCTAAGAACTCAATCCTCCCAAACTGATGCTCTGCCAGATGGTGGAGCCGAGGGACGAGGGTGTGTCCTGCCCTTCCTGAGCTGACAGTTTCATGGCAAAGACCTTCACCAGGTGAAG
This sequence comes from Vicugna pacos, assembly GCF_048564905.1. Classification (NCBI taxonomy): domain Eukaryota; kingdom Metazoa; phylum Chordata; class Mammalia; order Artiodactyla; family Camelidae; genus Vicugna; species Vicugna pacos. The sequence goes on along the minus strand of NW_027328740.1, from coordinate 70,734,897 downwards.
AAATTGAAGTTTCTTCTAAGAACAGTGGGTCTGAAATGAGTCCAAAAGCGTGGGAGAGACACAATCACATTTGTCTCAAGTAGGGGAGAGTGGCTGTGGGGCCACTTGGGAGACTCATGAGTCCAGGTGGGCAGTGTTGTTGGCTTCCACTTGAGCGGTGGGACGGTCAGTGGGTAAAAGCGAACAGATTGAAAGCATGTTTAGATGGTAAAGAGGAAAGGATCAATGATTTCTGTGAAGGTAGGATGGAGTAAGGCCCAGGTTTCTGGGTGGATTAATGAGTTAAATAATGGTCCTGCTGTGTTCTGAGGAGGGAAAGCAGCAGAGGGAGTTCTGGGGGAAAACTGATGAGTTCAGCTGTGGGTAAAGTGAAAGGCTGTTAGATGTGTGGTCTGGGAGCTCTGGTGAGAGCCAGTAGTGAGTAGGGGGCGGGGAGAGAGACTTTCAAATCATTTTGTCTTGTGAAAATACATACAAGAATGAGTAATGACACAACCCCTGTATATTCTGGATTTAAAACCCAGTAACATTTTGCTATATTGACTGCAGGGGTTCTTAATTTTTTAATAGAAATAAAATAAATAGAAACAAAATAGTGGAGTTAATGAATATCTTAGAGTTGATGTGTGTCCTTGTATGTATTTTCATACCTCATCTGTTTATAAACATAATCTACAAAAAGTTAACTTGCTTAGCATTAGAGTTAAACAGAGGGACGTGACACACTCTGTTGGTGGTTCAAGGTGATTTCTTGGGCAAATTATGTAGCCTCTCTGTGCCTTAGTTGCATCTTCTGTGACTGCCCCCATGCCCCTCATCACAGCTGATTTCCTAGACTAGAAGTTGGGAGGGAGGCTGCTGAAGGGAGTAAGAGGTGGCAACTGCTAGGGTCACTGAAGAGAGAGACAAAAACAGATTAAAGCCGAGAAACTGAGTGCTAATACCCTCAAAGGAGAAAGAATCCCTTAGTTTTTTGAGCCACTTAGCCTAAGAGAAAGAAAATCATGTGGATCCAAAGCTCTTGAGCATATGAGTATTGTGGGTGGGAGGGTTTCATCAGAAAAGGGTTGAGAAAAGGCCTTTTGGTTTCCCTTTACGTTTCCAGTAAGGATGAAGTGCAGAAGAAAAACCACCCGTTTCACAGTTGAAGGTGCTGTTTTGTGCGAAACTGACCGAAGGTTGGAAACCATTCATCAGTGGTGCTGGCAAAAGAAGAGACTTCTGGATTGGGTGGGGCACTTGCTGTGACTTCCAGGTGACCTGCTGGCTGGGGGCTGTGAGGCGGGCAGTAGGTTTGCAGTGTGACCTGGGTATAATCCCTGGCATTGAGGCTGCTGATCTGACTAGCAGAGCTGGGCAGACACCGTCCTAACGGGGCTGCTCGGGATGAGGCCTGGGACACCTGCCATGCTGAGGGCGAGAGGAGAGCTCCCCTGAGGTTGTGTCCCTGTGAAGATTAGAAACGTCCTCCTGCAGGGGAGGAAGAGCCTCTGAGCAGCGGGCCGGATGCACAGGCAAGACCAGCCTGAGCACGGAGATTTCAGGAAGCCGGAATTCATACAGGCCCGAACAGCCTTGTTCCTGAGAAACTGGAGGGAAAAGATGCTGCAAATGCAGGCTAAGTTCAGACACTATTGTGTGTCATGAGTGATAGGAAAAGACTGTTCAGGCAGCCACGAGAGAACCCTGTGGTTGTCCCAGTTGGGCGTCACACAGGAGGGAGGAGCAGAGTTATATACTTTGCCACTTATTAGCTGTGTGACTTTGAGCAATATCACCCCACTTCTCTCTATATATATCTACATCTGTAAAGAGACACAGTGACAAGCTCGTGTCATCAGAATGCTTTGTTTAGTTCTGATCCCCTTTGTCCAGTCCTGTCAGTGCTGCCCTGCAAGGTTCTGCAGCGGCTGCTCTTGCCCTGTGATGGGAGGGCATAAAAGGGCATTGTAGCACCCGAGGGCAGAAAGGGGTTGCTTTAAAAGCAGACATGTAGCGTCCTGCAGCTGCAGACCTGCAGGCAGTTTGGTTCATGGTCGTGGAGAGGACTTTGGAGGCCTTAGCGTCGTCTTAAGACTTGTTTTCCCTTGGGGACCTGATTTGCCTTTGCAGATTAATGTTGAAGATTTGGGCTTCTGGCAAAGCTGTTTTCAGAGATGGGTATATACGTAAAATATCATATAAAATAAAATGATTTATTTAACGTGAGCGACTTTGCAGCTGTTGGGAAGAGCTGTGTTGGCCTGGTCTCCACGGAGGACACCAAGGGTCAGCAGAGCGTGCGGGAGGGAAGGCAGCCTGCAGTGCTTCTGCGGGGGGTTCTCCCCAGCATGGTGCTCTGCTGAGTTGACTCTTCTCTGAGTTTGGTTGCCAGAGGAGCAGACAGCAAAGTAATGAGTTCTGGAGGGATTGTATAATGACAGGAAGAAATAGGAACCTGGAGATTTTCTGGACTAAAACACGCTTTTGGTTCCTGATTCAGTGTGTTCCATTACAGAATTGATGAGTTGTGTCTATTCTGGGACTTCATTGAAATAAACGTTCAGCCTAAATGTTAAGGGATTTGGTTTATTTGGCTGGAGGACTCGAGCCGGGATGACAGCCTCTCAGATCACTCTGAGGGACTGCTCCCAAGAGGTAGGGGAGGAGCTAGGATAAATAGAATCTTTACAACAAAGATCAGGTAATTGGAACAATAAAATATTGCTTGTTATCTAAAGAAAACCAGATATCTCAAGTTCAAGTATTTACTGCTTTTCTATGTATGGTGGGAAGCAAACATTTGGGTCATTGAATTCATTCCTTTGGCAAGCCCCTGGCTATCTAGGGCCAGTATCCTGTCCTTTCTTACTCTGAGTCTGCTCAGAGGGCACCACTGTGAGTGGCTGAGAGGCCGGGCTGTAGGCATGTACTCGCTGGGGTTTGGCAGCAGCCGCTGATGACTCGGATTCAGCATTCTTTGTTTACTGTCATGGTTGCAGTATTTTCATGCACATTGTAGTATTTTCATTCACAGTGTTCCCCCTTGGTCCTAAATTCGACCAATATTTTGAGAGAAATTTCATGACCAATTTTGTCCCACATTGCTAGGATGGCTCATTCCTAGTTCAGGTGAAGAATCTTCTGAGTTGCCATTCAAGGTGTTAGTTTTTTTTATCAGGCCCTGTTGATACTAAAAGTTCTCTGGATCACCTGTCTTACTACTCTATTATGATCCAGGAAGTGTTTAACCTTCTTTGCTCATTCCCATACCTAGAATCACACTATTATATTTATTTTATTCACGGTTATAAATTTTATCTGTTTCTTCAAGATGTTTAGCCATCATCAATCTTGTGGGCCTAGTTACACATTGGGAAATGTAAAAGACAACAATTTTATAAAATAGACAGGATATAAGTAATACAGCTAGTAACGTTAATAAAGTCACGAGTAAGAATTTAATAGTCGAGAAGTTGTATTTTTGGGTTAAAATTTTGCTTGTGTTTCTGAGTTTGATCCTATGAGAAAGTTCATATTTATGGTCAGGGTCAGAGCAGGTATTAATTGGCCAGTTGAAATCTCCCACCTTGTAAGATCAACAGTGGCCTAAACAGAACTATAATTTCTTTTTAGAATAATGTTTCTGAGGGCTACCTAGTTAGAGCCTTGTATTAGGGAAACCCACCAAGGTAACACAGAAGTACTAGACATAGGTAATTTATCATAAACTTAACAATTGGAGTAGTTCATAATCAAAGGTTGGAGAAATTATCAAAGTAATTGGTATACAGTCCTGGTCCGGTGTCTTGGGTCAGCAGTCTAGCTCAGATGTCGTCTTCTTCTCATCCTGGTATGGAAGCTTTTTCTCCATTTGGGCATTGTTTTAAGGTGAGCAGCGCTCTATAGGCCAGTGCACTGCAGGGGCTGTTTCAGATAGGAAATGAATCCGAGACTCCGTTTCCTTCAGCTTTGGTGTGTATGGTCTAGTTAAGAGTATCTGAAAAAGGGTCTTTCCATTCAGGTTGGAGACAGTTCTTTAAGTCATGCCTGTTGCAGTATGTATAATCCCCTGGCTGCAGGTCATGGGGCATTGGAATTTTACCCAAGGATAGATTACTGAGCTTCAGAATCAAACCTAGAGTATTCTTTTCATAATTCAATTAAACTGTACAGCAGTGTGACATAACAGCAAGGAATGATCTGGGAAGTGTCTTAGTAAATATGGACCTCAATTAACAAAACTAGAATTTAATATCGACTAAAATATAATTTTTTTCTCTCTAAAGTTACCCTCAGTTTTCTCAAATATAGCCAAATCAAGATTAATTTCTTTACAAATTAAATCTGATTATTTGATCATATAGGCTTTTTAAATTGACTGTGTTGGAAGTTTTAATACGGAGTCTCAGGGTAGAATGCTAATAAGGTTTTCTAAGGCCAAGAAAGCCACGTCAAGGCTTTTCATGGATATTTGCCTTACAGATTTAGGTAAATTCTTTTCTCTTTAAAATCCTTAAAATACCTTTATACTCCTATATCTCTTAGGAGATGATCTCCCTAATTTGTCTGATAGAGCCACTGGGGACCTAAGTATTTTTAGTCTTTTGAGGGATCAGATAGAGAGAAAAGATAACTGTTCCAAGTCTGTATGCATAGTTATAATTTATCAAATTGCTGTGAACCATAACTAGCTTAAGGAGAAGAGATTCTTTATGTCTGGGAAACAGGTTAAAAGGCAGTAGTATTTCAAACAATATCAAAAATTATAACCATATTCAGCTGGTTAATCAGTCCCATGTAACTAATTCTTTTAATGAGAGTTTTCATTAGAACTTTAAAATGTCTTACCCAGTTTAGTTCAGTGCTGTAGTTTGAAATTTATTAGAAATCAGTAAATCTCCTTGAAGAGAAAGCATTTTGCAAAACCATCAGAAGAAAACAATTAACTGTCTATAAATGACAAAAGATTTAAAAGCATGGTTAAACACCGTTACACTATAATCAATAAAGAAACCTGTTCACTATACCCATAATTATCACTGGTAACATTTCAGATAAACCAGAATTTTAGGGAGTCCATATAATTTCTACAATACCTATATTAATAATATTTCTCATTCAATATAACCTTAGAAGTTTTATGATTCATTTGACAATTCCATGTTATTTAAAATGCCAAATGAAACTTTATAGTTAAAAATCTCTCTTTGGGATGTTTCAGGGGCCTTCTGTAGCATCCCAAACTTAACTGGAGATTAAAAGAATTTTAATTAATTAAATTAATTTTTATTTAATTAATTAGAATTTTATATTTGGGGAGCTTTTTGAAAGATTTCAGAACACTTGATCAGATAAACATATAGATCACTGTAATGTAGTACTAATTCATTAACAAGAAAATATGTCAAATGTAAAGGCAGAACAGATCAGCTAAGTGGTATAAGAAGTTTCACAATCTGTTACTGAAGGTGGATTAATATTTTAAGAAAATTTTTTCCTCTTAACAGAGAGAAAACCAAATCTAATCTTGTTCCAGCTAACTTCTAAGATTCATTTACGTTGCCCAATTTGATTCTAAACTTAGCCAATTCTGACCACGTACAAAACTTTCCTCAGGGTTCCTTTTCCACAAGCCTTCCACAGCTTTCTATACTTATATTAGTGTGTCCCTTATTTTGTCTTCCATTCAGAGGTAACCAGCTTCAGGAGAAAGTCACTATTTTTCATTAACAAAGTATTATTCCATTCTTACATCTTCCTTTACGCATTTATATTACTTTCCTAGGATACTGAGATCATTCCCTTACTAATAGAGACTATTTCTGTGTGACACCAACCATTTATTAATATTTCTAAACACCTTTAGTTTCACTGTAAGAGGAAGTTAAATGTTAAGTAATTCATATTTCAATCTTATTTTATCTGAAAATGGCATAGATATTTAATAAAATCTTGTCATTTAACTTAATTTAGCACAACTCTAGAATTTAAAGATATCAAACATTTAGAGATTATTTTAAGCATACATTTTAAAAATATATTTTAAATATTTACCCAAAGCTCTCATCTCATTTGCATTTAATTTACTTAAAATTTTACCACAGCACATTACTGTTATTTTTTTTTTTTGACAAATCTGCAACAGATATAACAGGATCTTATTTGACTTTCATTAAACCTAGGTACAGTAAAGGTATTATAGTTAAGATGGATGATTTTAAAGATGTCTATATTTATTAGAACATACTTAAACTAAACAATATCAAATATTACCTTAATACTGAACATTTTCCAATTCACATGACACTGAAAGTCAATTTGTTAAGTTTTTATTTTAAAAATACTTAATTTTTAAGCTCTTATATTTTTACATCAATTAAGCAGAGCTCTTTGACTTCGAAATTTTTTTTTTTTAGCAGTAGAAATATCTCACTTCTATAATCTGTATGCAGGCTTATAAACAGACAAAAGCTAGAGATCTCATAGCTTCACTTTAAAACTTACTTATATTTATAATAATAGTTGGAGTAAGCTGAATTTGCTTGCTCAAATCACTAAGGCTTACTATTTATGAAACAGATAATTAAGATTTCCTCACAAAGTCTGAAGGACCCGTCAGAGTTCTGAGTTCTAAAATGCCAAAAATTTCATGGCCTCAAGTTTTATTTCGTTGAGCTAATTAGGCTCAGTCCTAGGTCACTGTTTGTTGTATTTATATTTCTGATCTGCAAGACAAAGACACTCTCTTCCAGGTCCCCAGATAAATGCTCTGTCACCCAGACCCAATTTTATCTCCTTAATTGGCATTTTTGTATCAGTGAGAAGAGCTGTAAACAAAGAATTCCATGTTTTAAAACTAAGGTTTTCTTTATTTTGTCTTCCAAAGCTTGCATAAGACATTTATTAAGGTCTCTTTTCCTTGAGTTATAAGTTAAACCCAGGGTAAACCTATATTTTTTTTTTTAGCTACTCAAATTACTTTTTAGATTTACGTTATATTGGACGTCTCAAGTAACTATATTGGTTTCCTTTAATTTGTTCAATTAATATTTTCAGAGGGATAGACATGTGCCCAGCCTTATAATACCAAGAAGGGGAAGCGTTTTTCCACTGAAACATATCTATCCCACAACATAAGCAAAAGGTTTATATAAAGACCATCTAAATATACCAATTTCACAAACTTTTATCTCAATTTTATTAAATCTTATACCTTTAATTTTTATATTTATTAAGTTTAATCAATAATTCTTATTTCTAGAAGGAGTGACAGAAACCTTTTTTTTGTGTGTGTACATTGTATATAATTTTATAGAAGTCTCTAGGATGCCCAAGTTTCAGCCAAAGAGCTTAGGCCCTTCTCGATTTTTAATTTCATTAATTGGTCTGTTGTCCCAATCCTTGATCAAGTATTTCAGTCTACATATAAATATATTTTAAACTGTGGTAAATAAAACGGACTTGTTTGAACTTTAATGTTGGGGGGGAGTAGGTGAACTCTTTGGCCCTTTTTTTTTAACTTTACGTAGTGTAGTATCAAAACCCTGTATGTAAATCCAAAAATGTCCATTTTATTTATCTCATTCAAAATAACCATATAAAAATATTTATCCTTTTGGGATAAGCCACTTATCTGTTTTTTTGACATTTTTACAATCCTTTTTCCAGTTATTCAACCTAATTAACATTAATTATACTAAGTTTTTATTAGCATCTCTAGAAACATTTATCAGAAAGGAAAAACAAAAATGTAGCTTTTCAAACCAGTTATATTTTTATATCTGAGTTCTTAGGTTAACCATTAGATATATTTTTCTGCATTTAAACTTTATTTTAATAGGTACCAATAAAACAGCCGTTTATAATGAGATCTCTTTAAACTTTCACCAATTAAAAAGTTTTTCCAAATTAAAAAATCCATCATATGGCCATCAATTTATATATATATAAATAAATATATATATATATATATATATATATATATATATATATATATATATATATATATATATAGTGATTTTAAACCAATAAGATGAAGAGGCCCTTCCACATGAGAGTCGGGGTGTTGCCTAAATAAAATTCAAAGGTTTACTCTCCAAAAGCTTAAAGCCTTCGTGGTCCAGGCTGATGCAACAAAGTTTAAGATGGCAAAATATCTGAAAATTGGTACAATCAAAGAATTGCTTAGAATCCCAATTTATTTGCGTGGCCACCGTATGTACACAATACTTGAACTTTTGTATGGCAGAGTCCAAGGTTTCCTTTAAAAACTAAACTAAACATATATATACTTACATGCACACACTTAAAACATCCAGAGAAAGATAAAACGTTTACATTTCAAGGACACAGGAAGAGAAATCCAAGTTCCCACTAAAGGGGATTTTGTTTTTACAAGTTCAGAATGCCAAAAAATGTTTTTATCAGGCCTGGTTATTTCCAGAGTGAGTTTTTTTTTTTCTTATTCCCGATTAATGTTGTAAGTTTTGTATGTACATAAATCTGGCTGGGGTTTTACTTGGAGACTGGCAATCTGTCATTTCTTTTTCTTTTCTTTTCTGTTCTTTATTTTTTTTTTGAAAGTTCTATTCCCCATTGTAAGGTCGGCTTCTCAGAATAAATTTGCTAGTAAGATTTCCCAGAGGGACAACTCTGTGGCATGAAGTCTTTGTGTCTACCACTCCTGGAAGATTCCCTGTCACCCGAGAATGCTGTTACCAGCCAGGAGGATGGTCCAAAATTTGGAGTTGAAAGTTTCCTCATAAGAGTTTTACTTTTATCCTGAAAAATTCAATGGAGGTAACCAAATTGAGGAAAACATTAGACCAGCCTCTTACCTAACCACTCAGTCCTGAACCCAGTGTCTTTCAACTTGGACCCACTCGGGATGTCTCCACTGGGTGGGTAATTCACCTCAGTTTCTTTCAACTGGAGGGCCACGTACCTGGATACACCGCCAGATAAAACTTAGGGTCATCAACCAATATGTGAGATCTGAGAACCAGGAGAGACTCAGCCAAATTCATCTGGACCCCCCGAGGAGGCGGATGAGCACAAAGGGCCACTGCTGGTACCAAGGCTCTGGTTACTTGGAGAGTTCAGGTGGAGAGAAATCTGCTGTGGTGCTTCATGGTGTCCAAAACTGTTGACTGAAATAAACGTGCAGCCTAAAAGTTAAGAGTTATGTTTCATTTGGCGGGAGGACTCGAGCCAGGATGACCGTCTCTCAGAACTCTCTGAGGGACTGCTCCCAAGAGGTTGAGGAAGAGCTAGGATATATAGGAGCTTTACAACAAAGACCAGGTTGTTGGAACAATAAAAGATTACTTGTTATCTAAAGAAAGCCAGGTATCTCAAGTTCAAGAATTTAGTGATTTTGTATGAATGGGAGGAAGCAAATATTAGGACTCACTGAATTCATTTTTTAGACAAGCACCTAGCTATCTCGGGCCAGTAGCCCGTCCTTTCTTATTCTGAGTCTGCTCAGAGGGCACCATTGTGAGTTGCTGCAGTGGCTGGGCTGCAGGCCTGTCCTCGCCGGGGAGTGGCGGAAGCCTTTAATGACTTGGTATCAGTATTCTTTGTTTACTGACATGGTTGCAGTATTCTCATTCACATTGTAGTATTTTCGTTCACAGACCGAATATGGATCATCTGCAAACTTGGAAAGCAACCGAGATGGAATTACTGCAGATACCTTCTGCTTTAATAAGCCGTGTGCAAACATAAACACGGAGGAAGCATACACTTGGATTTGGAGGTGTAGGAAAGGGATCCTGCACATTGCAGGAGAACGCAATGCAGAATTCCTTAAGTCCAACTTTCTTTACTGTAGTGGTTTCTGAGAACAGTTTATGGTAATTAAACAACATTGACAAACGGTGGCACACATTGCTTTTAAGGGATGGCCGGCTGCAAACTTTTATATTGGACAGGTGGAATTCATAGGCAAGTGGTCAGGTGGATGGGAGAGAGATGGAGCCAAGGCCTGGGCCCAGATTCCGGTTTAAATTGCCATTTCTTCACCATAGGGCCTTGGAATAGAATGCATACTCTCAACCTGTTGGTGAATCTGTGAAATGGGCATGATAATATTCATTTCTTCCTGGGATTGTTGTAAGATCTAAAGAGTATTATAGCACACATGAAGCATTTAACACCCTGGCACTTAGCAGTGTTCACTGTGTGGGGCCGCCCCGCTTAGCGTGCGTCAGAGCCGTAAAGGCAGCATTTGTCTGTTGAGGATGCACTTGTAGCCCCTTGGCTAGGTTGTGAATTTGTTGATTTCCTTTAATACTTGTAACTCTGTGTGACATGGGCAGTTATTTTCATGGACAGATGAGGAATCTCAGGGTAAAGAAGACTGTGTAATTTGCCCAAGGTCAGACCATAATTTTGGGTGCAGGGGCCTCAGTTCAGCATGGGCCCCTGGGCCTTCTGCTCTCTCCGTTCAGCACCAGAGCCAGATATGGAGTTGGCTGTTTCCCTGCCCAGAATATCCGGCAGGACCCAAGACACACCTGGCCCTGTGCTGCTTGAGCAAAAACTCCGGAGGAGAGGGAGTTACAAAAGGGATAAACATAAAAACAGACGACAGCAAACTGTGATCAGCTCTGAGAAGGAAAGGAACACGTCTCGCCGTGCAGAGCTGGGAGCTTTCCCGTCTGGGCTGCTCTGGGGGTGTTCATCTCAGCTAAACAAGTTCTGCTGTTGCAGCAAGGCAGGAAGGCAGGGCGCATGTGGGCAGGTAGACAGGGCCTCATTGATCGTACTCATTCCCCATTAAGCGGCAGCTTTCACGGGCACTTACCTAGTAAACATTGGCCATAATCTTCACGCAATTTGCTTGGTAGTTTTATTGACCCCAGCTTTGAGATGAGGTCATTGAAGCTGGGGAGTTTGTTGCATGCCCGTGATTACCTTGCAAATACCCCCACTGGTCTTTCAACCTAGACTGGTGTGGCTGTCATGCCCCATCCCTGTGAATGGCATCGTGTAGCTTCTCCCAAGTGGCCCAAATGACTGACATTGATATGCTTAATTCGTAGGAAATGGTATGTGGCAATAAGAGAAAAAGATAGTAAGAAATTGTTTGGAAAACAAGAAAAAAACCTATTCTTCCCCAGCTGGGGGAGCGTAACCTGTATCACCCACCCTAATCACTGCCTGTCACCTCCTCCCTGAGGATTCTGTGTTCAGAAGCCACTCTGAGCCTTGGGAGAACATTTTTCCTCATGACACTTTTGACTAGGACCCGCGACATCTCTGTCCCTGGTTAACACTCTCTTCAAAGCCGTTTAAATTTTTTGCAGGTTCCTCCACTCTGATGTAAGAATACCCTGTATAACTTCTTGATGCAGCTCCTTAATGAAGATCTTGTGATGGAAACCTAGCCAAAACTGGGATGTATGCACATAGTGACTGCAACTTTAGCACATTGTGAGTTCATAATCAGAGGGGTGGGTGACTCAGGAAAGGCTTTTTTAAGGTAACAAGGGGAAAGTGAAAGGACGCTTGCTGTGTGAGAAAGAAACATCTCGGTCACAGCCAGCAAGACACCTGTGTTCATGATGGGGTGTGGCGAGTGCAGAGTTCTCACAAAGAAAGAAGTGATGTGATGGGAGGGAGGACAGTTGGGTAATTTATTGGGGAGGAAAAAAGTGGGCTGAACATTTCCTGGTTGAACAAGAGGATTGTGACATGACGTGCTTGTATTTTGGAGAGAAGGGTTTTGTGGGGACAGGCCTAGGAGTACGCTGTATGGCTGGGGAGTCAGCACAACAGAGAAACACAGAGAACCGGGCAGACCCCAAGGCCCAAGCTGGGGGAGAGGCTGCCCGCAAATTGGAACCCTGGAAGCTGGTTCTGTCCCTTAGCTGGGGCCTCAGACGTCACTTCACAGCCCAGTCCTGTTGATACAAGAATAAAAAACGTTGGGCATGAGAAGGGCTGTGTCCCAGGCTTTCGTTGAGCCCCTGGGATGTGCCCCACCAGATTTTGTTCTTTGACTTCATGCAGTAAAGAATTCAAGAGCAAGCCAGTGTTGAGTAAAGGTATATATATTCAGACAGATACATTGAAATGCAAGAGAAACGTCACGAGGTGTGGGGGTTTCATGCACAGATTAGAAGTAGGTACACACCCCACAGACAGAAGGTCTGTCTTCTCCAAAGAGGGACAGAGAGTGGTGACCGCGAGGTGGCGCTGTGTTGCTTGTTTTCTTGGGCTTGGTGGTTTCATATGCTAATAAGTAGAAGGACCAGCCTTAGGGCAAGGGGCTAGGATTCCCAGGGAGTTGGCCATTTCCCACCCTTTGACCTTTTGTGGCTATCATTGGGACTGCCATGGTGCCTGGGGCATGTTATTCACCAGGTTACTATTACAATGGATGTTTACTGAATCTCAAGATCTGCTAGAAGTTAAATCTCTTCATCCTGAGCCTCAAGGCCTATTGGGGGTTGAATCCTTCACCATTTTGATGTCAATTGCTGCGGCCTTCCTTGAATGGCTGTGCTCTTCCCCCTTCCATCCTGTATCACTGTGATGACACAAAGACAGCAAAGGCCGGGCCCTAACCGTGCTCCTGCATTTAACGGCAGGAGGTGTGGTGTGGGCTTATGATGACTCTGAGTGGTGAGAAGGATGTTTCAGATTTTCCCACGTGAGACATGGCGACTTACCAGCAGCCTCCCCAGATTTATCTCACGGGCATTATCGCTTGTGTTGTTATGGAAACAAAAGGCCAGCCAAGAAATAAGAATCACACAGAGGGTTGGAGTACTGAGATTTATTACGCTGGCGGGCTCAGAGGGGTTTCTTTTCCAAAGCTCTGAGCACCTCCAAGACGTGCACATGAGGTTTTATAGGGTTAATTACAAGTATGGGGCTAATACCCAATAAGGCTCAAACAACAAAAAGCAAGGAATCAGTACACTGAAGCTTATCAATTTGGAACAGATCACGTTACTGACAACTGTTGACCTTGGATTTTCGGGTTAGCTTATTAGCCCAGTAAACTGACACTAAACTTCAGATTTACCAGGTAGCCCAGCAAAACTTAGATCAGGAAACCGACACTTATCACACTTTGATTTGTGACTTAGCTTGTTAGGCCAGCTGTGGTTTTCCTTCAGTGTCACTTATCTTTTGAATTTTTCTTTTTTTCTTTTTTTTAATATTTAATCCAAATTTAATATCAGGGTTCTTTGGGAAAGAAATTTCTCTTTTTCTTTTCTTTGGTGATCTTTTAGGGGGGCAGTTAATTAGATGTATTTACCTGTTAGTGGAAGCCCTGGGGCTTCAACCCAGGACCCCGTGCACGCTAAGCACACGCTCTACCACCCGCCCCATCATCTTTTCTTTTTGGTTTCGCTGCCAAGAATCCTACAGCTGAATTTCTAGTCAGCCTTAACACTTGCCCTGACTTCATGGAATCCATTTTTATGAGTTTACTTCCCCCTGGTTTCATTTAAGTATTGAATCTCCATTTTCTCTTCACTCTCCGTTTTGCCTTTTGTTGTTATGGTTGTTAAGCTGTGTTTAACAGAATTGTTTAAATTCTCTTTTAGCAAGAGGCTGAATGTAAATAAATATGTAAGCAAACAGCACAATTAAATGCTTTTATACATTCTGAGCTGTTTAGTAGTAACTTAAAAACCGAATTGAATATTAAAGTGATAGCATTTTAAAAATATTTTTTAATTTTTCATAAAAATATAGCTGATTTAAAATATGATATTAGTTTCAGGTGTACAATAGATGCTCCATTTATAGTTACTGTAAAACATTGTCTGTATTCCCTGTGTTGTAAGATACATCCCTCTAGCGTGTTTACATTACATGTTGCAGTTTGTATAAGAAAGTTGGGTAACGCAGAGTCTGGAACGTGGCTGTGTATGACTCAGGTTCACGCTCACCCTGCCTGTCAGAGCTCAGGCCTTCACTCCTTTCTGCAGGGGAGCGAGTGGAGGCAGCTCTCATCAGCGCTGTCACCACCCTCTGAGTGGCAGTGACAGCAGTGACTGTGTGTGGACGTGCAAATTGTTTTTCCAAGAGCTTTATATGCGTTTCTGCATTTAATAATTAAAGCCCTCCTGTGAGGAAGCGTTTTATGTTTTTAATGCATAATACATTTTATTTTGATATTGATAGATTTCAAACCTCTGGAAAATTTACAGGAGTAGTACAATAAACGCTTAGATACAGTTCACTTTAAAGGGCACTATTTGGCTTTCTGTGTCTGGCTTATTTTAGCATAAAGTTTCAAGGTTCATCCATGATTGTAGCCTGAATCAGTACTTTATTCTTTTTGCTTGATAATATCCTTTTCCTTTGTTTTCGTTTTTGGTCTATTTAAAAATATTTTCATTGAAGTCTTGTTAGTTTATAATTTTGTGTTAGTTTCTTGTGTACAGCACAACACTTCAGCTAAATAGGAACCTACCTGTATTCATTTTCATCCTCTTTTTAAACATAAGTTACTATAAGATATTAAATATATTCTCCTGTGCTATACAGTATAAACTTGCTGTTTATTCTTTACATACTCAGTATCTGCAAATCTTGAACTCCCAGTTTATTCCTTCCCACACCCTCTCCCCACTGGTAACCATAGTTTGGTTTCTATGTCTCTGTGTCTGTTTCTGTTCTGTAGATAAGTTTATTTTTTTGTTTCTTTCTATTTTTTTTTTTTAGAGTCCACATGTGAGCAATCTCATATGGTATTTTCCTTTCTCTTTCTGGCTTACTTCACTTAGAATGACATTCTCCAGGTCCATTGATGTTGCTGCCAATGTCATTATTTTATTATTATTTTATGGCTGAATAGTAGTCTATTGGACAAATATGCTACAACCTCTTTATCCAGTCATCTCTCAGTGGACATTTCGGTTGCTTCCATGTCTTGATATTGTAAATAGTGCTGCTGTGTACATTGGGGTGTAGGTGTCTTTTTCAATTAGGGTTCCTTCTGGATATATGCCCAGGAGTGGGATTGCTGGGTCATCTGGGAGGTCAATTTTATGTCTTTAGAGGAACATCTATACACTTTTCCACAATGGCTCCACCAAACTGTATCCCCACCACAGTGCAGGTGTGTTCCCAATTCTCCGCAGACTTTCCAGTATTTATTGTCAGTGAACTTCTGAATGATGGCTATTCTGACTGGTGAGAGGTGATACTTGATTGCAGTTTTGATTTGCATTTCTCTGATAATGATATTGAATATTTTTTTATGTGGCTACTGGCCGTTTGTACGTCTTCATTGGAGAAATGTTTCTTTAGGACTTCTGCCAATTTTTGAATTGAATTGTTTGTTTTTCTTTCTTATTAAGTGTAAAAGCTGTTTACATATTCTGGGAATTAAGCCCCTAGCAGTTTCATTTATTGTAAATATTTTCTCCCATTCCATAGGTTGGTTGTCTTTTTGTTTTGCTTACTGTTTCCATAGCTGTGCAAAAGCTTGTAAGTTTAATTAGATCCCTCTTGTATATTTTTGGTTGTTTTTCTATTGCTTGAGTAGACTGCTCTAGGAAAACATTGCTGAGATGTATGTCAGATGTTTTGCCTATGGTTGCTTCTAAGAGGTTTATAGTGTCTTGTCTACATGTTTAAGTCTTTAACACAGTTTGTATTCATTTTTGTATATTCTGTGAGGGAGTAGTCTAACTTCAATGATTTACATGCAGCTGTTAAGTTTTCCCTACACCATTTGCTGAAGAGGCTGTCTTTACTCCATTGTATGTTCTCACCTCCTTTGTCAAAGTTTCAATGACCAAAAGTTTGTGGGCCTATTCTTGGTAATTTTGTTTATCCGTTCATTGATGGATGGATATTGTTAGTAACTTTTGGCTACTCTGAATGATACTGCTATGAATATTGATGTGAAATTTTTTATGAGAATATGTTTTCATTCTTTTGGCTGTACATTTGCCCCGCCATATCTGTAGTTTCCACTACATGAATCCAGATGGTTGATTGTAAAGGGACTCGAACATCCTTGGATTATGGTATCCAGGGTGTGGGGTTCCTGAAACCAACCCCCCAAGGATATTGAGAGATGACTCTATATGTAGGAGTGGAATTGCTGAGACATATAACTCTAAGCTTTTGAGGAAATACCAGACTTCTCCAAAGAAGCTGCAACATTGTTCCTTTCCCCTGGCCGCATATGAGGTTTCTCTGCCTCCTGAACGACATTTGTTATTGTCCATGTTTTGGTTATAACCATCCTAGTGGGTGTAAAATGAGATCTCATTTTGTTTTTGACTTCCCTAGTGATGCTGAGCATCTTTTCATATGATTATTGGCCATTTGTATATCTATTTAAATTCGTGGTAAATTTAAAAATTGGGTGTATTTTTTTGTATTGTTCAGTTGTAAGCATTCGTTATATATCCTGGATACTACTCTCTTATTAGATACATGCTTTGCAAAATTTTTCTTCTATTCTGCACATTGTCCTTTAACTATATTTTTTTAAACATTAAAACAATTTCTTTACAAGGGAGGTAGTTTGATGTAAAGATTTATTTTATTTTTTTGCAAAGCACGCACTCTCTGACTTGAGATACCCTTTTCCCCTGTCATTTCACTTTCTTGATGATGTCCTTTGTAAGAAAAAGGTTTTAGTTTTGATGAAGTCCAGTTTATCTGCTTTTTCCTTCTATCACTTGTGCTCTTGGTTTTGTATCTAGGAAACCAAAGCCTATCCTAGGCCCACAAAGATTTATACTGTGTCTTCTTTTAGAAAGTTTATAGGTTTAATTTTTACATTTCTGTCTGTGATCTATTTTCAATTAATTTTATTTGTTATATAAAATATGGGTGTTCAGATTCCAGATTGATTCTTTTGCCTGCAGATACCCAGCTGTCCCTGAACCATTAGTTGAATAGACTATTCTTTCAATGGAGTGTTTTTGGCCCCCTAGTGGAAAAGTGTCTGTAAATGTAAGTTTTTCCCCGTGGGTTTTTATTGTGTCTCTTAGACTTATTTATCCAAACTTATGCCAGTATCATACTGACTTAGTACTATAGCATTTTAGTACACTTTAAAGTGAGTCCTCCAACTTTACTCTTCTTTTTCAAGGTTGTTTTTGCTGTCCTGGGCCCCTTGCACGTCCATGTGAATTTTGGGATCAGTTTTTCAATTTTGCATAGAAGTCAGCTGGAATTTTGATAGGGATTCCACTGAATATATAGTTCACTTTGAGGATTCTTAACATTTTTAATAATATTGTCAATCATTCCATGAAAATGGGATGTCTTCCATATATGTAGATCTTTTAAAATTTATTCTGGTGATACTTCAAAAAGTTCAATGTACAAATCTTGTAAATTTTTGTTAAATGTATCTCTCACTTTATTTTTAATGCTGTTGTAAATGGAAAGGCTGAATTTCTTATGGGTGGGACTATGTATCAATCTTCTTATTTGTAGAATTCCTTCACAACAAATACCCTTGGTATATATTTGCTACATAAATCTATCCACAACTATTCCCCGCCCCGTGTTATAAGAAACCAAGACCCAAGGTAAGCTACTTGAAAACACCTATGTGGAAGTGAGAAATGAGACCCTTGGGTGGGTCTTTGTGCAGATGATACTGAGAGCTTATTCTGAATGGCTTCTTCTTAATTACTTTTAAACAACCCTTTCAGTGTATTTAGTCAGATACATTAAGATTATGCCCTTTTGATGTGCGGAGTAGCTAAGACTATAATTTTCAAATAAATTCTAGTGAGAGTGTTGTACTTGAAACCTAATTTGCATCAATCTTTGAAGATTTATGTTTCAGGAGCTTTGACTAAAGAACAACTTTCTTTATTCTATAATGAGAACTAAATGCTCAAGCAACATGTAAGAGTTTGAGCAAACTGCCCCCGCCCCGTAGTGCTGGGTGGCTGCAGCTGTAACTGGAGTCAGCACTTACCTCTCCCAGTATGCTTGTGCTGATCTGCTCAAAGTGGTTCGTCCAACAGTTTGTCAGTAGTCTGTTGGACAAAGTCATAAAACATTGATTGAAGGTTGCTAGAATGCAATATATTCTTATTAATATTAAGTAAGCACATATTGAATGCTTACTGTATGATGGAATTGTCCCTCAGCCTCACATGAATATTATTTCTCTTGAAACCTCACATATTTCCTTGTTATTCTCACTTTACAGATAAGGAGACTGAGAATTAGGTCTTCTCTCTTTGGGGGGAGCTCATTATTAATGATGGGCAGTTGTAAGGAAAAAGATATTGATTCATCATGAGAAAACATTTTTGTGAGAGTCAGCAATGAAGAAGATGAACACTGAAGAAGGTGATCATTGTTCGAGTGAGACAAGCCCTGGGTTGTGCGGAGTCAGCATCCCTGTCCTAGACACGGCACGTGTAGAGCTGCGTGGTGGGTGAGGCGGCGCGGCCGTGCAGGGAAAGCGGATGCTGGGGCCTTAGGCTGTGCTCAGGCCTGGTTGGGCTTTCTCCTAAGGGGAGTGAACCATCATTGACAGATTTTAAGTAGGAGAGTGGGGTGCTCTCATAGTTCATATTTGTCTTCTAGAATGTTTGGAAACATTTAGAAGGCTTGGCAGGAGATGATGTGATGAGTCAGAGTAGGGTGGCTGCGAGGTGTAGCAGTGTCCAATTTTCAAGTGGTTTTCAGGCCCAGGCTTGTGGCTTAGTAGCCGTGTCAGTTTGAAGGACGCACGCAAGGAAGTGAAACAATTTATCTAATCAATTGAAGCAGTGATGTACCCAATTCCCAGGACTGTTGTGGAGATCCAGTGAGATACACTGTGCAGTGTGCAGCGTGGTCTCCAGCAGAGAGTCAGTGCTGAGTGAGTGCCAGTGAGTATCTGGTAGGTCAGTTGAGGGTGGTGGGACTCGGTGTCTGAGGATATCTGGTCCCTGAAGGAGGGGTCCATTCACATCTGTGAGTGATGGGCCTGAGTTGGGAGACGCAGGGAGACCTTACCCTCCGACCAGGGGCCCTGGTAAGGATGGCTATGGGAGGAACACCGTGAAGTCAGCTCTTTGCATGTGGAGTTGGAGCTGCCTTTGAGACAACTAACTGCAGTGTCACGAGCTTAAAGAGGAGATCTGGGCCCAGGTTGTGCATTTTCCTAAAATCTCAACTCCTAAGGACGCCGAAGTATTGATCACTGAAAGTGAAGTCATACTTTAAAGGACAAACGAATAGTAGTATTATCTCTGTCATCAAAGCTCACGTCTATTTATTCATCACTCACTTTGCTAATTGGGTACTTACAGAGCTCACTTCACCGTCCTCCCGTGGGCTCAGGCTCCACAGAAAAGAGCTGGTGTGTCTTCCTCTTTTCTAGAATAAGACACATTTAGCTTGTAGACTTCTGTACCTCGCCAGACTTAGGAAATTAGTTTGTTGGTTTAATTGTATTTTCTGTTGGCCATGTCCTGACAGGAGAGAAATTTTACCTCATGGTCATGTTTCAATTAGCTATTACTGAGAATTGCTGATCTGATACATAGTGTATGTATTACATTAACTTTGTAGAGTAGTTATCATTTTTCTGTCTTTGCCCTTTAATTTTGTTTGCCCCTTCAGTGTTCTATTCTTTTTGGGGCCTTATTTTTTTTAAATTAAAAAATGTCTGTTAGCAGTTAAGAAAAAAATAGGAAAGAAAAAATGCACATGAGAACTAAATTTAGAAAATGTCTAGTGTGTTTTCTGTCTCGGCAATGGAGGGTACTAAAACTCCTGAAAACCTTCATTACACAAGTTCCTTAAAATGCTGATTGAGAAATAAAACCTTCCTTCCTCATCTTTCAAGCTGCACAACTCATTGTCAAAAAAGTGAGGGAAAATTCTCAGAAGCCAAGACAAACGAGAAAGCAGGGTTTCTGAGAGATACGTGAGCGTTAGAAGCCATGGTGTGCTGGTTGGCTCCTGAACTGATTTTCAGTTGCCTTGACAAGAGGGAAGGATGTGAGCCCCAGGCCTCTCACACTAGGAGTTGGATGGGTGATCATATAATGGGCCAAGCCCATCCTGAGAATCTTGCTTTACTAAAGGGTGGAATAGGAAAAAAAAAAATTCCTCAAGACAAGAAAGTAAGAAAAGTCAATTTTGTTGGAAGAGGGGAAAAATAACAAATCCAAAGTAAGGATATAGTTTAAAACTGTTCTGGCATGAGAGTGACAACAAACTCCTGGCAGAAAAGCACAGCTACTCCTTGATTGATAAGTTGTGTTTTGAATGAATCAGTGAACAGCTATTCCGAAAAAGGCCTCCAGAGTCTTGTGGATCAAGATACTGGACAGCAAACACCTCTCTTCCAAGGTCTCATTCAAATAACCAGAAAGGTTTTAAAGGAAACTAACAATAATCTGAGTTGTATTTATTGACATTACTATATGCTAAGAATTCAGAGGTGACTATGGAGTTGTCTCCTCTTTTATGGACCTTATTTTCTCTTTGGGGAGAAAAATGACATAGTTGGGTATCTTGGTGGAGGGAGGTGTTAGTCTGTTGCAATTAGCCAGGAGAGGAGATTAAGAAAACAGTGAAAGATGGGTGAACTTTTTAGCTGAGGACAGTCTTGTTCACTTGGCTTTTAATTGCAGGCTCAATGAGCTGGCACTGGAGGGACTAGATCTTACGGAGGATGGACTTAGCTCAGGCCTCTTTTGAATGGACAAGTGAACCTGGAAAAAGACAGTCAAATCTGTGCAGACATTAAAGTTCACTTGAACGTGCTGCATCCCTGAGCCAAAGATAGGACAAATATGCAGCAATTCTTGAGGACAGAAGAGTGGTTTTTAAGGTTCTCCAAGAATGAATCCCATGGAACCGAGATGGCCAGTTGTCAAACTGAGACTTTGTTCTTTGGACGGTGTACCCAGCAAGGGTATTGGCCTTTTATATGTTTCCATTTGTCTTTAATACATGTCTGTTGATGAGGACATGGGCACAAATGTTTGACACCTTGTCGAGGCGATTTTGGATACCTGCCTAGAAGCACGGGCACAGTTGTGGCTGCTTCATACATCTTGCAGCCCATCCCTTTCCCCGGCTCCGTGATCACGGCAGAGTGGTTCCTTGTTGACCTGTCCGTTTCCTCTGTGACATCATAACCCATGAAAAGACCGGAGCATATTAACTTGGCTTTTTTAAAGTCAAAGAAACAGATCAAATATGGAGTCAGATTTGTTCTTTCCTATTTCAGTAGTACCATGGAGATGGCAGTTTGGGCAGCTTTTTGTAGTGTCCTGGAGGCTTTCTCTCTCAGCTTCTGGGTGCCTCTATTGAAAACCCTTCATTGCTGTCTGGCCTGCTTGCTGGTAATGCACACTGCCTGTTTTGCCCTGAAGATGTGTTCTGTTTATAAACTCATCTCTACTCCTTGGAAAACAACTCAAGAAAAACTCGGTTGGTTTTCCACCAGCCATGGGCAGGGGTGCGGTAAACCGTGTTATTATTTCATAAAATAATAGTAATAATAGTAATAGTCATAGTAGTAGTACTTGTAGTAATAGTAATAATAATAATAATAATAATAATAATAATATTAATAGAAGTCTTAAAACAGGACAGAGCACATTGGAGAGAGTCAAAAAATGCTTTCTGTCTTAAATCAAAAGTGATGACTAGTGATTCCATGGCTGCTATATTTGCTAAGCTAATTACTCCTTTGCTCCATTACACATTTCTTTTATCTGAAAAAGAAATACAAGGAAATGGTTTAAAAAAAACTCAGAGAACAAAAATACACAATTGAAAGAAGTTTTCCCTCATCCTCTGTTCTTTCAGCCCTCTCTGGAGATGCCTCTGTTTACTATCCTTTGGGTGCTTTTCCAGATATGCTTTGCACATTCCCACCTATGTATGTAAATTCCTTTAAAATTTTAGTTATTTTTAACTTAAAGGGGTTTAAATCCTCAACTGGCATCTGGCCGGGTAATATAACAGAACAAATCTGACTCCATATTAGATTTGTTCCTTTGAATTTAACCCTATGCTCTGTCACCTAGGCTTCATCTTGCTTGTAAAACAATGTTGCCTAGAGCCTGAAATAAACAGGAGACCCTATTCTGAAGGCTCTGACCTTTAAGGATATTTAACACTTTTTCATTCATTAAAAGATAGCAAATTGCAGAATAGAAAATAACGTTTCTTTTGTTGGAGGTTTACAGGGATCTGACCCACGCAGATAGCTGCAAGAAGAAAGGATTCTAACAAGAAGGAATTCCTACACTAAGAAGTTTGCACTAACCAAGCACATAGGAAAGGAGCCTGAATTGTGACTTGGGGAGATGGTTTTCCAGGACATTAATTTGCCATCTAGGTCTACAGAAACTTGCTATTCCATGCCCCAACATCTGGTCTCCCAACTTATTGGCCTGTCCTGCACTGAGGAGAATTAATTTCGACTTGGTAACACTCCTATCTACCTAGAAAGCTGGGCACTGGAGCTGAGTGTTATGGAAACAGGCCAGCCAAGACAAAAGCACCAATCGGAGTGTTGGAGTACTCAGAATTATTATGCCGGTGGGCTCAGAGGGGCTTCGGCTCCGAAGTTTTGAGTACCTCCAAGACGTGCACATGAGGTTTTAAAGGCTTAGTTACAAGTAAGGGGGGATTAGCCAATAAGGCTCAAAGAACAAAAAGCAAGGAATAAGTACACTGGAGCTTATCAATTTGTAACAGATCACATTACTGACACTTGTTGAGCTTGGAATTACGAGTTAGGTTGTTAGCCCAATAAACTGACACTAAACTTCAGATTTACGAGATAGCCCAGCATAATTTAGATCAGTAAACCGACACTTATCACACTTAGATTTGTGACTTAGCTTGTTAGCCCAGCTGGACTTTTCCTTCACATGAGGACAGCTCTCCCACACCCAGGGAACTACTGTGAGCCCTTGATGTTTCCACTAGGGTGGGGTATGGTTTACCCAGGAGGGATGGGGACTATGCACCAACACTCAGGCAGTCTGCTCTGTCTGGGGCTCTGATCTTGTACCATCCCGCTCCCCGCCAGCCCAACACCTGGGACAGTGGAGCTAAGGCAGAGATCCTGCCTGCCTGTTTCCCAGCGTGTAAAAGGGGAATATGTGCTCTTCCCAAGGTAGTTCTGAGCGACAACACCTGCGGGTGCTTGGTTCTCAGAGCAACAGAAAACCCAGCTCCGCGTGGGGGCAACGGGTGTGATCTCCCTAGGGTTTCTGCAGAAGCATCGGACGGAGGGTTGGATCACGGTGGTAAAATTGAGCTGCGGGGCTTGAAGGGTAACAGAAGGGTACAGAGGCAGGTCTGCCGCCTAGGGGTGCCCCAGAGGTAAAGCTTTTTTTCTCCAACTCCTCTAAGACCCTCCCTTCTCCAGATCCCTTCCTTCTCTCTGCTCATCCTGTCCATCTGTATCCCTCCAATTTTCCCGTCCTCTCCACCCGCTCCCATCTTCTCCCTCCCTCGCTGTCCCACCTTCTCTCACCGAACCCAGAGAGGATCGCTGGCCCTCCTGCGCATGCGCAGTCAGTGCCAAGTGGTCCGCTGGTTGGGAGCTCCATATCCGAGCCGGGGATCGGGCCCAAAGGCTTCTCAACTACGTCGCCCGGTAGGCCTTTGGTTCCTGCCTGGGGTCGGGGCCTCTGACTGTGGAAGTGCAACGTGGGGGGCTCCTGGGAAAGGGGTCAGGCGGCTGCGGGAGGGCGGTCCGCCTGTCACAGACCCCAAGGGCGCTAGTCAGCCCGTGTTCAGATGAATTGCTCAGGCCAGACCCCTCTGCCAGCGCCACCTGCCCCGGCGTCCCGGCCACAGTGTCCAGGGCCTGGTGTGCACCTGCCATCTCTCACCCAGCCGGGATCCCCTCAGTCCGCGGCTGGCGTCCCCTTCCCCTCTCCCTCCCGCTAGTCCTCTCCTCCCGGGCTTCCTCTTCTCGTCCGGCGGCCCGTCCCCGCCCCTGGGCGGGCTGTGTCCCGGGCGGGCGGGGTCTGCGGACCCGGACGGGGGCGGGCGCCTGGGACTGTGGCTGGGGCTGTCCTCCGAGCGAGGCTGCAGCCCGCGTCCCCCTCCCCGCTTTCCCTGCCCCGCGACCCCGGGGCTGCCCTGCTCTCCCTTTCCCGCTCCCTGAGGACCAGCTCTGTGGCGTGGGCGCTGCTACCTGGGCTGAAAGCCTCCGGCTCTAACGCCCAGCTTCTCCTGGTGGAGTCGGGAAAAGGGAGCGTCACTGCTAAGCGAGGTTCTGTCTCCCCCCTCCATGTTTCTGCCTCAGGTAAGTACCTTGAACACTTTCAGGTGTTATGATGGCGGTGCTTGTTGATGTCACGTGTTTTTATAGTGAGAGGGATTGCAGTGGTGAAAGCAGGGCTTGGTTCTGTTAAAAATGTGCTGAAGGCATGAGGCTGTGACATCCTCCTTCCTTCCCTCTCCCAGGGTGAAAGGAGTGATCCTCGATTTTCAAAAGATAGTTACAGTCCCTAACTAGCCCAGCCCAGCTATTGTGTGTTAACAGGAACAGCACCACCAGAGGCCTTGGAGAGCCAGGCATATTGCAGCCCTAAAGTCCTCCTGGCATAGTTTGGCTTGTTTAGGTTTTTTGTTTTTCTTAAATTGTGGGACAGACTAGTGTATAAACTGAAAAATAATTGTCAAGAAATAATTTTCATAGGACAGTTTTATTGTGATATAGTTCACACACCATGAATTCCATCCATTTAAATGGTACAATTCAGCAGCTTTTTGCATATTCACAGTGGTGCATGCATTATTATTCCAGAACGTTTTCATCACTTCAGAAAGAGCAGTGGAAATGAATGACCTATCCACCCCTCCCAAGTGGTGGTTCTAAAGAAATTTCTTGGCTATTCCTGACCATAAATTAACTTGTTATATTCCAAGAAAAATCTGGTAGGAATTCTAACCAGAATTGAAATGAATCTGTCTATCAAAACAGGAAGAATTTATACCTTTATGGCATAAACTTCTTCTACCCATGAATATATCTGGGACCCTATCTTTTCATCTGACCAGAGCCTGGCCCATGTGAAGTCCTCACTAATTTTTGGGCTTGTGAATGATGAGATTCTATACATCATTAGTTGCAACTGTAGCCTTTCACAGAAGAGAAAAGTAACCTCAGTGAAGCAAGTGACTCTCTGATGGTCAGAAAGAGTGACAGCCAGTGCTGGAGTGATCCAGTGGACTTGGTGTTTGCAGCTAGATTTCTCGACCACCTACAGTTAAGGGGATTAGAGAGTTCTTTTATTTTTTCTTAATGGCATTGCATTTATTTTTACTTATTTTTTAAAATTATTTTTTATTTAAGTGTATTCAATTTACAATGTTAGTTTCAAGTGTACAGCAGAGATTCAGTTATAAACATATGCATATGTATATATATATGTTTTAGATTGTTTTTAGTATAAATCACTACAAGAAATTGAATATAGTTCCCTGTGTTATGTAGCAGGTCCTTGTCATTTATTTTATATTTACTAATTTGTATCTGTTAATCCCCCCTTTCCTGCCTGCTAAACACAGTTTGCTTTCTATGTCCATGAGTCCATTACTAGGAGCACCGTTTTTCCTAGTAATATATGCTCTTTTGCTGCTTTCAGTTTCAGTAATTCCATCTTATCTGTGGGCGCTTTTCTTCTGGTGGCCTTAATGTGGTTTGCACACGTGGTAATAGAGATCTGTATTTGGGAGAACCCCAGGCCTCGTGTAGTCCCTGGTACAGAGTGCCCACTGAATTGATGCTTGAACTGGGAAAAAAGCACAGTAAATGTTGGAATTTCCACTATGGTTGAGAATTCTATAACCTCTTTTGACAAACTTAATATTGGCTGCACCCATTCTGGGTAATTTGGTGGAAATTCATGTTATGGTGGTGAAGAGACGGGGCCTTGTATGCTTCTTCTCTTTCTGTTTTCTAACACTCATTCTCCTGGGCCTTCCAGATCCTCCCCTAGAAGTGCCAGGTCTGGCTTGGTGCTGCGCTGAGGCAATATTTGTTAATAAGGCCCTTTCCTCATCTCTTCTGAGCCTCCGGTTCTTTCTCTGCACAATGAGGGCTTAGACTAGATAACTACTTTTCAGTTTCTTTTAAAGCCATGTTTCCTTTGAGAAACAGAAAATGCAAATCTCTCCTCTCAAACCAACCCTTTAGATTTTGAAAAGTCCTCCAAGGAGTGACATAGCTCTTTGTGGAAAATGAATGTGATTGTGATTCCAGGTGACACAGAAAAGACTCTTCAGAGATTGATTGCAGGGAGAGGGCAGGAAAGGGGCAGTATGTCACACTTTCTAGTGTGAGCACTGGAGCATGGGCTTGGATTTAAATACGGTGTCTGACGTGGCCTCTCTCTAATCTTGTAGAATGTGATAAACTACTCTACCTCAGTTTCTTGATGTGTCAAGTTGGGGTGATAATATTTTAAGGCTTTTGTGAAACATTATGCAAATAAGCCATTTGTGTATGGGTAGAAACAAGACCTGCTAGGGATTCAGGGATTTGTTTAAAAAAAAAAAATCTTGTCCATAGCACTCTGTCTGTGTGTATTTAGTAGTTCCTGAAGGGTGAGGGTGAGTCTAAAGTCCATCGTGGGACAGGTGGCCCATGATTCTCTGTGCCCCTGAATGCCCCCTCCTCCCCAGTCCTCTTCCTCAGTCCAGGATGAAGTTCCCTAGTAGATTTACTCAGAGGTCTTGTGAAAATGGCTATTCATTTTATTGTTTCACCAAGAAGGGCTGCCATCATGATCTCTGTGGTCAGGTTTTGAAGGGCTGCCATCATGATATCTGGTAAGAATTCTATGGAATTGGGTGTTTCTATTTAATGAAAAGAAAAAAATTACAAATAGAAAATTAGAACAAGGATGGTCACATGGGCTCTTGGAAGTGGACACCATTAGAAGTTGGAGGGACTAGTGGGCTCAGTGGGAATGTTAACTGAGTGTATCTCATGGGCTGGGCATTGTCCTATTTGTACTGTGTGTTCCTTATTTGAGACAGTGAGCTCACCTAACCTCGAAAACCTCTTTAAAAAATTAGACTTTTTATTTTGAGATGTAATGTAGATTCCCATGTGGTAGTAAGAGATAATATGGAGAGAGCCTATGGACTCTTTGCCCAGTTTTCCTTAATGGTTCCATCTTGCAATATTGGGGTACAATTCATTACTGACTCACTAACAATTTGAGGTTTGTGTTATTGCCCTCATTTCTATCCATGATTAAATTGGGGCTTAGAGAAGCACACAGGCCTGCCCAGGTCACCCACATTGTTAGTGCAGAGTCTGGTGAACGTGGGCTTGGGATTCCCAGGAAGTATCATTATGATGGTCTTTGGCAGGGAGCAGCATTCACTTTGCTTGTTTATTCATTCATTCAAGAAACATTTATTGAGTAAATTCTGTGGGTCAGATGCTTTCATAGAGTTATCTGATTCTTCAGCAGTACTGAGAACCAGGAAATATTTATATTTATTAAACTGAGAAAATTAGCTCTGAGAGGTTATAACTCCCCCAAAGGAAGAATAGCTCATAAAGGGGGGATAGTACAATTGTACATTCACCACTTTTTATGCAGGTGGTACCCTAGGCATTTTACATTTGCAAACATCCGTAATCCAGATATATTCTTGCAAGGCAAGGATTTTTTTTAATTGATGTATAGTCAAGTTTACAATGTTGTGTCAATTGCAAGGTGTTTTTTGACTTTTGAATTAAAAAATACTTTTTCAGGAGGGAAATTAGGTGTATTTATTTGTTTGATTTTTTAAAATGAGGTACTGGGGTTTGAACCCAGGACCTCGTACATGCTAAGCATGTGCTCCACCAATGAACAGTACCCTCTACCCCAAGGCAAGTTTTCTTATCCATTACTATGAAGCTAAGGGGTTCAAATAAATTGAATAGGAATCCAGATCTTTTGATCCTACTGTGGTCCTTCTCTTTATATTCTGCTGAAGGGGGTTGGGGAAGCATTTCCTTTGTTCATTTCTTTATTCAGCATTTTTGAGCAGTGACTTTGCATCAGGGCCTTGCTAGGTGCTTGGAAATAGAAAATAAGAAATGACCTTTCTCTGCAGAGGCAGGAAGCCTAGACCAAAAACTGGGTAATGTGATCCGAGCTACAGTAGCCATGTGCAGACTATGAGGACAAACTGTACCCCCGGATTTGCTTTGGCTTCCCTTGCCTTCTGTCTGGTACACACCAGGTCACCGCAACCCAGATGGGCCCATAGCACACAGCAGAGTATGTACCTCGATCTCCTCTCCTGTCTCGGCAGGGCCTGCAACATGAGCATCCCTGACTACGTGCAGTGTGCTGAGGACCACCAGACTCTTCCCGTTGTAGTCCAAACCATGGAGATCATCTCAGAGGAGAATTTCTTTTGCATCTATCAGCTACTCACCTCGGTGAGCCATATCAGCCCATGTGGCTCCCAGTGGACACTCTGTATCCACTACAGGCACCGCTATGTGCCCGAGAATGGGTGGAGCGTCTTCCAGAAACACTGCAAGGTCGTGGGCCTTGTCACCATTACCGACTGTCTCTCTGCCAAGGCCTTGGAGAAGCTCCACGTGCAGAGGAGCTGTATGGCACCTCGATAATGACTCTCAGCTCTTTGTCTTTGTACTGCATGTGGAGGAAGTCGAGCAGCCGCGCACCGACGTTGCCTTCAAATTTAGAGGACTGCAGGGTGGTGGAGAAGAGGATCGAGGACTTCACTGAGTCACTCTTCATCTTGCTCAATTCCAAGTGGCTGGATGGTGGCCCCAAGAATTCTGGGGACAAGATCCCCCTCCCCTGCATCCCGTTTGAGAAGGAGGACTTCATGGGACTGGACACAGACAGCAGGTAAGTTTACCTGGAGGCCAGTCCACCCTGGCTTTGTGCCGGATTGCTTCCCTACATCCAGAAAGGGATCAGCAAGGAAGAAGTCTGTCTTGTAGCCAAGGGGGGATGGAGATGCAGCCCGCCGGTTTCCAGACATTTCAAAGTGAATCCGCCTTTGTTTCAGAGAGATCCTTTTAGGGTTAGTGTGGACACTTACTCCCGCTTTACAGCCATGACCATGGTGGGACCCCTGGGGTTGCTGTCCAATAAAGTAGCCAAAGCCACTGATGCTAGGAGCACTGGGGAGGAGGCTGGACTGAGCTGAGATGTGCTCTAGGTCAAATGCACATCAGACACTGAGGCTTGTCTAGTAAAAGTATATAAACTATCTCTTTACTTCCTATATTGATTACATGTCAAAATGATAGTATTTTACATACAGTAGATTAAGTAAGATCTGTTCTTAAAATCAGTTTCTAGTATTTGTTTTTTGTTTGTTGGTTTGTTTCTTTGTTTACCATTTTAAACGTGGCAAATGGGAAACGTTATTTACATGGCTCTCATTTCATTTCTGTTGGGCAGCCTGTCCTGGGACAGTCTCATCCCTTTGCTTATAGATGAGATGCTGAACCCCGAGAGGCGGAACGAGGAGCTGGTTGAGCTGGGGCTGGAGCCGGTGTCTCCTGCCTCTCAGGCCCAGCACCTATTCTGCTCAGGCCCTCTCTTCTTGCCCGACAGCCTCCATGCCAAGTTAGGACATCAGAAACACCGCCGGGGACTTCCGAATGAACTCCTTATGCAGGGAAAGGCGTATCACGGTGTATGGGACAGAGCAGGGAAATGTTCATTCTCACTTTTTCCCTGTGATTAAGTCAACGGCCCCACATTGCCTCGGAAGTACAGACGAGCTCTTCTGGGCTGCCTACCCCCCCAACTTCAGCTCTGTTTCCCGGTGTATCTGTTGTGCTGTCCCTCAGGCAGAAGAGGGTGAGATGCCTTTTCCGAGACGTGGAAACCTTTGCTGGGGAGAGTGAGGGAAGCTGTGTTCCCCCGGCCTACGGCCTCTGTCCTTGAGTCTGGAGAGGGCTCATGGTGGTCCCACAGGTGACGTTCGGAGAACCTGGCACATGTTTCTGGGCCCGCTGTGAAGGAAGTGCTCTGTGACTCTTGAACTTAGCTAAGATCAGATCCTACTCTCTGGTTGTTGGTAAGTTGGAGGAGAAGATGCTAGAGAATTGATAAAAAGAATGTCTAGACCAGCCCTGTGAGTGAGAAGCACAGGGGACACGAGTCCCACCTGCGAGAGATAATGTAGCGGGCTCTGGATGAATTTTCTGTTCCTCCCAGACATACCTCTATGACTTAAGGAAGGGGAGAGGCATGCTGTAGCCATGATCTGTACTTGTCCTCTCAGGGCCCTGTGATCTACATGCCTGCACTCCCCATCTGCTTCTTAAGATGAGCTGGCATGTATAGGAGCCTGGGCACTGCTGAGGGCATAGCTGCCAGCACCGTGCTACACCAAGTCTGGCTCTGTTCACCTCTCCTGTCAACACCTGCTGAGGCCCCAGGCATTAGTCAAGGTAGGTGCATCAGTGCAACATAAGCAGGGACCACTTCTCCCCCTGGACAGACTGGTGAGTGAGCAGTGGAAGCCTGGAGCCCTGCCCCAGCCCCCACGCCAGTGCCTCCTCTTTTGTCATAGCAGGCACTGGTGATATTTTTGCTCAACAAATGCTTGTCTCTGTGTCTGCAGCCCCACCAGAGAATGCCAGATTGTTTTTGTCTTTTGAAGTCTGCCCTTGGGACTTGGTGGAGTATCCGGATGTGTAATTAGCCCACAGTGGTTGACACTGTCCCCATTGTTTACCCAGAACCTCGTGTACCAGGCATGGCTCCCAGTATCGAAATACAGCAGCGCATTAAACCTCCCTCCTTTTGGGTCTGTCTGTTCTGGTACCATAAGGGCTCAGCCAGCTTCTGAACGTCAGTGAGATAACGCGGCCAGTGAGCTCGGGTCAAGCACATTCTCCTCCAGTCACTTTTACCCCATTGTTGCTTTTAGTATTCCACAGTCATTAATTATTTAAACAATTCTTTGGTACAGGAGCAGAGCCTAATTCTCTCCTGCTACTCTTGGTGGAAGTGAGTAAAACGGTCCAGACTGAAATGCGACCACAATTTGTAGCTCAAAAGCTGCCTTGAAGCTTGTAGGTGGAATTTTGGTTAGGGGCGCTGACCACTTTGGGGTCCCCCGGCAGCGCCGCTCCCCTTAGGTCCCTGCTTTCCCTGGAGCAGGGGGTGAGGGTGGGTCTCACCATCCCCTCGTCCCTGGCCTCACACACTCACGTAAATTCTTGTACATGCTGTCAAAATCATTTTTGTTCTTGTGTGTTTCTAATTTTCTCTTGTTCCTCTTTTCCTTTTTCTTTATTCCTTTTTCATTTGTACTGCCCAGTGAGCATGTTGTTGCATCTGAAAATGTGGGCTGTGCACACCCTGCATTGGAAATAGCCAGATTGCCCTCCATACTGTCTCCATCGCTTTAAAAAGCAAAATCTTAATATCTGTCTTGATCCATGTATTATCCTAGTCATTTTGTATTTTCTAATGTTTTGGAATATTTGCTTTGTTAGCACATTACCCACTGGTGTTAGATACCTGTTAAAATCCTTGCTTTGAGGGACCTGTTTGGTCCTCCTTTTATTTGGTGACAAATGCGCCCTTATTAAATTTGTTTGATTGTTTTGAAGAAGTAAGATGCGAATTGATTTAGTCGGCTGCTCAGGGATTCTTTTCATGGAGTATTTAAACTTGTAAGGTCAAACTCTGCAGCATTTTGCTCGATTCCTGCTTTTACACAAACGTGCTCGGCACGCGGTTCCTGGCTGTCGCTGTGTGACGTGCGTGACGGCGCTTCCTGGCCGGCGGTCACTGGTGAGGAAGTGGCCGGCTCGGGGGTGACAGCTGCAGGGGATGCTGTTGGAGGAAGCGGTCACCGTTTGGTTCTTTAATTTTTTTTTTTTTGCATTCAACTTCCCCGTGCCATTTACTTTACTTTGCCTTCATAAAGGGGCAGAATTGGGTCTAAAATCCATGACACTATTTGTTCCCTTTACGAGGCTGGTTTTTCTGGGTATCAGGACAACATGACCTTCTCCTAAGTAGCCGGCTCACCTGGATCTGTTGGACACAGGGACAGCTAAAAGGGCCGTAGCTTCCTCTCTGCTCCAGCCAGTGGGCATTCAGAGCTGGGTCTGTGGTTTGCCTCAGCAGCCGTGCAGACCTCCCTGCCCCGGCCTTTACTTTTAACCCATGTTGGCAGTAAAGAGTTGAATCCGTTTCTGTTGCAGCTGACATCCACCACTGACAGCCGTGTCGTTAGTTTGTGGTAGTCAGTCTCCAACACCCCAGACAACCGTGAAGGAAGATGATTTGGCCGACCTAGGACCCTGGATTCTCACCCTCACCATGGTTCATCTCACCCGGTGGAAGGGTTTGGCCACCACCATCATGCTGACCATGAGGCCTTGTTTCTCCTTTCATGCTCTGGTCCAAATGTGGACACTTCATTTTTCACTGAATCTGTCTCGCTTGAGACAGGCCAGAATATCTGAATGAGTCCATCACATTCTGGGTGGGGAACAGAACAGAAGTAAGTGTCGCAAGTAGATGGAGTCTAGGCTGTCCGGGTTGGCAAATGCAGGCTGGGATCTGTGATGGCTGGGCTGTACACTGGACACAGGCCTTTCCCGTGGCTCCCGAGAGCCCAGGAGTTGGAGTGATAACAGCCTTGCGTGGGTTCCCCCATCCTCATCTGCTCACTGGCAAGTGTGTCTGCTAATTAGGAGCTCCCCCAGACCTCGGGCCCTTCAAAGCTCAGACCACGGGAAAATCTTGAGTCCCTTCTCCTGGGCCTCCTGTGTGAGAATCCAGTGCCTTCTGAGGTGACCAGCGACAGGAGATGCCTCCCCCTCCAGGGAGCACCCTACGGCGGACTGTTAGTGAACCATGCTGTGAGCTTGTGTGTTTCCGGCCATGGTCCCTGCAAAACCACACTTGAGATCAGCTTATTGGCGAAAATAAAAGGACTGATTCCAGGGCAGGGCCGGGGGGAGGGAATAGTGGAAATTGAATTTGAGCTGAGACAACTAGGTGGGTGCTGAGGCTGTTACTAAAATGGGGAGTCTGGGAGGTACCTGCCAGGAATCGAATTCCAGAGTAAATGGTGGACATGAGGCATTTTTAAGATGCCATTTTTCATCCAAGTTAGGACTTCAAAGAGGCACTCGGCTCTATGAGACTGGGGCTCAGGTGAAGGAGCTGGACTAGAGATACAAGTTGGGAGTCGTCATTCTTAGCTGGTGTTCACAGCCTTGCATGTGAATTAGATCATCTCGAGAGCTGCAGACTGAGGCTGAGGGAGGGGAGGGCTGTGCCTCGGTTGGAGGTAAGCCCAGACCATGCAGCTTTGGTGTGTCAGCCAGCGGCGTTTATCATTTTCAGAGCAATCCCATTTATCCTTAAGGGGCCTGGGGCTCAGCAGGGCCAGCCAGAAAGAAATCCAAAGGGAGAGTCTTGGCCACGTGTGCGTCTTAGGAAGGTGCAGAGGCTGCAGGATACGGAAGGTTAGAATCCTCAGAAGCTGGAGTTGGAGTGGGGAGAAGGTATTCACAGTCACCTGTGAGGGAGGGAGGGAGGCCTAGGGAGTCCCCACCCTACCGGACTCGCTTTCCCATGAACAGGAGGCAGTCAGACAGAGGATCTGAGGTAAGAAGGATGGGCACTGGGAGGGGAGCCAACCTGGAGAATGGTGCTTGGAAAGTTCTGGAATAGTCTCCCTGAAAAATAGAGTTAAAAATACCCAGACTCTTAAGAATATTGTTAGTGACTTGGGAGGAGGCAGTTGTTTTTCTGGCCTCCTAAGTGTAAGTCATGTATCCAGGGATACACAGAAGATACGGGCAGTCTGTTCCGGGGACTTGATCCTTACCAGGTGGATCAGTGCAAGTTTAAAGGGGCAGAAGGGCAGCGGAGCGAAACTAGCCAGGCCCCGTGTCAGGTAGCAGTCGGCCGCCCTACTTGTGTGTTTCATTCACATCCATGACTCCCAGGTGGGCGCTGACAGCCCCCTTTTGGGGATTGGGAAGCCTTCTCAGAGGGGTTAAGGAATTGGTTTGTTTAGCGGTTGATAAATGCTGTAGCAGGATTCAAGCAGAGCCTTGTCAGACTTCAAGGGCATGTTCTCTCTACCGTTTCCAGTACTTCCCTGTTATACCTGGAATGGTGAAGTGGGTCAGATTTGGAGCCTTTCAGAAAAAGTATGATTTAAGTGCCTCAGGACTGTTTCACAAAGCTCAGCGTTCTTTGATGGTTCTGAAGCATGCAGTGCTTTTCGCCCCACAGAGGTAACGTCTAACTCCATTGTCGATGATGTGGTTGCAAATGATATACAGGTGTAAAACCACACTTCGCAGCTTCTAAAGGGAAACTCTCCAATTCTCCCTTGGTCGGCTTTCTTCCACGGGGTGTAACTGTGCTGCAGCATAGGCCTGAGCTTCCGTATGGAGTGAGGATTTAATATCCGAAGTTAGCATAAAATGGTCAGATGAAGAAAACCGACATTGACAATTTATTTTTGGGTTTCATTAGTCAAGATATACTATCAGTTAATGGCCCATATAGCAAATGAAATTCAGTATAGGACATTGCATTTCTTCCTTTCTATTCAGAGTTCTCTTACCGAATAAGGTTGCCTGCTTTGGAACATCAGTTTCACCACACGGCACCTATCAGTGTGTTGGTGTGATTGCATTTACAGAGTGAATGTAATCTGGGCTTCCTCAGCCCCAAACACTTCAGTGCAGAATCACGGGCTGTAGACGTCTGTTAGTCACGCAAATACTTCTAAAATTATATGATGCCAGAAAAGAAAGAAGAGAGAGAGAGAGAGATTGCCTTTATCAAAGTTCCTTTCAGTTCTAACTGCAAACTGTTGTTGAGCAGCTCTTGTTTCCTTTGGATATGAATATATACATTTCTTTGCATGTAACCTAGGTTTTGGACTAGAACACCAAGTTCTTGCTGTCCCCAAGCCACAAAAATAGTAGCCAAATTACACACGTGTGAAATAGTTTATACTTTTTTCTGAGAAAGTATCCTTGAATTTGGGACTTGGACTGTGATTTCTGCTTTTTGCTTCCCTCAACCGCCTTGTAATCTCTCACTCCTTCCCACGTGGTTCCCAAGTGTTCGTGGTCTCAAAGGAGCGGGCAAACACCCAGTTGGTCACCATGTACTGCTGCTATAGATAGAGCCCAGACAAGACCTAAAGGACATTATCGGAGAGGAATTCCTGGAAGAAATGGGCTCTACATTCAGTTGTGAGGACAGAGTAAGAGTCAGCCAGGAGAAGGAGTCAAGAATGTGTCTCAGATCGCAGGTGCAGCCCGGGCAGAGGCCTGGAGGCTTTTGGCGTGGGCACCCGGGGAGAGTGCCCTGTGCAGTCCAGGGTGGAGGGAGCCCCTGCTGGGGAGGACACTGGAGAGAGTCCGGGATGTAGGGCTTTGGAAGAAGTTGAGTTTTACTAGAACTGACACAGTAGGCAGTGAAGGGTGTCAACAGAAGTGACCCTCAGGAAAGGTACTTCTGGTTTTGCTTCTGATATTCTACAGACCGAAGGATCGGGACGGGCGAGAGCAGGTATGTCTGTCCCTTTGAGACCCAACCGGTCATTCATTTATACATTACACGTGCACTTCTGTGAGTCTAGGGGAGAGAGCGTGTAGCCACTTTAGTAAGCAAAATGTATTTGATTCTTGAGAGCTTAGCATTGTCAGAAGTTGACTTAGCCTAGAATGTTCTAGGAAGAGAGGAACAAATTGTGGAGGTTGGAGGGAGGGAAGGCTTCCTTGGGAAACAGTCAAAATGAGACTGGAGCTAGTGGGAAGTAGGAGCAGGTCAGGGGCCCCTGTGGTCACTGGGGACCTGTGTACTTAGGTGAGGATGGGTGAGCAGGGTCTGGGGTGGGGCTAGAACTCTAACAGGGAGCCTCTAAAGGGTTTGAAGTGGGGGTTGATGTAATCAAATTTGTGATTTGGGAAGGCTGCCGTGGCTCTCTGTGTTTGTATAGCGGGGAAGAGGGGGTGGGTGCCACCAACTGGGGGATCATTAGAAGACCATTCACAGGCTGGGATATGGGCATCGGGGCTACTTGGGGATGGCAGGGGCAGTGTGGATGCCGGCTTTCCTTATTGGGGGACTTGTTAGCGGGCCGACCTAGAGGCATTTTGTGGCTGGAAGAAAACTGATGGAGGCCGCCAGGTGGATTTTCCTCTTCTCTCCTTCCCTGCCTAGTGTGATGATCTTAGCTCAGCCAACATTTGGAACAAAAGAGCTAATTTCCAGGGTTGCCCAGGACTTTGTAGAGCTCCTTCGAGTGAGATCTGATCGGATTTAGGTTTGTGTTCATATCTGGATGTTCACTTAGCTAGAAACGTCCTGTCATTTCGATTTCCATAGGGGTTTTTTACTTCATAAAGATTGCTTTCTTGGTGAGAGGAAATTTAATACAGCTGTTGTCTTTTTCAAAAAAATCATATCATTTAAGAACTTTAATATTCAAAAGAATAGAAATATATAAAATATTTAAGGAAGATTTGGTGTAGTTTCTTTGCTTTCTGAGCTAATGTGGAGTTAGAGCCTTTGCATTACTTCATAGCACATCCTTGTCAGTATTTAAAGAGCTGATAGTGGGCGCCCCAGGCCCCACCTCTCAAAGAATCGTTAAAGTTTTCTCTGAAATAGTGAGGTCATAAAGGTCTTGTTTTCAGAAATCAAACGGTTTATAATACGCAGCATAGCCACATTTATAAAATAATAATTAGTTCAAAATTAAGAAAGTGGAGGATAATTGATTTTTTTAAAGCCTATACATAAACTTTCTTGTGCTAATGTTGCAAGTGGAAATTTTGAAAAGAAAAATCCTACTGCAATATCATCTACATGGAATACATATATGAGTTTTACGCTTGAAAAGTAACTGCGCAGTGGTTTTCAAAGCATTCCAGCTCAGATACTGGCAGTGATGGTTGCTGGTTTTCAATGAAAGAGCCTAAATTTGCCTTCTTAGCTTTTTTATTTTTGTATTGAGAGGGTTGATTAGTGCTTTGCGAGCATGATTTTGGGGCAAATTGAGGGCAGATGTCGTGTAAAAACAGTGAGATATTTCCATGCATTTTATTTTCTGGACATCACCAGGGCACATGTGGGGTTTGTGCCTGCAGGCTGGAATGCTGCAGGACTCCCTAATCCATCACCATTATGTCCTGGAGCTGCTCAGGTCATTGAATGCTTTTCTGTTGCTTGGAGGAAAGGTGGTCTGATGGAGATGATCAGATGTGCAGTTAAAGTGCTATTACTTGAAATAAGAGTAACCTAGAAACATTGCTCTAACAATACAGGATGAGGGAGGAGAATTGTCTGAGCTACTTGCAGTGGGGAGTCTTCTCATGTTTCTCCCACACCGTGACTCCTGCCAATATCCGCCACAGTCCTGCACGGTAGTCCTGCCGAAGCAAGCAAGCACTTTGCTCAGAAACGCACTGAATTTCCTTGTGCCTCTGTTTGTTGGCTTTTTTTTGAAAGCACATTTTGCCCTTTGCTTAAATGCCATCCATGCTAGTCAACTCTTACACTCAGTTTTCTGGAACTCGTCCATAAATAGCTGCTGAATGGATGAACAGAATGTAGTATCTCCATGTAGTGGAAGATTATTCACACGTAAGAGTGAATAAAAAAGAAAAAAAAAAGAGGAAAATGAAAAAGGCCACCTGTTTTTGGAAGTCCACCCTGACTGTTCAACCCACACTTTTCCCTTTGAAACCCAATCACTTATGCTCCACTCTACTCTTTTTGATAGTGCTTACCACCTTCTAATAATCTTTAACGTTTTCAAAAAAAAAAAAGAAAGAGATGCTGATACCACTTCAAAATATACAAGCCTTGATAACAGCTTGTTAATTGAAAGGAAGCAGACACAAACGGTCAAATATTGTTGATTTCAGTGATCTGAAATGCCCAGAAAAGGCACATGCAGAGGCAGAGAGCAGGTGATGGCTGGAAGGGGCTGGTTGGAGAGGGATTAGAGAGTGACTGCTAGTGATAGGCGGATTCTTTAGGGGTGATGAAGTGTTCTGGAAATAGAAGGTGATGGGTGCTACACAACCGTGAGTTTGCAGAAGACTGCTGAGCGCTGTGTCTGGGAGTGCCTGTTGTTGTGGCATCTTTATTTTGTTCTCATCCTGCAATGTGAAGAGCCATCTTCTGCTGTGGCTGTTCTACTCCTGTGAGTGGTGAGGGTCAGAGACTTTGCAGAGTCATGTTTCTTTTTTCCCCCTGGGTGAGTGTAGGCAAAAAAAGGTTTAAGCCTAAGAAAGTGCTCCATCTGCAGAAATGTCTTTTTGTTTTGCATGGTGTAAAAACCTTGAGAGCTTTTAATCGTTGAGGCCAGTCTGTGGGAGGAAATAGCCCGTGAAGCCTGTTTGAGCCTGGGAAGCACCGTGCATCTCTCCCAGACACGGGTGGGGATTTCACCCCCGTTCAGGCAGTGAAGGGCCCAGACCCGTGAGCAGACTTGACAATCGTGAATATTTACGTGTATCCGCTGCTTCATCTTGGATATTAATTTCAAGCTGAGTCAGTTTGTGGCGGCAGCCTCATCCTACATCAGGAATTTATACTATCTGCTCTTTGAGGTGAAGACCTGACAGACTTGATTATTTAACAGTCTGCCTTGAATTGATATCTCAGATTCCTTTGTCAAAAGCAAACAGCAGAAATACAGAATTCCTTTAATGCCAATGTGACCTGGAACGAGTTTAGTCTCTGTGCCTCAGTGGCCTTATCTGTGAGTGGGAAAGATGATAACAGTGCTTCCCTCAGAGGAGCTGGTGAGGGGAGAGTCAGAAGCACAAATGGAGGACTTACAAAAGATGCTCTTGAATGACCGAATTTAGTGCTCTCAACCTGGTGAGGCCTGAGGGGCAGAGATGTCAGAACAGAGCAGTCCTAGCCGGAGCTCGATCCGTGATGGAAGCTGTTATGATCAGTATCACCACTGTGCGTTATCAGGTAATTTTAAGACTTGGTAATATGAATTCTTGAATAATGTTAAAGGACTAGACATCTCAGATCCAGTTTACATAGTCCTCAAGATTTCTTCTGAGAAATGGATGGTTTCTTCCCCATCTTAAATCTGAGATGAGTCTCTAAAAAATTCTGTATTCCTCCATCTTTTTGCTTTAATTTTCCATTTCCTAAAAAACCATGTTTTTAAATGGAGTTAATGGGGACTGAACTGAGTGCCTCATGCATGTTAAGCACTTACTCTCCCAAATGAGGTATAATCTCCTCCGTGATTTTTGTTAAAATTTACTTTCTTAGTTTACAGAGGTAAGAGGCCTCTAATTCTTTTTCTGGAGACTTGTCCATGAACCTGTAAATCTATAATTAATGGACAAAATTTGGTTTATTAAAAAATCATTAGAATATTCTGCAATTCATCCAAAAAGAAATGCTCATTGACTTAAAATGTTTCTCCTTTAAGGGGATTTCTCCTGTTTGGTCTAGCTTAATTTGTTAACAGCCATCCTCATCATCATAATGACCAAACTCACTGTGAGTGGACACCTACCTAAGGCTAAAATGTTTTCCTCATGTTTTAATTCATAGCAGGTGTTTCATTGTAGGTATCAGTGTCTCCTTTTTTGCAGCTGAGGGATTGAGAGATGGAGCAGCTTGTCCCAATTACACGCAGCAGGCTGTGGCTAGCTCGGTGCTGGAACCCAGGCTGCACAGAATGCATTCTTAATTGCTCCTCTTATCAGCCTCCCGTTAAGTGGTTACCCGAACACCTGTGACTCCATAAACGGCCGAGTTTAGTGACCTCAGACTGATGAGGCCTTGAAAGGAGAGACACCATTGAGAAGTTGAGACAGAGTGGCAGAAATTAAAATTGTTCATTTTCACAAATTTTTAATTCTCAGGTAATTACATAAAAAGTTATTTTTTTTATTTTAGTGCTCTGTAAGCACTAAAAACAAAACATTAAAAATAATTATAGTGCAAAAGAGAAGTGAGCTCTTAAAGTCCAACCACTGCTAATGATGTTGCTTGTTTTTCTCTTGTGGCCCTTTTTGACAGAAATACTTACAAAGACTGAATTGGTTTTATGTAGTTTTAATATGGAAGAAAAGATTGTCAGTGAATATTGTAAGAAAAGTCTTTACTCTTTTCTTTCCTGTTGATGAATATGTACTTTATTTTCATGGCTTAAGTACATTTCCTCATTTGTGAAATTTGAGTAATATCGTTTAATTTGTCTGACTGTGAGAGGTAGATGCCTTGTATACAAAGAACCCAAGAGGTGCTTAATAAAAGTGTGCTGTCACAATGACAGATATTTTAGAAGGATCAACTCTGAATACTAAAGAGTGTCGCTTATTTCTGATACATATTCAATATGTATTTGTATGATATATTTGAATATGGTTTAAAGTAACAAGGATTCATTTTTTTTTTTTGGTGTAGTATGAAGTTTTAATGAAATCTGTATCATTCTAGTGAGACAGGGACTAGTTAAATTGCCTTAATCAGATGACCTTGAAGATTATTTACACAGAATATGTATTGTTACAAATCAGAATTTATGTTGCCGTGTAACCATCCACTCAGACATTTAAATTCGTGGGATTCTGACCAGATCCGTTAAGTTTAGTAAAATCCATATTGATCATTTTCAGGGAATAAACTCCTCTATTTTGTGATTAAAGAAAATTTTGATTTTTTTCTACATTCTTAACAGGTTTAAAATATCAAAATATTGATTTGACATGTCACTTTTTTAATAGAGAGAATAAAGCTCATGCTGTTTTATTATGTAAATAAATGTTTTTGTATGGCAACAAAATTGTATGATATCCTGGCTCTTTTAGTATTTTGCAAGATACTTAGATAACCTACTGTTGGAAAAATACAAACGTGAATTTTATGAATATAGGCCTAGTACAGATCTGTTGGTTTTTGCTACAGTGCAAGACATGAGGCATAGGAGAACTTTGCTGCTGATTGCCAGGAGGACAGATCCCATGTCTCAGTTTCCCCTCCTGTAAAATGAAGTGGCTGAACTGGATTCTTTCCTCTTCTAAGATGAGTTTCCATGAGCCTATATCTTCTGTTTATATTCAGGAGTATTAGCAATATCAGATTAAATACTGAATATCCCTCCTTTCCCCCGAATCAAAGTGCAGCATGTGCTATATAAGTTTTATTTATCTGATTCTCGTTACTGATCCTACAGGCAATTTTTGTGTTGCATCTTTCCTGGTAACCTGGAAGGTCATTTTACCCATAGGTGGCACTGTTGCACCTACTTACAGTCTTAACTTTCCTGTTTGTAAAAGGAGGCTTAAACAACGTTATTTTATTTTGATTACTTTACTTAATGCTTCAGAATAGCCCAATGTCCATTATGTCTGTCTAACTGGAAAAGTTATTCTGCTTATATCTTAGATTTATTCTGTCATCTCACTGTGAACATTTCAGACTTGCTGTGCAAACAATAGCAAAATCGGGCTTTTCTTCTAGTGTTAGAAACCAGTGAGCCGGGATTTTATAAAACAGCTAGAAGCGGCATCTGGAGGACCTTAAAGGTGAAAAGTGTATTGAGTTCCCTGAGTTTTGACCCCGCCGCTGTGTGTTAATTGGTGGTAGGAGATTTGGTACATATACGAAGGGGTGTAGTTTTTGATATGGTTTGCCTGCACGCGCTGCCACTGAGCCACTTGAGCCTGAGTCAGTTCGTTTTGAGTTTTTCCCTCGTCTGTGAGATGGGGACATTTGTATCTGATTTGTAGAATTGTGAGAATTAGAAATTATGTGCAGTGTTTACCACAGTGTGTATGTCAAGAGGGCTCTTAAACTTTAGCTGCTGTTTTGTGTGAAGCCATCATTTGAGAGTCTTTGGCAATTACTAAGAAACAGGAAAATAAGAAGAGATGGTTTTATGATGAAAGATATTTGAGGAGGTTCCATAGTTCCTATACCCATAATTTAGCATCAGCAGAGTCAGAACTGTTACACAGTCGCCCTAAACCAACGTTAAGCCACAGAATTATTTGTTACTTCATATATTTTGGGGTTTAAGGAGATCCAATACTTATACATATGTTGTCTCCAGCAGCCTACTGAGAGATGACACAAAAGAGTAGACAGGCAATAAATGTCTTCTTTGTTACTGATGAAGCCACGTTCTCCATGAACTTCAAGGCTGTGGGAAAATGCGTGTCATGATACTGTGTCCCAGAAATACAGACTCACCCTGTCCCATGTAGCTCTGGGCCACAGCGAGCCTTCCCTTGAGAAGACCTGCCCTTTCATGCACAGGGCTTTCCTGACATGGAGCTGAGCATCCCGCGTGCTTCCCAATGGTGACCAACACTGGAGTGAAAGGAAGGGTTTCACATGCCCTGCTTGTCTCCCCGGACTCACACCTCACTCTGTTAGTGTAATGAGTGCTAGCTGTGGGCCAGGGGCCAGGGGTGTGAAGGGAGAAGCACCCTCCATGGCCCAGAGGAGTGGTTAGGAGACATCCACTCCCTCAGTTTAAACAGGTGGTTGGATGGAACATAAGGGTGCTCCCCAAGAGTGTGTAAAAGGAGAAATAAGGATTTTATTTGGGACTTAGGCTAGCCAGGAAACAGATAAGATGATTAGAGGGGACACTTGTAAAACAATTTGATATTAAGTTGACATTTGTTGAACACCCAAAATGTGCTACATTCTTTTCTGAGCATTTTACAGAAATGAATCCTTCAATCTTCTCAACAAGCGAGTAAGGAAGGTTTGATTGTTATCCCAGTTTTACAGTGTGGAAATTGAGGCACACAGAGGGTAATTAAGTTGGCAAAATCACAGAACTAGTAATTGGCAGAGCTGGTATTTAAACCCTGGCTGTCTGGTTTTGAGGTTCCCAGAGATGGGCTTTGGGTGTTTAGCATTATCGACATCCCTGAATCTTTATACCTCTGTGCATCAGTTAGCCTAGAAAGGACAGGGAAAGGAGTGTTACACAGGAGCTCATAGTCATTTCTTGGCCGCTGTCCACGGAGAGTGCACCGTGATTGGCGTTAATTGACTTCTGGGCAGTAGATCTGTTCGTATAATAGAAATATAGTCCATTGAATTAATCTAGAAACCCTTCCTGCTCCGTTTCTGTCCATGCTTGCCATGTGACTGCCTGCCCGTGATTGGGCCGTGGAGGAGAAAATGTACTCATGGTTGAACTCTGATATTTCAGTCTGGTTCATAGATTCACGTCTTCTGTTACATTAAAAATTTAAGTTTCTGGTTTCCTTGCATCAGTGTCTCATGAGCTTGGTTAATGTGAAACCAGTCCATGGGAGCCCAGGGATGATGACGGTATAATTTCTGAGCACGTTGAGGCACTTCTACCCGTGCAGACGTGGCTGGAGGATGTCCAGCTTCCTCACTGATTTCCCCCAACAGCATGGTCCTCTCCCACCCCTGGATGTGAGGTTTGGAGCTCTCTGAGTAGGCCAGTCAGAGGCCGAGTCCACCAATCAGAAAATGATGAAGTACCTGGAAGTGGGTTTAATAGAAGACAAGGGCTTCCAGGTTGTCAGATGGGCTGTTCGAGTCCATTTGGTGAAAAGCTGTCCACTGTCTGTGGTTGAGCTACTTCTTTGCTGTTGAAAAGTCTGGAGTAGATGAAGGGATTTTAAAAAGCAGAAAGGAGTGATTTCAGGTGGTACGTCCACACCGGTGAGAAGTGATGAATGACCGCCTTTGTGAGTCATAGACAGTCTTACAAACTTCATAAACCAGCTTTAAAAGCTCTTCCATCTGAGTGCACTTCATATGGGGTCCAGATCATCACTGGTCGCACTGTGAGGGC
This sequence comes from Vicugna pacos, assembly GCF_048564905.1. Classification (NCBI taxonomy): domain Eukaryota; kingdom Metazoa; phylum Chordata; class Mammalia; order Artiodactyla; family Camelidae; genus Vicugna; species Vicugna pacos. The sequence continues at coordinate 70,691,130 of NW_027328740.1, read as the reverse complement.
AAGTAACTGATAATGGCAGAAAGGACACGGAGGCATCAAAAAGGTCTCAGTCACTTTCCCTGTTTAAAGGATGCAGCACAGTGTAATATATTTTAGCTGGTTTTTCACTGAAAAGTTTTTAGTGTTTTCTGGGACTCCCCAGTGCCCCAAGGTTCCATGCAGCTGGGTGTCCCCTCAGTGCAGCTCTGTCAGCGCTTGCCCTGGGCTGACGCGGTGTCACGGGGAGCAGGACAGTCAGCGTCCCCGGCTCCTCCGAGCTCCGTCTCCTCATCCGCAGAGCCGGGTTTCTCATCCGTGTCTACTTAGTAGGGTTGCTGAGAATCACACGTGATGCTTCAGGTGTGACTTTTGGTTGTCTCTGTGATTGGCATATAGTTAATATTTGATAGAAACACTTGTTTTTTTAGTATAATTGTAGCACCTAGATTGCAGTGGTTTTTAGTCTGCATTTTTTATAACTTTATTCTTATTTTTAAATATGCACTTATTTTTATTTATTTTTTTTGGAGGTACTGGGGACTGAAGCCAGGACATTGTGCATGCTAAGCAGGTGCTCTACAACTGAGTAATACACACCCTCCTTTTCTGCACTTGAAGGTAAATATTGCTATACACAAAATAGCTCTTAAACACCATCATGGGACCTAGTCACTGTATAGACAATTGAACACGTATACTATTTCAATAGGAATAAATGTTTTTGAGACATACATTTCTGAATCTGTTAATGTGCTTAAAAACGATCATAGGTAGTGATAAACACGAATCTTTGATCCAGTACTTCTTAGAGACTGTTTTGCCATCAAGGGAAATTACATTCTACAGAGAAGGCTAATTGGGTCTCTTTGATATTTAGATGGTTTAGCAGATGATGAAGGCTTTCAAAAGCTGACAGTTTTGTATTTTAAAGTAACTACAAAGTTACCTTCTACAAGTTGTAAGTACTAAGCTTGTGAAGTGCCCAGTAATCCAGGGGGTATGTGTCTGTGTCTGTGTCTGTGTCTGTGTGAACGTTGGTGTGTGTGATTTCAGGAAGGTAGAAAGAAATTCCATATAGACTTCTGATACCTTTCTCCTCCATTCCAAGGTGTTGGCATATATTTACACTAATAAATTGATATTCAGTTGTCATTTGGCATATTGGGAATAAGACTTTCTCATACTTGTTTCAGAAGGATTAGGGAGCATGAGCTTAGGAAATGGGAGGAGATAGAGGCAGGGAGGTTCTTTAAACTTTGTGCAGAATTAGAAACAGTAACTTTTCTCTTTTCTTCTAAAGCAAACTGGCACTGAATTGTAACATACTATTACTCAGAATTGCTTTTCTGATCAGATACATGTACCTCAGATTTTTAAATGCAACATGAATGATGAAATGTGTTTTAGCAGTTATTTTTAAAAGTAGTCTCTTTTCAAGTAAAAGGCTATAGCCTGTTCTTTCTTCTAGTGGTACAAGAAATTCTCATTGTTCTGTTGCAATGATCTATGTGCTTACTTTCTTTTTTTTTTTTCTTTAAGTGCTTTTTTCATTGTGGTTTGAATGAATGTTTAAAATTTCTGGATTTTGATCTTTAGAACATGCTGATTTCTCAGAACTGTTAAAAACCTGATTGTTCACTGCTCTTTGTTTGGTGGGGCACCCTATTGATTTCTGTTGTCTGTTAAAGAGTGAAATTCTTCCTCTAGCCTGCAGATCATTAAGTGAATGGTTTGCAGTGTGCCTTTAAAATTATTTGTATGCATTGAGCATGTTTGTCCAGTGAATTTTAAATTGACTCATTGTAATGACTTTGATTTGATTCTGTGTCTTTTGCTCCTCTCCACAAGAATTTGAATTCTCTGTTGCATTTTGTATACGTGTTCTTTACAGGGGAAGAAATTTTGCATTTTTTACAGAGGTGGGTTTTCCTATCCCCTCTGAATGCCTTCTAAAATTGATACAATAAAAATCAGTTATTGCAGTGCATAAATATTTCATAAATTATTTTTTGGCATAATCAGAAACAATGACCAAGAATGATAATAAAAAATACGAAAACCTTCCTTCCTTTGAAGAATAGAAATCAGGTAGTCAGGCTCCCTCATGCTTTGTGCCTGACACACTTAATCTCATGTCATTGTGTATCATGATTCGGAGATGGTATTGTTTCAGGTTTATAGATTTTTGTTTTAACATTTGTGTTGAATTCTTTCTCCAGGCTGATGTTTCCTGTTGGGTTTGTGGAAAGAGTAGAAGGGAAAAAATACTTTGTTTTGTTTTCAGGAGGCCTGAGTTGATGGGAAAAGAGTTGAGGGTGGGCTGAGGAAAAGAGTGACACTCCCTCTCCTCCTGGTTGAAATTGATAAACAAAGAAATCAATTAAGTATATCGATATTTGACCAAAAGAAGTTAGCGAGCCCAAACTGGCTAGAAATGCACAATGGAAATTACTGAATTCAGCTTCAGAATGAGGTGCTTTACCAAGTAGAAGCAGCTTAGAGCAATCAGAAAATCAGTAATATGATGAGATATAAATGGAATATTATATCTTTTATTGCTGAAACTTTTCTACGTTAAGTTGTGTAGAGCTAAAATTAAGTTTCAATCACCAGGAGTTAAGAGAGTGAGTGGTACTGTAGGATCGTTATTCACGGATGTGCCTAGACCCTGATAGAGTGGCTGAAGATGGCAGGAAGAGACCCACATCCAGGATTTTCATCCTAGGGTGTCCTCCATAATGGTTCCATGTGGAAGCAGATGATTGGGTTAACAAATTGTAACACACCCCAGTCGCCTCTGAATTTTAAGAAGAAAAAATATGCTTTGATACTGCTTTACAAGCAAGTTCCTGTGCATCCTCACTCCAGACGCCTTGCCTTAAAAAGCAGAGACAATGCTTTGCTTGTGTAGTTGAGGTTTTAGATAGCACTCTGCTGGTTGTAAAGCAAGGACCGAGACCCTCAGCTATAAACGCTGGGCTTGTGTGTTGTTAGATAATGTATTATCCCCAAAACAAGGACCTGGCTGGTCTGGTGGTCTGCTTTTTAATGAACATATCTAAAAATGTATCTTGTTCCCCTCACCCCATGACTTCCCTAAAGATACACTAATCCTTTGTACTCATTGTGTATTCTACAATCTCTGCCTCATCCTGTCTTTCCCGAATTTCCTCCTTACTATCTCACAACTGTTAACGAAGTTTTCCTTTGATTATACCCTATAAATATGGGAGCATTTGAGAGGCTTATGGAGATGGCTCCCTAATCCCTCTCGATTTCTTGACTTTTTCCACAGAGTCTTGAATAATCATTCCTTGTCAGTAAGACTTCTTCCAGCCAGAACCCACAGTTCCAGGTGAGAAGGATGCAGGCTTTATCTCTCCTACCGGAGGCAGAGACAGAAGAGAATTGAGATATGCTCCCCCGTGATCCCTTCCTGCCCCAGGTCTACTGCAGTTCACCTGCAGCCTTCTGGCCTCTGCTCAGAGGGCCTCTGTCCCAGGACTGACCTCAGCGTTTTCTTCCCTTGTCAATATTTCCTGTGCCTTTCAGAACTTGGTCTCTTCTCTGCAATTCAAACCTGGCAGATGTGATGGTGGTCAGCGTGCTGGTGGGCAGTCCTTTGGGGACCCCCAGGAGCCATGCTGATTCTCCTTAGTCTCTCAATCGGGGTTACAGAACAGTCGAGCACAGAAGGAAGCCCATTCTCGAGATGTCAACAGAGCATTTCATCACTTTCATTTTATTTTTCAATTTTTGGTGGAGAAATTATTTGTAGTGAACTGTTCCAGATATTTGCCGCCTGCTTTCCTCATCACCATTCCTTGTTGTCTCTGGTGCTAGTTTTATAAACCAGGTTTCTTCTCTGGTCATTTCTGGCAGCTGGGCTTGCCGAATCCTTGATCTGTATTTGAAACAGAATGCTTCCTCGTGATGTCAAGGTGATTTTCCTATTTCTGAATATTTCGTGTACACTCAGCAACTGTTTCAAGTGAAATGCTCTTGTCCAATTTCGGTTAACTCACATTTGCTGATCTCCTGCTTTCATGCTGAGAGCAGTTTCTTTTTCCTCTAATAAAAGTTAGCAATTTGCATTTACTATGGAAGATACTGGCCCAAGGTCCTTTTGTTCTTAAGAGTTTTAATACAATTCACCCATTAAAATGTACATCGGTTTTTACTCTATGCCCAGAATTGTGCATCCCATTCAATCTTAGAATATTTTCATCCCCCAACAGGAAGCCCTGTACGCATAAACAGACATTCCCATCTTCCCCATCCTCCCCCAGCCCCAAGGAGCCACTTTTCTCTCTGTGGATTTGCCTGTGCTGGACATTTCATGTAAATCGAGTCACTTCATATAAGTGGAAACGTCTATTGTGACTGACTTCTTTCACACTGAGTAACGTTTTCAATATTTGCTCATGTTGTGGCCTTAGTCACTATTCTATGCTATGCTATTGCTGAATAACATTCCACTCTATGGCTGGGCCCCACTGTTTACCCATTCATCAGGTGATACGCATTTGGGTTGTTTCTGTTTTTGGCTGTGATGAGTAATGTCGCCGTGAACACTCATGTGGTATTATTTATGTGGATATTTGTTTTCAGTTCTCTTACGTGTGTGCCCAGAGAGCAGAATTGCTGGGTAAGTCAGAAACGAAATGTTCAACTCTCTGAGGCCCTGCCAGGCTGTTTTCCAAAGTGGCCACGCTGTGTTACATCCTCACCAGCAAGGGCTGCGTGCTCCGCTTCCTCTGTGTCCTCTTTAGTGCTTGTTACGCTTTTTTTTTTATTATACCCTATTGTAGTGAGTGTGAAGCGGTTTCTCCTAGTGGTTTTGACTTGATTTCCCTTACAGCTAATGCTATTGAACATCATTACATTGTGTTTTATGGACATTTGTATATTTTCCTTGAAAAATACCTTTTCAGATACTTTATTAACCTTTTAATTGAGTTGCCTTTTTATTGTTGAGTTGTAGGGTTTTTTTTTCTTCATTTTGAGATACAAATTCCTTACCAGATAAGTGATTTGAAAAAATTTTCTCCTCTGTGTTGTTGTTTCACTTTCTGGATGGTGCCCTTTGAAGCAAAGTTTTAAATTTTGATGAACTGCAATTTGTCTCTGTTTTCTTTGTTTCTTGTGCTTTTGGGGTATTATTTAAACTCTGAGGTATTTTATTTAAGCTTTTATATATAAAATAACTTAATTCTTAGGACCGTTATAGGAGATGGGTGCAGTTGTTGTCCCCAGTCTATGGATAGGAGACTGAGATGCAGAAAATTTCACTGAAATATCAGTGTCACATCTACCTAGTGCTGTGGGATTTCAGACCCTCATGTTTGTCCCCAGCATTTGTGATCTTCACCACCATGCTCCACTACTGCCTGGAATCGTTAATGAAAATGACTTTCATTTTTTGATTTCTTGTTAGTTTGTTTTCTCATTGGGGACCTCATCTCCTTATTTTCCTTTCGGATATCAGTGTAGATTTATTTTAGGTCTCATGTAGGCAGAAGCATTGCTATCAGTTAACTTCTTTATTACTCACTTTCCAGTGATGATTGTTGCTAGTTGACCTAACCAAGTCATGCTTAAGTCTTTCCTGCTAATGACACTAAAAACAGTCATGACTTATAGAATGCTCAAAGAAAGTACTTGATTGATTTTATTTTGCTACCCAATCAAACCAATCAAGTAAAAACCCCAGTGTTGACACAGACTATAAGCCCTCCAGAATAGGATCACTGTCTTCCTTCTGTTTCATTTATTTGGTCACAGTGTCTGGATAGTGACTTGCTGTCCAGCAGTTTTGTGAGGATATGGTGCTCGTGAATCATTGTAAGGACAGAATTTTGACAACAGACTGTGTTGTTCATTTCACAAGGGAAAAGATAATATAGAAATACTGCTCAGATCTATTTTAAAATTAAGCTTGGAATTTTGAGAAGAATTCAAGAAACCATACAAAGCTCTTTTTCACTAATTTTAGATCTTAGACACATATGGTTACATAGCAGAGTAAGTTATCAAGTACATTTGACAATAGGAGTGTAATATTGATTATTTGTTTTAGTTGAAATATTCTACCTGGGATAAAGTAATCAGTGCCCATAAATGAACAAATATGTTTGTATTTCTATGCAACATGGGAGCAGAGTTCATGTTTCTATATAATATGTATGACTGTGTGTTTTAATCTGTCTGTCAGTGTTTTTATAGTTTTTCAGCAATGTTGTAACTTCAGAATTCTTCTAACATATTCACTCCCGATACTACTGCAGTTTGTACTGTGTATCCTATCTTATGCATGGGATTCCACTGTCCCCTCAGTGAGGAATTTCCTCTCCTATTGAGCTAGTAGCAGAGTTAAAGGAACAGTGATTTCAAGGCCTTTGCTCTCCACGTGTTCGCAGTTTCCTGTCAATCACGATTTTCTCTTTCTTGTGTTTTCATTGTGCAATTAGAATTTTTGAAAATAATTATTAATATGTTTCACCAGTCTTCCTAGAAATTTGATGTGTTTGTGCTTTTCAGTTTTCAATTTATGAAAATTGTAAATGCAGACTTGTTTTTAAGTAGTCCTTTTTCACTAGATATTTGTTTACCTCTTTATAGTTAAAATAATTTTCCCCAATGAATGAATCGGTGTGCATGTTTTAAAAGACACTTTAGTTTTTATTTTTCTTATTCTAACAGGTATATTCGTTGTACAGAATTTAGAAAATAAGGATAAACACAATAATACCTTAAAAATGGCCTCTAATCTCACTTGTAGATACAGTTGTAATGTTTGAAATTGAGAATTACAAGTCCTCTCACTTTGTTCTACTCTTTCAGGTACGTTTTGGTTACTGAGACCCTCGAATTCCCATATGAATTGTAGCAGAAGCTAGTCAGTTATTGCTGAGGAGCCCGCTGGGATTGTGATCAAGACCACGTTGTATGTGTGCTTCACTCTGGGGAGCACTGCCATCCCAAGAATATTGTCATGTGATCCAGGAATTTGCGTGGTTTGTCTTTCCAGGTATTTAGGTCTTCTTTAATTTATTTCAGCAATGTGTATGGTTTACATAGTATTATTTTACTTTAATTTTTGCCTTTATACTGAGGACAATTGTGCAAGGTACCAAGATTAGAATTGTATTATAGCCCCGCAACTTGCTGCCACCATGGACGCTGTGGTCTCTCTTTGCCCTTTGTAAAATCTCGCACAAAATAGGACCTAAGTAACTCTCTCTTGAAGGAATGATTATATGATTGCTGGATGATGCTTGAGAGTCCTTGTGATGATGTCTTTTTCCCAGACTTTCCCCTCTTCTTAAATAGGCCCTTTCTCTTCCTTTCCTCCAGCCTGGGTTTCAGCCTGCCTGTGGCATTGATTTTCCTTGTCTGTGGACTCTTCTTTTCACTAGTTCATGATAATGTTACATGTCGGCTGTGGAAACTTGCTAGATGTCAAGAAAGAGCAAATCCATTGCATGCTAGTATTTTTAGAGTGTGTTATTGAATTATCAATTGAAATTAAATCAGGCTGACCCATTGAGCCATCCCCTGAGCTCTTTTTGCCTTCCTACAGGTGATACTGCTCTCGTTGCTGCATGTGCCCTTCCCCCAGACTTAGTTTTGGAGTTGAGTAAATCACCATCACTGGAGCCCTCTCTTTAAAAGATGAAGAGAACATTTGCTCCTTCTCCCTGCTTGGGGACTTGGATGAGATGAGGTAACAGATAAAGAATGAAGCCCCACCTCATTCTGACCACTGCTCTTTCCGTTCATTTCTCCAGGGGAAGAGTACAATTCAAAAATATAAAGATTGTGAGCTAATGAAATATACAAGACAACCGATCATTTATTAAATACCCTTTCATGCCAGAAACAAATGTATTATACACACAAAAAGCACATAAATTACGGTAGTACTGTGGTTACAAACGTGGGCCGAGTTCGAGTCCTGCTCTGGAGTGACAAGTCCTGTGAAATGGAGAACTTGTAGGTCGGCTTAGCCTCTCCCGGACTTTTTTCTTTCCTGCAGAGACAGGGCTCGCTAGTCATCCCTCCCCCGTAGAGGTGCTGTGGGTTGTAAACGACGCGCGTGGGCAGGCCAAGCACAGCTGCTCGTTCCTCGTAAGTGCAGGATAGCACAGCTTTTGCGGTTACGGCTTTATGATCGCACCGTGTAGACCCTCAGTGCTCCGAAGGGATGTCTTGCGGATTGGAGATGGGATTCTCACTTCTGTAAATACCCAAAGATTGTGTTATTGAGCCTTGCTGATATAAATCTATTCTTTAGAAAGTACATAATGTAGATATATTTTTCAAACATGCATGCTTTTTTTCTTTTATTATTTATACTTCTACCCTCTCATCACGTGGTGTGACTTTTGATGGAATCCAGGAAACAGTCCTAAGCCACCTGCCTCTTCACACTTCTTCGTGGTGGTTTTCTTCCTTGACTAGAAGAGGGTTTTGCATAGGAAATTTTGTTTGCTCCCCTTCTCTTGGAGTCTCCCTGTTTGTCTGCCCATCTCTCACCTGTCCATCTGTCCATTTCTCTACCCACTCATTCTTCTGACTTGTTCCAAGAAACACTTCAGGCAGCTTACAGAAGAACAGATACCAAATAAACAGGTGAGAAAATGGGGCCAAGTTCACAAATTGAGGCTCGGAGTTGAGCCTGTGTGAGAGTTGCAGGCGTGAGACACACGCCTCTGCCTTGTGACTTATAAGATAGACAGCATCAATGTTCCTGAGGCTCCCAGCACACACAGGGAAGCAGGGTTTGTGGGAGATGCTCACTGGCTGTGAAATAAATAAGTGGCTTAGGAGAAGCCCAGCCTTTCCAAATACTAAGACTTAGGAGAATATTTTGAGTGTCTTCCAAAATCTGAGTATTGCATCTTTTCTTTTTCAGAGTTTTATGTATAGTTGGTTAACATTCTATAACTGGAAATTTCTCCAAAACTGCTGCCCACGTGAGTCCCATGACTCGGGAATGGGGTGGTTCTGCTCATTGACGGGTGTTGGCCAGAAACGGAAAATGACAGCGTCCAAGGAGCCTGGGATTAAGCAGTTATGTTTTGTCAGTGCTGTAGATTTCAGAAAATGCTTTTACCGTATCTCTCCATCTGAGGAAGCAGCGTGCTCTCTTCCCAGCATCAGGAGTTCAGGGTCTCGGGATGGTGGGGGCTGACTGCACTGCCGTAAAGACAGCTGAGCTAGTCACTGCATGTGTGGTGCTTTCACGTAGTGCATTTCATGTTTTTTAAAAGGTTTCAACATGTAGTTAATTAACTGAGTTAATTAACATTTAATAAATATGAGGCTTTTTTGAAAAGACAGTTATAGGCAGAATATAAGTTGTGAACACTTTAAAAATGGCTTCATTAGTGAAATTTCAGTAAGGAAGATTCAGTTTATCTTATTTACGCCTCTCTTTAAAAGTAACAAAGAAACAAGACAGAAAAAGCAGAGGATTACTTCTGTTCTTCCTCTCGGCTTGCAGGTGCCCTCACCTCCAGTGGCATCCATCCAGACACCAGCACTGACACTGGCCGTGCTCAGAAATGCCTCAGCCCTGAAGACACAACTGACAAATGGAAGGGAGCCGCGTCCTGTTACAGCGGGTGCTCTCACTTTGTGGGTCCTTATGTAACTGCGTGGTGTTATTCAGGATCGCCCTTTCTACACTGTGTGACGGTGCTGCGGTGTCTCCTAGTTATTTGTTTCTGTAACTACTCATGTATTTTTTCCAATGTGTGGTACTAGACATCTAAAAATGCATTTTTCAGATGAAAAATAATGTGTATTTAATATAAAAGTCTGAAAAAAGAGTCAAAAGGGTCTATCCTGGTCCCAGTACTCAAAGATAATAATTAACACTTTAACATCTATTTTCTGTTCTTTTCATCAGTGTGTATCAGCTCTGTCATAAAAACCAGTGAGCACTGTGTGCCTGTTTACTGTGTGGAGACCTCCATTTTCCATTCGGCTTATTACACATTTTTCTACAATATTCTATCTCCCCTGACATGATTTTTAATGACCAGTATAGCATTCTGTTTTGTGGAGGCATCGTCCATTTTACTTTGTACTTAAGTAAACTTTTAAATTCCAAGTATACTTAACTGAAATTCTGAAAAGAGATCTGTTGTGGTACCGAAAGTCCCCTACTTCCCTTCCCCTTTTCTCCTGAGAGTAAAAGCTGCTGACAATGTGGAGTATATATTTCATGACCTTTATGCCTTTGTCATATATATATACACACATACATACACGTATATGAGAAATCTATGTATATGTGTGTGTATATATGCTTTATTGAAAAATAAGGCCATACTATATGTTTTCTGTAGCTCGGTTTATTCACTAACGTATATATCATAGACCTCCTCCCACTCCAGACTCACCCGGTCCTTTCAGATAGAGTAAAGGGGTCTCCTGATGTGCAGGTTTGGTCTCTTGTGTAACGACACCTTTCGTGGGAGAGTACTGTGGACAAGGCCTTGGACCACGCTGAAACGCTGCAACTTTAGTGCCCACAGCTCTCCGTGATTTACCGCATCATTGTCTTGATGGTGAACACTTAAGTTTTCTCCATTTTCCACTGTCAGAAAGGGTGTTTGACTGGCATCCTTCTTGTACAAACATTCCTGTGATCTTGTATGAGTATTCCTTTAGCTAAGGTTTCTGGAAATTTAGTCCTTGGATGTGACAACTTCATACATCACAGGATGCTTTCAAGTGAATCTTGAAATTCCTTCTCCTGTGGGGCATGAAAAGATGTAGAATAACTTATGTAACCAATTCTCTATCGCTGGATATGATTTCACTTCAGCATTTCTTCCCACCATTGTAAACAGTGCTGTGCAAATGTTCTGATGAGTACATCTTTTTGAACTGATTTTTTCTAAATGTAACGATTCCTAAAAGTGGAGTTCAGCCTGTGTGCACACACGTTTTTCAGAGTTTACATATCCATTGACATGTCATCCTCCAAAAGATCGCTCACAGTTTGTTGTCTCAAAGATGGACACTAGCTATAATATCTTTTAAACATATTTGCCAATATGACGAGCAAAATGATTTTCATTATTTTAGTTTGCACTTGATGACCAGTGAGGTTTTGAGCATTTTTCACTCATTAGCCATCTGACTTTTAAAAAGTGAATGATCCCTTTTGTCCTTTGCAAACATTTAAGTGGGGGAGCTTCTTGCTGCTTTTTGACAGCTCAATGTGTATTATGAACATTAACCCCTTGTCTTCATCAACATGTATCAGAGAGCTTTTACTTGTCATTTCTTGCCTTTCATTTTGTTCAGTAGGTTCATTATTGTTGTGGCCCAAAATAATCTTAAGATAGTAAATGTCTTCTTTTTGGGTTTTATTCTTAGAAATGCTTTCTTATAATGGTATAAATTTCTTCTGTAGGTTTTTTTAATCTCTAAGATGGAGATGATAATGGTACTTGTTACAGTGAAGAGAAGCTGAATTGATATGAGCAAAGAGTTGTATTTGCTCTTATTAGTTCTTTCTAATATTTACATCATTTTCTGTAATTTTTCTTGTGGTCATTTTGACGGGAATAGAATTTGTTTTTTCCAGGTATTCTCTGATTGTAACAAGACAATTATTAAATTCATACTTTGCTTTTTAATTTGAAATCCCACCTGTAAAAAATACTTATGTATACTAGAGTCTCTTTTTGAGCTCATGATTTATTTCTGTCAATCTTACTTTCTTACTCTAGCACTATATCTTACATATTGTAAAAATTTATTTAATATATTACAGTCTGAATTTTTTGATTCTTTTTTCGATCCCTAAATTTCTTGGCTTGTATTATGACTTTATTATTCCTGAAGAATTCTAATATAATTTTTTCAAGTTAAAAAAAAAGATAAGTGTTGTCATGGGATTTTTTAGTAATTTTGAATTATCTTTAGGAGAACGTACATCTTTAAAACTGCTTTCCTCCATACAAAAGGTTGATGTCTCTACTTTCACACTTTTACTTTACCCCTCAGTACAGTCCTGTACTTTCTCCATGTACAACATGGGCATTGTTTTTGAGTTTATTCCAGATTATTGTTGATGTTTTTGTTAATTTTTTAAGTGAGAAATTTTTGCTATTATATTTTTTAACTGTTAAAACTGACACCTAGGAAGGCAGATTCGGTTTGTAAATACTCACTTTGTAACTTCTCATTTAAAATTGTAAGTATTAAGTACTTGTTACAGAATCCTTTCTTTTCTGTTTTTAAAAATTTGTTTCCAAGATTCTCAAAATGGTCATAGCTAAGTAGTATAGGTGGGGAGACAGATGGAGAGAGGTAGTGTGGCTCATGTACAAACTGTGAGCACTTTCATGGCTGCCTTTATGCTGGAAAAGCTGATAAACAGTCCAGCTTAAACCAGGGTGGCTTTGTATGCACTTGAAATCCAGCTTTCCTGCCTGTATGGTGAAGCCTGGTAGGCGTGGCAGGTAGATGATCAAGGTCGAATGGAGGTTATTGGCTGCACAGAGCACTGTGTCTGAGAATTGGAGACCATCGCCATGGGAAATGCTTGGTGCCAGGAACAATGCAGAGGAGCTGGGGAAGCTTGTGTTAAGGATTTTCCAGCCCTGGGAGTGGGAATATCAGACTCTGCATTCAGATCTGAGTTTGAATTCATCCTCTTTAGTTTACTTGTCCTCTGACTTTTGTCAAGCTATATACCGTCTTTCACTTCCTGTTTTCTTGTCTCTCAATTTAGGAGAATTACATCCTGCTGCTAGAGTGTTTGATCAGGTTAAATAATTTGTGTCTATAAGATGTCACATACAGTCACAAGCTCAGTGAGAAATGGGCTGTCGCCTGTTCTTCTGCAGCTCAGTGCTTGACAAGACATGTGGGAAAGCCAGTCCCTAATTTGTGTGTGATGCAAGTAGGAACAAAATTAATGTCTTGCCTTTCCCTAGCAGTATTCTTACAGCTTTGCTTCATTTACTTCTTTCCTCCTTTCCTTTCCACTTTCCCATCCTCCACCAAAAGAGCCTCTCAGAAAAATAGATTCAAATTACTTTAAAGGTTGGCTCATCCTCATGAAATGATAGTATCATAAAAAAAACTGTGCAAATCCCAGAATATATTTTATATGATTTACACACACACATGTGCGTGCAAACACACACACACACAAAATCAGTCTACCTCCCACTTACAGAGGGAGAAGGTCCACTTTTTCTGAGTTTTCATTCACAGAGAGTGAGAACAATGTCTCTTACACAGACTTTCACCAGGCTTCGTGCATGGTGTTTTTAATTGAATTTCTGTTTGTGGCCATAGATATAGTCTCCTAATAGAAGAGAGAAAGTGGAGACATAGACATTCCGCTGAGATATTGGTGTCATCATATTTTAGTTGTAAAGGACTTAAGACAGCATAGAGTCGCAACATTTTATGGGTGAGAATCCATGATGTTGTAACTTAGACAAGAACCTGGGTCTTCTGCCATCTTGTCCACGCGGGTGAAGAGGCAACTGGGCAGGGGATAGTAGGGATCCTTCCTGCTTCACTTCCATGTTCTTGCTAGTTTTCATTTCAGCTGCCTTTAGTTTATGTTCATGAGGCCACTCATGGGAAGGTCACTCTGTCCTGATAGATTGAGTTTCTTATCAGCGAAAAGCTCTGGACCCACTCATATTTCCCAGAGTTTTCTGCTGACCTGCTGACACTTTATATAATTGAGACCTAAGAAACTACTGAATATAAAATCCTTATTGTTATCGTTTCCCCTCGAGTTCCATAGGAATGGGGTGCTGTCTCAGGCTGTCTAAAGCCAGATCTGAACAAAGATAGGGTGATGGGCTGTGCTGCTGGACCTACACAGTCAAAGGGGATTTCCACCTAAGCTTTATAATCAGGCAGATTAGTTCAAATCTTGCCTTTACCAATTATTATCTTTGTGTCTTGGGGGAGAAACTGTACTTTTTTGTGTCCAAATTTGTTTATCTGTAAATAAGTTCAGTATTTATTTTAAGGTTTCTGTTTTAGAATTGAATGAGCTAATTCATTCATTTATACTTAAATAGCGATCGCATGGTTCTATGCTGGTGCCTTGGTAGTTGATTACTAAGGGAATCGGCAGTGAGAATGGGGGTGGGGGACCCCTGGATAATAGAGCTTATATTCCAGGATATGCTTGTAAAAGACTGGATGTGCAGTAGATTTTTAGTAAATATCTACTCCTTTCCTAATCTGCATTGATTGTTTATATATCTTTATACAAATATATTAACAAGTTTTATTGCAATTTAAATATTTTTGTAGTATTTACATTATGTAGCTATAAAAATACATGAAATAAAATGATTTGACTTTTATTTTCTTTTCAATAAGCAAAACAAAATAAAATAGAAAAGAAAAAAGTCTTGAGGGAGTAGAAATAATTTTATTTCTGTGGAATCAATTCCGTATAATAGGTCTTTGTCATGTTGTTAAACAGCATATAAAATTGATAGGTTGTGACATACTGGAAATGAGGAAACAGTGGAGACATACTACCTCTAATGCAGTCATTTTGTTACCAAGTCCAAACTCGTTCTGCTTGCTGCATGACAGGCCAATAAATGGGGAGATGAGATGTTGGAGTAAGGAATAGTGACTTCATTTGAAAATCTGGCAGACCCAGAAAATGGCATATTGATATCCAGTAGAACTCTCTTCCCCAAAGCAGAATTCAGTCTCCTTTTATACTAAAAAGCGGCGGGGATGTGGTTGGTTGTTGCAAACTTCTCGCTGTACGAATTGTTTGTCCTTGGAATCCTTTGTTCCTGCAGCTGTCCATGGTGGGTCAAATTAAGGTGCCCCCGTAAAACCTCCAAATGAAAGAAAGGTTATTATCTATTTTGCAACTTGCCATCTGTACATAAGTGTAGAAGAGCTAATATCCTTAAAGATCAGAGCCCGGAGAATAGGCTGTCCTGGATATTTCAGGCTAAAGGCAACTTTTTTTACAAAAGGTGCAGAGATAGCAAGTCGGAGCCTAGAAAACAAGGTACAGGTTTAAAGCCAAACGAACACATCTAACATGGAGTCAAATTTGTTCTTTTCTTTTACAATTTCTTTTTCTAACTCATAAATAATTTTAGTAAGAAACATGAGAAATTTTTTTTATTTTTGCTTCTTAATAACGGATTACAACTACACTTTAGTGAGCAGGGATGCTGTGCGTGCCTTGGGGTCACAGCAAACTCTTGTTGGGGGTGGTCGACCCTGTAACATACCTGATGTCCCGTGAGTGTTGGTGAGGGTCCCCCTAACCAGGGGCTCTCTTCAGGAACCACCATATGGGCATTGACCTCTGGAGACCTCTTTTTCAGCTGCAGGAAATTTTTTCAGATTTTGTGATGGAAAAATCTCTCCAGCTGCAGATAATCAGGGAATAAAGGAAGAGGAAAAGGGCTTGAAGTAGAGTAGAAGAGAAGGACAGAATATCAGGGAGCGTGGGGGCTTGGCAGCGGGGCCTCGGGAGAGAGAGGAGCAGAGGTGTGGAGGGTCCCGGCTACGGAACTAGCTCCTGCACCTTTCCCCGCACCCAAGCCACACAGCTTTTAATTGGGCCCAGGACTCCCTCCTGTCTGGATGTCACCCTGGGCAGAACTTTGAGAATCGAAGCTAAGGGGTGGTCAACACTCACCTAGGGGGTCACTGAGGACTTTGCTCAAGTCCACATTGACTTTTCCAGTCATGTGCCTTCACCTGTTCTTTATCTCAGGATCTGAGAAGCAGGAGCAAGGAACTCATGGAGAGATCCAGGAAGATATCTGACTGTGTTAAGAGACGACAGTCACAGTGACACGTGGAGCGAAGACACTTGCAGTAAAGTAAAATAACTTCACAACTATTGCATCAGAGCTGCAAGTGTGAGAGAACCTAAGCCTGTCTCAGAGTGCAGGGGACAAGAGAAAAGGAATGGTAAAATTACCACTGACATTTGAAATTTTGTTAAAAAGAATGCTACTGTTAATTGTATCACTTGAATGTATGCAGGTGTTTTTCTATGAGCATTCATAGGTTCACAAAACCCCACCAGCCACTCTTGCTCCCATCTGGTGTGGGCTTTCTCAAGCACAGTGCCCTTCCTGCTTGGGTGGGCCACGCTGCTGGTCCTCGCCTGGGGCCGGACTGCTACAGGACACTGAGTCCCCGAGGCACGACCTGGGATACATGACAGGAACATCTCTGCTCTTGGCTGAGGGCCTCCGTTTCCCCCTGCAGTGTAAGAATGCCGGTGACTCAGTTAGAAGCATGCATCCAAGCCATCCTTCCGTGTCATCACCATCTAGAAGCGGTGCCTGAATATTCTGAATTTCTGCAGAATGTTGTTTACAATCACCTTGAACAAGTGAGTGTGTGTCCTCTTTCAAGTGGAGGAATTACTGCCATTTTCCTGGAACTTACTCACCAGTAGTCCATCTGATTTTTCTGTGCTAGGATTCAGTATAGCCTGCTAATAACTCTGCAGTCAGATCTTGAAACCCTGATGAAGAGGATTATTTATTTTCTTTCCTTATATGATAGTATTTTACTTTCAAAATTCTGAGTTTTCTGTTCTTGGAGGAATTTTTTTGGGGTTTGGAGAAACAACTTTGCTCTTACCATCTTTGTGACCTGTTGCTATATGCATCTCACCTGTCTTCTGTCACTTGTGAGGCGGTTCCATTTGTGACCCTGTCCGGGTTATTCATGTTATAAAACATAAAATCTGTAAAAGTACAGAACCCTTTTACTCCGAAGACATTCCACAAATACTCCTTTAATCTGGGTGTGGTTTTAACAAGACACAAACATTAGAACATATACTTGCAGGTTGCCAGTGCAAAATCCCCAAATGAATAGTCTAGCTCAACATCTAAAATCTTTCTTATCTACCTTGGATATGTATGGATAAGTGAAGCAGTTTGCTAAGAACCCAAGACCAGGTTTAGGATACAGGCTGATGTAGCTCAGCGGGTCCTCCCAAGCTGATGCTCTGCCAGAGAGTGGGGTTGAGGGGAGAGGGCATGCCCTGCCCTCCATGAGCTGACAGTTTCATGGCAAACACCTTCACAAGGTGAAGAAATTGGGGTTTCTTCTATGAACAGTGGGTCTGAAAAGAGCCCAAAAAGCATGGGAGTGACACAATCCCATTTGTCTCAAGTAGGGGAGAGTGGCTGTGGGGCCACTTGGGAGACTCGTGAGTCCAGGTGGGCAGTGTTGGTGGCTTCCACTTGAGCGGTAGGATAGTGGGTAAAAGCGAACAGATTGAAGGCATGTTTAGATGGTAAAAAGAAAGATTTAAAGCTGTCTGTGAAGGTAGGATGGAGTAAGGCCCAGGTTTCTGGGTGGATTAATGAGTTAAATGATGGTCCTGCTGTGCTCTGAGGAGGGAAAGCTGCAGAGGGATTTCTGGGGGAAAACTGATGAGTTCAGCTGTGGGTAAAGTGAAAGGTTGTTAGATGTGTGGTCTGGGATCTCAGGTGAGAGCCAGTAGTGAGTAGGGAGAGGGGAGAGAGACTTTCAAATAATTTTATCTTGTGAACATACATATAAGGATGAGTAATGACACACTTAACCCCTCTATATTCTGTATTTAAAACCCAGTAACATTTTGTTATATTGGTTGCAGGGGTTCTTAATTTTTTAATACAAATAAAATAAATAGAAACAAAATAGTGGAGTTAATGAATATCTTAGAGTTGATGTGTGTCCTTGTATGTATTTTGATTTCTCATCTTTATAAACATAATCTACAAAAAGTTAACTTGCTTAGAATAAGAGTTAAACACAGGGACATGACACACTCTGTTGGGGGTTGAAGGTGATATCTTTGGCAAATTATATAGCCTCTTTTTGCCTTTGTTGCATCTTCTGTGAATGCCCCCGTGCCCCTCATCACAGCTGATTTCCTAGACTAGAAGTTGGGAGGGAGGCTGCTGAAGGGAGTAAGAGGTGGCAACTGCTAGGAACAAAGAAGACAAAGACAAAAACAGATTAAAGCCGAGAAACTGAGTCCTAATACCCTCAAAGGAAAAATAATCCCGCAGTGTTTTGAGCCACTTATCGTAAGGGAAACAAAATCACGTGGATCCAAATCTCTTGAGCATATGTATATTGTGGGTGGGAGGGTATCATCAGAAAAGGGTTGAGAAGAGGCTTTTTGGTTTCCCTTAACGTTTTCAGTAAGAATGGGGTGCAGAAGCAAAAACCACCCGCTACACAGTAGAAGGTGTTGTTTTGTGCGAAACTGACCAAAGTTTGGAAACCAGTCATCAGTGGTGCTGGGAAATGAAGAGGCTTCTGGATTGGGTGGGGCACTTGCTGTGACTTCCAGGTGACCTGCTGGCTGGGGTCTGTGAGGCGGGCAGTAGGTTTGCAGTGTGACCTGGGCATAATCCCTGGCTCTGAGGCTGCTGGTCTGACTAGCTGACCTGGGCAGATGCAGTCCTATTGGGGCATCTCGCGATGTGGCCTGGGACACCTGCCATGCTGAGGGCGAGAGGAGGGATCCCCTAAGGGGGTGTCCCTGTGAAGAGTAGAAACGTCCTCCTGAAGGGGAGGAAGAGCCTCTGAGCAGCGGGCCGGATGCACAGGCAAGAGCAGCCTGAGCACGGAGATTTCGGGGACCTGGAAGTCATAAAGTGGCCCGAACAGCCTTGTTCCTGAGAAACTGGAGGGAAAAGATGCTGCAAATGCAGGCTAATTTCAGACCCTGTGGTGGGTCATGAGTGATAGGAAAGAACTGGTCAGGCAGGCACGAAAGAACCCTGTGGTTGTCCCAGTTGGGGCGTCACACCAGAGGGAGGAGCAGAGTTATAGACTTTGTCACTTTTTATCTGTGTGACTTTGAACAATAACACCCCACCTCTCTCTATATATATCTTCATCTGTAAAGTGACAGAGTGACAACTCGTGTCATCAGAAGGCTTAGTTTAGCTCTGATCCTCATTGTCCAGTCCTGTCAGTGCTGCCCTGCAAGGTTCTGCAGTGGGTGCTCTTACCCTGAGATGGGAGGGCGTAGAAGGGCATTGTAGCACCCGAGGGAAGGAAGGGGTTGCTTTAAAAGCAGACATGTAGCCTCCTGCAGCTGCAGACCTACAGGCAGTTTGGTTTATGGTCGTGGAGAGGACTTTGGAGGTCTTAGCATCGTCTTAAGACTTGTTTTCCCTTGGGGTCCTGATTTGCCTTTGCAGATTAATGTTGAAGATTTGGGCTTCTGGCAAAGCTGTTTTCAGAGATGGGTATATATGTAACATATAGTATAAAATGAAAGGTTTTATTTAATATTTGGGACTTTGTAGCTGTAGGGAACAGCTCTGTTGGCCTGGTTTCCACGGAGGACACTAGCAGTCGTCAGAGCGTGCGGGAGGGCAGGCAGCCTGCAGTGCTGCTGCAGGGGTTCTCCCCAGCAGGACGCTCTGCTGAGTTGACTCTTCTCTGAGTTTGGTTGCCAGAGGAGCAGACAGCAAAGTAATGAGTTCTGGTGGGATTGTATAATGACAGGAAGAAAGAGGGAGCCGTAGTTCTTAGGGACTACTACACTCTTTTGGTTCCTGATCCAGTGTGTCCCATTACACAATTGATGAGTTGTGTCTATTCTGGGACTTGATTGAAATAAACGTGCAGCCTGAATATTAAGAGTTATGTTTTATTTGTCAGAAGGACTCGAGCCAGGATGACCGCCTCTCAGAACACTCTGAGGGACTGCTCGCAAGAGTAGGGGAGAAGCTAGGATTATATAGGAGCTTTACAACAAAGACCAGGTAGTCAGAACAATAAAACATTGCTTGTTATCTAAAGAAAGCCAGGTATCTCAAGTTCATGAATTTAATGCTTTTCAATATATGGGAGGAAGCCAACATTTGGGCTGACTGAATATATACTTTAGACAAGCACCTAGCTATCTAGGGCCAGTAATCTGTCCTTTCTTATTCTGAGTCTGCTCAGAGGGCACCATTGTGAATGGCTGCAGGCCTGTCTTCACTGGGGGGTGGCGGCAGCCGCTGATGACTTGTTTTCAGCATTCTTTGTTTAGTGACATGGTTGCAATATTTTCATTCAATTTGTAGTGTTTTCATTCACAGAAAATTATGGTATTACCCTGATTATGGATAATCTGGAAGCTTGGAATGGAACCGAGATGGAATTACTGCAGGTAACTTCTACTTTAATAAGCCATGTGTAAACATGAACACGGAGGAAGCATACAAAAGGATTCGGTGGTGAATGGGAAGGGTTTCTGCACGTTACAGGAGAAGGCAAGGCAGAATTCTTCTTCTTTGTGGGCAGGTATGTGAGTCCAACTTTCCTTTCTGAAGTGCTTTCTGAGAACTGTTTATGGTAATGAACCAACATTGACAAACGGTGACACACATTGCATTTAAGAGCTGGCTGGCTTCAACTTGGGTATTGGACAGGTGGAATTCATAGGCAGTGGTCAGGTGGATGGGACAGAGATGGAGCCCAGGCCTGGGCCCATATTCAGGTTGAAATCGCCATTTACTCACCATAGCGCCTTGGACTTGAATGTAACCTCTCTTAAACTGATGGTGAGTCTGTGAAATGGGCATGATAATATTCGTTACTTCCTGGGCTTGTTGTAAGTTCTGAAGATTATTATAGCACACATGAAGCACTTAACACACTGACACTTAGCAGTGTACACTTTGTTCGACCACCACGCTTGGTGTGTGTCAGAGCCTTAAAGGCAGCATGTGTCTGTTTAGGATGCACTGGTAGCCCCTTGGCTACTTTGTGAATTTGGTGATTTCCTTTAATACTTGTAACTCTGTGTGCCATGGGCAGTTATTTTTATGGACAGATGAGGAATCTCAGGGTAAAAAAGACTGTGTAATTTGCCCAAAGTCAGACCATAATTTTGTGTGCAGGGGCCTCGGTTCAGCATGGGCTCCTGGGCCTTCTGCTCTCTCCGTTCAGCACCAGAGCCAGATGTGGGCTCGGCTGTTTCCCAGCCCAGAATATCCGGCAGGCCACAAGACACACCTGGTCCTGTGCTGCTTGAGCAAAATCTCCGGAGGAGAGGCAGTTACAAAAGGGATAAACATAAAAACAGACGACAGCAAATTGTGATCAGCTCTGAGAAGGAAAGGAACACGTCTGGCCGTGCAGAGCTGGGAGCTTTCCCATCGGGGCTGCTCTGGGGGCGCTCATCTCAGCTAAACAAGCTGTGCTGCTGCACCAAGGCAGGAAGGCAGGGCGCGTGTGGCCAGGTAGACAGGGCCTCGTTGATCGTACTCATTCCCTATTAAGTGGCAGGTGTCACAGGCACTTAACTAATAAACAGATGTTGGCCAGAATCATCACGCATTTTGCTTGGTAGTTTTATTGGCGCCAACTTTGAGAGGAGGTCATTGAAGCTGGGGAGTTTGCTGCATGCCCGTGATTACCATGGAAATACCCCCACTGGTCTTTCAACCTAGACTGGTGTGGCTGTCATGTCGCAGCCCTGTGAATGGCATCGTGCAGCTTCTCCCAAGTGGCCCAAATGACTGACATGGATATGCTTAATTCGTAGGAAATGGTATGTGGCAATAAGAGAAAAAGGTAGTAAGAAATTGGAAAACTAGAAAATAACCAATTCTTCCCCTGCTGGGGGACCGTACCCTGTGTCTCTCACCCCACTCACTGCCTGTCACCTCCTCCCTGCCGACTCCGTGTTCAGAAGCCACTCTGAGCCTTTGAAGAACATTTTGCCTCATGACACTGTTGACTAGGACCTGCGACCTCTCTGTCCCTGGTTAACTCTCTCTTCAAAGCCATTTAAATTTCTTGCAGGCTCCTCCACTCAAATGTAAGAATAGCCCCTTTAAACTTCTTGATGCAGCTCCTTAATGAAGATCTTGGGAAGGAAACCTAGCCAAAACCTGGGAGGTATTCACAGAGTGAATGTAACCTGAGCATTTTTTGACGTTCAGAATCAGAGCGGTGGGAGACACAGGAAGGCCTTTTTAAGTTAGCAAGTGGAAAGAGAAAGGACTCAGGATGTTTGAGACTGAAACATCTCGGTCCCAGCCAGCAAGGCACCTGCGTTCAGGATGGTGTGTGGGGAGTGCAGAGTTCTCAAAAAGAAAGAAGTGGTGGGATGGCAGGGAGGACATTTAGGTACTTAACTGGGGAAGGAAAAAGTTGGCTGAACAATTCATGGTTGAACAAGAGGATTGTGACATGATGTGCTTGTATTTTGGAGAGAAGGGTTTTGTGGAGCCAGGCCTAAGGAGAAATCTCTCTGACTGGGGAGTCAGCACAACAAAAAAACACACAGAACCAGGCAGACCCCATGGCCCCTGATGGGGGAGAGGCTGCCCACCAATTGGAGACCTGGAGGCTGCTTCTGTCCCTTAGCTGGGGCCTCAGACCTCACTTCACATCCCAGTCCTGTTGATACAAGAAAAAATATGTGGGGCATGAGAAGGGCTGTGTCCCAGGCTTCCGTTGAGCCCCTGGGATGTGCCCCACCAGATTTTGTTCCTTGGCTTCATGCAGTAAAGAATTCAAGAACAAGCCAGTGTTGAGTAAAGGTAGATTTATTCAGAGAGATACATTGACAGGCATGAGAAACGTCACGAAGTATGGGGGTTTGATGCTCAGATTAAAAGTAGGCACACACTCCACAGAAATAGTGTGGGCCTTCTCCGAAGAGGTAGAGAGAGGGGTTCCTGGGATGTGGCTCTGTGTTGCTCCTTTTCTTGGGCTTCGTGGTTTCATATGCTAATAAGTAGAAGGACCAGCCTTAGGGCAAGGGGCTGGGATTCCAGGGAGTTGGCCATTTTCCACCCTTTGACCTTTTGTGGCTAGCCTTGTGACGGCCATGGTGCCTGGGGCCGTGTTATTCACCATGTTACTATTACAATGGGTGTATAATGAAGCTCAGGATCTACTAGAAGTTAAATCTCTTCATCCTGAGCCTCAAGACCTATTGGGGGTTGAATTCTTCACCATTTTGATGTTAATTGCTGTGGTCTTTCTTGAATGGCTTGCTCTGCCCCCTTCCATCCTGTCTCACTGTGATGACACAGAGAGAGCAAAGGCCGGGCCCTGCGTGTGTTCCTGCATTTAACAGCGGGAGATGTGGGGTGGGCTGAGGATGACTCTGAGTGGTGAGAAATATGTTTCAGATTTTCCCACATGAGACATGGGGACCTGCCAGCAGCCATTGCAGATTTATCTCACGGGCATTATCGCTTGTGTTGTTACGGAAACAACAGGCCAGCCAAGAAATAAGCAGCACTCAGAGGGTGGGAGTACTGAGATTTATTATGCCAGCGGGCTCAGAGGGGCTTCTGTTCCCAAGCCCTGAGCACATCCAAGACGTGCACATGAGGTTTTATAGGGTTAATTACAAGTATGGGGCTTTTAGCCAATAAGGCTCGAACAACAAAAAGCAAGGAATCAGTACACTGAAGCTTATCAATTTGGAACAGATCACGTTACTGACAATTGTTGACCTTGGATTTACGAGTTAGCTTGTTAGCCCAGTAAACTGACACTGAACTTCAGATTTACGAGTTAGCCCAGCAAAACTTAGATCAGTAAACCGACACTTATCACACTTAGATTTGTGACTTAGCTTGTTAGCCCAGCTGGGGTTTTTGTTCACAGTGTCACTCATCTTTTCTATTTTCCTTTTATTTTTAAAGTATTTAATCCAAATTTAATATCAGGATTTTTTTGGAAAGAAATTTCTCTTTTTCTTTTCTTTGGGGCTCTTTTGGGGGGTAGGTAATTAGGTATATTTATCTGTTAGTGGAGGCCCTGGGGCTTGAACCCAGGACCCTGTTCACACTAAGCACACGCTCTACCACCTGCCCCATCATCTTTTTCTTTTTGCTTTAGCTGCCAAGAATCTTACAGCTGAATTTCTAGTCAGCCTTTAACACTTGCCCTGACTTCATGGAATCCATTTTTATGAGTTTACCTCCCCCTGGTTTCATTTAAGTATTGAATCTCCATTTTCTCTTCACTCTCAGTTTTGCCTTTTTGTTGTTATGGTTGTTAAGCTGTGTTTAAAAAATTGTTTAATTTCTCTTTTAGCAGGAGGCTGAAGTAAATAAATATGTAAACAAACATCACACTTAAATGCTTTTATATATTCTAAGCTGTTTAGTAGTTAATTAAAAACCAAATTGAATATTAAAGGGATAACATTTTTAAATTATTTTTTAATTTTTTATAAAGACATAGCTGATTTAAAATATATGTTTCAGGTGTACAATAGATGCTCCATTTATAGTTACTGTAAAACATTGTCTGTATTCCCTGTGTTGTAAGATACATCCCTCTAGATTGTTTACATTACATGTTGCAGTTTGTATAAGAAAGTTGGGTAACGCAGAGTCTGGAACGTGGCTGTGTATGACTCAGGTTCACGCTCACCCTGCCTGTCAGAGCTCAGGCCTTCACTCCTTTCTGCAGGGGAGCGAGTGGAGGCAGCTCTCATCAGCGCTGTCACCACCCTCTGAGTGGCAGTGACAGCAGTGACTGTGTGTGGACGTGCAAATTGTTTTTCCAAGAGCTTTATATGCGTTTCTGCATTTAATAATTAAAGCCCTCCTGTGAGGAAGCGTTTTAAGTTTTTAATGCATAATACATTTTATTTTGATATTGATAGATTTCAAACCTCTGGAAAATTTACAGTAGTACAATAAACTCTTAGATACAGTTCACCTTAAAGGGCACTATTTGCCCTTTTGTGACGGGCTTATTTTAGCATAAATTTTCAAAGTTCATTCATATTGTAGCCTGAATCAGTACATTATTCTTTTTGTTTGATAATATCCTTTTCCTTTTTTTTCGTTTTTGGTCTATTTAAAAATATTTTCATTGAAGTCTAGTCAGTTTATAGTGTTGCATCAGTTTCTTGTGTACAGCACAAAACTTCAGTTAAATAGGAACATACCTGCATTCATTTTCATATTCTTTTTAAACATAAGTTACTATAAGTTATTAAATATATTCTCCTGTGCTATACAGTATATACTTGCTGTTTATTGTATACATACTCAGCATCTGCAAATCTTGAACTCCCAATTTATTCACTCCACACCCTCTCCCCTCTGGTAACCATAGTTTGGTTTCTATGTCTCTGTGTCTGTTTCTGTTCTGTAGATAAGTTTATCTTTTTGTTCCTTTGTTTTTTTTTTTTTTGTTTGTTTTAGATTCCACATGTGAGCGATCTCATATGGTATTTTTCTTTCTCTTTCTGGCTTATTTCACTTAGAATGTCATTCTCCTGGTCCATTCATATTGCTGCAAATGGCATTATTTTATTATTATTTTATTGCTGAATAGTAGTCTATTGGACATATATACTACAACCTCTTTATCCAGTCGTCTGTCAGTGGACATTTAGGTTGTTTCCATGTCTTGATATTGTAAATAATGCTGCTGTGAACATTGGGGTGAAACTGTCTTTTTGAATTACGTTTCCTTTCGGATATATGCCCTGGAGTGGGATTGCTGTGTCATCTGGGCCCCCAAGGTTTTGTCTTTTGAGGAACCTCTATACAGTTTTCCACAATGGCTCCACCAAACTGCATTCCCACCACAGTGTAGGAGTGTTCCCAATTCTCCACAGCCTCTCCAGCATTTAGTGTCTATGAACTTCTGAATGATGGCTATTCTGACTGGTGAAAGGTGATACTTGTTTGCAGTTTTGATTTGCATTTCTCTGATAATGATATTGAGCATTTTTTCATGTGCCTATTGGCCATTTGTATGTCTTCATTGGAGAAATGTTTCTTTAGGTCTTCTGCCCATTTTTGGATTGAATTGTTTGTTTTTCTTTTTTATCAAGTGTAAAAGCTGTTTACATATTCTGGGAATTAAGCCCTTGTCACTTTCATTTAATGCAACTATTTTCTCCCACTCCATAGGTTGTCTTTTTGCTTTAATTTTTGTTTTCTTTTCTGTGCAAAAGCTTGTAAGTTTAATTAGAACCCACTTGTATATTTTTGCTTGTATTTCTATTGCTTGAGTAGACTGCTCTTGGAAAATATTGTTGAGATATATGTCAGATGTTTTGCCTATGTCTTCTTCTAAGAGGTTTATAGTGTCTTGTCTACAATTTTTAGTCTTTAAGCCATTTTGAATTCATTTTTTTTGTATGTTGTGAGGGGGTAGTCTAACTTCATTGATTTACATGCAGCTGTGCAGTTTTCCCTGCACCATTTGCTGAAGAGGCTGTCTTTGCTCAATTGTATGTTCTCACCTCCTTTGTCAAAGATTCAATTACCAAAAGTTTGTGGGACTATTCTTGGTAATTTTGTTTATCCATTCATTGATGGATGGATATTTTTAGTGACTTTTAGCTACTCTGAATGATACTGCTATGAATATTGATGTGCAAGTTTTTGTGAGAATACATTTCCATTCTGTTGGCTGTACAGTTGGCCCACCATATCTGTAGTTTCCACTTCATGGATCCAGATGGCTGATTGCAAAGGGACTTGATCATCCTTGGATTATGGTATCCAGGGTGGGGGTTCCTGAAACCAACCCCCCGAGGACACTGAAGGATGACTCTACATGTAGGAGTGGAATTGCTCAGCCACATAACTCTAACCTTTTGAGGAAACATCGGGCTCTTCCAAAGAAGCTGCACCATTGCCCCTTTCCAACGGCTGCATATTGAGGGTATCCATTTCTCTGCCTCCTGATTGACACTTGTTATTGTCCATGTTTTGATTATAACCATCCTAGTGAGTTTAAAATGAGATCTCATTTTGATTTTGATTTCCCTAGTGATGCTGACCATCTTTTCAGATGCTTATTGGCCAATTGTGTATCTATTTAAATCCTTGGCAAATTAAAAAATTGGGTCGATTTTCTTTGTATTGTTCAGTTGTAAGCATTTGTTTTATATCCTGGATACTAGTCTCTTATTAGATATATGCTTTGCAAGATTTTTCTCCTATTCTGCAGATTGTCATTTCACTTTAATTTTTTTAAACATTAAAACAATTTCTTTATAGGGGAGGTAATTAGATTTATTCATTTTGTTTTTCTTCCTTAGCACGCACTCTATCATTTGAGCTACCCCTTTCCCCTTTCATTTCACACTCTTGATGTTGTCCTTTGTAACAAATGATTTTAATTTGATGAAGTCCATTTTATCTATTTTGTTTTATCACTTGTGCTCTTGGTATTGTATCTAGGAAGCCATAGCCTATCCTATGACCACAAAGATTCATACTATGTCTTCTTTTAGAAAGTTCATATATTTAGTTTTTACGTTTCTGTCTGTGATCCATTTTGAATTAATATTTGTTATATAAAATACGGGGTCCAGATTCCAGATTCATTCTTTTGCCTTCAGATACCCAGGTGTCTCTGCTCCATTTGTTGGATAGACTATACTTTCAATGGAGTGTTGTTGGCACAGTTCTGGAAAACTGACTGTAAATGTAAGTTTCCCCCCAGGAGTTTTTATTGTGTCTCATAGATTTCTGCATCCAAACTTATGACAGAAGCATAATGACTTGAGTGCTATAGATTTGCTGTAACCTTTGAGTGAGTCCTCCAAATTTGCTCTTCTTTTTCAAGATTGTTTTGGCTGACCTGGGTCCCTTGCTTTCAATATGAATTTTGGGATCAGTTTTTCAATTTTTGCAAAGAAGTCAGCTGGAATTTTGATAGGGATTCCATTAAATATGTAGATTACTTTGGGAAGTCTTAACATTTTTAACAATATTTTCTACCATTGCATGATCATGGGATGCCTTCCATATATGAAGATATTTTAAAATTTTTTTGGTGATACTTCAAAATATTCAATGTACAAATCTTGTAAACTTTTGTTAAATGTATCTCTCATTTTATTTTTTATGCAGTTGTAAATGGAACGGCTTAGCTTCATAAGGGTGGGACTATATATATCAATTTATTTATTTCTAGGATTCCTACATAGCAAATACACTAGGTTTATATTTGCTACATTGATCTATCCACAATTCTTCCCACCCCCGTGTCATAAGAAACCAAGACCCAGCTTAAGCCATCTGAACACCTATGTGGAAGTGAGAAATGAGACCTTTGGGTGGGGTTTGTGTAGATGATACTGAGATCTTATTCAGGATGGCTTCATCTTAATTTCTTTTAAACAATCCTTTCAGAGTACATAGTCAGATACATTAGGAAAATGCTGTTTTGATGTGCGGAGGAGCTAAGACTATAATTTTCAAGTCATTTCTAGTGAGAGTGTTGTACTTGAAACATAATTTGCATCAATCTTTGAAGATTTATGTTTCAGGAGCTTTGAGTAAATAATACCTGTCTTTATTCAATAACTACAACTAAATGCTCAAGCAACATGTAAGAGTTTGAGCAAACTGCTCCCGCCCCGTAGTGCTGGTTGGTTGCAGCTGTAACTGGAGTCAGCGCTTACCTCGCCCAGTACACTTGTGCTGATCTGCTCAAAACAGTTCGTCCAACAGTTTGTCGGTAGTCTTTTAGACAAAGCCATAAAGCATTGATTTAAGGTTGCTGGAATGTAATCTATTCTTATTAATATTAAGTAAGCACATATTGAGTACTTACTGTATGTTGGGAATTGTCCCTCAGCCTCACATGAATATTACTTCTAATAAAACCTCTCATATTTCCCTGTTATTTGCACTTTACAGATAAGGAGACTGAGGATTAGGTCTTCTCTCTTTTGGGGGGAGCTCATTATCAATGATGGGAAGTTGTAAGGAAAAAGATATTGATTCATCCAGAGAAAATATTTTTCTGAGATTCAGTATTGAAGAAGGTAACCACTGAAGAGGGTGATCATTGTTTGAGTGAGACGAGCCCCGGGTTGTACGGAGTCAGCATCCCTGTCCTGGACGCTGCACGTGTAGAGCTGCGTGGTGGGTGAGGCGGCGCGGCCGCGCAGGGAAAGCGGATGCCGGGCCGTTGGGCTGTGCTCAGGCCCGGTGGGGCTTTCTCCTAAGAGCAGTGGACCGTCATTGACAGATTTTAAGTAGGCTAGTGCGATGCTCTCGTAGATCACTTTTGTCTTGTAGAATGCTTAGAAACATTTAGAAGGCTCGGCAGGAGGTGATGTGATGAGTCAGAGTAGGGTGGCTGCGAGGTGTAGCAGTGTTCAATTTTCAAGTGATTTTCAGTCCCAGGTTTGTGGCTCAGTAGCCGTGTCACTTTGGATGACACACCCAAGGAAGTGAAACAATTTATCTAATCAATAGAAGCAGTGATGTACCGAACTCCCAGGACTGCTGTGTAGATCCAGTGAGATAACGTGTGCACAGTGTGCAGCATGGTCCCCAGCACAGAGTCAGTGCTGAGGGAGTGCCAGTGAGTACCTGGTAGGACAGGTGTGGGTGGTGGATCTCGTTGACTGAGGAAATTTGCCCCTGAAGGAGGGGTCTTGTCACATCTGTGAGTGATTGGCCTGAGCTGGGAGAGGCAGGGAGACCTTGCCCCCGACCAAGGGCCCTGGGCAGGATGGCTATGGGAGGAACACCGTGAAGTTAGCTCTTTGCAGGTGGAGTTGGAGGTGCCCTTGAGACATCTAAGTGCAGTGTCACAATCACAGAAGTGGTCTGGTCCCGGGCTGTGCATTTTCCTGCTGAGATATTGATCTCTGAACGCGAAGACATACTTTACAGGACAAGTGAATAGTAGTATCATCTCTCATCAAAGCTCACATCTCTTTATTCATCACTCACTTTGCTAATTGGGTACTTACAGAACACACTTCACTGTCCTCCCCTGGGCTCAGGCTCCACAGAAAAGAGCTGGTGAGTCTCCCTCTTTTCCAGAAGAAGACACACTTAGCTGGTAGACTTCTATACCTCGCCAGACTTAGAATTTTAGGTTGTTGATTTAATTCTATTTTCTGTTGGTCATCTCCTGACAGGAGAGACGTTTTACCTCATGGTCAGGTTTCAATTAGCTGTTACTGAGAATTGCTGGTCTGATCCATAGTGTATTTATTCTATTAACTTTGTAGAGTACTTATCATTTTTCTGTCTTTGCTCTTTAATTTTGTTTGCCCCTTCAATTTTCTATCTTATTTGGGACCTTATTTTATTTTTTAATTAAAAAATGTCTATTAGCAGTTAACAAAACAAAAGCAAAGAAAAAATGCACATGACAGCTAAATTTAGAAAATATCTTGTGTGTTTTCTGTCTCAGCAATGGAGGGTTCTAGAAACTCGTGAAAAGCTTCATTACATAAGTTCCTTTAAATTCTGATTAAGAAATAAAACCTTCCTTCCTCATCTTTCAAGCTGCACAGCTAATTGTCAAGAAAGTGAGGGGAAATTCTCAGAAGCCAAGACAAACCAGAAAGCAGGGATTCTGGGAGATACGTGAGCCTTAGAAGCCCTGGGGTGCCGGTTGGCTCCTGAACTGAGTTTCAGTTGCCCTGGCAGGAGGGCAGGAGGTGAGCCTGTGGCCTCTCACACTGGGAGTTGGATGGCTGTTCTTATATAAGGCCAAGCACATCCTGAGAATCCTGCTTTATAAAAGGTTGAATTAGAAAGAAAAGAATAAAAGCATTCCTCAAGGCAAGGAAGTAAGGAAAGTAAAATTTTTTGGAAGCGGGAAAAAATAACATATCCAAAGTAAGGATTTAGTTTAAAGCTGTTCTGGCATGAGAGTGACCACAAACCCATGGCAGAAAATCACAGCTCCTCCCGGAAAGAGAAGGTGTGTTTTGAATGAATCAGTGGACAGCCATTCTGAAAAAGGCCTCCAGAGTCTTCTGGATCAAGATACTGGACTCAAACACCTCCCTTCCATGGTCTCATTTAAATAACCAGAAAGGTTTTAAAGGAAAGAAGCCATAATCATAGTTCTATTTATTGACATTACTTTATGCTAGGAATTCAAAGGTGACTATGGAGTTGTCTCCTCTTTTATGGACCTTACTTTCTATTTGACATAGTTGGGGAACTTGGTGGAGGGTGGTGTTAGTATGTTGCAATTAACCAGGAGAGGAGTTTAAGAAAGCAGTGAAGGGTTGGTGACATTTTTCGCTGAGGACAGTCCTGTTCAGTTGGCTTGTAATTACAGGCTCGTTGAGTTGTCACCGGAGGGAATTAATCTTAAGGAATTTGGACTTAGCTCAGGCCTCTTCAGAATGGACAAGTGAACCTGGAGAAAGACAGTCAAATCTGTGCAGACATTGAAGTTCACTTCAACATGTGGTATCCATGAGCCAAAGATAGGACTAGTAGGCAGCACTTCTTGAGGACAGAGGAGTGGTTTTTAAGGTTCTTCAAGAATGAATCCCAAGGTACCGGGATGGCCAGTTGTCAAACTGTGACTTTGCTCTTTGGACGGTGTATCCACCAAGGGTATTGGCCGTTTATAAGTTTCCATTTCTCCTTAATACATGTCAGGTTATGAGGACGTGGGCATAAACGTTTCACACCTTGTCAAGGTGACTTTGGGTACCTGCCTAGAATCATGGGCACAGTTGCGGCTGCGTCATACATCTTGCCGCACATCCCGCTCCCCGGCTCCGTGATCACGGCAGAGTGGTTCCTTATTGAGCTGTCCATCTCCTCTGTGACATCGTAACCAAACAAAAGATTGGAGAGTATTAGCTTGGCTTTTTTCTTTTCTAACATTCCCTTCAAATTATGATGACTGATAGTGGACCCAATTACGTTTGCAGATGATTTACAAGTAGGGCTGTCAGTACAA
Organism: Vicugna pacos; assembly: GCF_048564905.1. Taxonomy (NCBI): domain Eukaryota; kingdom Metazoa; phylum Chordata; class Mammalia; order Artiodactyla; family Camelidae; genus Vicugna; species Vicugna pacos. Next base: position 70,659,450 of record NW_027328740.1, on the reverse strand, counting down.
ACCTTGTAATCCCCGCTGTGTGATCTAGAGAAGAAAGTTACACTCTTTCCAAATTGTTTTGATGCACTTATGTGGGAAAATGATGTATGTTTGAATATGTATTTCCTCTCTTACTCATCATGGCTAGAGATGAATATTTGTAGACATGGAATGAGTACTCTGTATTTGAACTGTATGGTCCCCTAAATTCTCCCCAGCTTTTTAAAGTCATCACTGGAGTGCTACCTCCAGAGTGCCGCAAAGCATCCAACACTGCCTGCTCTTCGGACACTGTAAGTTTCCAAGTTGGAGAAGGCTGCTGGCTGGTGAGGCATTCTCTCGCACATCTCTGGTTGGGTGATGTGAGCTGAGAACACAAGAATTGGCAGACAGTAACTAACCACGATCACGTCCATTTCTGGAACACTCATGGAGGATTTTACACCTATGCTAGTGGAATACGTTATTTCATTTAGTTTTCCCAAAAATCATAATTAGATTTTATCACCTGTATTAAAAAGGAAACTGTCAAAGCGAGTGACGTGCAGACTTTGGACTGGAACACGGGTCTTTCTGATCCCTGTCTCTGTTCCCTCCCCGGCCTATCCTTGCAAATGACCAGGAGACTCTTCCTCAGTCTTGAGTTTCCCTCTGATGTTACCGCTCTCTTTGTTTCTAAGAGAGGAAAACAAGTCTAAACTTACTTTCCAGTTGGAAATGGAATGGAGAGTTAACGTTGGAAGCCGGGAGAATCTGTCCTGTGATGAAGTGGTCTCCGAGCCACTTCCACTGGGATGTCACATCACTGTCTGGGCCCCTTGCTCAGCCTGTGCACAGGTGACAGCGCAGTTGTGCCGAGCAGTCCTCCCGGACAGGGCAGTGGGTTGGAAATGAGTTTGGGGATTTGGTTTCATTACACAAGTTCCTGAGGGCCTTGACCTGGCACTTCGAGTGGGAGCATTCCCTGTCCCACAGACTGTGCTCTGGGCCCGTGCAGACCTGACGTGGCCTCAGCCTGAGTCTCAGGGCCCGTGGTGATGAGGAGCATTTTAGCCCAGGGTCTGCCGGAGGCTCTGAGACTACTGGGCTGTGGGACTTTGTCCAGGATGATAATAATTCCTCCCCGAGTTTCAGATTTCCTTGCCTGTGAGCCGGGGTAGTAGTTGTTTCTGAGATGATTGTAATGATTCAGTAATGGGCGCAGCGTGTGCTGACAGGTAGCTGGGTGCTTTAGGAGCAGAAGTCGCAGTCACTCTGTCAGCCTCTCCCTGTGCGCTCTGTGCTTTGAGAAGTTGTGTGTTTGGTGAAAGTCCCGCCCAGACCCTAGGGTCTAGATGAACTGTTGTTCCTTTACTTTCCCTTCCTTTTCCTCTTTCCCTTCTCTGTGTCCCATGTTTAGGTAGCAGATTCCTCTATTTCAGGGAATACGGGCTTTTCTAGTAAAGGGACAGGTGGAATGCGGAGAGGTGGGGCCCAGAGGGGGTCTGGAGTGTCTGCACAGTGCTGCTTCCCTGCGTTTCTGCATCCGGTCCCATCAGTGCACTAAGTCAGCCTTCCTCTTCCTTCCTGTGTCATCGGGTCTCTGTTTTAAGGGAAAACCATTTTTATGGGTCTTTTTTCACTTACGTGTTTCATTCAGATGCTTGTTGCTTTTCTCCCTGTGCTTCAGCGTTCCGAGGAGAAAATTCAGCCGTGCAGCATCCTCTCCGAGCTCTACGAGTTGATCGGCTTCCACTGCAAGTCCACCTTCTTCAAGCGGGTGGCCCCCGTGCGGCACGCGGCCCCCGGCATCCCGGAGCCTGGCGGGAAGGCCTGCTCCCGACTCCTCCTGCAGACGCTTCCTGGCTACAGTCTGTCACTGGACTTGCAGGACTTCAGCAAATGTGTTGGAACTAAAACATTGCTTCAGCCCCATTAACCATGCCTGGTTTGGGCCCTGCTGTCCTGCCTCATCAGGGTGAATCTTGATTCATTTAGAACAGGGCTCAGCAGACTTTTCCTTTCAAGGGCTTGGGGGTAAATATTTCAGGGTCTGAAAACCTCCTGATCTCTGGTGCAGCTGCTCAGCTCTACTGTTCAGATGCCAGAACAGCCAGATAGTCCACACACCCATAGAGCTTTATTAACAGCGGTGGCTGGGGCTGGATTGGGTGTATGAACTGCAGTTTGCCCCCACAGCCTCCTCAATATTGACACCTGCACCAGAGTGTACATTTGTGACAATGGGTGAACCTACACTGACATGTCATCATCACCCATAGCCCATAGTTGACACTAGGATTTACACATTGTGTTGTGCACTCTGTGGGTTTGGACAGATGTACAATGACATGTATCCACCATCACAGCATCATACAGAGTCGTCTGTCTTAGTGACCTTAAAATGCTCCATGCTGCACCTCATTCATTGCTCTTTCCCCTCTAGCCTCTGGCAGCCACTGATCTTTCAGTCTCTGTGTTTTTCCCTTTCCCAGAACACCATACAGTTGGAATCAGACAGTTGCTGAAACTTCCCAGATTGGCTTCTTTCACTTGGTAATATGCATTTAAGGTTCCTCCATGTCTTTCCATTCCTTGATAACTCATTTCATTTTAGCACCAAATAATAGTCCATTTTCTGGCGGGACCACAGTTTATTTATCCATTCACCTACTGAAGAAGAGCTTAGTTGCTTCTGAATCCTGTTGAGTATGAATAAAGCTGCTATTAACATCTGTATGCAGATTTGTGTGTGAACATAAGTTTCCATTTCATCGAGTAAACACCAAGGAGCACAGTTGCCGGATCATATGTTAGAATTACGTCTAGCTCTGTAAAAAATTGCCAGACCGTCTTCCAAAGTACCTGGGCCATTTTTCATTCCCACCAACAATGCATTATAATTTCTGGTGCTCCACATCCTCACCAGCATTCGGTGCTGTCAGTGTTCTGCATTTTGGCAGTTCTGACAGGTGTGCAGTGGTATCTCGCTGTTTCAGTCTGCATCCCCTTGATGACAGGTGCTGTGGAGTATCTTTCCAAAGGCTTCTTTGGCATCCAGATTTCTTCTTTGATGAGGTGTGTGTTCAGGCATTTTGCTCATTTTTAATCAGGTTATTCATCCTTCTTGTTGAGTGTAAAGAAATTTTGGTATATTCTGGATTTCAGCCCTTTATCAGTGTGTCCCTGCCCTTCACCTTCAGTGCCAGAGTTGTCCTTTGGGTCTCAGTGGAGTGTCAGATCTTCAAAGAGATTCCCTGTCTTCCCTCAGCCTAAATACTGTCCTTGTATTTTTCACTTTCATTGACTCATTTTGTTCTTTTTAAATAGCATTTCCCATAATTTGTAAGTATATTAAAGACAAAAGGGCAATGATTGAACACCGCCTGCCCCACCAGGCTGTGTGCCCTGTGAGAGCAGAGGCCCTGTCCCCACTCACCGTTTCCCATGACAGCACATGGCACATGTCCATGTAAAAGTGTGTAACGTGGGGCCAAACCTGATGAGCAGCTATGACGACATGTGTTGTCTACCATTTATTGAGTAGACTTTGTTTCTGATCTTAATTATTAAATCATATGAATGAAACTTGGTTGTTTTGAAAAATAAAACAACAAAGCACACCTCAATGTGATTGGTAATTTCTACTTAGATTTCTGACCGAGGAGGGGATGTTCACCATCATTTTGTGGAGGAGGTTGGGAAGGTAAAGTAAGAGAGTGAGATCAAATAAAGTAAAAATGATAACAGTCAGTTGGCTTTATTTTCACTGAAATAAAAGTTATTTTAAACCCTATCTCAGCTGTTGTTCTGTTGTTTTAAACATTTCTCATAGAATTAAATGGAAGCCCACTAAACCCTGAAAGGGAAACTGTGTGCTCAGGTCCTGAAAATTGTTTATGTCTATTTCTTGAGATACAAATTTCCCTGCTGGTTACAGAAATTCGAGGCGGGAACACAACAGTGCACTGCATGTGTCTGCCGGCTTCACGGGCTGCTCAGTGTCAATTTCATTTTCTTGGGTTGCAGTTTAGGACGGATTTCCATGAGAAATATTGCTCAGCATTTTCCTGAATGAAGGATTGAATTTTCCACAGGAAATATTATGAAAGAGAGTGACAAGGCACAAGGGTTTCCCATAAAGGAATAGTTGATGTAATAAACTCTCACTATGGTGAATATTTTTAATAAAAGCCAGTTGAAAATTTTATCACTAGGTCAAAAGGCACAAATCCGTCTGAAGAAAAAAGATACAAATTTTATAGAAGAAGAGGTTTGAATCAAGTAGAAATTATGATTTCTACACTATTTGCTGTAAGAAATTATAATCAGTCTTATCATAATTGCCGGTGGTAGGAAGTGGATCATTATTTATTTATTAAAAAAAAATCCACAAGGTGCTACTTGCCCCATTCTTGATGCGGCAGTCCTGTGGTTAGTTAAGTTGGGACATTTAGGAAACTTAGCTAGGTTTTCCACACATTGATTTCAGCCACTTTATCTTTACTACAATCTCTTCTTTTGTGTCGGCATATGGTCCATACATATATATGGGGAGGAACAACCTCCAACTCGGTTTTACAGTGCAAACCGCAGGAACTTCAAACCGGCACTAGGAAACAGACTGAGAAACCAGAGTAAGGGTTTCCCCTGCAACCCGATCCCTTTTTGCTGGATGAACGAACGTCTCTCCACATGCTCAGTTCTGAGAGTTAAGTGTGTGTGAAAGCCGTCCTTCACCTAGCTTGAAGGGAACACAAAGTTTCTTTTCAGTTGCCAACTCCACTCCATACATATATATGGGGAGGTACAAGCTCCAACTCGGTTTTACAGTGAAAACGGCAGGAACTTCAAACAGGCACTAGGAAACAGACTGAGAAACCAGAGTAAGGGTTTCTCCTGCAACCCGTTCCCTTTGTGCTGGATGAACGAACGTCTCTCCACATGCTCAGTTCTGAGAGATAAGTGTGTGTGAAAGCCGTCCTTCACCTAGCTTGAAGGGAACACAAAGTTTCTTTTCAGTTGCCAACTCCACTCCATACATATATATGGGGAGGTACAAGCTCCAACTCGGTTTTACCGTGAAAACGGCAGGCACTTCAAACCGGCTCTAGGAAACAGACTGAGAAACCAGAGTAAGGGTTTCTCCTGCAACCCATTCCCTTTGTACTGGATGAACGAACGTCTCTCCACATGCTCATTTCTGGGACATAAGTGTGTGTGAAAGCCGTCCTTCACCTAGCTTGAAGGGAACACAAAGTTTCTTTTCAGTTGCCAACTCCACTCCATACATATATATGGGGAGGTACAAGCTCCAACTCGGTTTTACAGTGAAAACGGCAGGCACTTCAAACCGGCACTAGGAAACAGACTGAGAAACTAGAGTAAGGGTTTCTCCTGCAACCCGTTCCCTTTGTGCTGGATGAACGAACGTCTCTGCACATGCTCAGTTCTGAGAGTTAAGTGTGTGTGAAAGCCGTCCTTCACCTAGCTTGAAGGGAACACAAAGTTTCTTTTCAGTTGCCAACTCCACTCCATACATATATATGGGGAGGTACAAGCTCCAACTCGGTTTTACAGTGAAAACGGCAGGCACTTCAAACCGGCACTAGGAAACAGACTGAGAAACCAGAGTAAGGGTTTCTCCTGCAAACCGTTCCCTTTGTGCTGGATGAACGAACGTCTCTCCACATGCTCAGTTCTGAGAGTTAAGTGTGTGTGAAAGCCATCCTTCACCTAGCTTGAAGGGAACACAAAGTTTCTTTTCAGTTGCAAACTCCAATCCATACATATATAAAGGGAGGTACAAGCTCCATCTCGGTTTTACAGTGAAAACGGCAGGCACTTCAAACCGGCACTAGGAAACAGACTGAGAAACCAGAGTAAGGGTTTCTCCTGCAAATAGTTCCCTTTGTGCTGGATAACGAACGTCTCTCCACATGCTCAGTTCTGAGAGTTAAGTGTGTGTGAAAGCCGTCCTTCACCTCGCTTGAAGGGAACACAAAGTTTCTTTTCAGTTGCCAACTCCACTCCATACATATATATGGGGAGGTACAAGCTCCAACTCGGTTTTACAGTGAAAACGGCAGGCACTTCAAACCGGCACTAGGAAACAGACTGAGAAACCAGAGTAAGGGTTTCTCCTGCAACCCATTCCCTTTGTGCTGGATGAACGAACGTCTCTCCACATGCTCAGTTCTTAGAGATAAGTGTGTGTGAAAGCCGTCCTTCACCTAGCTTGAAGGGAACACAAAGTTTCTTTTCAGTTGCCAACTCCACTCCATACATATATATGGGGAGGTACAAGCTCCAACTCGGTTTTACAGTGAAAACGGCAGGCACTTCAAACCGGCACTAGGAAACAGACTGAGAAACCAGAGTAAGGGTTTCTCCTGCAACCCGTTCCATTTGTGCTGGATGAACGAACGTCTCTCCACATGCTCAGTTCTGAGAGATAAGTGTGTGTGAAAGCCGTCCTTCACCTAGCTTGAAGGGAACACAAAGTTTCTTTTCAGTTGCCAACTCCACACCATACATATATATGGGGAGGCACAAGCTCCAACTCTGTTTTACAGTGAAAACGGCAGGCACTTCAAACCGGCACTAGGAAACAGACTGAGAAACCAGAGTAAGGGTTTCTCCTGCAACCCGTTCCCTTTGTGCTGGATGAAAGAACGTCTTTCCACATGCTCACTTCTGAGAGTTAAGTGTGTGTGAAAGCCGTCCTTCACCTAGCTTGAAGGGAACACAAAGTTTCTTTTCAGTTGCCAACTCCACTCCATACATATATATGGGGAGGTACAAGCTCCAACTCGGTTTTACAGTGAAAACGGCAGGCACTTCAAACCGGCACTAGGAAACAGACTGAGAAACCAGAGTAAGGGTTTCTCCTGCAACCCGTTCCCTTTGTGCTGGATGAACGAACGTCTCTCCACATGCTCAGTTCTGAGAGATAAGTGTGTGTGAAAGCCGTCCTTCACCTAGCTTGAAGGGAACACAAAGTTTCTTTTCAGTTGCCAACTCCACTCCATACATATATATGGGGAGGTACAAGCTCCAACTCGGTTTTACAGTGAAAACGGCAGGCACTTCAAACAGGCACTAGGAAACAGACTGAGAAACCAGAGTAAGGGTTTCTCCTGCAACCCGTTCCCTTTGTGCTGGATGAACGAACGTCTCTCCACATGCTCAGTTCTGGGAGATAAGTGTGTGTGAAAGCCGTCCTTCACCTAGCTTGAAGGGAACACAAGGTTTCTTTTCAGTTGCCAACTCCACTCCATACATATATATGGGGAGGTACAAGCTCTAACTCGGTTTTACAGTGAAAACGGCAGGCACTTCAAACCGGCACTAGGAAACAGACTGAGAAACCAGAGTAAGGGTTTCTCCTGCAACCCATTCCCTTTGTTCTGGATGAACGAACGTCTCTCCACATGCTCAGTTCTGAGAGATAAGTGTGTGTGAAAGCCGTCCTTCACCTAGCTTGAAGGGAACACAAAGTTTCTTTTCAGTTGCCAACTCCACTCCATACATATATATGGGGAGGTACAAGCTCCAACTCGGTTTTACAGTGAAAACGGCAGGCACTTCAAACCGGCACTAGGAAACAGACTGAGAAACCAGAGTAAGGGTTTCTCCTGCAACCCGTTCCCTTTGTGCTGGATGAACGAACGTCTCTCCACATGCTCAGTTCTGAGAGATAAGTGTGTGTGAAAGCCGTCCTTCACCTAGCTTGAAGGGAACACAAAGTTTCTTTTCAGTTGCCAACTGCACTCCATACATATATATGGGGAGGTACAAGCTCCAACTCGGTTTTACAGTGAAAACGGCAGGCACTTCAAACCGGCACTAGGAAACAGACTGAGAAACCAGAGTAAGGGTTTCTCCTGCAACCCGTTCCCTTTGTGCTGGATGAACGAACGTCTCTCCACATGCTCAGTTCTGAGAGATAAGTGTGTGTGAAAGCCGTCCTTCACCTAGCTTGAAGGGAACACAAAGTTTCTTTTCAGTTGCCAACTCCACTCCATACATATATATGGGGAGGTACAAGCTCCAACTCGGTTTTACAGTGAAAACGGCAGGCACTTCAAACCGGCACTAGGAAACAGACTGAGAAACCAGAGTAAGGGTTTCTCCTGCAACCCGTTCCCTTTGTGCTGGATGAACGAACGTTTCTCCACATGCTCAGTTCTGAGAGATAAGTGTGTGTGAAAGCCGTCCTTCACCTAGCTTGAAGGGAACACAAAGTTTCTTTTCAGTTGCCAACTCCACTCAATACATATATATGGGGAGGTACAAGCTCCAACTCGGTTTTACAGTGAAAACGGCAGGCACTTCAAACAGGCACTAGGAAACAGACTGAGAAACCAGAGTAAGGGTTTCTCCTGCAACCCGTTCCCTTTTTGCTGGATGAACGAACGTCTCTCCACATGCTCAGGTCTGAGAGTTAAGTGTGTGTGAAAGCCATCCTTCACCTAGCTTGAAGGGAACACAGTTTCTTTTCAGTTGCAAACTCCAATCCATACATATATAAAGGGAGGTACAAGCTCCATCTCGGTTTTACAGTGAAAACGGCAGGCACTTCAAACCGGCACTAGGAAACAGACTGAAAAACTAGAGTAAGGGTTTCTCCTGCAACCCGTTCCCTTTGTGCTGGATGAACGAACCTCTCTCCACATGCTCAGTTCTGAGAGTTAAGTGTGTGTGAAAGCCGTCCTTCACCTAGCTTGAAGGGAACACAAAGTTTCTTTTCAGTTGCCAACTCCACTCCATACATATATATGGGGAGGTACAAGCTCCAACTCCGTTTTACAGTGAAAACGGCAGGCACTTCAAACCGGCACTAGGAAACAGACTGAGAAACCAGAGTAAGGGATTCTCCTGCAACCAGTTCCCTTTGTGCTGGATGAACGAACGTCTCTCCACATGCTCAGTTCTGAGAGTTAAGTGTGTGTGAAAGCCGACCTTCACTTAGCTTGAAGGGAACACAAAGTTTCTTTTCAGTTGCCAACTCCACTCCATACATATATATGGGGAGGTACAAGCTCCAACTCGGTTTTACAGTGAAAACGGCAGGCACTTCAAACCGGCACTAGGAAACAGACTGAGAAACCAGAGTAAGGGTTTCTCCTGCAACCCGTTCCCTTTGTGCTGGATGAACGAACGTCTCTCCACATGCTCAATTCTGAGAGATAAGTGTGTGTGAAAGCCGTCCTTCACCTAGCTTGAAGGGAACACAAAGTTTCTTTTCAGTTGCCAACTCCACTCCATACATATATATGGGGAGGTACAAGCTCCAACTCGGTTTTACAGTGAAAATGGCAGGCACTTCAAACCGGCACTAGGAAACAGACTGAGAAACCAGAGTAAGGGTTTCTCCTGCAACCCGTTCCCTTTGTGCTGGATGAACGAACGTCTCTCCACATGCTCAATTCTGAGAGATAAGTGTGTGTGAAAGCCGTCCTTCACCTAGCTTGAAGGGAACACAAAGTTTCTTTTCAGTTGCCAACTCCACTCCATACATATATATGGGGAGGTACAAGCTCCAACTCGGTTTTACAGTGAAAACGGCAGGCACTTCAAACCGGCACTAGGAAACAGACTGAGAAACCAGAGTAAGGGTTTCTCCTGCAACCCGTTCCCTTTGTGCTGGATGAACGAACGTCTCTCCACATGCTCAGTTCTGGGAGATAAGTGTGTGTGAAAGCCGTCCTTCAACTAGCTTGAAGGGAACACAAAGTTTCTTTTCAGTTGCCAACTCCACTCCATACATATATATGGGGAGGTACAAGCTCCAACTCTGTTTTACAGTGAAAACGGCAGGCACTTCAAACAGGCACTAGGAAACAGACTGAGAAACCAGAGTAAGGGTTTCTCCTGCAACCCGTTCCCTTTTTGCTGGATGAACGAAAGTCTCTCCACATGCTCAGGTCTGAGAGTTAATTGTGTGTGAAAGCCATCCTTCACCTAGCTTGAAGGGAACACAAAGTTTCTTTTCAGTTGCAAACTCCAATCCATACATATATAAAGGGAGGTACAAGCTCCATCTCGGTTTTACAGTGAAAACGGCAGGCACTTCAAACCGGCACTAGGAAACAGACTGAAAAACTAGAGTAAGGGTTTCTCCTGCAACCCGTTCCCTTTGTGCTGGATGAACGAACGTCTCTCCACATGCTCAGTTCTGAGAGTTAAGTGTGTGTGAAAGCCGTCCTTCACCTAGCTTGAAGGGAACACAAAGTTTCTTTTCAGTTGCCAACTCCACTCCATACATATATATGGGGAGGTACAAGCTCCAACTCGGTTTTACAGTGAAAACGGCAGGCACTTAAAACCGGCACTAGGAAACAGTCTGAGAAACCAGAGTAAGGGTTTCTCCTGCAACCCGTTCCCTTTGTGCTGGATGAACGAACGTCTCTCCACATGCTCAGTTCTGAGAGATAAGTGTGTGTGAAAGCAGTCCTTCACCTAGCTTGAAGGGAACACAAAGTTTCTTTTCAGTTGCCACCTCCACTCCATACATATATATGGGGAGGTACAATCTCCAACTCGGTTTTACAGTTAAAACGGCAGGCACTTCAAACTGGCACTAGGAAACAGACTGAGAAACCAGAGTAAGGGTTTCTCCTGCAACCAGTTCCCTTTGTGCTGGATGAACGAACGTCTCTCCACATGCTCAGTTCTGGGAGATAAGTGTGTGTGAAAGCCGTCCTTCACCTAGCTTGAAGGGAACACAAAGTTTCTTTTCAGTTGCCAACTCCACTCCATACATATATATGGGGAGGTACAAGCTCCAACTCGATTTACAGTGAAAACGGCAGGCACTTCAAACCGGCACTAGGAAACAGACTGAGAAACCAGAGTAAGGGTTTCTCCTGCAACCCGTTCCCTTTGTGCGGGATGAACGAACGTCTCTCCACATGCTCAGTTCTGAGAGTTAAGTGTGTGTGAAAGCCATCCTTCACCTAGCTTGAAGGGAACACAAAGTTTCTTTTCAGTTGCAAACTCCAATCCATACATATATAAAGGGAGGTACAAGCTCCATCTCGGTTTTACAGTGAAAACGGCAGGCACTTCAAACCGGCACTAGGAAACAGACTGAGAAACCAGAGTAAGGGTTTCTCCTGCAACCAGTTCCCTTTGTGCTGGATGAACGAACGTCTCTCCACATGCTCAGTTCTGAGAGTTAAATGTGTGTGAAAGCCGTCCTTCACTTAGCTTGAAGGGAACACAAAGTTTCTTTTCAGTTGCCAACTCCACTCCATACATATATATGGGGAGGTACAAGCTCCAACTCGGTTTTACAGTGAAAACGGCAGGCACTTCAAACCGGCACTAGGAAACAGACTGAGAAACCAGAGTAAGGGTTTCTCCTGCAACCCGTTCCCTTTGTGCTGGATGAACGAACGTCTCTCCACATGCTCAATTCTGAGTGATAAGTGTGTGTGAAAGCCGTCTTTCACCTAGCTTGAAGGGAACACAAAGTTTCTTGTCAGTTGCCAACTCCACTCCATACATATATATGGGGAGGTACAAGCTCCAACTCGGTTTTACAGTGAAAACGGCAGGCACTTCAAACCGGCACTAGGAAACAGACTGAGAAACCAGAGTAAGGGTTTCTCCTGCAACCCGTTCCCTTTGTGCTGGATGAACGAACGTCTCTCCACATGCTCAGTTCTGAGAGATAAGTGTGTGTGAAAGCCGTCCTTCACCTAGCTTGAAGGGAACACAAAGTTTCTTTTCAGTTGCCAACTCCACTCCATACATATATATGGGGAGGTACAAGCTCCAACTCGGTTTTACAGTGAAAACGGCAGGCACTTCAAACAGGCACTAGGAAACAGACTGAGAAACCAGAGTAAGGGTTTCTCCTGCAACCCGTTCCCTTTTTGCTGGATGAACGAACGTCTCTCCACCTGCTCAGGTCTGAGAGTTAAGTGTGTGTGAAAGCCATCCTTCAACTAGCTTGAAGGGAACACAAAGTTTCTTTTCAGTTGCAAACTCCAATCCATACATATATAAAGGGAGGTACAAGCTCCATCTCGGTTTTACAGTGAAAACGGCAGGCACTTCAAACCGGCACTAGGAAACAGACTGAAAAACTAGAGTAAGGGTTTCTCCTGCAACCCGTTCCAATTGTGCTGGATGAACGAACGTCTCTCCACATGCTCAGTTCTGAGAGTTAAGTGTGTGTGAAAGCCGTCCTTCACCTAGCTTGAAGGGAACACAAAGTTTCTTTTCAGTTGCCAACTCCACTCCATACATATATATGGGGAGGTACAAGCTCCAACTCGGTTTTACAGTGAAAACGGCAGGCACTTCAAACCGGCACTAGGAAACAGACTGAGAAACCAGAGTAAGGGTTTCTCCTGCAACCCGTTCCCTTTGTGCTGGATGAACGAACGTCTCTCCACATGCTCAGTTCTGAGAGATAAGTGTGTGTGAAAGCAGTCCTTCACCTAGCTTGAAGGGAACACAAAGTTTCTTTTCAGTTGCCACCTCCACTCCATACATATATATGGGGAGGTACAAGCTCCAACTCCGTTTTACAGTGAAAACGGCAGGCACTTCAAACCGGCACTAGGAAACAGACTGAGAAACCAGAGTAAGGGTTTCTCCTGCAACCAGTTCCCTTTGTGCTGGATGAACGAACGTCAATCCACATGCTCAGTTCTGGGAGTTAAGTGTGTGTGAAAGCCGTCCTTCACCTAGCTTGAAGGGAACACAAAGTTTCTTTTCAGTTGCCAACTCCACTCCATACATATATATGGGGAGGTACAAGCTCCAACTCAGTTTTACAGTGAAAACGGCAGGCACTTCAAACCGGCACTAGGAAACAGACTGAGAAACCAGAGTAAGGGTTTCTCCTGCAACCCGTTCCCTTTGTGCTGGATAACGAACGTCTCTCCACATGCTCAGTTCTGAGAGTTAAGTGTGTGTGAAAGCCGTCCTTCACCTAGCTTGAAGGGAACACAAAGTTTCTTTTCAGTTATCAACTCCACTCCATACATATATATGGGGAGGTACAAGCTCCAACTCGGTTTTACAGTGAAAACGGCAGGCACTTCAAACCGGCACTAGGAAACAGACTGAGAAACCAGAGTAAGGGTTTCTCCTGCAACCCGTTCCCTTTTTGCTGGATGAACGAACGTCTCTCCACATGCTCAGTTCTGAGAGATAAGTGTGTGTGAAAGCCGTCCTTCACCTAGCTGGAAGGGAACACAAAGTTTCTTTTCAGTTGCCAACTCCACTCCATACATATATATGGGGAGGTACAAGCTCCAACTCGGTTTTACAGTGAAAATGGCAGGCACTTCAAACCGGAACTAGGAAACAGACTGAGAAACCAGAGTAAGGGTTTCTCCTGCAACCCATTCCCTTTGTGCTGGATGAACGAACGTCTCTCCACATGCTCAGTTCTGGGAGATAAGTGTGTGTGAAAGCCGTCCTTCACCTAACTTGAAGGGAACACAAAGTTTCTTTTCAGTTGCCAACTGCACTCCATACATATATATGGGGAGGTACAAGTTCCAACTCGGTTTTACAGTGAAAACGGCAGGCACTTCAAACCGGCACTAGGAAACAGACTGAGAAACCAGAGTAAGGGTTTCTCCTGCAACCCGTTCCCTTTGTGCTGGATAACGAACGTCTCTCCACATGCTCAGTTCTGAGAGTTAAGTGTGTGTGAAAGCCGTCCTTCACCTAGCTTGAAGGGAACACAAAGTTTCTTTTCAGTTATCAACTCCACTCCATACATATATATGGGGAGGTACAAGCTCCAACTCGGTTTTACAGTGAAAACGGCAGGCACTTCAAACCGGCACTAGGAAACAGACTGAGAAACCAGAGTAAGGGTTTCTCCTGCAACCCGTTCCCTTTTTGCTGGATGAACGAACGTCTCTCCACATGCTCAGTTCTGAGAGATAAGTGTGTGTGAAAGCCGTCCTTCACCTAGCTGGAAGGGAACACAAAGTTTCTTTTCAGTTGCCAACTCCACTCCATACATATATATGGGGAGGTACAAGCTCCAACTCGGTTTTACAGTGAAAACGGCAGGAACTTCAAACAGGCACTAGGAAACAGACTGAGAAACCAGAGTAAGGGTTTCTCCTGCAACCCGTTCCCTTTGTGCTGGATGAACGAACGTCTCTCCACATGCTCAGTTCTGAGAGATAAGTGTGTGTGAAAGCCGTCCTTCACCTAGCTTGAAGGGAACACAAAGTTTCTTTTCAGTTGCCAACTCCACTCCATACATATATATGGGGAGGTACAAGCTCCAACTCGGTTTTACAGTGAAAACGGCAGGCACTTCAAACCGGCACTAGGAAACAGACTGAGAAACCAGAGTAAGGGTTTCTCCTGCAACCCGTTCCCTTTGTGCTGGATGAACGAACGTCTCTCCACATGCTCAGTTCTGGGAGATAAGTGTGTGTGAAAGCCGTCCTTCACATAGCTTGAAGGGAACACAAAGTTTCTTTTCAGTTGCCAACTCCACTCCATACATATATATGGGGAGGTACAAGCTCCAACTCGGTTTTACAGTGAAAACGGCAGGCACTTCAAACCGGCACTAGGAAACAGACTGAGAAACCAGAGTAAGGGTTTCTCCTGCAACCAGTTCCCTTTGTGCTGGATGAACGAACGTCTCTCCACATGCTCAGTTCTGAGAGTTAATTGTGTGTGAAAGCCGACCTTCACTTTGCTTGAAGGGAACACAAAGTTTCTTTTCAGTTGCCAACTCCACTCCATACATATATATGGGGAGGTACAAGCTCCAACTCGGTTTTACAGTGAAAACGGCAGGCACTTCAAACCGGCACTAGGAAACAGACTGAGAAACCAGAGTAAGGGTTTCTCCTGCAACCCGTTCCCTTTGTGCTGGATGAACGAACGTCTCTCCACATGCTCAATTCTGAGAGATAATTGTGTGTGAAAGCCGTCCTTCACCTAGCTTGAAGGGAACACAAAGTTTCTTTTCAGTTGCCAACTCCACTCCATACATATATATGGGGAGGTACAAGCTCCAACTCGGTTTTACAGTGAAAACGGCAGGCACTTCAAACCGGCACTAGGAAACAGACTGAGAAACCAGAGTAAGGGTTTCTCCTGCAACCCGTTCCCTTTGTGCTGGATGAACGAACGTCTCTCCACATGCTCAGTTCTGAGAGATAAGTGTGTGTGAAAGCCGTCCTTCAACTAGCTTGAAGGGAACACAAAGTTTCTTTTCAGTTGCCAACTCCACTCCATACATATATATGGGGAGGTACAAGCTCCAACTCGGTTTTACAGTGAAAACGGCAGGCACTTCAAACCGGCACTAGGAAACAGACTGAGAAACCAGAGTAAGGGTTTCTCCTGCAACCCGTTCCCTTTTTGCTGGATGAACGAACGTCTCTCCACATGCTCAGGTCTGAGAGTTAAGTGTGTGTGAAAGCCATCCTTCACCTTGTTTGAAGGGAACACAAAGTTTCTTTTCAGTTGCAAACTCCAATCCATACATATATAAAGGGAGGTACAAGCTCCATCTCGGTTTTACAGTGAAAACGGCAGGCACTTCAAACCGGCACTAGGAAACAGACTGAAAAACTAGAGTAAGGGTTTCTCCTGCAACCCGTTCCCTTTGTGCTGGATGAACGAACGTCTCTCCACATGCTCAGTTCTGAGAGTTAAGTGTGTGTGAAAGCCGTCCTTCACCTAGCTTGAAGGGAACACAAAGTTTCTTTTCAGTTGCCAACTCCACTCCATACATATATATGGGGAGGTACAAGCTCCAACTCGGTTTTACAGTGAAAACGGCAGGCACTTCAAACCGGCACTAGGAAACAGACTGAGAAACCAGAGTAAGGGTTTCTCCTGCAACCCGTTCCCTTTGTGCTGGATGAACGAACGTCTCTCCACATGCTCAGTTCTGGGAGATAAGTGTGTGTGAAAGCCGTCCTTCACCTAGCTTGAAGGGAACACAAAGTTTCTTTTCAGTTGCCAACTCCACTCCATACATATATATGGGGAGGTACAAGCTCCAACTCGATTTTACAGTGAAAACGGCAGGCACTTCAAACCGGCACTAGGAAACAGACTGAGAAACCAGAGTAAGGGTTTCTCCTGCAACCCGTTCCCTTTGTGCTGGATAACGAACGTCTCTCCACATGCTCAGTTCTGAGAGTTAAGTGTGTGTGAAAGCCATCCTTCACCTAGCTTGAAGGGAACACAAAGTTTCTTTTCAGTTGCAAACTCCAATCCATACATATATAAAGGGAGGTACAAGCTCCATCTCGGTTTTACAGTGAAAACGGCAGGCACTTCAAACCGGCACTAGGAAACAGACTGAGAAACCAGAGTAAGGGTTTCTCCTGCAACCAGTTCCCTTTGTGCTGGATGAACGAACGTCTCTCCACATGCTCAGTTCTGAGAGTTAAGTGTGTGTGAAAGCCGTCCTTCACTTAGCTTGAAGGGAACACAAAGTTTCTTTTCAGTTGCCAACTCCACTCCATACATATATATGGGGAGGTACAAGCTCCAACTCGGTTTTACAGTGAAAACGGCAGGCACTTCAAACCGGCACTAGGAAACAGACTGAGAAACCAGAGTAAGGGTTTCTCCTGCAACCCGTTCCCTTTGTGCTGGATGAACGAACGTCTCTCCACATGCTCAATTCTGAGAGATAAGTGTGTGTGAAAGCCGTCTTTCACCTAGCTTGAAGGGAACACAAAGTTTCTTTTCAGTTGCCAACTCCACTCCATACATATATATGGGGAGGTACAAGCTCCAACTCGGTTTTACAGTGAAAACGGCAGGCACTTCAAACCGGCACTAGGAAACAGACTGAGAAACCAGAGTAAGGGTTTCTCCTGCAACCCGTTCCCTTTGTGCTGGATGAACGAACGTCTCTCCACATGCTCAGTTCTGAGAGATAAGTGTGTGTGAAAGCCGTCCTTCACCTAGCTTGAAGGGAACACAAAGTTTCTTTTCAGTTGCCAACTCCACTCCATACATATATATGGGGAGGTACAAGCTCCAACTCGGTTTTACAGTGAAAACGGCAGGCACTTCAAACAGGCACTAGGAAACAGACTGAGAAACCAGAGTAAGGGTTTCTCCTGCAACCCGTTCCCTTTTTGCTGGATGAACGAACGTCTCTCCACATGCTCAGGTCTGAGAGTTAAGTGTGTGTGAAAGCCGTCCTTCACCTAGCTGGAAGGGAACACAAAGTTTCTTTTCAGTTGCCAACTCCACTCCATACATATATATGGGGAGGTACAAGCTCCAACTCGGTTTTACAGTGAAAACGGCAGGAACTTCAAACAGGCACTAGGAAACAGACTGAGAAACCAGAGTAAGGGTTTCTCCTGCAACCCGTTCCCTTTGTGCTGGATGAACGAACGTCTCTCCACATGCTCAGTTCTGAGAGATAAGTGTGTGTGAAAGCCGTCCTTCACCTAGCTTGAAGGGAACACAAAGTTTCTTTTCAGTTGCCAACTCCACTCCATACATATATATGGGGAGGTACAAGCTCCAACTCGGTTTTACAGTGAAAACGGCAGGCACTTCAAACCGGCACTAGGAAACAGACTGAGAAACCAGAGTAAGGGTTTCTCCTGCAACCCGTTCCCTTTGTGCTGGATGAACGAACGTCTCTCCACATGCTCAGTTCTGGGAGATAAGTGTGTGTGAAAGCCGTCCTTCACATAGCTTGAAGGGAACACAAAGTTTCTTTTCAGTTGCCAACTCCACTCCATACATATATATGGGGAGGTACAAGCTCCAACTCGGTTTTACAGTGAAAACGGCAGGCACTTCAAACCGGCACTAGGAAACAGACTGAGAAACCAGAGTAAGGGTTTCTCCTGCAACCAGTTCCCTTTGTGCTGGATGAACGAACGTCTCTCCACATGCTCAGTTCTGAGAGTTAATTGTGTGTGAAAGCCGACCTTCACTTTGCTTGAAGGGAACACAAAGTTTCTTTTCAGTTGCCAACTCCACTCCATACATATATATGGGGAGGTACAAGCTCCAACTCGGTTTTACAGTGAAAACGGCAGGCACTTCAAACCGGCACTAGGAAACAGACTGAGAAACCAGAGTAAGGGTTTCTCCTGCAACCCGTTCCCTTTGTGCTGGATGAACGAACGTCTCTCCACATGCTCAATTCTGAGAGATAATTGTGTGTGAAAGCCGTCCTTCACCTAGCTTGAAGGGAACACAAAGTTTCTTTTCAGTTGCCAACTCCACTCCATACATATATATGGGGAGGTACAAGCTCCAACTCGGTTTTACAGTGAAAACGGCAGGCACTTCAAACCGGCACTAGGAAACAGACTGAGAAACCAGAGTAAGGGTTTCTCCTGCAACCCGTTCCCTTTGTGCTGGATGAACGAACGTCTCTCCACATGCTCAGTTCTGAGAGATAAGTGTGTGTGAAAGCCGTCCTTCAACTAGCTTGAAGGGAACACAAAGTTTCTTTTCAGTTGCCAACTCCACTCCATACATATATATGGGGAGGTACAAGCTCCAACTCGGTTTTACAGTGAAAACGGCAGGCACTTCAAACCGGCACTAGGAAACAGACTGAGAAACCAGAGTAAGGGTTTCTCCTGCAACCCGTTCCCTTTTTGCTGGATGAACGAACGTCTCTCCACATGCTCAGGTCTGAGAGTTAAGTGTGTGTGAAAGCCATCCTTCACCTTGTTTGAAGGGAACACAAAGTTTCTTTTCAGTTGCAAACTCCAATCCATACATATATAAAGGGAGGTACAAGCTCCATCTCGGTTTTACAGTGAAAACGGCAGGCACTTCAAACCGGCACTAGGAAACAGACTGAAAAACTAGAGTAAGGGTTTCTCCTGCAACCCGTTCCCTTTGTGCTGGATGAACGAACGTCTCTCCACATGCTCAGTTCTGAGAGTTAAGTGTGTGTGAAAGCCGTCCTTCACCTAGCTTGAAGGGAACACAAAGTTTCTTTTCAGTTGCCAACTCCACTCCATACATATATATGGGGAGGTACAAGCTCCAACTCGGTTTTACAGTGAAAACGGCAGGCACTTCAAACCGGCACTAGGAAACAGACTGAGAAACCAGAGTAAGGGTTTCTCCTGCAACCCGTTCCCTTTGTGCTGGATGAACGAACGTCTCTCCACATGCTCAGTTCTGGGAGATAAGTGTGTGTGAAAGCCGTCCTTCACCTAGCTTGAAGGGAACACAAAGTTTCTTTTCAGTTGCCAACTCCACTCCATACATATATATGGGGAGGTACAAGCTCCAACTCGATTTTACAGTGAAAACGGCAGGCACTTCAAACCGGCACTAGGAAACAGACTGAGAAACCAGAGTAAGGGTTTCTCCTGCAACCCGTTCCCTTTGTGCTGGATAACGAACGTCTCTCCACATGCTCAGTTCTGAGAGTTAAGTGTGTGTGAAAGCCATCCTTCACCTAGCTTGAAGGGAACACAAAGTTTCTTTTCAGTTGCAAACTCCAATCCATACATATATAAAGGGAGGTACAAGCTCCATCTCGGTTTTACAGTGAAAACGGCAGGCACTTCAAACCGGCACTAGGAAACAGACTGAGAAACCAGAGTAAGGGTTTCTCCTGCAACCAGTTCCCTTTGTGCTGGATGAACGAACGTCTCTCCACATGCTCAGTTCTGAGAGTTAAGTGTGTGTGAAAGCCGTCCTTCACTTAGCTTGAAGGGAACACAAAGTTTCTTTTCAGTTGCCAACTCCACTCCATACATATATATGGGGAGGTACAAGCTCCAACTCGGTTTTACAGTGAAAACGGCAGGCACTTCAAACCGGCACTAGGAAACAGACTGAGAAACCAGAGTAAGGGTTTCTCCTGCAACCCGTTCCCTTTGTGCTGGATGAACGAACGTCTCTCCACATGCTCAATTCTGAGAGATAAGTGTGTGTGAAAGCCGTCTTTCACCTAGCTTGAAGGGAACACAAAGTTTCTTTTCAGTTGCCAACTCCACTCCATACATATATATGGGGAGGTACAAGCTCCAACTCGGTTTTACAGTGAAAACGGCAGGCACTTCAAACCGGCACTAGGAAACAGACTGAGAAACCAGAGTAAGGGTTTCTCCTGCAACCCGTTCCCTTTGTGCTGGATGAACGAACGTCTCTCCACATGCTCAGTTCTGAGAGATAAGTGTGTGTGAAAGCCGTCCTTCACCTAGCTTGAAGGGAACACAAAGTTTCTTTTCAGTTGCCAACTCCACTCCATACATATATATGGGGAGGTACAAGCTCCAACTCGGTTTTACAGTGAAAACGGCAGGCACTTCAAACAGGCACTAGGAAACAGACTGAGAAACCAGAGTAAGGGTTTCTCCTGCAACCCGTTCCCTTTTTGCTGGATGAACGAACGTCTCTCCACATGCTCAGGTCTGAGAGTTAAGTGTGTGTGAAAGCCATCCTTCACCTAGCTTGAAGGGAACACAAAGTTTCTTTTCAGTTGCAAACTCCAATCCATACATATATAAAGGGAGGAACAAGCTCCATCTCGGTTTTACAGTGAAAACGGCAGGCACTTCAAACCGGCACTAGGAAACAGACTGAAAAACTAGAGTAAGGGTTTCTCCTGCAACCCGTTCCCTTTGTGCTGGATGAACGAACGTCTCTAAACATGCTCAGTTCTGAGAGTTAATTGTGTGTGAAAGCCGTCCTTCACCTAGCTTGAAGGGAACACAAAGTTTCTTTTCAGTTGCCAACTCCACTCCATACATATATATGGGGAGGTACAAGCCCCAACTCGGTTTTACAGTGAAAACGGCAGGCACTTCAAACCGGCACTAGGAAACAGACTGAGAAACCAGAGTAAGGGTTTCTCCTGCAACCCGTTCCCTTTGTGCTGGATGAACGAACGTCTCTCCACATGCTCAGTTCTGAGAGATAAGTGTGTGTGAAAGCAGTCCTTCACCTAGCTTGAAGGGAACACAAAGTTTCTTTTCAGTTGCCACCTCCACTCCATACATATATATGGGGAGGTACAAGCTCCAACTCGGTTTTACAGTTAAAACGGCAGGCACTTCAAACCGGCACTAGGAAACAGACTGAGAAACCAGAGTAAGGGTTTCTCCTGCAACCAGTTCCCTTTGTGCTGGATGAACGAACGTCTATCCACATGCTCAGTTCTGGGAGATAAGTGTGTGTGAAAGCCGTCCTTCACCTAGCTTGAAGGGAACACAAAGTTTCTTTTCAGTTGCCAACTCCACTCCATACATATATATGGGGAGGTACAAGCTCCAACTCAGTTTTACAGTGAAAACGGCAGGCACTTCAAACCGGCACTAGGAAACAGACTGAGAAACCAGAGTAAGGGTTTCTCCTGCAACCCGTTCCCTTTGTGCTGGATAACGAACGTCTCTCCACATGCTCAGTTCTGAGAGATAAGTGTGTGTGAAAGCCGTCCTTCACCTAGCTGGAAGGGAACACAAAGTTTCTTTTCAGTTGCCAACTCCACTCCATACATATATATGGGGAGGTACAAGCTCCAACTCGGTTTTACAGTGAAAATGGCAGGAACTTCAAACAGGCACTAGGAAACAGACTGAGAAACCAGAGTAAGGGTTTCTCCTGCAACCCGTTCCCTTTGTGCTGGATGAACGAACGTCTCTCCACATGCTCAGTTCTGGGAGATAAGTGTGTGTGAAAGCCGTCCTTCACCTAGCTTGAAGGGAACACAAAGTTTCTTTTCAGTTGCCAACTCCACTCCATACATATATATGGGGAGGTACAAGCTCCAACTCGGTTTTACAGTGAAAACGGCAGGCACTTCAAACCGGCACTAGGAAACAGACTGAGAAACCAGAGTAAGGGTTTCTCCTGCAACCCGTTCCCTTTGTGCTGGATGAACGAACGTCTCTCCACATGCTCAGTTCTGAGAGTTAAGTGTGTGTGAAAGCCGTCCTTCACCTAGCTTGAAGGGAACACAAAGTTTCTTTTCAGTTGCCAACTCCACTCCATACATATATATGGGGAGGTACAAGCTCCAACTCGGTTTTACAGTGAAAACGGCAGGCACTTCAAACCGGCACTAGGAAACAGACTGAGAAACCAGAGTAAGGGTTTCTCCTGCAACCCGTTCCCTTTGTGCTGGATGAAAGAACGTCTCTCCACATGCTCAGTTCTGGGAGATAAGTGTGTGTGAAAGCCGTCCTTCACCTAGCTTGAAGGGAACACAAAGTTTCTTTTCAGTTGCCAACTCCACTCCATACATATATATGGGGAGGTACAAGCTCCAACTCGGTTTTACAGTGAAAACGGCAGGCACTTCAAACCGGCACTAGGAAACAGACTGAGAAACCAGAGTAAGGGTTTCTCCTGCAACCCGTTCCCTTTGTGCTGGATGAAAGAACGTCTCTCCACATGCTCAGTTCTGGGAGATAAGTGTGTGTGAAAGCCGTCCTTCACCTAGCTTGAAGGGAACACAAAGTTTCTTTTCAGTTGCCAACTCCACTCCATACATATATATGGGGAGGTACAAGCTCCAACTCGGTTTTACAGTGAAAACGGCAGGCACTTCAAACCGGCACTAGGAAACAGACTGAGAAACCAGAGTAAGGGTTTCTCCTGCAACCCGTTCCCTTTGTGCTGGATGAACGAACGTCTCTCCACATGCTCAGTTCTGAGAGTTAAGTGTGTGTAAAAGCCGTCCTTCACCTAGCTTGAAGGGAACACAAAGTTTCTTTTCAGTTGCCAACTGCACTCCATACATATATATGGGGAGGTACAAGCTCCACCTCGGTTTTACAGTGAAAATGGCAGGCACTTCAAACCGGCACTAGTAAGCCGACTGAGAAACCAGAGTAAGGGTTTCTCCTGCAACCCGTTCCCTTTGTGCTGGATGAACGAACGTCTCTCCACATGCTCAGTTCTGAGAGATAAGTGTGTGTGAAAGCCGTCCTTCACCTAGCTTGAAGGGAACACAAAGTTTCTTTTCAGTTGCCAACTCCACTCCATACATATATATGGGGAGGTACAAGCTCCAACTCGGTTTTACAGTGAAAACGGCAGGCACTTCAAACAGGCACTAGGAAACAGACTGAGAAACCAGAGTAAGGGTTTCTCCTGCAACCCGTTCCCTTTTTGCTGGATGAACGAACGTCTCTCCACCTGCTCAGGTCTGAGAGTTAAGTGTGTGTGAAAGCCATCCTTCAACTAGCTTGAAGGGAACACAAAGTTTCTTTTCAGTTGCAAACTCCAATCCATACATATATAAAGGGAGGTACAAGCTCCATCTCGGTTTTACAGTGAAAACGGCAGGCACTTCAAACCGGCACTAGGAAACAGACTGAAAAACTAGAGTAAGGGTTTCTCCTGCAACCCGTTCCCATTGTGCTGGATGAACGAACGTCTCTCCACATGCTCAGTTCTGAGAGTTAAGTGTGTGTGAAAGCCGTCCTTCACCTAGCTTGAAGGGAACACAAAGTTTCTTTTCAGTTGCCAACTCCACTCCATACATATATATGGGGAGGTACAAGCTCCAACTCGGTTTTACAGTGAAAACGGCAGGCACTTCAAACCGGCACTAGGAAACAGACTGAGAAACCAGAGTAAGGGTTTCTCCTGCAACCCGTTCCCTTTGTGCTGGATGAACGAACGTCTCTCCACATGCTCAGTTCTGAGAGATAAGTGTGTGTGAAAGCAGTCCTTCACCTAGCTTGAAGGGAACACAAAGTTTCTTTTCAGTTGCCACCTCCACTCCATACATATATATGGGGAGGTACAAGCTCCAACTCCGTTTTACAGTGAAAACGGCAGGCACTTCAAACCGGCACTAGGAAACAGACTGAGAAACCAGAGTAAGGGTTTCTCCTGCAACCAGTTCCCTTTGTGCTGGATGAACGAACGTCTATCCACATGCTCAGTTCTGGGAGTTAAGTGTGTGTGAAAGCCGTCCTTCACCTAGCTTGAAGGGAACACAAAGTTTCTTTTCAGTTGCCAACTCCACTCCATACATATATATGGGGAGGTACAAGCTCCAACTCAGTTTTACAGTGAAAACGGCAGGCACTTCAAACCGGCACTAGGAAACAGACTGAGAAACCAGAGTAAGGGTTTCTCCTGCAACCCGTTCCCTTTGTGCTGGATAACGAACGTCTCTCCACATGCTCAGTTCTGAGAGTTAAGTGTGTGTGAAAGCCGTCCTTCACCTAGCTTGAAGGGAACACAAAGTTTCTTTTCAGTTATCAACTCCACTCCATACATATATATGGGGAGGTACAAGCTCCAACTCGGTTTTACAGTGAAAACGGCAGGCACTTCAAACCGGCACTAGGAAACAGACTGAGAAACCAGAGTAAGGGTTTCTCCTGCAACCCGTTCCCTTTTTGCTGGATGAACGAACGTCTCTCCACATGCTCAGTTCTGAGAGATAAGTGTGTGTGAAAGCCGTCCTTCACCTAGCTGGAAGGGAACACAAAGTTTCTTTTCAGTTGCCAACTCCACTCCATACATATATATGGGGAGGTACAAGCTCCAACTCGGTTTTACAGTGAAAACGGCAGGCACTTCAAACCGGAACTAGGAAACAGACTGAGAAACCAGAGTAAGGGTTTCTCCTGCAACCCATTCCCTTTGTGCTGGATGAACGAACGTCTCTCCACATGCTCAGTTCTGGGAGATAAGTGTGTGTGAAAGCCGTCCTTCACCTAACTTGAAGGGAACACAAAGTTTCTTTTCAGTTGCCAACTGCACTCCATACATATATATGGGGAGGTACAAGCTCCAACTCGGTTTTACAGTGAAAACGGCAGGCACTTCAAACCGGCACTAGGAAACAGACTGAGAAACCAGAGTAAGGGTTTCTCCTGCAACCCGTTCCCTTTGTGCTGGATAACGAACGTCTCTCCACATGCTCAGTTCTGAGAGTTAAGTGTGTGTGAAAGCCGTCCTTCACCTAGCTTGAAGGGAACACAAAGTTTCTTTTCAGTTATCAACTCCACTCCATACATATATATGGGGAGGTACAAGCTCCAACTCGGTTTTACAGTGAAAACGGCAGGCACTTCAAACCGGCACTAGGAAACAGACTGAGAAACCAGAGTAAGGGTTTCTCCTGCAACCCGTTCCCTTTTTGCTGGATGAACGAACGTCTCTCCACATGCTCAGTTCTGAGAGATAAGTGTGTGTGAAAGCCGTCCTTCACCTAGCTGGAAGGGAACACAAAGTTTCTTTTCAGTTGCCAACTCCACTCCATACATATATATGGGGAGGTACAAGCTCCAACTCGGTTTTACAGTGAAAACGGCAGGAACTTCAAACAGGCACTAGGAAACAGACTGAGAAACCAGAGTAAGGGTTTCTCCTGCAACCCGTTCCCTTTGTGCTGGATGAACGAACGTCTCTCCACATGCTCAGTTCTGAGAGATAAGTGTGTGTGAAAGCCGTCCTTCACCTAGCTTGAAGGGAACACAAAGTTTCTTTTCAGTTGCCAACTCCACTCCATACATATATATGGGGAGGTACAAGCTCCAACTCGGTTTTACAGTGAAAACGGCAGGCACTTCAAACCGGCACTAGGAAACAGACTGAGAAACCAGAGTAAGGGTTTCTCCTGCAACCCGTTCCCTTTGTGCTGGATGAACGAACGTCTCTCCACATGCTCAGTTCTGGGAGATAAGTGTGTGTGAAAGCCGTCCTTCACATAGCTTGAAGGGAACACAAAGTTTCTTTTCAGTTGCCAACTCCACTCCATACATATATATGGGGAGGTACAAGCTCCAACTCGGTTTTACAGTGAAAACGGCAGGCACTTCAAACCGGCACTAGGAAACAGACTGAGAAACCAGAGTAAGGGTTTCTCCTGCAACCAGTTCCCTTTGTGCTGGATGAACGAACGTCTCTCCACATGCTCAGTTCTGAGAGTTAATTGTGTGTGAAAGCCGACCTTCACTTAGCTTGAAGGGAACACAAAGTTTCTTTTCAGTTGCCAACTCCACTCCATACATATATATGGGGAGGTACAAGCTCCAACTCGGTTTTACAGTGAAAACGGCAGGCACTTCAAACCGGCACTAGGAAACAGACTGAGAAACCAGAGTAAGGGTTTCTCCTGCAACCCGTTCCCTTTGTGCTGGATGAACGAACGTCTCTCCACATGCTCAATTCTGAGAGATAATTGTGTGTGAAAGCCGTCCTTCACCTAGCTTGAAGGGAACACAAAGTTTCTTTTCAGTTGCCAACTCCACTCCATACATATATATGGGGAGGTACAAGCTCCAACTCGGTTTTACAGTGAAAACGGCAGGCACTTCAAACCGGCACTAGGAAACAGACTGAGAAACCAGAGTAAGGGTTTCTCCTGCAACCCGTTCCCTTTGTGCTGGATGAACGAACGTCTCTCCACATGCTCAGTTCTGAGAGATAAGTGTGTGTGAAAGCCGTCCTTCAACTAGCTTGAAGGGAACACAAAGTTTCTTTTCAGTTGCCAACTCCACTCCATACATATATATGGGGAGGTACAAGCTCCAACTCGGTTTTACAGTGAAAACGGCAGGCACTTCAAACCGGCACTAGGAAACAGACTGAGAAACCAGAGTAAGGGTTTCTCCTGCAACCCGTTCCCTTTTTGCTGGATGAACGAACGTCTCTCCACATGCTCAGGTCTGAGAGTTAAGTGTGTGTGAAAGCCATCCTTCACCTTGCTTGAAGGGAACACAAAGTTTCTTTTCAGTTGCAAACTCCAATCCATACATATATAAAGGGAGGTACAAGCTCCATCTCGGTTTTACAGTGAAAACGGCAGGCACTTCAAACCGGCACTAGGAAACAGACTGAAAAACTAGAGTAAGGGTTTCTCCTGCAACCCGTTCCCTTTGTGCTGGATGAACGAACGTCTCTCCACATGCTCAGTTCTGAGAGTTAAGTGTGTGTGAAAGCCGTCCTTCACCTAGCTTGAAGGGAACACAAAGTTTCTTTTCAGTTGCCAACTCCACTCCATACATATATATGGGGAGGTACAAGCTCCAACTCGGTTTTACAGTGAAAACGGCAGGCACTTCAAACCGGCACTAGGAAACAGACTGAGAAACCAGAGTAAGGGTTTCTCCTGCAACCCGTTCCCTTTGTGCTGGATGAACGAACGTCTCTCCACATGCTCAGTTCTGGGAGATAAGTGTGTGTGAAAGCCGTCCTTCACCTAGCTTGAAGGGAACACAAAGTTTCTTTTCAGTTGCCAACTCCACTCCATACATATATATGGGGAGGTACAAGCTCCAACTCGGTTTTACAGTGAAAACGGCAGGCACTTCAAACCGGCACTAGGAAACAGACTGAGAAACCAGAGTAAGGGTTTCTCCTGCAACCCGTTCCCTTTGTGCTGGATAACGAACGTCTCTCCACATGCTCAGTTCTGAGAGTTAAGTGTGTGTGAAAGCCATCCTTCACCTAGCTTGAAGGGAACACAAAGTTTCTTTTCAGTTGCAAACTCCAATCCATACATATATAAAGGGAGGTACAAGCTCCATCTCGGTTTTACAGTGAAAACGGCAGGCACTTCAAACCGGCACTAGGAAACAGACTGAGAAACCAGAGTAAGGGTTTCTCCTGCAACCAGTTCCCTTTGTGCTGGATGAACGAACGTCTCTCCACATGCTCAGTTCTGAGAGTTAAGTGTGTGTGAAAGCCGTCCTTCACTTAGCTTGAAGGGAACACAAAGTTTCTTTTCAGTTGCCAACTCCACTCCATACATATATATGGGGAGGTACAAGCTCCAACTCGGTTTTACAGTGAAAACGGCAGGCACTTCAAACCGGCACTAGGAAACAGACTGAGAAACCAGAGTAAGGGTTTCTCCTGCAACCCGTTCCCTTTGTGCTGGATGAACGAACGTCTCTCCACATGCTCAATTCTGAGAGATAAGTGTGTGTGAAAGCCGTCTTTCACCTATCTTGAAGGGAACACAAAGTTTCTTTTCAGTTGCCAACTCCACTCCATACATATATATGGGGAGGTACAAGCTCCAACTCGGTTTTACAGTGAAAACGGCAGGCACTTCAAACCGGCACTAGGAAACAGACTGAGAAACCAGAGTAAGGGTTTCTCCTGCAACCCGTTCCCTTTGTGCTGGATGAACGAACGTCTCTCCACATGCTCAGTTCTGAGAGATAAGTGTGTGTGAAAGCCGTCCTTCACCTAGCTTGAAGGGAACACAAAGTTTCTTTTCAGTTGCCAACTCCACTCCATACATATATATGGGGAGGTACAAGCTCCAACTCGGTTTTACAGTGAAAACGGCAGGCACTTCAAACAGGCACTAGGAAACAGACTGAGAAACCAGAGTAAGGGTTTCTCCTGCAACCCGTTCCCTTTTTGCTGGATGAAGGAACGTCTCTCCACATGCTCAGGTCTGAGAGTTAAGTGTGTGTGAAAGCCATCCTTCACCTAGCTTGAAGGGAACACAAAGTTTCTTTTCAGTTGCAAACTCCAATCCATACATATATAAAGGGAGGTACAAGCTCCATCTCGGTTTTACAGTGAAAACGGCAGGCACTTCAAACCGGCACTAGGAAACAGACTGAAAAACTAGAGTAAGGGTTTCTCCTGCAACCCGTTCCCTTTGTGCTGGATGAACGAACGTCTCTAAACATGCTCAGTTCTGAGAGTTAATTGTGTGTGAAAGCCGTCCTTCACCTAGCTTGAAGGGAACACAAAGTTTCTTTTCAGTTGCCAACTCCACTCCATACATATATATGGGGAGGTACAAGCTCCAACTCGGTTTTACAGTGAAAACGGCAGGCACTTCAAACCGGCACTAGGAAACAGACTGAGAAACCAGAGTAAGGGTTTCTCCTGCAACCCGTTCCCTTTGTGCTGGATGAACGAACGTCTCTCCACATGCTCAGTTCTGAGAGATAAGTGTGTGTGAAAGCAGTCCTTCACCTAGCTTGAAGGGAACACAAAGTTTCTTTTCAGTTGCCACCTCCACTCCATACATATATATGGGGAGGTACAAGCTCCAACTCGGTTTTACAGTTAAAACGGCAGGCACTTCAAACCGGCACTAGGAAACAGACTGAGACACCAGAGTAAGGGTTTCTCCTGCAACCAGTTCCCTTTGTGCTGGATGAACGAACGTCTCTCCACATGCTCAGTTCTGGGAGATAAGTGTGTGTGAAAGCCGTCCTTCACCTAGCTTGAAGGGAACACAAAGTTTCTTTTCAGTTGCCAACTCCACTCCATACATATATATGGGGAGGTACAAGCTCCAACTCAGTTTTACAGTGAAAATGGCAGGAACTTCAAACAGGCACTAGGAAACAGACTGAGAAACCAGAGTAAGGGTTTCTCCTGCAACCCGTTCCCTTTGTGCTGGATGAACGAACGTCTCTCCACATGCTCAGTTCTGGGAGATAAGTGTGTGTGAAAGCCGTCCTTCACCTAGCTTGAAGGGAACACAAAGTTTCTTTTCAGTTGCCAACTCCACTCCATACATATATATGGGGAGGTACAAGCTCCAACTCGGTTTTACAGTGAAAACGGCAGGCACTTCAAACCGGCACTAGGAAACAGACTGAGAAACCAGAGTAAGGGTTTCTCCTGCAACCCGTTCCCTTTGTGCTGGATGAACGAACGTCTCTCCACATGCTCAGTTCTGAGAGTTAAGTGTGTGTGAAAGCCGTCCTTCACCTAGCTTGAAGGGAACACAAAGTTTCTTTTCAGTTGCCAACTCCACTCCATACATATATATGGGGAGGTACAAGCTCCAACTCGGTTTTACAGTGAAAACGGCAGGCACTTCAAACCGGCACTAGGAAACAGACTGAGAAACCAGAGTAAGGGTTTCTCCTGCAACCCGTTCCCTTTGTGCTGGATGAAAGAACGTCTCTCCACATGCTCAGTTCTGGGAGATAAGTGTGTGTGAAAGCCGTCCTTCACCTAGCTTGAAGGGAACACAAAGTTTCTTTTCAGTTGCCAACTCCACTCCATACATATATATGGGGAGGTACAAGCTCCAACTCGGTTTTACAGTGAAAACGGCAGGCACTTCAAACCGGCACTAGGAAACAGACTGAGAAACCAGAGTAAGGGTTTCTCCTGCAACCCGTTCCCTTTGTGCTGGATGAAAGAACGTCTCTCCACATGCTCAGTTCTGGGAGATAAGTGTGTGTGAAAGCCGTCCTTCACCTAGCTTGAAGGGAACACAAAGTTTCTTTTCAGTTGCCAACTCCACTCCATACATATATATGGGGAGGTACAAGCTCCAACTCGGTTTTACAGTGAAAACGGCAGGCACTTCAAACCGGCACTAGGAAACAGACTGAGAAACCAGAGTAAGGGTTTCTCCTGCAACCCGTTCCCTTTGTGCTGGATGAACGAACGTCTCTCCACATGCTCAGTTCTGAGAGTTAAGTGTGTGTAAAAGCCGTCCTTCACCTAGCTTGAAGGGAACACAAAGTTTCTTTTCAGTTGCCAACTGCACTCCATACATATATATGGGGAGGTACAAGCTCCACCTCGGTTTTACAGTGAAAATGGCAGGCACTTCAAACCGGCACTAGTAAGCCGACTGAGAAACCAGAGTAAGGGTTTCTCCTGCAACCCGTTCCCTTTGTGCTGGATGAACGAACGTCTCTCCACATGCTCAGTTCTGAGAGATAAGTGTGTGTGAAAGCCGTCCTTCACCTAGCTTGAAGGGAACACAAAGTTTCTTTTCAGTTGCCAACTCCAATCCATACATATATATGGGGAGGTACAAGCTCCAACTCGGTTTTACAGTGAAAACGGCAGGCACTTCAAACCGGCACTAGTAAGCCGACTGAGAAACCAGAGTAAGGGTTTCTCCTGCAACCCGTTCCCTTTGTGCTGGATGAACGAACGTCTCTCCACATGCTCAGTTCTGAGAGATAAGTGTGTGTGAAAGCCGTCCTTCACCTAGCTTGAAGGGAACACAAAGTTTCTTTTCAGTTGCCAACTCCAATCCATACATATATATGGGGAGGTACAAGCTCCAACTCGGTTTTACAGTGAAAACGGCAGGCACTTAAAACCGGCACTAGGAAACAGACTGAGAAACCAGAGTAAGGGTTACTCCTGCAACCCGTTCCCTTTGTGCTGGATGAACGAACGTCTCTCCACATGCTCAGTTCTGAGAGATAAGTGTGTGTGAAATCCTTCCTTCAGCTAGCGTGAAGGGAACCCAAAGTTTCTTGTCATTTGGAAACTCCACTCCATACATATATATGGGGAGGAACAAGCTCCAACCCGGTTTTACAGTGCAAACCGCAGGAACTTCAAACCGGCACTAGGAAACAGACTGAGAAACCAGAGTAAGTGTTTCTCCTGCAACCCGTTCCCTGTGTGCTGGATGAACGAACGTCTCTCCACATGCTCAGTTCTGAAATTTAAGTATTTATAAAACCCGTCCTTCAACTTGCTTTTTGGGAACACAAACTTTCTTTTCAGTTTAAAGCTACACATTTGGAGTGACTTTCGTACATCTAGCACAATTGAAACTTGTTTCTGTTGGAACCCTCACCCTACTTTCTCAGACTTTTTCTTAGTGCCGATTTTAAATTCCTGCGATTTTCAATATTAAACAGATTTGGAGTTTTTACCTCCCCTTATGTATGTTTGTAGTCTAGTTTCCAAATGAAAAGCATCTTTTTTCCCACAAAGCTTGGTGTTTTTTTTTTCACACACACTTCTCTGTATTAATTGAGCATGTTTATTGTCATTCGTCTATCTAGCATTAAGTGAATTTTTGTCAATTTTTACACTTACTCTTGTTTCTGATTATGTTTCCAAAACTGCTTAGACGTTCATGCAGTTTTCACTTTTAAATCGATTTCGAGTTATTTCCTCCCAATACATATCTATAGAGTTTTTTTCCAGTAGAAAAAGCTATGTGTTCACAACATGCTTTGTGATTCACGGATTTCACACAAACTTTATTCTCATAGTTCAGCATTTGAACAGACGTCCTTTCATCTAACCTAAAGTGACTGGGTTGCAGTTGATTCACTTACTCTGGTTTCTCAGTATGTTTTTTGTGTCAATTTGAAGTTCATGCAATTTTCACTGTAAAACAGGGTTGAGCTATTTCCCCCATATTTATGTATGTAGATTGTTTTCCCAGTGAATTAAACTCTGTGTTCCCTTCAAGCTATTTTATTGATGGCTTCCACACAGTCTGAACTCTCAGTACTGAGCAAATGGAGTTACGTTTGTTCATATAGGATAAAAAGAATAGGTACCACTAGAAACTCATACTCTGTTGTCGCAGTATATTTAATATTTTTGGTTTGAATTTCATGATGTTTTCACTGTATAACCTAGTTGAAAACTGTACCTCCCAATGTATATTTATGTAGTGTGTTCCTCACTGTAAACAAACTATTTGATCCCGAGAAGATTTGTGATTTTCGGCTTTCACACACATTCAATTTTTGAAACTGAGTATATGAGGTGGGATTCGTTCATCTAAACTAAACATAATGGATTCCTGTAAATACACTTACTGTGGGGTCTGAATATGTTTCCTAATTCCGGTTTGAAATTGATGCATTTTTCACTTTAAAACCAATTTGGAGCTAGTACCATCCCGTGTATATATATATATATATACAGTGTAGTTTCCTGCTGAATAAAACTTTGTTTTCCCAAAAAACTAGCTAATTGATGACTTTTACACTGACCTAAATCTCAGAATTAACATGTGGAGAGATATTCGTTCATCTAACCTTAAGGGAATATCTTGCAGTAGAAACGCTAACTTGGTTTCTCAGTATGTTTCCTAGTGCCGGTTTTAATTTCATGCAGTTTTCACTGTAAAACCGAGTTGGAAATATTACCTTCCCATATGTATTTATATAGTGTAGTTTTCCAGTGTAAAGAAAGTGTGTGTTCCAAACAAGCTAGTTGGTTGACGGCTTTCACACACACTTAACTCTCAGAATTGAGCATGAGGTGTGAATTTTTTCATCTAACATGAAGGGAATGTGTTGCAGTTGAAACATTTACTCTGGTTTCTCAGTATGTTTCCTATTGCCGTTTTGAAGTTCATACACTTTTCACTTTAGACACGAGTTGGAGCTTGTATCTCCCTATATATATAGAGAGAGAGATTAGTTTCCCACTGGATAGAATCTGAGTGTTCCCAAGTTGCTTGATGATTGACGGCTTTCACACACAATTAATTCTCAGAATTGAGCATGTAGAGAGACGTTCATTCTTTTAGCAAAAAGATAATGGTTTGCAGTAGAAAGAATTACCCTGGTTTCTCAGGATGTTTCCTAGTGTCCTTTTAAAGTTCATATATTTTTCAGTGTAAACCCGAGTTGGAGGTAGTACGCCAATATATATGTATATATGTAGTGTCGTTCTTCACTCTTTAGAAACTATGTTTTCCCTTCAAGCTAAGTGATGTTTTACATTTGCACACATTCATCCCTCATAACTGAGCATGTGTAGACGCTTTCGTTCAATTACGATAAAGGGAATTCTTTGCAATTGAAACACTTACACGGGTTTCTCAGTCTGTTTCCTCATGCCGGTTTGAAGTTCATGCAGCTTTCACTGTAAAACCGTGTTGGGGCTAGTACCTCCCCATATAAAATCATGTCATGTATTTTCCCCATGAAAAAGATTGTGTTTCCCCAACAAGCTAGGTGTTTGACGGCTTTCACACTCACTTACTCTCAGAATTGAGCATGTTAAGATACGTTCTTTCATCTTGCATAAAGAGAAGAGGTAGCACTTGAAATATTTACTCTGTTTTCTCAGTATGTTTCCTAGTGGCGGTTTGAAATTCATGCAGTTTTCAGTGTAAAAACGACTTGGAGCTATTACCTTCCAATATAGATATATGTAGTGTATTTCCCCACTCAAAGGAAACTATGTTTTCCCTACAAGCTAAGTTATAGTTTACATTCACCCTTATTCAACACTCAGAACTGAGCATGTGGAGAGGTATTCTTTCAACTAGCTTAAAGGGAATGATTTGCAGTAGAAA
Source organism: Vicugna pacos (assembly GCF_048564905.1). NCBI lineage: Eukaryota > Metazoa > Chordata > Mammalia > Artiodactyla > Camelidae > Vicugna > Vicugna pacos. The sequence goes on along the minus strand of NW_027328740.1, from coordinate 70,625,540 downwards.
CACTTACTTTGTTTTCTCAGTATGTTTCCTAATTCGAGTTTGCAGTTCATGCAGTTTTAACTGTAAAACCAATTTGGAACTAGTACCTCCCCATATATAGGTATTTAGTGTTGTTTCCCACTGAAAAGAATTTGTGTGTTCCCAAAAGTTAGCTTCCTAACGGGTCTCACACTCATTTAACTCTCAGAATTGAGCATGTGTAGAGACGTTCATTCATATAGCATAAAGGGGATAGTTAGTAATAGAAACACTTACTCTGGTTTCTTAGTATATTAACTAGTGCTGGTCTGAACTTCATGCATTTTGCACTTTTGAACCGACTTGGAACTTGTACCTCCTCATTTATATGTATGTAGTGTATTTCCCCAATCAAAAGTAACTGTGTGTTCCCTACAAGCTAAGTGATAGATGGCTTTCGCACAGAGTCCGCTCTCAGAACTGAGCATGGGGTGAAGCGTTAGTTCATCTAGGATGAAGGGAATGGGTTGCAGTTGAACCACTTATCTGGATTCTCAGTTGTTTCCTAGTGCCAGTTTGAAGTTCATTCAGTTTTCATTGTAAAATCGACTTCGGGCTAGTACCTCCCCGTATATATGTATGTAGTTAGTTCGGCACTCAAAAGACACTGTGTTCCCTACAAGCTAAGTGATAGATGGTATTCGCTAGCATTAAACTCAAAACAGAGCATGTGGACAGGCTATCGTTCATCTAGTATAAAGGGAATGGGTTGCACTAGAAATAATTACTCTTGTTTCTTAGTATGTTTCCTAGTGTCGGTAAATTTGCTGCAGGTTTCACGGTGAAACACTTGGACCTAGTACCTCTCCATATATATGAATATATTGTAGTTTTCCACTCAAAAGAATATGTTTGTTTCCAACAAGCTAGGTGACTGTCGGCTTTCACACACACTTAACTCTCAGAATTGAGCATGTGGAGTCTGGTTCGTTCATCTAGCATAAAGGGAATGGGTAGCATAAGAAACACTTACTCTGATTTCTCAGTATGTTTCCTATTGCCGGTTTGAAGTTCATGCAGTTTTCACTGTAAAATCGACTTGGAGCTAGTACCTCCCCATATATATATGTAGTGTAGTTCCCCAGTCAAAAGAAACTGTGTGTTCCCTACAAGACTAGTGATAGATGATTTTGCACACATTCAACCCTCAGAACTGAGCCTGTGGAGAGACGTTCGTTCATCTATGATGAAGGGAATGATTTGCCGTAGAAGCACTTCTCAGTATATTTCCTCGTGCCGGTTTGAATTTCATGCATTTTTAACTGTAAAACAGAGTTGGAGCTAGTACCTCCCCATATATATTTATATAGTGTCATTCCCAACTCAAAAGAAACTGTGTGTTCCCAAAAAGTTAGGTGATTGACGGCATTCACGCACACTTAAGTCTCAGAATAGAGCATTTTAAGATACGTTCATTCATCTACCATAAAGGGAATGGGTTGCATTAGAAAGACTTACTCTGGTTTCTCAGTTTCGTTCCTAGTGCTGGTTTGAATTTCATGCAGTTTTCACTGTAAAGTTGACTTGGAAATATTACCTCCCATATATATGTGTATATTGTTTTTCTCCACTCAAAAGGATCTGTGTGTTCCCTACAAGCTAACCGATAGATGGCTTTTGAACACATTCATCTCTCAGAACTGAGCATGGAGAGAGGCGTTCATTCATCTAGGATGAGGGCAATGGGTTGCAGTAGAATCACTTAGTCTGGTTTCTCATTATTTTTCCTAGGTCCGGTTTGAATTTCATGCAATTTCCACTGTAAAACCAAGTTGGTGCTAGTATCTCACCATATAGATATTGTGTAGTTTCCAATAGAAAAGAAGCTGTGTTTTCCCAACAAGCTAGTTGTTTGATGGCTTTCACACACATTCAACTCTCAGAATTGAACATGTGTAGAGGCATTCGTTCATGTAGCATAAATGGATTTTGTAACTTTAGAAACACTGCGATTTGTACGTATGTTTTCTAGTGCTGGTTTGAAGTTCATGCAGTTTTCAGTGTAAAATCGTGTTGGAGCTACTAGCTATCCATATATATATATATATATTTAGTTTAGTTCCACACTCTAAAGAAACTGTGTGTTCACAACAAGATAGGTCATTGACCGATTACATGCACATTCAACTCTCAGAATTGAGCATGTGGAGACGCGTTCGTTAATGTCGCATAAAGGGATTGAGGAGCCATAGAAACACTTAATGTGATTTCTCAGTATGCTTCTTAGTGTGAGTTTCAAGTTCATGCACTTTTCTCTGTTAAACCGAGTTGGAGCTAGTACCTCCCCATATATATTTATGTCGTGTATTTTCCCACTGAAAAGAAACTGTGTGTTCCCAACTAGCTAGGTGATTGACGGCTTTCACACACACTCAGCTGTCAGAATTGAGCATGTGGAGAGGCGTTCGTTCATCTAGCATAAATGGAATTTGAAAGCGATTATAATGACCTATGTTGGTATTAAAACAGTAAAGGGAGGATTAATTTAGAGCCTGTATAGTTATGATCAGCATACATGACAGAATTTCATTTTCAGCATAAATTTCTTTTTTTAACGTTCAGAAAACTTAATTCTTTCCTGTAACTGGATATAGATAGTGAATGTTTTAAAGTCTTTGAGCAACTGCTTTAAACTAGAATTGTTACTTTGCTTCTGGTCTTTAACCTAAGGGAATATCCAGAATTCCAGTGGCAGTTCAAAGCAAGGGCCTGAAACTTGCCTATTACTTGTTTTAAGTACAGTAAGAATAACTGTATACTAGGGTACTGTGGATAACTGAAGGGCTGCTTGGATATGTTATATGTAAGTTATATTTTCAAAAATTATTAATATCATGAAAATCAATCAACCTTGGTGATCTATTTGGTATAATTTAATCTTTAATAATGTAAATTTTGATAGCCCTTTTATTTATGTAACTTATGAAAAATAAGTTGGCTTTATATAACTACTTTTTAAATAAATGATTAAATTTTGGGTTTTTTATCATTTGCTTATTAAAAATAGGATATTAATTACAGAATATGTATTTTCCTTCAAGTTCATACATTTTTCCCAAAACTATCTTGACTTGTTTAGATAAGTTAACCCATAGTCTGATTTATTTTAAACACTCAGAATGTTCTTATGTATGTTGCTTTATTAGAGAGCAAGAATTCCTTATTATTTTTAATAAAATATACTTGCAGGAAACTATACTGGGATTCTTTCATTCACAGAGTCAAGCAATGATTCCTGTTTTGTTAGATCAGGTGTCTAGGTCTCTCAACTTCCAAAAGATTACATGGACAAAGTTAAAAACGCCATTAATGATCTACTAAGAAAGTTTATTGTGTTCCTTGATTAAAAGTATAAATATGGGTCAGCCTTAAATTCGGATGTAAAACTGTTATGAATTACATGAGTCTTCTCCAAAATTCTTTTTTTAAACATTTTTTATTGATTTATAATCATTTTACAATGTTGTGTCTAATTCCAGTGTTCAGCACAATTTTTCAGTCATTCATGGACAATAACACACTCATTATCACATTTTTTCTCTGTGAGTTATCATAACATTTTGTGTATATTTCCCTGAAAAATTCTTTAATTTGGGCTTTAAACCCTCCAGTAAAATACTGGTTTGAAGGAAGAAGAAAGTTGAGAAATGATTCAATCCAAATTCTATGGGAATAAACAAAGCTAAATGTTTCAGTCATTATTTGAAGCAGAACAGATATGTTTTCTGCACCATATGATTTTAATATTATTCATCTGAACATACGGTATAGACACCATGAGACCACAAGCCAACAAACAAGATGTCAGGTAAAGCAAGAAAAACAACTGAGGGGATTTTCTACTGCAAAATTTCCCCTAACTCGAACTGTAATAGAGAACAAATCTGACGCCACATTGGATCTGTTCCTTTAGTTTGAAGCACTGTGCCCTGTTTTCCAGGCTTAATCTTGCTGGCTCTGCACCTTTTGTAAAACAACGTTGCCTTTAGCCTAATACCTACAGGAAATCCTATTCTTGGGGCTCTGACATTTAATGATGTTAGCACTTCTGCACTTATGCAGGGATGGCAAGTTGCAAAATAGAGAATAACCTTTGTTTTGTTGGAGATTTACAGGGACACCACAGCCTGACACACATGGATGACTGCAAGAACAAAGAATGCCTGCAGCAAGAAGTTTGCACAGCCAACCATACTCCCTCCCCTTTTTAGCTTAAAAGGGGCCTGAATTCTGACTTGGGCAAGATGATTCTCCAGGACATTAGTCCCCCATCTTCTTGGTCTGCCAGCTTTCTGAATAAAGTTACTATACCTTGCTCCAAAACCTTGTCTCCTGATTTATTTTTTTATCGCTGTTGTGTAGTGAGCAGAACAAGTTTGGCCTCGGTAACAGAACCAGCTTTGTCATTTCGTCTGATGTGAAATCTCTCTGGGTGTACACGTGCTTGCCTGGTGGTGGTGGTGGTAGTAGGCAAAAATATTTCACTTCTCCTGATTTCAATAGGCTAAAATTTCCTGCTATTTAAGTCAACTCTAGACTTTTACAGAATCACCTGCAGATGTGCTTCTGGAAGCTAGAAAAATTCCAACAATGAAAATAATTGTATTGTCTCCAGACAAGATACTTTTCCTCAAAACTGAGTAGCTGTGAGACACAATTCAGGAGTACAGATAGATGCAGTGTGCTTCATTTCCCATGTTGTTCCAACACAATTTTCCAGTTATATCAAAGTAAATTAAAATCAGTCTTCAATAGCAGATGCTCTGGCATGATACAACAATGTCAATTCCACATATTGAGCCAGAGCAGCTTTAGAGTAAATAATTTTATACCAAATCCTGCTTGATGTCCTGTCTTCTCCCTGGTGGCTAATTCCTTCTTCTGTCTTCCTAAAAGTTCTCCTGTTATGGGAAGTTAGCCTTTACTGTGCACATTCAATTGAGAAGACACAAATTAAATATAGGAGGGGATGACATGCATATTTAATTCTTACTTATACATAAATACAAACACACAGGACCTGTGTCTTGGAAGACGTCACTTCCTAATATGGGCAAGAGGATGGTCTATAGTTCAATCAATGATCTAAAAGCAGTTTTCTAGGATATAATAAAGCAATGCCTGAGTTATAAGACAGAACAACCCCTGGATATGAAACAGTGGCACCAATCAGTGGGGGCACATGTGTGCACACACACGCCCATGCACACAGAGCAGCCTTGGAGACACTCCATCTGTGCTGATGGAGCAAAGTCATGCTGGGGAGATGAGGAAAAAGTGCCTAATACAATCAAACCAGGACACCTGAGGAATGGGTCATAGGAGTCAATTAAATTTTCTGGTTAGCTGTAGGTCAAACAAAAACACTTTTAGTTTCAAACGTCATTATTAAAAATTTTGTTAAAGCACAGGAGCCTGTTTTCCTGCCTTGCTTAGTGTCATATGCCATATTAAACATGACAGATTCATGCTTCTCTGACTGTGGAATGGGAAAGGCCTTGCTGTCCTATTCTGAATATTAGTCTATGTTTTGCAGCACAGTGGATACTGAAAATGGGGCAATTTGAGTGAATGGGAATGGACACAACCTAGCAGTCATTGACTGTGTGTGATCTGCCAACTTTCTCCAAAAAGAAGGGGTAGCAAGCAAATCAGATTAATTCAGGGATCTTGGGGTGGGGAGTCGGGTGGGCTGACAGCTGGGTGGTCTCATGTAGCTGTTTTACTGTGTAAAATAGTGACTATGAGCCACAGTGACACATTGTCAAATTCTTGTGCCTGTAGCTGTGATACCTGGCCAAGTCTGTGCAGCCAATTTTATCGATGGTGCATAATGAAAATAACTAACCTTCCCTGAGGACCATCTTATGTGAAATCCATTCATTGTCTCACTGAATTCCCTAAGCACACTTTTTGGTACATAACAGTCTTAAAATATGAAGCAGGGATAAAATGAAGCTCTGAAGTTTTGAAGCCTTGCCCGAAATCATGCAGTTGGGAAGACGCGGTGCTGGGAGCTAAGCTCGAGCCAGACTACAGAACCTGAAGGGCCCAGCAAGTCCCCTCACCCAGGAACCTGGCCCACAGCCACTGCCAGGTCCTGTTCTGTTTCTATGAGTGCTCATGGGAAAGTGCCAGGGACTTAGCGTAAATATGACTTGATTAAGAAATTCAAACTGGGATAGCCTTTTG